>NC_136470.1:74677756-75371155 GCF_902686455.1 Sciurus vulgaris
ATAATTAAGAATCACCTGGAGTCCCAGAGACTTAGGAGGCTGAGGCAGGAGGAACCCTTGAGCCTGTGAATTTAAGCCAGCCTGGGCAACTTAGCAAGAGCCCATCAGAAAGGAGAGGAGCGAGAGGAGGGGGAGGAAGAGAAGGGGAAAAGAAAAGAAAAGTCAAGGGAAAATAAAAGAATCACAAAGGACCTTTAGTACAGGTTCTGGGCCTCAGTTTGCAAATACAAGCAGTCAAGGCAGGCAATACATAGTTGACCCACTGTGTGAGATTGGCACTGTTAGGAAAGGCAATCTGTTTAGTGCTTGCTCAGTTAGCCCATTTGTTTCCAAGGAAACAATCTCAATACAGTAGCAAGTGCTTTAAAATCAATTATTTTTGCACTATTGCCAAAGGTCAACTTTGTGATGTCAAATAACATACCTTCCTGGAAAGCATTTTTCTTTAGCATAGGGACAGGGGGACTCACTGCTGGACTTGGGGGGTTGGTGGGATGGGGTCAGAACTAAGGAAGGTGCCCTAGAAAGCGGAAAAGAGGAAGGAAAGCTTCCAGAGGGTCAGGCTCAGAGCAATTCAGACTCAAGGGAGCATTTGGATCTGGACAGAGCTCTAGGATCAGTATTCTGAGAGGCAGGGACACATGCCCCAAAGGACAGCAGATTCCTTCCCATTCTGCCCTGCCCTGTAGGAGGTGTCAGAGAATCCAAAATCAAGACAAAACTGAGAGTGCTGGTGAACTCTTGAGATATAGAACAAAAAGAGTCTTAAGAATAACTATTTCAGCCACCAGAGGTCTCTCATAGTTTTAAATGTAGGAGTGGAAAGTTTTCTACAAGTTATCCTATAATCTAAAAAAGCTAAAGCCATCCAAACCTACATGACTAAAAGCTTATCTTTGCATTCTCGTGGTGTTCCTAGGATTTTCCTTTGCTTTGTAAATTTCATTATGTCCCTCAGAAGTCAAACTTCAGGGCCTGAAGCTTAAAGGCACACACAGAATCCTCATCAGTCTTCTACTTGCACACTTCTCTCTCTAGGTAGAGAGAAGAGGACAGCGAGGGGAGATCCAATGCTTAGGTCATTCCCCTTTCAGAATCACTGAACTGATGCTTAAGAAGTCTCTGGATGTTGGACACATTGGCATATGCCTGTAATCCCAGCAACTTGGGAGGCTGAGGCAGTAAGATTGCAAGTTTGTTATTAGACTCAATGACTTAGCAGGGTGATGTCTCAAAATAAAATTTAAAAAATAAAAAACAAAAAAGGGCTAGAGATGTAGCTCAGAGGTAGAGAATTGGTCCAGGCCCTGGGTTTAATCCCCAATACTCTCCCCGCATGTATGGTTTCTGGAAATAGAAGCTCAGCAGTGAGAACACTGTTCCCAAAGCTAAGCTCAGAGCTTGGGGTGAAGCTGGTTCTCAAAATCCTCACAACTTGTCTTTCAAAATTTGAAGTGTCTGGATGGTGATGGTAGAAACTTCAGATGATTCATATGCCTATTCCTCAGCCCGAGAAAGTTTCTGAGGAGTGGAAAATTCCAGGGGCAACAAAAATTTAGAAATTAATTCAGAACTGCAAGCATCTGAACCCTATTCCTGGCACCTGGTATAACACTTGGCATATAAGGAATGCTCAATGATTTCTTGCAGAATGAGATGAATGTGGGACCTGCCTAAGACAAAATGGCCCTGAGAGAGATCACTGCTACTTCTGCGTTGCCAAAGATCAGATGCTATCAAGCCTGGTTTTCCCAAAGCACTTTCTCTAAGCATAAGCTGCCAGAGGCTGCCTGGTTCCAGAGGGGGGCACCTGCTCCCCCGGTCCCTGTGACTAATTTAAAGGATGCATTGTTTCCTTCTAGAATCAAGCCCTAACATTTTGATATCTTTCTGTCTTTCAAGTGAATTTGAGCCAGAGCTAAAAGTAGATGGAAGTCTTAGAGAAATCTTGAACTGAGACGCCCATTGAGAACTTTCCGAAGGCAACCTGCTTTGATGTCGCAGTTTCTGACGTGACATGGAAGACAATGTCCCTCCAGGGTAGAAAGGCCAGGGAGTAGGTTGTACCTGAAGCCCAAGGAGCGTTGCAGACAGTTCTATGGGAGTCTCATAGCAACCCCCCTGGAGCAGGATTTTCCCTCATTTGACAGAGAAGAAAAATGGATCTCTGAAAAGTTAAGTGAAGACCCCCAGTCACAGAGGCAGAAAGCAGCAGAGTCAAATTAGTCCAGGTATCTCCCTCCAAAGTCATTTTCTTTCCATTATATGAGGATGCCATTGAAGGCTCTGGCAGTGTCCCTGTAAAGGGGACAAGAAGAAACACCTCTGTGTTGGTTAACAATGGCTTCTAGGAGTGTTACCTGAGTTAACATGGTAATCCTGAGGCACATACACTATCCTCTACCACCCAGTAAATGGTGGCTGAGGAAGATAAGCCCCCAACTACGGGCTTATCATTCCTTTTAATAACAGTGAAGAATCCTGTAACAAATTCCATCCTCTGAGTATTCCAAAATGGAACACAATTCTCCCGGCCCTCACTGTCGTGCATAATTAGGGTTTGTACACTACCAGGCGAGGGGCATTGCTCTGCAGTTCCTGAAATCTTCCGGAGGGATTCCTTTGGGGCAGAGGAGTACTCCCTCCTCTGGAAGACATATTTAGGATTTTTCTTTTTTTTTTTTTAAGGCGGGGATTCTTATATCTGCCAATAGTATGCGGTTAACAAACCAAGCAGAGATTAATAAATGTGAAAAAAAGATTTTTTTTCTAGGTGTGCCTGCCTGAAGCACCCAGTGGTAACAATCATAACAAAAGAATCCTTCTGGAAATTAAGTATGTACAATCTTTGTTCATTCAAAAGGAATTTTTGGAGACTATAACAGATGATCTTGTAACAAGCCATTTAAGAAATATGCAAATTATAACGCAATGACAGAAGGCACTGCAGTAACCAGAGCCCCAGGAATGGTCACCAGGTTTATGATCTTGAGTGTGAAAATAACATTTCTAAAGAGAACTATAAGTATGGTGCAAAGTCCTTTTTTATTTTTGGTCGACCACATAGTAAGTTAAAGCTTGATATGTATATAAACTTACCTAGATGTGCTTTTGGGGTCTCACAGTCAAGCATTCCACTCAGAATTCTACATTCTTATTTGATTTAAATTTTATCATTAAATGAGACCTGAGAGGTAGGTTGACCATTAGCAAATTATTCATTGTGGTTGCTTATAGAGACTACAGAAGTCCCTGGGCTGAGATGACAAGAGTTTACCACAAGAGAGTGACTCAAATCCCAAGAGATGCACTGTTTGTACACAAACAGCAAAGAACAACAAAGTCTGAGCAAGAATCTTTCATTACCTCATAAACAACCGAACAGACCATGTCCTACTTCTCATATTCAAAGGGACTCTAACGCGTCAACACTTTTGCAAGACTCCAAAGAAACAGAAACGCTCACAAGAGCCCCATAAGGCTCCCCTCACACACAGAATCAGACTGTGGACAGAACCATTCTATTCTCTATGTTATGCTGCTTCCAGAAACCAGTGGAGCCTCCAGGGCCCCAGTGCACATGTGTTCCCACAGCAAGAGTCGCAAAGCAACAACAGAGCCGTTCGATTGCTTCCAGATCTCCGCCTGATTTGCTTCACGACTCATTTTCATGATGGAAACCCTATTCCAAACCTTGATCACTGCCTTCTGCCTACAGTCCTGGCTCTCAGTAAGGCGTAAGGATTCCAAGGGAAAACCAGAGGAGTGGAGGAGCTTCTGTGAGTATCTCCACTGGTTCTGCGGCTGCCTCAGCTGCTTCTTCAAGTGCACCCCTCAGTTCCCCTCTGAAGACAGACCACAACCACACGCGGTCCTTCTAGGCCAGGCGCCGGGAGAAGAACTGCGGGAGATGCTGAGGTCAGCTGCTGTGGGCCTGAGTCAGCATCTGCAGCAGCAGAGTGGCGGTTGGGAAATAGGCTTTGCTCCCTCAAATAATCCAAATGTACCAGCAGCCCAGAGCCCGAAACCAATCCCCACAGTTCTGGATGGAGCAGGAGGCCCAGTTGACCATGGTGCCCAACAACTGGACACCGGAGCTCCTCAGCCCTGACTCACAGAGGCCTCCAGAGGAGCTGGAGGGTTTGAGACACAAGAAGAGCCCTGCCACAGCGTGTGAGGAGCTGCGGCAGGAACCTGTGTCATGGAGTCCTGCCTAGAGGACTGGGCTGGAATCAGCTTTCAGTCCTTCTTAAATCAATAACAGTGATCTCACTCCAGAAACTGTTTTCTCCAGGAAGACTTGGATAGCTGCACTTGTCAACTAGCTGTGGCTTTTAAAGAGAAGGGGTAAAAGAGGCTAGTTGGAGGTGCAATGGAAAGAGAGTCAAAATGTTCTAACGAATGATTTACTGAAGCAATTCCACTTCAAGTGCTTCTCTGGATATGGATTATCCAGAAAAAAAGCAAGATATGAAATCATAGATACCCACCCCCCCAACTTAGGAAAAAGTTTGGAAGGAGGCTTCTCGCTCTCAAGATAGCCTGCACTTTCTCTTTCCCTTTGAGCGCATAATCTTTGCTGTCCTAAATAAATCTCTGCTTGTGCCTCAACAAAACAAAACAAAAAAGGAAAAGAAAAAAAAAAAGTTTGGAAGGAAAGAAACTAACCTCTTAAAATATGAGTGATGAAATTATGGATGATTTAAAAATTTATTTCTGTTCTTCAGAAGAATATTCTGGATCTAAGAATAACCCTTTAGTTCTCTGGAAAGGTCATTCTCTTGACTGAGCATGCAGCTTTGGAAGGGTGCATGTGAAACAGAGAGGGTGAAAAAATACCCTGGACTGGTTTACCAGACTGTCCACATCAATCCTGCTCACCAAGAAGGAGTCAGATGACCCAGGCTGATGGCACATCCATTAATTTCCCTGTATTTTTCAAGTTTTCTTTACTGAATAAGCACAGCTTTTCCAATAGGGATGGGGAGGAGGAGGTTCCATCTCAGAAATCCCAGGAAGTTAGAGCTGAAGCATCACTCATGTGGGAGGCTCCAAGGCCCGGCAGCCCTCCAATGTCCCCACCTCATGACCTGCAAGAGCCTCCAGAGGTCACAGGATTACACAGGTGAAGGCAAGAGAATGGGTTTTTGGACACAGGGTTTGGCAGAATTCCAAAATGTGGGATTAACTCAGAACTGTGATTCCAGTGGTTGAACTAAAAAAGTACATGCTCACTCAAACTCAGATTTCTATTTGTTTCCCAAATGCTAAGTTTTCCCTACTGAGGGCCACTCAGACCTCATCCACTAACTGCCCTGTGCCTGCCAGGTTCTGAATTCTGTTCAGGCCCTTCATCCATGCCTTCTTCCATTCTCAAAGTACCACAGAACCATGTGGTGTTGGCCCAGTCCAAGACAACCTAAGTCTCAGGGTGATAAACTGGAGATGGAGTATGTTCAGGCAACACGGACATGAGCAGCCTTCTCGGGGCAAACATTTCAGAGGGTTATTTCTGGTTCCTATGGAAGAAGGAGGGATAGCGCAGGGATGTCTGATAATTTTTCTTTAAAAGATGTTCACTGCTGAAAGTCCACTACTGACATATCTGGACTTCAAAGAGCTCTCATGGTGACTCTAAGTGGAATGGAAACCCATCCCACCACACTGGACTTCCTTAGGCAAAGCCTGGGAATTCACAGGCCAGGGCTGGCACCCCTGCATACTGGGCATCAGCTGCAGCTCCCCAGGGGCTGTGGCGCTGACTCACATAGAAGCCAGTGGTGGGCGAGCCCCTCTTTTGTGCCAGGCAACATGCGAGGTGCTTCCTCTTTTACAACACATTACTCACATTTTCCTCTTTTACGACAACTCTATGCCCAAAGTCCCACCTCTGCATGTGGTGTTAGGAGATTTAGGCCCAGGCCTGCTGCTCCTGAGCTCATGCTTTTCCTGCTAATGGACAGAACCATCTAGCCCATACCAATCTATCATCAATGGGATGGAGAAAAAGTCAAACTAATCCCTGTGGCATACTTTACAGAATCCTAACTTGTCCACCCACCTTACTCTATGACATTCAAATGTCCTGTACTTTCCAGGGCAGTTCCAGTTTTGAGCATTTTGGCACCACCACACCCATGGGTGTACTTATATTTGTCTCCAGGAAGCCTCCCTTGCTCACCCACGCCTGCAGTCTTCTGCACTTGTTTCTTCCATGGGAGGGTGGGTACTCCTCCCAGGCACATGTCATTTACAGGTTCCTGATTGGCTTCACATGCACCTCACCTCGTGCTTTCTTTTGCAACTGAATCCCAAGTTCCTTTCAAGTCAACCCTTCCCAACTGGAAGATTACTCTCAAGGAGGGAATCCATTAAGCCATGGAATAAATGATCCTTAGAAGAAACTACAGTCCCATGTACAATTTTTCTGCATATTATCTTTGTAGGCGGCATGGTTTTGGGTGGAAATGGCTCTGTTGAGACCCCATTTTAAAGTTTCTCATCAGAATGCAATTCCAGAATAGGAATTGCCAACTTGTAATTGAATGGGAACAACTAGTGAAAACCCCTACACTTAGATTAAAAAAAAAAAAAAAGTGCATACAAGAAAAACTTAGCTTGGTGATCTCATAGGAAGAGAGAGCAGAAAGTGGTGACCAGAGTTTCAGAAGATGTGGGAGAAAGGGAAGTGTTAACAGGTACAGAGGTTTAGCGAGATAGGAGAAACGACTTCTAATGTTCTATAGCAAAGTGGCAAAACTATGGCTGACAACAATTGATAGACATTTCAATATAAGAAGATTCTGAATGTTCCCAACAAAAAGAAATGGTAAATATTTAAAAACAAAATATTTGAGGTGGCTGATATACCAGTTGGCCTGATCTGATTATGCATTTGTACATGTACTAAAATATCACACTGATGCCCATAAAATGTGTAATTGCTATTTGTCAAGAAAAATTAGATATACATAAATATTTATATCTATTTTCTTAAAAAAGAAAAACTTAGCTTGGCTATAGCTAGATGCAGTGGTGTACACCTATAATCTCAGGTATTGGGGAGCTGAGGCAGGAAAATTCCAAGTTCAAGGCCAGCCTTGGCAATTTAGTGAGACCCTGTCTCAAAATAACAAGGACTGGGGATGTAGCTCAGAGGTAGAGCACTCCTGGGTTAAATCCCCAGTACTGCAAAAATAATTTAAAAAATAAAACCCTCACACTTTTGGTAGTCAAGTTAAAAATAAGCTCAAGGGTATAATGTGGCTGGTGAATGGGAAAGACAAGTGAATGCATTATTAGGATGCAGTGAAGGCAGTGGAGTGTCCAGACCCCAGGAAGCAAATGTTCTCAACTGAGCCTTCATTACCCAGAGTGACAAGTTATGTGCTCGATTCTATGCAGCCTGAACAAGTGACAGGGCCCTCAGAGAAAGGAGAAACTTGGAGAGTCCAGCCTGAATAAGAACAAATAGAAAAGCATAAAGAAGCTTTCAGATGTCTGACAGGTTGCCATGTGGAAGAGGGTCTAGAACATGATTCACTAGGTGGAAGTTATTGAGAAACAAGTTTGTTTGATGCAAAGAAGAATTCTAGAGAGCCAGAGCCTCTGCCGCAGTCACAGCCGTGGGCACTACGGCATCAGGAGTTACAGTGAATGAAGTCATCAAAGTTTTTAATGATATGAAAGTAAGGAAATCTTCTACACAAGAGGAGATCAAAAAAAGAAAGAAAGCAGTTCTCTTCTGTTTAAGCGATGACAAAAGACAAATAATTATAGAGGAAGCAAAGCAGATCTTGGTGGGTGACATTGGTGATACTGTAGAGGACTCCTACACATCTTTTGTGAAGTTGCAACCTCTGAATGATTGCCGATATGCTTTGTACGATGCCACATACGAAACAAAAGAGTCTAAGAAAGAAGACCTAGCATTTATATTCTGGGCTCCTGAAAGTGCACCCTTAAAAAGCCAGATGATTTATGCTAGCTCTAAAGATGCCATTAAAAAGAAATTTACAGGTATTAAACACGAGTGGCAAGTAAATGGCTTGGATGATATTAAGGACCGGTCAACACTTGGAGAGAAATTGGGAGGCAATGTAGTAGTTTCACTTGAAGGAAAACTGTTATAATGTGACCATCAAGTGCCATCTGGATCTTAAGGGGGTTTCATTTCTCCAGCTCAGTCCATTGGAATAGCATTAGGTGTTTTTTTGTTTTTGTTTTTTCCCTTTCCACTGGGCCCTTCCAACACAGTGAATGAAGGAGATATCATTCATTTAAGCAGCCTGTCAGTGATTGCCATTAGACTCTAATATGGTTACTTTTATGTAGAACCTAAGGAATGCCTTCCTATCTTATTTTAGCCAAAACAACTGGTTATATGCCTCCCTTGCAGCAAGCCCTACAATCAATGTGATTGTCAATGTGAATAGTCTAGAATACTGCAAAGGGTAAGCAGACTGAATGCCTTAAAAGTATTATCCACTGGTCAGATGGTGAACTTTTTTCAGTATTATTTATTCTGTGAGGCACTGGAGCATTCATACACCTCACCTGCCTTGGCAAGCCTTCTTTTGTGACATGGCAGCACAAATATAACACTATGCATTAAAAGCACTTTTTTTAAAAATGAGTTTTTAAACTCATTTTAAAAAAAAGAGGAATTTTAACCCAGGACTGGCCTGAATAACAGCCACCCCCATGATGTCTACATCCTAGTCCCTGGCACTTTACACAACTGTTACCTTACATGGTAAAGGGACTTTGCAACTGTGATTAAGTTAAGGAACTTGACATGGGGAGACTTTGCTGGTTACCCAGAGTCCAAAATACCCACAAGGGTCTATAAAAGAATGCAGGGGGCTGGGGCTGGGGCTCAGTGGTGGAGCGCTTGCCTAGCGCATGTGAGGTTCTGGGTTCCATCCTCAGCACCACATAAAATAAATAAAATAAAGATATTGTATCCATCCACAACTTTAAAAAAAATGTATTTAAAAAAAGAAGAAGGTGGGGCATCAAAGAAAGAGATGAGACAACAGAAGCAGAGGTGACACGTCAGAAGATCTGAGATGGCTGGGTTTACAAATGGAGAGAGCCACAAACAAGAACACAGGCAGCCTCTAGCAGTCAGAAAAGAGGTTAAAAAAATGGATTCTCCCCTAGACCTTCTAGAAGAAGTATAACCCTGACGACACCTTGATTTTAGCCAAATAAGATCCATTTCAGACTTCTGACCTTCAGAACTGAAATAAAATAAATGTGGATTGTTTTAAACCACTTGGTTTATGGTGACTTGTTAGAGAAGCAATAAAAAATGAATACTACATCTAACAAGGGAAGCCATTACCAGCCCAGGGAGCTCCTTGTCCCGGGAGGTGACCAAGAGGAGCTGAGCATCTCTACTGTTAGGAATGCTCGCAGGCATGTCCAGCATGAACTGGGAAGTCAGCTGTATGATCCACAGGCAGACCCCACCACGTTGCAGTGTCATCTGCTTTGTATTCCACGCACAGGTCCCCACCCTTGTGCCTGGGGGTGGGCAAGGCTTGTCCACGGTTTCCTCTCAGGGACAGCTGTGGTAGTGACACTTCTCACTGCCACCCTGAGAAGCAGGCAGGCTTTGGGAAGAGATCCCAGCAGCCTCTGGGCCTGGGTGTGGTTCAGAGCAAAGCTCTGGCCAGAGACACTTACCTGAGCAGAGGACACCCTTGTTCCTGGCACAGGAGAAGTTGTCACACTCACAGAAAGGCCCGTAGATCTTCCCGAACTCGCTCTCGAAGCAGGAGCACTGGTTGCAGCTGCACTCGCCGCGCCCGCTGCACAGCGGCTTGCCCTCTGCCTCCCGGCACAGGTTCTGGTACACGCTCTGGTTCTCCCCTTCCTGGCACTCGCACCTGGTGCCCAGGTAGCTGGGGTTGCACTCGCAGAGGCCGCAAATGTAAGTCCCGTTCCTGCTGCATCTGGCGCTGTCGGGCTCCAGCCCTGCACTGCAGCCGCAGGTGCAGTTGTAGGTGACCCCCACCTGCAGGCTGTCCCGGAACCCCACCGGCCGCAGGGTGAACGTGTGCTCCATGGGTCTGCTGGGGCAGCTCCGTGCCTCCACGGACACCTCAAAGGATGCCTGGACAGAAGGAAGAGAGGGGACCTTGTGGCCATGGCAAGCCTGAGTCTCCCAACCAGCCAGGGGTGCAGCCAGGCACAACTCCTGGGAGGCCCAGCCCTTCTGTGCACACAGGGAGAACCCAGAGTGCCGGGGAGGAGGCCGCCGCAGGATCAGCCAGCCCCTGCACTGCTCGCTCACATTTGACAGGCACTGCGCTTGGTTCTTTCGGTTCTTGAGTATTTATTAATCTCTTCCTGGCCTCACCACCCTAAGAGGGATGTCCCACGGGTCCAGGAGCTTGTACAGTTCTCGTTCTCCCTTCTGCTTCTATCCTGTCCTCTTCCCACCTCTGCTGCAGTACACCTCTAACCTCCCCATTTCAAAAACACCTCATCCGGCAAATACTTAGCGGGCACTGACACAGGCAAAGGTGCTGGATGCAGGAGACAGTGGCACCTGCCTGTCCTTCTGAGGAGGGGGCTCACCCCCTTCTGGAGAAGGGATGGGCTGATGCCTGAGGTCTCCACAGACATACCTGAACCCCTCCCTCCATCCCAGGCTCCAGTTCTTCTCTGGGAGTGGTTTTCAAAACTGCATTTTGCCCAATCAGCCCACCACCCTGAGGCCTTAAAGGAGAGTCACTGTCTGATGAAACTTGTCACACTCATGGATAGACCTTCTTTTTAAACAAAGCATGTAAGGGCTGGGTGTGATGATGCACACCTATCATCCTAGCTACTTAGAAGCTGGAGGCAGGAGGATCACAAGTTTGAGGCCAACCTGGGCAATTTAGCAAGATCCAGTATCAAAATAAAAATAAAAAGGGCTGAGGATGTAGTTCAGTGGTAGAGTACCCCTGAGCTCAGTCCTCAGTACTGCAAAAAAAAATCACATAAGGAAGTTTTCTAACTTGGGAGTATCTCACAGGTTGCCTTGGAGTCAGGCAACAGGGTGGACCTAGCAGGGTGGCAGATGGTGGGGTGGGAGACATGCCTGTCAGCTGCCCACCAGGCTGGAGGGGAAGGGAAGCAAGGATGAGGCTCGCTCTGATTCTTCTAAGAGCCAGAGCATGACTCCGCACCCTCTGCCTCTCCCTGCACTGAGGGAAGGAGCCATGTGGGGAATGGAATCACCCAGAGGACCTCAGAGCAGGGACTGTAAATGCCATGGAAATCCAGACAGGGAGCTGGCATAATGAAACCCCAGGAGAAGTGCTTTTCCTGTGGGGAGCTTCCCTGCTCCCCAACATACAGGCCTGGCCCACCCCACCCCACCCCACAAACTGGCCCACTGTATCTGGACCTGGATGTCTTTGTTTTCCAAAAGACACCTTAAATCATTCTGAAACTCAGGACAAGTTAGGAACCTCTTTAGCTATTGCTTAATTCTATCATTTGGGTTGGAGTACGGCTGATCTTAAAAAGTTATCAATTACTTTACTGGGCACTCCTCAGGAAATAATGTCATTTTTTGAGAACACTGAAAATGCTTATTTTTAAGTGTTTTAAAGATCCTTATCACTCTGAGCTCT
Organism: Sciurus vulgaris; assembly: GCF_902686455.1. Taxonomy (NCBI): domain Eukaryota; kingdom Metazoa; phylum Chordata; class Mammalia; order Rodentia; family Sciuridae; genus Sciurus; species Sciurus vulgaris. Next base: position 74,689,393 of record NC_136470.1, read on the forward strand.
TTACCTCAAAAAGTTTCTTCCCAGATTCTGTGACATTTGGGACACCCATAGTGGTGGGACTGAGCAGGACAGATCAGACTCTCTGGGTCCTGGAGAAAGTCCTATTTGGCAGCAAACCATGTACCAAAGCTTTTAGCACCCAGAGTTCAGCACCGGTCAAGACAGAGGTACTTTTGACAGGAGGTACTTTTGGGTAGGTGTGCTGAGTACAATGGCCAGGTGTACAGGGTCAGGAGACAGTGGGAAGACCAAGCCAGTGGTACCCAGTCCTGACTATCCCACCTCACCCTCCACCTCAGTGTAGGGTAAGGAGGTGGGGGACAAAGGGGAAAGATGGACAAAAACAAGTTCAAGGTTAAGTTTCAAGGTCCTGAGGTCCAGAGAGGCACACTTAAGGTAAGGAAGCAAGATGCTGATCTGCTGGGCACCGAAATCTGTTGATGACACTACCGATCAGCAGTGGCTGAGAGCCTACTATACACCCAGCACTGTGCTGAGCACTGCCTCAAGCAACTCTTTTAGGAGGCCCCCTCATTTCACCGGGGAGAAAACAGGGTTGGAGGGACTGTGAACTTGGCCATGGGCACACAGCAGGTAGAGATGGGGCTTGCCTAGAATTGGGTCTGTGCTCTCCTTAGCACTTCACCTCCCAGAAGGAGGCACAGGATGGAAGCCAGTGTCCAGATCTGAGTACAGATGGAGTGCCCGTCTTCTTACTGCAGGAACCACTTGATGGTGGCCCCAAAGTGGTGACCAGAGTTTTCTCCAAACCTATCTGCCTCGTGCTGGGAATGATTTGAGCCTGTACATGGGAAGGGGTGGGGGCTTTGCTCAGCCAGCATCAACTATGGGGCCATCAGGAATGCAGAGGGGAGGGCTGGGGGTGTAGCTCAGTGGCAGAGCACTTGCCTAGCATGTGTGAAGCCGTTTTTCAACTCCAGTACCACACACACACAACAACAACAACAGCAACAAAAAAGTAAAAAATGCAGAGTGAAAAAGAGCTTTCCAGAGGCTAATGTATCCCTCCCTCTGAGGCCCAGAGAGAAATAGTGACTTGCTTGAAGCTGCCACTTCCTAGGGCTCCGACTTGCTAGCCTTGTTAAATGAAGAGCCTCTGTCCACAAAGGCATCTGTAGGTCAGAAATGGAATAAGAGCCAAAGGCATTTAATTATTGAGAGACTGTGGGGAGTGTCCATCTGTGAGCATAATCTTCCCCCACGCAGCCTGCCCTGTGCCAAGGGATAAAGTAAGGAAAGAGAGAAGCAAATCTCCTAAGTCTTGCCAGTGGCTTGTGTTTGTCCAGGATAAGCAGAGGTGTCAGGGAGCCTCTGAATCTGAGCTGGCACCCAGATTGCCCAGGATGTGGAAACTCTCACCCCGCCTGCCTGGCTGGACAGGCAAGGGGACCTGTAGGTCCTGGCGGCCCTCCTCAGCCAAGGCTTTGCTGCAACAGAAGTGCTATCTGTCTGACCCCTCGCTGTGGGGCCTGCAGCCGGCTGCCTAATAACCAGAGGACGCTCTGTCGGGCTCCAGCTCCTGCTGGACACAGGAATGCTATAAAAAATACTTGGGGAACAGCAAGTAAATCTGCTCACTCACCCCTCCTTTCAGAGTCTGGTTTCCCTACTGAATTGGGAAAGACTCCAGAGAGGCTGGAATGCAGCTGGAACACAGCTTCTTTGCTTCTCTCCCCTGGTGACTGAGGACTCCAACTCAGTACTGATACTGAGGGGGCCCCATGTTCCTGGAGACTTTCCGGTCTCCCACTCCAAGATTCCAGAGGAAGGTCACAGACACAGAGGCCCTCCTGCCCAGACTGGTGATTTAATCTCATTGGGATGCTCCTGGTTCCCTACAGGGCTGCTGGCTTGGCTAACCCTTTCAAAAGGGCCGCCCAGCCCCCACCCAAACCCACCAACCCCAGGGCTATGCAGATGCCAAGTCCACTCAGATCTCAATGAAACAAAGAGCTGGGGTGGACACAGGGTATAGAGCCCAGAGGAGTGGGAAGGGGTGGGGGATGGGGGCGGGTGTGCCGTGGGAAGCCGGTGACAGGCGCTTACTGGGCCCCCTGTGCTGGGTGTTGGTGCTGGCTATACAGACAGTCACTTGCATACTGATTTGTCAAGGCCTGCTAATGAGAACACCAACTTCCCATGACTGGGTCCGCTCAGTCAGCCTTAGCTGGCATCAGGACCAGGGCAGGAAAAGTAGGGGATGGCCTTAGGGAATTCAAACAAAACCTCAGAGTTTAATTTAGGGAGGATTCCTCTTTGAGGACATCCTTGTCCCTCACTTCCTGCCACCTCTCCTACTTCTTGTTGGACAAATGTCTTAGACCAGAGAACATAGGGTGGTTACAGAACTACCACCACTGGTTGGATGTGACCACAGTCACTGCCTATTTCTCTGCCACTTCTGCAGGAAGTTACAAATACAAAGAAGTGCAATGCACATGACCCAGGCGCCCCTGGTGACCCACAGGGGCACACACTCCTCCCCTGAAACACCTGCTGAGAGTGAACACTATCTGCTTTTCCAACCCCTCTTCTCCTGCTGAGCCCCACTCCTGTCCACTCTCACTACTCTGGGAGGGGTAGTTGTCCTTAGCCCTCTCAACTCATGGCACCTGAGAATGAGAATGAAACCCACCTGCCAAACAATGACCAGGTCCCTTAGCTTGGCACTTATGTCCTACCAGTGTGGCCTGGGACAGCCACTCTCCCCTCAGTCCCCAATCCCCTCCGTTTGCCTCCATAGTCATCACCCTCAGCTGCAAAGGGCGATGCTCCTCACACTCTGCAGACTACTCTTGCTGCTTTGCATCTGCTACGCCCGCCAGTGGGAGCGCCTGGCCCTCCTTTCCTATGCCTGCGCTCAGACAGCACCCTCTGTGATGCTGGGCCCTTCTACCTTGGGGCTCCTGTAGCACCACACCATCGATGTCATAGCACTGTCGTGATACGGGGTTGATTCACTGCATGAATGAGTGGGCCCTGTCCACAGAGGCTGGGGCTGGCCTTCTGGGCATGTGTCATGAAGTCCTGCTCAGAAGGGTATGAGCTTAGATTTAAGCTTTGTTGTTGGGGATCTTGAAATTTCTAATAATTTTTTAACATAAACCCTATGATTTCATTTTGCACTGTATCCCACAAGCTATGTAGCCAGTTCTGCCCGCCTCTGCCTCCAAAGCCCTTCAGGGAGCTCAGCCCCAATGGTCTGTGGCCTGGTGTGGCCCTTGTGAGTAGCATCATGTCCAGTTCAGACGAGCAGAGTGGTCACTGCTCTGTGCCAGCCTGTCCTCATCTACAGAAAACAAAACCCTGCAGCCCTTGCAGCAGAGCCAGGGGCCATGTGACCGTGGCCCTTGGACTGCACTACCACACTGGGACAGTGAGAAGACACAAAGACCCAGCAGGGAGGCTCGCCTCAGGGCTGCTGCTGTTTCAACAGGGCTACTGGATCCCAAAGGCAGAGCTGCCAAAGGTGCCAGCGTGGGAAGAAGCACCCTGCTGCTTTATTATTGTTTCAAATGTTCTGAAAATCATCCCAATCAGCAGAGATGTTTTTTCACTGTTGTAAAAAACTGCTATTTAAAATCTTTTCCTGATTTCTGGACAGTGTCTATTTTCTGAAGTATCCCAGCAAAAACCAAAAGCTGTATGCTATAGTGTCCATGCCTAAGTGGCCTCTTTGAAGCTTTTACTTGCAAAGTGCATGAGGCCTAGGGGAAGGTCCTGGGTTGCAGCACTGCCCTGTGTCAGTTTCTGATTTGAGTCTAGGTGCATGCAGCTCACTGGCCAGTTTTTCAGGCCCCTCTTCAAGCCAGTTTCTCGCACATTGAAGTGGACAAGTTAAAGCTACCTAGGAAAGCTGCTGTAAGAAGCAGGGAAGGCAGCGGCAAAGCCTCACTACTACTGGGTGTACTGCTAGTTCCCATTACAGGGGGTTGATACAACTCCCTCTGCAAGAGAGAGGCTGAGGTTAGTGACAGGACGTGGTCTGGAGAGGAAAGATCTGGTTTGGGCCATGGGTCCAGCATTTATTATCTGGGTGAGCTTCGGCAGGCCACTCCTATCCCCAAATCTCAGACTGCCCATCAGCAATGATTGTGTGCTCCGTTCTCCATCTATGATTGATGGTTATGGGAACTGAATGTGATGAGGGGCACAGAGGCACTCAGGAAATCACTTTCTCCTTGAAGGGTCCCATCCTTTATCACATTTCATTCTGATGTACAACATTTGAAACAGTTAAGTAGGATCATGGGCACTGAAAGGCTCAATAAGGGGCTGGGGCTGTAGCTCAGTGGCAGAGCACTTGCCTAGAGTGTGTGAGGCAGTGGGTTTGATCCTCAGCACCACATAAAAATAAATAAATAAAATAAAAATAATTATTTTTTAAAAAGAGAGAAAGAAAGGCGGGCTGGTGTAGCTCAGTGGTAGAGTGCTTGCCTACTGTGTGAGGCACTGGGTTCAATCCTCGGCATCACATAAAAATAAATTTAAAAAATAAAGGTATTGTGTTCATCTGCAACTAAAAAAAATTTTAAAAAGGAAAGAAAAAAAGGTTCAAAAAAGGTGGTGTAGGGTGCCGGCTATAGAACCAGAAAGCCCTGGTTTTGAACTTTCACTTTGCTATGAAAGACTGAGGAGCCTTGGCAATTACTTGAACTCTGTGTGCCTCAGTTTCCTCATCTGTCAACATGGATAACAATGTCTTCCTCAGAGGGAAACAGATGGTAAACACAGAACTATTCATTGTCCAGTTTGTCTCTGGTCCTTCTTGGGACTTAATGTATTTTCCTTTTGGGTTCCATGGGAGACCCCCAATCTCAATGGTTTCCCCATGTTTGCTTAAAGTAGCATAAATTGACTGCTTTAATGACTTCATAGTCATTATCAACAAACACCAATTCCTTTGACCTCCCTGGTTTCTAGCCAACTCATCATGAGAGTTTTGATTGTCGCTTTCCTTTTTGAAAAGACTTGTCCATAGACCTCCACATGCAGTCTGACCCAAGCAAAGAAAGATGGCACCATTATCTCTGGGGTTTCAAAAATACTTCTGTTAATGCAATCCCAATTGGCATTACTTTTTTTTTTTTTTTTAAGCAACACTAGTTATGCACATTAAACCTTTGAGCCACTACAACCTGCCAATCCTTTTAAAATCAAAATATCAAACCATGTTCCCTCAACCCTACTAATATCCTGAACTAAATATGTTGATCCTGAGGATTTCACTCCAGCTCAGTTTTGAAAAAAGAAAGTAAACTCTTAGTTTTTTCCACTTTATGAGATAAGCTGTTTTCCCCACCTCTGTGACCTTCCCACATTTGATAGGCAGGTCTTCCATGAGTTCAACCCAAGTCAATAGAAAGCACATCAGACAAGAGACATCTGGAACCTCAGTCAAATGCTCCTAGAAAACATGTTCACTCAGCAACAAATCTGCCTGACTGGGCTGTCATCACCCAAATTATTTTTCCTACTCATAGAATGTCATTAGAAATTGTCAAGAGCCTTGTTGCATGTGCTTTCTTACAGATCCCAGGCCTCTCTCCTGTTGTAACTACTTCTCCAAGTAAAGGGCTTGTTCCAGTGAGTTCCACGCATCATTCTTCCGCTTTCTTGACACGTTGCGCCAAACATTCCATACCCAGATCTTCATTCATGTGTTGTTTTTTCTGGTTATTTCTGCCTTTTTCCATTTTCAGAACTGGGTTTTTGTGAATGAGTGTGCTGAGGACTGGACTCAGGGCCTTGTGCATGTGAGGCAAGTGCTCCACCACTGAACTACATACCCAGTCATGTTTTATTTTGAGATAGGGTTTAGTTAAGTTGCTGAGGCTGGCCTCAAGCTTGTGATCCTCCCGTCTCAGCCTCCCAAGTTGCTGGGATTACAGGTATGCACTACTACACCCCACAAAACCATCTCTTTAAAACCCACAACTTTAAGGCTTTTGTGGTTTTTAAAAATTCATTTGGATTAATCATTATAATTGATCAAAACAACATCAATACATTGTAACTCTTGACAATTATTAAAAACAAAAAAGTAAAATTTTAATGGAAATGTCTCTTAAATGAGATGAGGTCTTCCCCCCAAAGACTTGACAGGTATGTAAAATAATACTACTTATTGCTAAGGAAGGCAGGAATCACAATCAATTAAATTTCTATTTTTGTACCAGATATAAGCACAAAAAACTTATTTGCATAAATAGGAAGATGGAAATGGGAAGAGTTTTTGTTATAGTCAAGTCGTCTTCTTCTATGAATGACTTCTTTTTTTCTTCTGTTTTCCCCTATGAATTCCATCTGAGTTAAATGCCATAATCATTTGTAATGACTTATCTGAAAACTTGATTAGGCCTTCCTTTAAGTTTGTTAAAAAGCTAGAGGCACTTGTAAACAACCTGTCTTAGAAGAGGATTTGTTTCCAGCACTGGAAGTAAAAAAAAAAAAAAAGAATTTGTTCCCTAGTCATTAGAGACCTTTACTCTCTCAACTTCCATATCATATTCTGAAGTGTCTCTTTGTTGGGGTGCAGCACTGTTGTGAGATCTGGAAGGGGTGAGAAGCTGGCGTGCGTGTTGTGAGTGGGCAAAGGGCAACGGGAGAGCTGGGTGGGGAAAGGTCTGTGTTGGAAAGTGAGGAGACCCCAGAACACCACTGCAGGGCCTATGCAGCCTTGCAGCCACATCCGCATGTCCTTGAGTCAGGGGAGGTCGGCTCACCCACGCCTTGGCCATGATTAGTACTTACGTGTGCCCAGAGGACAGAGTCATCTATTTTGAAAAAGTCCATATATTTTTCTAACCAGATTCCCTGAAGTATGGAAGGAAGCTTTCCCTCACTCCCTTCTGACATTCTGAGCACTAGAATGGTCAACAGAGCAAGTCAGGATCAGATCTCCTGTCTGTCCCCAGCAGCAGGGACCTCCAGAAGGGGGTGGGCAGTCTTCAATCACCACTGTGCCACCTCAGCACCAACATCGGCACTGTGTTCTCAGCACCCATAAAAGCTTTTCCCCACTCCCACCCTCAAGTCGTGTGGCATACAGCTGTACATCATTTACACCTACTATTTGGCAAACCATCTGTTCCCTCCAGTACTGTAGAGCCAGTCATTCACCTCATCAAACCAGAATGGATGAGGGGCTTTCTTCATCTTTTATAGAAAGGAAAAGCATGGGTCAGATTATGTACCCCAGAATCAGAGCAAGTTGCAGAAGAGCAATGAAGCTGAGACTCTTGCATCCCTGTCATGCTCAGATGATAAAGGTCTAAAACTCCAGGAGCACAGGGTCATCTTGAGGAAGCCTTAGGTGGCAGTGTACGGAGGGCTGTCTACTGAGCAGAGCTCCTTAGCAAGCCTGCCTGGGACTCTGAGCATGAAAAGCAGAGCTTAGGAAATGCCCCAGGACCCTGAATTGGAAGACAGAACGTGAATTCCCAGAGGACAACAGTAAGTACAAAAGCTATCAGAATCCAAAGACTAATGGCCAGTGCTAACGAGAGCATATAAGCTGGAGGTGAACACTTACCGTGTCCCCAATCTTCAGGCCTTCACACTTCCTCTGACCAGGGTAGGATATGCCATCTTGGCAGGTGGCAGTGAAGAAGAGATTGAGATCCTCAGGCTGATCCCAGACCGACAGCTCTACCTTAGACCGGATACTCTGAACAGAAGGAGACAGTGAGGACCAAACCACTTAGTAAAGGCCGCAGCTGAGGCGATGTTGGCACTGGTTCTTGGATGCCCATGTGGCTTCCTCTAACCCAGGAAGCTTAAGCCAAGGCAAAAGCCAGCAGGCTTGGTTCCCTGCTCTCCCTCCCCCTTTCTCTTCTCTCAACTCCTACATACCATTTTGATCGAGCTAACTTGAGGTCTCCCTCTATGAACTTGGACACATTAATAATTGTCTATCTGCCAAATTATATTATCTGCTTCAAGGGGTTATACTTGGTCTCCTGCTTCCCTCTCCAGAGCCACCCCAGCTTCACAGGTACAGTTTCTAAGAATTCCAGCATGTGCTCTCCAGGATCTGGGCCTTTACCCAGGACCAAGATAACATTCCTTTGACCAGTGGCTCTTCTCCCACTCCACCCCGTGCCTTATCCTGCAAACCAGTTCAATTGGCACTTTCTCCAGGACCCACCCTATCATCCTTCACACTCCAGCCTGCCCCGACATCAGATGAGGTCCATGTCATGAGTCTGAAGCTACATTATGAAAGACCAATGTTCTGTGTAGGTTATGCTCTCAGGATGGTGCAGCGAACAAAAACCAAGTCAGAATGATCCACTGGAGCAGAAAAAATAAAAGACTGAATATTTCAGGTATTGGAAAGCACACAGAGCAACTGGGGCTCGTGCTCATTGCTGGCCGGAGTGTAAGCTGGTACAGCCCTTTAGAAACCATGGGGCAGTGTCTTCTAAGGCTCAGGCCAACCTGACACCTAGGATTATCCCCAACAGAAGGGTCTATGTCACCAACAGACATGGGCAGGAATGTTTACAGCAACACAGTCTGAAAAAGCTCGAACCTGGAAACTAACCAAAAGTCTATGAATAGTAGAAGGGATTTTAAAACCCTGCAGTGTTTTCACATGGCAGAGAACCTTACAGTAATGATAATGAACCAAATACAACGACAGGGAAGGACGGGGATGGATCTCACTAATGTGAACATTGCCTGAAAGAAGCCAGACACAATGGCTTATGTGTTATGTGATTCTATTTACACTCATAAAGACACTCTGGTTCACACAGTCCACATGTACCGTGTGGTCCCGTAAGATTATAATGGCTGAAATTTCTTAATGCATGGTATTTTTACTCTACTTTTTCTATGCTTAGATATGTTTACATACACAAGTATTACCATTTTTTTCTTGTTTGTTATTTTTTTGCAGTGCTGGGGATTGAACCCAGGGCCTTGTGCTTGTGAGGCAAGCACTCTACCAACTAAGCTATCTCCCCAGCCCATTACCATTGTTTTACAACTGCCTACAGTACTGAGTACAGTAACAAGCTGCACAGGACTGTAGCCTAGAAGCAAGAGGCTGTATCACATGGCCTCTGTGTGCAGTGGGCCCCGCCATCTGGTTTACGTAAATACGCTCCATGACGTTTGCACAATGATGAAGCTGCCTAAGGATGTGTTTCTCAGCATGTCCCTATCATTAAATGGTGCATGACTAGATGATCAAAAACAGGTAAAACTAATCATTACCCTTGGGGGATTTCGAGGGACTTCCTGGTTTGGGATTGTTCTGTGTTTCTGACCTGGGTGCTGGATACTCAGGTATATTTAGTTTGTGAAAAGTTTATGTGATTTTCTATATGTCTATTATTTTGAAAACTGCCTCTGAAAATCTCCAAGGAAGATGTTACTTTGGAGACCATGGGTAAATAGAATAATTGGCTTATATACAAGGGTCATATTTTATCAAACATTAAGAAAACAAACCATTCTAACACTAAACACTCTGCACAAAGCAAGACATCATGCTCTGAGAGACACATGGAACCAAGACCAGGCTCCCACGGCCCTCTCAGGTGCACCCCCGGGGAGCACAGCTGTTGAACAGAACAGCAGGCAGAACTGTCTCTTAGGGGTTTTCTTTTCTTTCTTTCTTTCTTTTTTTTTGCTGAGCATACAGCGCTAAACTTGAATAAGTGAAATATTCAGTTTTTCAAACAAATTAACAGCTTGTTGAAAATACTCTGCCAAAAAGTCTCTTTCTTTGCAACCAGTTGTCTAAGTGCTTACACTATTAAAATACTATCCCTCTTAAACCTACTTCCTCTTGAAAGTGCCAGCCTTACATGGTCAAGGGTCACAAGGTGCCACTCAATGCGGCACACTCAAACTGAACAGCTGTTTCCAGATCTGTCTTTCCACTGGGCTGTGAGTTCCAAGGGCCATGCTGCATACCTGAGACTCAGCACATACACTTTTTTGAATGATGGGGTGGATGAAAGAATGAATGTTTTAATAGGGGCTAAATGACTTAGGCCAACTGGATGAAAATTAAACTTATCTATTAAGTTAAAATTTAAAAATGTATTTATAATTATAAAGAAATATGAGGATGAGATAAAATAGCATACCATAAAAGAGTTAGGTAGACCAGAGCTATACAAAATACTGAAGACAGTCACTTGAAATATGAGGGCCCTGTGGTCCAGCAGCAGCAAAATGTTGGAGGGAAGCATCAGCATTTCCCCACCGAGATCTGCCAACGCCGCCACTAGTAAGTCACTGGAGGACTTGGCAGGAGGAGAAAGAACACAAGGGCTGGGGACTCCTAGCCTGCGGATCAGTAACTGCAATGGGATGGAAATCCAAGCCATCCTGTCTTCTAGTCAGGCCACAAGACACTCAACTTGTGCTCTGACCGGAATTCCTGCTCCCCACAGCGCTGGGGAATCAGAACTCTTGAAGCTTTGAGGTAGCAGAAACTGTGGAGATGACTGAGTTCGAACCTCTCCTTTAAGGTAGCAAAAACCAAGGCCAAGGCTCAGCTGCTGGAGGCACACGGGCCCAGCAGCAGGCTCTCCCCATCCCTCCGGTACTCATCCTAACTTCTCACCCGGGAACGCTTTTCTCTGCGGAACTGCTTCTCTGACTTTGGAAAGTGTGGATCACCAGGTTGTACCCTGGTTGTGAGGATGGGTTGTTCTCCCCCAAGTGAGTGAGCTTCTGGAGGGCAGGGCTGTGACTGGTTCACTGTTTTATTGCCATGGCCTAGCATGATGCCTGCCACCTATTAGGCCATTAGGGTACATCTGTGGGTGAAGGCAGGAGGGACAAGACATAACACAGAATCAAAGTCACAGAAATCAGTTATTTCACAGGAAGACCTTTATGTGTGGCCCTTGGAATTCAATGAATTCCTACCAGACTTGCCCTGGGAGATGCTTCCTTACTCCCCATCCTAGGAAAAGGAGACAATGACAAGAATGTCAGAAGGTTAAAGCCTATTCTGTTACATACCCGGTCGGGTTAGGTCACATCTGTAATTGCTTTAAGTCAGGCCAGCTGGGCTGTGGGTGGAGCAGACTTTATGGCAACAAGCAAAAGAGAAACATGTGCCCAGCTAGGGGAAAACACGCCACAGCTCTGATGTCACCCTCCACATGCAGCTCAAGTGGTTTCCAGCTCATTCTGTCCTCTCCCACTTTAAAGAGGCCCATGATTTCTGTCTGGGTCCTACCTCCCCCTTGTCAGGGTGGCAGGGTGCTGGCTTCTGTGAGTGTGGACCCAGGGCCCAGTGGCTGAGCCCTGAGAGAGAACCTTTGACCAGGACCTACTCTGGGCACAGCTCCACACTTCCAAACTCCCGTGGGAGGATGTGGTAATTTTTCACACTGCAGAATTTGGCACAGCAAGGAAAAAATGTATAAACCCAAGAGTTGACAAATTCACCTTCCAAAAGATGTGAACAACAGACTGCTTCCACAAGACATCGCGTGACACCTTCCCTTTGCCTTCTGCTCCCCTCAGCAGGCCAAAACCACAGCCATCTCCTTCACTACATACACTCCAACCAAAATCTCAGAATGGCCCCCCAGCACTTGCCACCCTCCAGGGGAGGAAAAGTCAACACCCACGCTTAGTCATGTGTTGCGTGACTCATTCCAAACCCACCACGAACTACTCCGTCGGGAAGGCGACACCAGAAGTGCAACCAGAACACAGAGCTGTGACCAGACCCTGGCCAGAGAGCAGCAGGCGAAGGGCTGTCGAGAGCCTCTCCTGCTGGCCAAGGTGCACCCCCCATGCGACAGGGCAGGTGCCAGGAGCCTACAGCCCAGCCTGGGCCTCCCCACTGCCACATGACAGCAGCAATAAGATGGAACCTGAAGGAAACCAGACCTCCGTCCCGCTCCCTAGCCTGCCACACACTCAGCAGGACACAGCTGGCGCCAGGCGGCGGGGAGTCCCCGCTCCACCACCACCGACACGCACACCAGGCGATTCTCCGTCCAGCTGGCGGTCCTGTAATTCAGATCAATTCAGTTCTGACTTGTCCACCTGGAGACAAGCGTCAGATCCCAGAGGCTGGGGGCTCAGCTCCGTAAGACCCTCCCCTACGCGCCTCAGATGTCAGTTGTAAATGGCAGCATGACTACGGAATCACTGCCCACTGTTGAGCAACTAAAACTTCAACCCCTGACCTCCTTAGGAGAAGGTTCCAACCCTCTGATGATGCTTTGTTTTTATTCAATGACTAGTCCCATTCTGAAGCTATCTGGAAACCCAAGAGTCATCTCATTAAAACAAAAGATGTTCACGCCTATAATTCCAGCTACTGGGGAGGCCGAGGCAAGAGCAAAGCAAGTTCAAGGCCAGCCTGGTCAATGTAGTCTGTCTCAAAAAAGTAAAAAGGACTGGAGATGGGAGCTGTAGTTCTGTGGTAGAGCATCCAAGGTTCAAGTCCTTGTATTGGAAAAAAAAAAAAAATGTTCCTATTACTCAGGAAATCCAGAGGTATTAGGAACTCTATGTTAGGAACCAGACTCAAAGACAAAATATTAGGTCAAAAGCTTCTCCTAATGAACATGTTCATTACTACATGGGTTTTAGGAGCTTTGTGTCAGGAACAAGGGCAGAGATCAATATACGTTTACTTTTTATCATACCACAATATCACAGGTACTAATCAAACCCCAAACATTGCTTAACCAACTAGACCTTGCTCCAAATACCTTCCAGTTCCACATTTCTATATTTATTTTTTAATTTTGACTTAAGAGAATGGCAGAAGTAGGGAACACCCAAGGTCACAACTTTTGGGAGCAATGGGTATAGTCAATATGTTGATAAGTAATGGTTCTACAGGTGCATACATGTGCCAAAACTTATCCAATTGTACAATATAAATCAGGACACTTTGGGGCTGAAGGCACAGCTCAGTGGTAGGGCATTTGCCTAGAGTGTGCAAAGCCCTGGGTTTGATCCCAAGATCAAAAAATTAAAAATTAAAAAATCTGTACACTTTGTGGTACGTTCATTATTCCTCGATAAAGCTTTCTAGAAAACTCTCCAATGAATTTGAAGAGTTACTGTTGATAGTATTCTAGTAATCACCCATTTTTTAAAAGTTGAGCTTCCGATGTTCATTCTTAACGCATATGCTTCATTTTATAACGTGTACAGAAGCCAGTTTAACTCATGGAGCCAAGCAATAAATACTAAGCCACCCAGCGTCTCAGGGGATTCATCCCTGCTTCCAAATGCAGCTCTGGCCTGGAAAGAGCATGTCTACTCATCCCCAGTCCTGGCTCCTCAGAGGCAGAGAGGGCTCCCCACTCCTCTCCTGCTTCCCCTTCTTGCTCCCTCACCCAAGGTCCCTGGATTTCCACCTAGAAAACAAATCCATATACAACAAATCCTAATCAGGGCAATACCACGAACCTCAGAGGAAGAACGCCAAAAGTATTCATGAGATCCCACCCAGGAGGCCAATCCCAGTGCCAGCAATCTGGACACAAGTGCAGACATACAGATCCACTCAGCCGCAGGAAAATGCCGATGCGCAGAGCTCCCCCTGCTTCTGGCAAACACCACCCAGCCAGTTCTATGGAACTGTGTGTCATCATGCTCTTCTCATGAAAGCCACAGGAGCAGAGGGCCTGGGTGCTCGCCAGGAAGTGCTCTGGGGGAGCCCAGGAGGTCTGTTGGCCCCCTGGGGTCTGAGCTTGAGCTAAGTAAGGATGCAAATGCTGGGAAGCAGCTTCTCCCCAGAAGCCCCTGGAGGAGTCCTCAGCATCCCAGAGAGCCCAGATGGCTGCTCCTTGAGTCATGTCTTTCCCAAAGACTCCGCTAGGCAGAAGGCAAGCTGGTCACCTGCTCAAGAAAGGGGGTCCAGCAGCAGCTGCCCATCTCTCCCTCCCCCAACACGTGGGGTCTCCAGGCTCTGGCATCCTCAGAAATAAGGGGTGAACAGCACAGCACAGGAGTCTGGCTCTTGCTTTGATTCCTTTAGTTCAGTGTCCAGCACTTGAGACCCAAGAGGCTTGCAGTGAGGGGAGACCCCAGAAGGAGGTGAACTTGCCAGGCCTGGGTCTTCCTCACACTCCCTCCTCAAAGCCCTCTAGGTATGTGGTGTTTCAGCAGATCTGCTGTGTCCACAAAATCAAGTAAGCTTATTCTCCTTCTTCCTGAAATGTAAACCAAATTACTCACTGCATAATCTGAAAACCACTGAAGCATAAGTTAATTCGGAAATGCTGTCTCACTGGGCTCTGGGCTCTGAGGTGGCCACTGGATCTAGTGAGGATTTAAATGTCAGAGATAGAAAAGAGGACATAGGGTATGGGGAACAGAGGAACAGAGGAAGAGGAGCCCAAACTATAGCAGGAAGGGAGGGCAAACAATCCAGAAGTCCTCATGCTGCCCAATCTACTCCCTCTAGGACACTGAGTCTCACAGGCACGAAGTGCAGGGCTGGCCACACCCTGACTCTAAGGTCCCCCAGTGGCTCCTGGTTTAACTGAGCAGTACTTTGTAACTCAAAATAGGGCCACATCTGCAGGTGGACAAAGTCAACACTGGGAAAGGCAGGGTTCCAAACACTCATTCACAAATCAGTCACTGTTGGGAAAGCAAGATGATTTTTATTACAGATATGAGGTGCTATACTGATATGTTCCCAGGTTAGCCCACAAGTCTATTTTATGTAAGTTTAGGACTAATAGTTACTTCAAGATACTTTGTTACAACAGGCAGATGATTCTGAAGTCTAATTTGGAAATCACCCCACCCCTGAGGGCATAGGTGGGCATGGATGTTGCAGCCATATTGGGCCTAGCAGGGAGGGGATGGCCAAGGGAACATACGTCCCAGCACAAAAAGTTGTGCTCACCACTTCCTCAGGGAAAGTGGGTCTGAGACAAGTATTTCTTGGATGTCAGGAACTGAGGGAAAGGAGTGTGGTAAGAAGAAAGGTTTGGGAAGTGATTCCTTGAATGACTGGCTTGGGATGCAGAAGTGACTCCTGAATCACGTCCATGAGCTCCTGCACTTACACTAGAGCCACGTGCACAAGACGAGTTACAACAGCACAGAATCTCATGCACCACTCAGAGTCCCTCTGAAAGGACTCAATTGCAAATAGGTCCAATGTGTGTGGGCAAAACATATTGATTCTTCTTGGGTCCCCGTGACCCCTGTTAGTCTGCAGTTCTCCACTGAGTCCCACGAGGATAAGAAATTCTAACTGACCTACCTGCTGTGAGGCAAGATCAGAGCTCATGCCTCTCGCTTCTCACAGCCTGCCGCTGTGGCTAACAGATGACCTGCCGGCCTTGCTCAGGGATAAATGCTGGGCAACTGGGTGGGTAGACAGCACCAGCACCCACTCATGAGAGGTGTCAGAACTGGAGGTTACCCAGGGCTGCGGGCCTGAGTCTACCCAGGTCACTCGCCAGCTCACAGGATCTAGTTGAGGATGAGAGAGTGGAGACTGCAGAGGAGAGTAGGGTGGGAAGCAGAGCTGAGCTCACGAGCCCGACATACTGCCCACCGGAACCCATGTCAGCTCCCGGGGCCTCAGTGGGAGCAGCGGGAGGAGGCGGTGGGGGCCAGGGCAGAGACTTACATTGTATGCATTGATAATCAGCTGGATAATGTTCTTGGAATCTCCATGTAAAATCTCCACTGTGGTTCCAGGTATCAGGGCTGTAAAATTCTTGAAAAAAAAAAAAGAAGTAAGTCCATTTGCCTTCAGTTCCATCAGAGTGAACACTCCTCTACTGACTAGAACAGTAAGGGCCTGGCACTCTTGGGCCACTCTCCTGCACCACACATCGGAGAAGCTGCCACAAGTTTCCAAGTGGAAGAACTGGAACAAGACGGACTTCCTGCAGAGGGCTGAGGAACACCTGCTCTGTGGACCTGAGGGAGGGGCTGACAAATCTGCCCGAAAACACCAAGTCTTGGAGACCTCGCTCCTCTGCCACATGAGGGACACCCTCCATCCAGCCTCCCAGGAGGGCCTGCCTGTCATGTTTTTCTTGTCATCACTCCCTGGTCTACATGGGTGAGCCCAGGTTCATCTTCCAGGATGCACTCAGTCTGCCCCCAGGAGTACAAAGGGCAACTCTCCCAAGGGTCTCAAGTACACTTTCTTTTCTCAGCTGGGAGCTGAGAACCAGCAGGGCGCCCTCCCAGGGACCTCTGGATACCTCTGAATGTGGTCCTGGACAAAGTGGGCAGCCCTGAAGGACTGGCACCCTCTTCACTCAGCACCAGCTCCTGAACATGGCTCTCATAACAGGGAAGGAGCGGCCACTGCCCTCGGCCTGCACAGCCCTGCATGAGCCCCTTCCCTGAGCCAGGGGATTTGGTTCTGGGAAAGGATGGTTAAAGCCAAGTAAGATTTCTTTTCTCATGAAACATCTGGAAGCCCAAGACAGTGCTTGCAGTTAATCCCTCTAAGAATGTGGTTTGTAAAACAGATCAGCCAGCGATTTTCCAAACAAACAACAACAAATTGTCCTTCCCTATTTGCATTGTCTAGAACAGACTCAAATTAAAAGAGGGCCAAGAATTCTAGAAGACACCTGTGGCTTTTCACCAGGGAGTCTCCCACAAGGGTCTCAGAAAGACTCGCTCTTTGTGGATATTTAGGGGATTCCTGGTGAAGTCCTCTTCCCTCTCAGTGTAAAGGACGCCAGGGGTTTGCTGGGCTTCACCTTCAGCCCATAGGAGCTCTCGTTGTGTAACTCGGGCTTTGAGTTCAACATGTAACCCGTCCATCATGGCAGGAAAGAGAGCTCACAGGGGAGCTGATGACAATGGGCAATGGGACAACCAGGGAACAGTCTCGTTAGATGGAACGGACTCATACACACAGCTCTGTTCACTCAGGACACTGGCTTTTCTCTTGGGGAACTCCTGTTCCAGACCACCCACTAGTCTCCCAGCCTCTGCTGGTGAGGCATAGGGAAAGGAGGATTATGATGCAGGCTGCTTATTTGCATATTAAGTGCATATTTGCACTTATTTCCCTTCCCTATTAGAATATGCCCCTCCACTTCCATTTCATCTAGAGTACCATTTCACCTGTTTCCATTTCACCAATTGAAAAATAGGGATTCATACCACCTTCAAGGTTTTTCTCAGAATCAAAATGGATACCCTCAGTTTAAATTCCTTGTAAAGATATTCACGGCTGTGTGAAGGCTTGAGCTTTCCTCGGTATTAGTATTTTCCACTGGATCAAGACAGGCTACACTGCACCCCTCCTCTGCCTCTCCCCACAGACAGCAGGGCTGTGAGCATGCCTCGCCACTCCCCTACCCACTTCCAACCTCCCTTAGAGACAGCGAGGTCCCGGAACAAGCCACCAGCCCCTCCTCCAGGTGTACCTTGTAGAGCATATAGTGGTTTTTCGTCACTGCAAAGATGAGGTTGATGTTGTTCTCTGCCAATTTCTCTCCAAGCAAGGCAAGGGATGGATAGTCCTAGGGCCAGGGCAAATGGAGGCTGTGACACTTGGGATGGGCTGAGATCCCAGCACCTGCGTCAACACACACTCAGCAGCTCCACGCTTACCATGAAAAGGAAAGGTTTCCCTCAGGTGGCCCCTTGGACCCCTCAAGGATCAGTCCCCAGTGGCAGCTCCTGACTGAGGGACTAGGCAGAGCACACAAAGGACCCCGAGGTACTTGCCAGACACCCCAGAGTAGGGAAGGGAGGACTGGGCTTCTCCAGGCTGCTGCATCTCCATCCTTCCAGCAGGGATGGGAAAGTTGCGGAGACCCCAAGGAGAACCACCACTGTCCTACCGTCTCCATCAGCACCTGCTCCTTCCTCTCTCCCCTAAGACTTGCCCTTGCCTTATTTTCCATCTCCTGTGCCCAAGTGTTAGGCTCACCACAGCCCCTGCTCACAGCTCAGAACAGGAGGAGGCTGCGATCACAGGACTAAAAGCTGGGCCACGGGCAGGGTGCAGAGCCGGGAGGCAGGAGGAGGCAGAAAGGCAGCTGACAGGTCCTTAAGGATTTTAAGGGGCCCCGGGGTTGCCATCAGCCGAGGTCCTATAGTTGCAAGTCTTTTTTCCAGATTCTATCATTCCTGGACAAATTGGAAGGCTTGGACATGATCACTTCCTGAAACTGGAGAAAAAGGGGTTCGTGTGGCAAAGAAAATTGGGAAGAACTCCTCCCTGGCCAGAATGGATTTGGGAAAGAAGACGGTATAGATTTCTGGAAAAGGCTGCATTGTACGTGTGGCAAGATCTCAAGAGTTATCATCTATTAGTATGTATGTTTGAAATTTTGTATAAATTCCTTTAAATTGGGGCTGGAGAGATAGCTCAGTTGGCAAAGTGCCTGCCTTGTAAGCACAAGGCCATGGGTTCGATTCCCAGCACCACAAAAAAAAAAAATTCTTTTAAATTAAGTGGCCACTGTCATAGGCTATTAGGAGTGGAGGACCCTGAGGGCTCTGGTCCATGCAGTCCACCTGCTGCCCCTCTGACATGGACAGGGAACTCACCGCCTCAGGGAGCCCATTTCTAGAAGTTGGGGAGTCTCCCCTATAACTGCTAGTTCAGTTGTGAGCTCTATAGGAAAAGAGCTCCTCACATTGCTTTAAGATCCCCTCTGCCTATGGGGTCTGCCCCAACTCACTAGGTTGCCTGTTCCTCTAACAAAACACTCCCCATTTAGGTACATAACGGCAGAAAGATGAACCCGCTACA
The DNA here is from genome assembly GCF_902686455.1 of Sciurus vulgaris. Classification (NCBI taxonomy): domain Eukaryota; kingdom Metazoa; phylum Chordata; class Mammalia; order Rodentia; family Sciuridae; genus Sciurus; species Sciurus vulgaris. The sequence goes on from NC_136470.1 coordinate 74,708,123, forward strand.
GAAATCCCGGGGAAACGTTCCGAGTTAGTCAGGAATTCCAGAAACCCACTTGGAGAAGAGAGAAAAAAGAATGAAACCCAAGAACCAACCCAAAGGCCAGTGAGTACTGAGGGCTAGAGCAGGGTTCAGAGGTGGACATTAGGACCCTGGTGGGTCACCAGGAGAGGCCTCCGAGCCTGCGGGACCCTCACCATCTGGTTGGATGCGGTGTACTCATTGGCCTCGTTCAGGTGGCACTGGCCATCATGCGGCTGCACCAGGCCCCCCAGTTTTCCATCCAGCGCGATGTGGGGCACGTCGTCCGTGGTGAACACCAGCAAGTGCAGGGCGTCCTTTCGCCAGCCGATCTTCTCCTGCAGGACAGAAGGTGGAGGGTGAGCAGCCCTGCCCAAGCTTTCCCTGGGCATCAGCAAGACCACAGGGCTGGTGGTCTGCATCGTACGTACACTCCTGGCCATTTGGCTCACTCATTAAGCCACTGGGGACAGGTTCTGCAGAGGCTTGGAAGACATACAGCCTGGGCCTGGGAATCCCAGATGCATAGACAAATCTCCAAGCCTTTGCTCACACAGGCCGGTGTCCTGGACCCAGCCCCAACCCGGTCATGGTATTCATCCTGCTCCTTTCAATGACATCTCCTTCCCATCTGCTCCTCTGGACTCGTCCCCCTTCAACCTCATCTATTATTCCTTCCCCAGAACCATCTGGAACCCACTCCAGCCACCCAGCACATGCACTGGTTGGATTTGTCTAACACAATAGTTAAGTAAACTTCTCAGTCCTCCAGTTAGACATGAATCACTCAGGACCAGAGCTCAAATGAATAAGAGCTCAAGAGATGGGTCTGATTTTTGAGGAGTTGGTAAGAACTGCCATCTGTTCCGGTAGACAGAAACCATTCCAATCATTAACAGAACCCTTTCAGTATCTAAAATGAATCAGATCAGCTCTCTTCTCCCTTACTGCTTCACTAAATGGAACTTATCCAATCTTTTTTTTTTTTTTTTGGACTGAGGATTTAACCCAGGGGTGCTTTACCACTGAGCCACATCCCCCACCTTTTTGTTTGTTTGGAGACAGGGTCTTGTTAAGTTGCCAAGGCTGGCCTCAAACTTGTGATCCTCCTGCCTGAGCCTCCAAAGCTGCTGGGATTATAGGCATGTGCCGCCATGTCCGGTGGGAATTTATCCAATCTTTAGGCTGCACCACTACTAAAAACAATCTGTATGGCAAGGAAAGGATTCTATTTTTCACAACAGTCACTGTGGCCCCTGTGTTGCACATGAACACTCCCAGGCATTATGATCAGGAGAAGCTAGTTTTGACATGGAGCAACAAAAACTGGTTTATATGGCCACTTTTTACTAACACTGAAAAGGCATCCTAACACTTTTTGGCAGCAGGGTGAATATATGCAAGTCCTCAGCACTGCCCAGAGTCAGTGACCTGTGCACCTTTGATACTGAAATAAGAGACTGGTTCACAGACCTTACAGGTGGGAAGCCATTGCTCTTTTACTGCAGATGAGGGGCTGAGGGCATTGACCTCTCTCACTCATCATCAAACTGATGGGTAAAAAGCTTGAAGAGCTGATACTGTCTTGCTCCAGAAGCAGCTTAGCCACAGAGAAATACATCACAAAAAATCAGGGCGACATAAGGGAGGAAAGGGGTTTGACAAGAAGTCAGTGAGGACTGAAAGCCAGAAGACCTACTACGAGCAAGGACCTCCACCTGTTGGGGAGTTGGTTTCCTAGGAACTCAGCATTCACCTAGAATACAATCACTCATCTCCTACTGTATGCCAGGCTAGATCTACAGAAATGCTTGCTCCAGGTCTCAGAAAGTTTATAGCCCAACACACCACAATAAGCATGTTACCGAAGGCAAAAGCTAGGTGGGTGGAAGCCTGGGGGAAGAGAGGGAGGACTTCCTAGGTAAGCTGGAAGGATGAAGAGGACACTCCAAGGAAGCAATAGGAGGAAGAAGGAAGGAAGGAAGAAACAGGAGGGAGAAGGCAAAATAAGGGGTGGACATTTTAGGCATTAGCAAAAACACAGAAGGGAAAGGAGCACAGCAAGGAGGTGGGACCTGAAGGTCCCTCACAGCTGAGCCATAGAGCTACTCGTGGAGTAGAAGTTGGCATCTGGCTCCCCCTGGCAGGACTGGAAGGGGTCACGGGGAGGCTTCCAGGTTGCCGCTAGTGTTCTGTTGCTTGACCTGGTATTTTCATCTTGAGAACATTTATCAAGATGTACTCTAATATGTAGTTTTCTGTGTGTATAAGAGTTAAGAACTTTAAAATAAATAAAGCAATGCATCACAAGTCAGGGAGTGTGGAAGTAAGGGGGCAAAAGGCTTGGGAGACAAAGCACAAATGAGAGAGGTTTTTGGACAGGCACGGTGGCACACATCTGTAACACAGGGACTCAGGAGGTTGAGGCAGGAGGAAAGCAAATTTGAGGGCTGACTCAGCAACTCAGTGAGACCCTGATTCAAAACAAAAAATAAAAAGGTCTGGAGACTTAGCTCAATGGTAAAGCACCCCTGGTTCAATCCCTAGTACAGAAAAAAAGAAAAGGAGAGGTGGGGGGAGAGGGAGGAGGGAGAGGGAGAGGGAGAGGGGGAGAGGGAGAGGGAGAGGGAGAGGGGGAGAGGGGAGAGGGGGGGAGAGAGAGAGAGAGAGAGAGAGAGAGAGAGAGAGAGAGAGAGAGAGAGAGAGAGAGAGAGAGAGAGATTGGCAGAAAAATGTTGATTTGTTAGCCACAAGAGCACAACCATGTGCTACACAGTATAAGACAGTAGAATATCAACCTTCAATTTGACAAAGTATATTAAGAACCTTAAAGAAACTTGAGACTTAAACAAATGGACAGAGATATCAGTTTTAAGATAGAGGAGTTCACAGTGTTAAGATGTCCTTTCTCCACAAATGGATTCACAAGCTTGACATGTGCAAATAAAAGGAAAATTACTTTGAAAGTAACACAAAAAGAGCATTTCAGAATGGCCCTGAGAGGCCATGAAAGGGGCAGGACTGTGCAGGATTCCTTCTGCTGTCTAGGAATGCCTCCACCCTTAGACCCACGGGCATCTGAACTGGCCTTAACAACCCAATGACCAGACAATTACATTGTGCCCAGAGACTCAAGATGCACATTAAGAGGTTGTATTCTTCTTTTATGGACATTTCCATTTTGTTCATACATTATTTTCTTTATCTTCTATCTTCATGTAGCCCCTGTTTCTTCTCAATGTTCAGGAGCTTATATTACCTCCCACTTGTTCTGGCTTCCTGAGAACACCAATTCAGAGCTATCTGAACCTGTGTCTCTCAAATGGCAATTTCTTTTCTTTTTTGATACCAGGGATTGAACCCAAGGGCACTCACCACTGAGCCACATCCCAGTCCTTTTTTATTTTTTATTTTGAGACAAGGTCTCACCCAATCGTTTATAGTCTTAAGTTGCTGAGACTAGCTTCAAACCTGCAATCCTCCTGTCTTAGCCTCCTAAACCGCTGGGATTACAGGCATGCACCACCATGCCCAGCCTAAATGAAAAATTTTAAGACCCTGAATAAAGTCTTTTTTATTTTTATAGTTATCTGAATTTGGACTGATCCACACACAAGCACAATCAAAAACTCAGAAGGCCTTTTTGAGAAAATGACAAGCTAACTCTAAAATTTATATGGAATTATAGATAGTAGAGACAAGTCAAACAATTTTGAAAAAGAACAAAAAAACAGGAGGTGTATCATCTAAGGTCAAGTCTTATTACAGAACTACTGGAATCAGGACAAAATGTTACCTGCCCTAATCTTGTACTGCCTAGGTGACGTAGATGAATTTCTACCCCACCCAATCTTGTTTATCTTTGAGGCAGGATGCCTGTAGGCCAGAAGTTCCAGACTGGCTGAAATGGTTTGGATCTAAGGTGGTTGCCAGACTGACCACCAGACAACCTCTAACTGCATTATAATCTATCTTCTTACTAAATAACCCCCACCCAGCGCCATGACGCCCAGTTAATAATTGCTAGGCGGATGATCAGAAAGAACCAGAAAAGGAGCAGAAAGAGGTGGTGCCCAAGTTCCAAGATAATCTCCATCCTATTCCCAGGAAATACATGAATAGCCCTCCCCTTTATTAGCCTCCCTCTTCATATTTCTTTTACCTTCTTTCTATAACTTCCCAACCCACAATGAGCCAAGAAGTTGATTTTCAAGTTTATTTCCCACTTCTCCTATTCTTGGCCAAGAATAAACTGTCCTTCACTGTTCAGTTGCACTCTGTTTTGTTACTGGCTCCACAATTCCAAAAGGGAAAAAGGACCCAGTTTGGGACCAAGAATTGGTAACAAAAAGTATGGATGATACAGAGGTCAGATACAGACCCCCACACGTTTAATTTGGCAGGATAATGGAATCATGAGACATAAAAAAAAAAAAAATTAGACATGCAAAAAAATGAAATTCAGCGTACATAGGTCATAAACAAAAATTAAATCAAAGTTGATCACAGACCTAAATGTAGCTTAAAGCTATAAAACTTTAAAACCTTTGTGATTTTGGTATAGGGAAAGACTTCTTAGATTAGATGATCTATACGATAAAAAAAAAAATTGATGAATTGGACTTCATAAAAACTAAAAACTTCTGCTCTTTGAAAGGTACAGTTAAGAAAATGAAATGACAAGGCACAGACTAGGAGAAAATATCTATGAAAAGTTAAAGTCTGATAAAGGATTTGTATCCAAAATATATAAAGAACTTTCCCAAGCCAATAAGAAAACAACTAAATTTGAAAAGGGTCAAAAAATTTGAATAGATACTTCTCCAAAGAAGAGACATGGATAGAAATAATGTCATTAGTTGCTGAGGCTGGCCTGGAAACTTGTGATCCTCAGCTTCCCAAGTCACTGGGATTACAGATGCACACCACCACACTCGTCTTTTGACTAGGTGATGCTACTTCAGGAGAATTTATCCACTAAAAGTACAATGAAATTACACACAAAAGTAGTTTTATTAATAGTAAGAAGAAGGGAAAGGGATAAATATCCTTTTTAGGAACAGGTAAGAAAATTGAGATGCCCCCTCTACTGCCATTAGAAATTAGGTTCATAAAAAGTATAGAATTATATGCAAATGTGTATAACAGTGAAAACAAAACTCAGCACTACAATTGTATTTGATTACAAACTATTATGAAAAAAGTATAACTGTATTAAAGAAGAGAGAGAGAGAAACTGAAACAAAATACATCATTATATGGTAGGGGTTGAGATTATGGGTAATCTCTTTTATCTTTTTTCCATTATTTTCTGAACTGTATTAAATAAATAAGCACTACTTTGGGCTTTAAAGGCTGGCTTTGTCACTGAAGTTTTTCAGTCTCCATTTCTTCCATGCCAGCATCCTGATGGTCTTTTGGGAACATACAGCATGGTGGTAGCAAGAGGACTGAACAACGGTGGATGTGAGTGCCTTATGACAACCATTTGAATTTTGTTGCCACCCCTGACTACCTGTGTGACTTTGACCCATTTATTTAACGTGTGACTTTGACCCATTTATTTAACATCTCAAAAGCTTTTCTTGTCAGTAAAACAAGAATAATAGTACTTAACATTTACCGAGCATGCTATGATTCCATTATTCTTCACGACCACCTTGGTGAAGTAAGTCATAGACTGCCATCTTATAAATGAGGAAACTGCTGCTCAGAGAGTTGAAGTAATCCATCTACAGAACTAGCAAAGGCCAGAGAAGCCAGACTGAGATGGCTTACCCACAGAGCTAACCTAACCAGTCACAAGGCACCCAATCGTATAGGGAGAGGAGGCTGTATGTGTGCACGATAAATGAGACAATTCATACAAGAGCCTGGCACACGGAAGGCTTGCAACCAATGACTGCTGCATCCAAAATAAATGCTTGTTGAATGGAAGGCTGCATCTGAAATGGAAGTGGCTCCCCAAGTGCAGAGTAGCACAGCTTAATCATAGTATTTCTGTCTTCTCTGAAGTGGGCTCTTGTTCTGTGAATGGTGCTAACAGTTGTGGTCCAGAGGCCGGGCCACAGCTATCTATTTGGAAGGCTTAAGTACTCTATTGTATGTTCAGAGCATGGAATAACAGTGAGAAAGAGGATTTTTTTCTTAAGGGAAATCACTGAACTATAAAATGGAACATGACAGGGAGGTCAGACTCCACGAACCTTACAGCAGATGAGTCTGGGTTCACATCTCTGCCTGGCTCCAGTGGTGGGACACCGCGTCAGCTCCCACTCACTCTCATTTGTGAAATGAAGCTAAGCTTGCCTTGCAGAGCTGGTGCTAGGATTTTAGACATAGTGTATTAAAAAGTACTTAGCACATAAAAGTAACTATAAAGGGAATCTATAATTATCACTTCAGGACCAGTAATAACTTTTACATCTTTTCTTTTACTACTTGATGTGTGAATCTACACAATTGTTACAGGGAATATTAATTACTGCACAGCAAACAGTTTAAAAGCCCTGCATTAATTAAAAACCACAGTGAGATTCTACTGCCTGCCTATTTAAATCACTTAAATTAAAAAGGCTGAAGACACCAAATGTTGATGAAGATGAGTAGAAACTGGAATCCACACTGTTGGTAGGAATGTAAAATGACACATGAATTTTGGAAAACAGTTGGGCAGTGTCTTGGAAAGTTAAATACCTAACTAGGTGCAGTGACACATGCCTGGAATCCTAGCAATTCTGGTGACTGAGGAAAGAGGATCACAAGTTTGAAGCTAGTCTCAGCAACTTAGTGAGACCCTGTCTCAAAATAAAAATGGGGATGTTGATCAGTGATAGAGTACCCCTGGGTTCAGTCCTCAGTACTGACCTCCCACCCCCCTCCCCCCAAAAAAAAGAAAGAAAAAGGTTAAACACTTATCATATGACCCAGTCATTCCGTTCCAGGAATAAACCCAAGAGAAATGAAAGCACACGTCTATACAAAGATGTGATCACAAACATTGATAACGGCAGTCTCATAACAGGAAAAACTAGAAACAACCCAGGAGTCCATCAACAGGGAAGGGAGAGAAGTAAACTTCTGGTTATCTATGCAACTCAGAAATTAAAGGAACGAATAGATAAACTTAAAGAGTGTGGAGGAGTCAAAATAATTATGTGGGATGGAATGAGTCAGACAAAGAAAAGGGGGTATATATTATGTATATAAAATTTTAGCAAATGCAGTCTAATGTGTAATGAAACCAAATTAATGGTTGCCTGGGGTGGAAGGGGAGGAAGAAATGACAGGGCACAATTACACTTTTGCAGGTGAAGGATATGTTCATTATCTTGGTTGTGGTGATGATTTCTCAAGAGCGTATACGTGTGTCAAAATCTGTCAAACTGTACATTTATGATATGTGTCACTATGTATACCAATTGTTCTTCAATGACATTTTTAAAAAGAAGCCTCGATTTGCTCAAAATGTCATTTAAATACAATAAAAGGACCTGCACATACTGATGGTCGGGAACGTGCTGGGAACAATGCATATAAATATTCTTTAAACTGGTCAGCAGTTGTGAGCTGGGGCTCAGGGGACTGGCAAATCTAGGTTCAGCCCCACGACTGCCTGATCTTGTCTTCTGACCTGGGGCGAGTTTCTTAATCTTTGTCAGTCCCAAATTCTCAACTGTAAGAAGGAGCTAATAACAGTATCGATAAGATACAGCTGTTGAGAGAATTACACAAGATGAAATACTGGAGCACCCAGCCCAGCACCTGGAATGTAGCCAACAGTCAATAATTATACTCTGTCCTCGGTATTTCCACTGGGCTGAAAAAGTCTGGCTCATGTCTATCATTCAGAAGCACACCATCTCATCCTTGGGCTGTAGGGCTAGAGGTGATGCTTATCCCTTTCTGCTTATTCTCATTTCCTAAGTTTTTATGTTGAATATATTCTATTTAAAAAAAAAAAAAAACTTTTAAAAGAAAAAGAAGAGCAATTTATTTAGCTAAACTTTTCTCCACATCTCTGAGTAAAAAGTACATCTAAACAAAACTGATTTCACTAGGATGACCGAGGTTGGAAATGTCAGGGTGGGCGGGACGGAAACTCACTGGACTAAAGAACAAGAGATCCGGCGTCTGGCCAAGACCGAGATTTGCTCAACTCTTCTTTGTTTTTGCTGGTCAAATCTGTATCCAATTCAGCACTAGATCTGTTTCAGCTTTCAAACACACAGTCTCACACTCACTCACAGGGTGACCTGGTCCTTTTCATCACACAGACAGGAAAGAGGACCCCCTGCCATACCTGTTCCTAGTATCTCCCAGTTTTGGGTCCCCCCACCCCAGCAGGATGTCTTTCTGCTAGGACCTTCCTCTCCATCCCAAACAAAATCACTCTCCCAAAGGAAGGCGGGCTCCTCCCTCCCTGAGAAAACAAAGCCCCACAAATCCCACCCACTCTGGAGAATGTTCCACCAGTCAGTCTCTCGGGTTCCTTCCCATGTGCCTAAAAATATGCTCAAGGCCCAGTTGCCATAACCCTTGCCTTGACCCTGCTACTCCACAAGGCTTCAACCCTCAGGTCTCCCGCTCTTCTTTAAAGCTAGCAGACGGATTGCCTCCATCTCCCCACACCTCTTGGTTTCTTATAACCTGACCTCTCTCTCTGTCATTTAAAAAAAATAAAAAATAAAAAAAGTAGAAGTAGGAACTGAAAGGGAAGACTAGCCTTTACCAGTTTTTGAAAAGCAAAATAAAATCTGGTTCCTCCCAAGAGCAAAGACAGACTTGCTGGCTTGCTCACCTCTAACAGCTGGCCCCGGAGAAAACTTGGTGACCAGGGCAGAGTCAAATGGTTAGGGAGTGGTTTGAGGACCCGAGGTGCCAGTCTGTGGGTCAGTTTGACTACCTGGAGTTGGAAGGAGTCATGCTCAGTGGCTGCAAGTTCTGACAAAGGAGGAAGGTCCTTCAAAGGACCAAGAACAGGCTTCCAAAACCCTCCTCCCTGTCCCACCTCTACAGTCTGTCCCTGGGTTCCTTGAGAAGCTCTCCTGTCCCACTGGTAAGGAGTCTCCATGGGAAGTCACAGGGGCCAGGGAAAGACTTTCTAGATGCCAGCTCAAAACAAGCTGCACTCGGCAAACAGTATATACGGTAGAGTTCATGGTCAGAGTCCCCAAATACAAATGTAGCCCAAAGGGCGCACAGCTGAGAACCATGGAGGAGGCTCAAGGGCCTATGCCAGACAAAAGCACAAGAGGGTTACCAGGGAGAAAAGTAGAGCAAATAAGTGGCACCTAAGGTTTGGAAGGAATCCCAGCTGTTCAGGACCAAGCTCCTATCTGCCACAGGGCTCTTTCCTCTGGCACCCTCCACCTGGTACAGAGCCCCCACACACACTCACCGCAACATCAGACAGCCTTGCTCTGCTGCTGAGAAGCAATCCTTTCCAGGAAAGTCTTCCTTTCCTTGGATTCCAAGCAGCTTACCTCCTGCATCCCCTGTCCAGTCAGAAGGGTCTATTCCCACTCGCATAATGACAGCCAAGGTCAGTTAACAAGCTTTTTCTTGCAGTGTCTCCTCAGAGTGAGGTAGAATTTAGGGATACGGAGAGCACTGAGTCTCAAAAGAGAAGTGCACGTTAGTGGTTGGAATGCCCAGCAAATAAATCCTGAGGAACCCAGACTGTGTCCTTGAGCCTGTGTCCATACGATAAGGCACCTGGAGGAACCCCTCCCTTAGGGAGTATGTGAATTAAAGAATTTGGTGACCAAGAAATGACCCTAGCTTCATGGTAATAGTATAACGTACACGCCTGGTGGAGATTTAAGATGCTAATGAGACAGGTGATGTAGGAAGTAGCATGATCAGAACACGTGAGGGCTATGTCAAGTGCAACCCTGTTCTCCTACACCCCTAGTTCAGCCCCAGCTACTGACCCTCTCTAAATGTTAAAACCCAGACCAGACAGGCAACTTGCCCTGAGAGCACCCGTACTTCTGTTCTCGGGTGTACTTTCTACTTTATGATAAATTTCTTGCTCTGTTATTCATACCTGACTTGTCCATAAACCTTCTACAAGGCAGTTAAGAATCTGGAAGGTCTTGAGTAGGATCTCCTCTGCTCCTGGAGGCCTCCTCATACCCCAGGCAATGACAAGAGGACAGGGTTCCAAGCCCAGTGCCATCCACTCACCCACCTCTGCTCTCTCACTATCAACGTCTGCATTAAACAGCCCCCAGGGTCCTGAATGTGGTGTAGGCCACAGAAGAAAACAGAGCAGCAACGTGGCCTGCAGGTCTCTGACGGGGCCCTGAGCACGTGGCCTACGTCTGTGCAGCAGAATCTTCCAGGCTGACGGTGAGCCTGTAGGTCCCCAGAACCATTTTCTAATGATTTATTTACACACAAGGATCATACAGAACATGACAAGTGAACAAGGAAGACTCGAGGACGCCCCTTAGAGAGTGCAGAGAAGCCTGGGAATCTGAGGAAAGCCACGTCCCACCTGCTGCCAGCAGGTGGGTGGCTCATTTGTGCAGAGACAACACTCACAAACACTCTCTGGAAGACTGTGGAAACACAGGGGCACCTAGAATAAAGGATTCAGTGAGGAAACAAACGTTAGCTTTAAATGACCAGGTTTTCTGGTCTCAAAGTCAATCCACTAAAATTAGCAATGACCCAAATGAAAGGGTCCTCAGGCCAGATGTCAACGTAGCCCACAGCCTCACTGACACTGGTGAGTCACCAGGCACGTTCTCCCTCTGCTGAGAAAGAGCCACCGTGTGAACAGCAGTCTCTCACCAGAAGCTATGAGACCCTGAGGGAGCAAAGCCAGTGATTCTGTGGCACTCTCAGAACTGGGAAAGGTAAACATCAGAGCTCCCATTTTACAGACGGGGAAGCCAAGGGCAAGATAAGCATGCTCTCCAGAAGGGCCTGGCTCCATCAGCATGCTGACCTTGGGATGATACTGGTGATTACCCTGGAAACCCTCAGGACTGTGAGTCATGTTACGACTGTCTGATAAGCAGGAAGGTCACAGCTTAGAGAGAAGCAGGACATGCAACAGTGATTCCCAGGGACCGACGCTGCCCCGTTCCACCGTTGGCAAACGAGGTCAGGCGGGTACTTGTGATGGTTCCCATTCTGCTCCTGTATGACTTCGAAAGATGGCAGATGCTCTAACGTCAAGGTTGAGTACACCAGCATGAGGGTCCAGTTTCTTTCTCTAGCTATGGCTGTTATTTCTAGCTGTAAGACCTTTGAGAAGTTACTCAGGCTCCTCATCAAAAGGGGATGATATGACCACCTTTAAGGAGCCTTGGAGTCTCACACGGAAGCAAAGAGACCAGAGTGAGCTCCTGAGGGACAGGAACACTATGATTCAACCACAGGGTCCTAGGAGCCCATCCTCCCACAGAGCCTGCACCCCGCTGTACCTCAGATCTTGCTCATGTGTCCGTCTTTCAACTGGAGTGAGGTTTATGGAGGCAGGAGCTGTGGTTATTTCAACTGTGCATCCACCGTGGCACCTCACAGGGTCTCAAACCCAGTAAATACTCAACACGTTTTCAAACACAACAATAAGACACTCCGTACATCAACCTTCCAGGCAAGCACTGGGGACAGGTTTCAGAGAGGAGAGAGGAAAGAAAGAGGGTTGACCTGGCCAGCCAGTGGGCAGATCCCACAGCAGATCTGAGCTTGGGGACCAAGGAGTCTTAATTCCAATGTGGCACACAAAGAAAAACAAGGGTAGACTCTGTGATTGGGTTTCCAGAACCATGTTGACATTCGAGCCTGTTTCTATGGCTTTATAACAATAAACATGTTCTGATTAGTAGTTTGTTTTTCCTACTTCCACATACTTTGCCATGAAATATCTTCTTTAAAAATCTGTTTCGTGGTTAAACTTAATGAAGCCCAAAGTGTAGTATTTCTTTCTTTGGAAAAAGAAATCTTGGCCTGTGACTCAGGAGGTAAACATCCACCTCAAGCCCAAACCCAACAATGTGCAGCAAGACATTTTTATGTGGGCTCTTTGGCAAGGTCCACTCTGAGCCGAAGACAACTTCAGAATAGATAAGGTCGAGCCATATATGTATTTCCCATTTTGTTGAAGAAAATATCAATAGGCAAATATCAGTTATCACTGACAGTTCAATATTGGTCATTTCATATAGGTCAACATAATATTGACGAACAGGTTGCTGTTCACTTTCTAATGAATTTGCAAATTCAAGTCAAATCCCTGAGCATAAAGACTTTTTCTCAATTTTTTTTTAGTTTCCTCCATAATCCCATTCACTGAGTTGGACAAAGGACATGCATAAAGCACTGCAGAGCCACAGAGGCAGCATGGTATGATGGGAGGGAGGACAAGGGTGGGTCAGGAGGGCCTGGGAGCTCCTGAGCCTCAGAAACTCAAAGGCACCTATGAACACAAAGCATTTATTGGCTCCCAGCTGTTTAATGAGGAACTACTATGTGCAAAGCAGTGAGCTTGGTGCTGAGGATACACAGTCATGAGAAAAGTGATACTGTCCCTGCCTTCAGGGACTTTACTGTCTCAAAGGGGAGGCGTACATCATTCAAGTCATGGCTCAAGTAAAAATAAAATGATAACTGGGATAGGAGTGACCAAGGCCCTGGCACTGGGGGACCCTGACCTAGTCAGGATGATCAACGAGGGAGGTTTCCCTGACAAATAGACAACTATGCTGAGGTCTGTAAGGTAAGTAGGCCTGGGTTAGACATGAAGAGAAAAGCAGGTCTGGGGGAGAAGGGAGAGATGAAAAGGTGAGCACAGGGTATTCCCAGGCAGGGAATGATGATACCACAATGGTGGATACATGAGGTTACACATTTGTCAAAAATTCATTGAGTGAACCACACCAAGACTGAACTCTAATGTAAACTGTGGACTTTGGTTGATGATGATGTGTTAACCCTGGCTCATCGACTAGAATGAATGTATCACATGGAGGCTGGACGTTGATAATACAAGAGGTCATGTGGCGGGGTTGTAGGCTGTTCTGAAGAATAAAGTCTACTGCTGGGCATGGGGGTGCACGCCTGTAATCCCAGTGGCTCAGGAGGCTGAGGCAGGAGGATTACAAGTTCAAAGCCAGCCTCGGCTGGCTTTAAGCAACTTAGCATCTCAAAATAAAAATACTAAAAGGTCTGGGGTGTGGCTCAATGGTTAAGCACCCCTGGACTCAATCTCTGGTACCAAAAAAATAAATAAGATCTAATGATGATACATGAGGCAGGGAAAGGGAAAAATGGAGGAAGGATCAATTGTGTAGAGAGAAATGAGGGGTAAGAAGTGGCAAGGGGAAGGAAAGGTATCGGAATGAGACAAACATCATTACCCTATGTACATGTATGATTACACAAACGGTATGACTATTTTGTGTACAATCAGAGAAATGAAAAGTTGTGCCCCATATATGTACAATGAATAAAAAAAAATGAGACTTCTTATTAAAAAAATACCCATTTTCATTTAAAAAAAAAAAAAGTCTCCTAATAAGAAAAGAAAGAAAGTAGGACTACAAGACCAGGGTCTCACAAGTACAGGAACAACATGTGTAAAGGACCTAGCAGGAGTCAAGAGTAGGTGACCCAGGTCGTGTGGCTGGGACCTAAGCGCCCTGGGTGGAGGCTCGGGAGGGAACAGGGCTGGAAGGCCGAAGACTAAATCCCGCCTCTTTGCCAAATACACTTTCTAAAGAGGAAGAAGCCCCGGACTTGAAATGAAAAACTGACATTCTCGCTAGTTTGGAAATGTAGCCTGAGTCATCCAAGAGATCCCACAGCCTCTCCCAGGCTGTCTTCCCCACCTGGGTCAGGGAAGGGGCGACCGGCACGTGCACCCTCCTGAGGCAGAGAGGCGAAGGAAGGCATGTGGCTGGTTTACACTGGAGTGTGAGAGGAAATGGGGACTCTCCATTTGCCCTGCTGACAATCCAGAGATGTAATTCAGCCCATTCCCACGCCCCTGTGATATTAGGCAGCTGTCAGCAGGAGGGTAAGCCCCCAACACAGTCAACCAGGGCATCACAGACTTGCAAGGTCACTCCAGAGAGCAAACCAGTGATTCAAAGCATGTGTGGAACCACAATCACCTGAACCCCGAAGGCTGAAGGGAGCTGGCACCACCAGACAAGGACACAGTGGGGCGGGGGTGCCACACCTTGTTCCAGCGTCCTCAAAGAAATCCCTGCTTCACTGGAGTTTCCCCAAGGCACTGCAGCAGAGGAGGAGCAAGCAGGCTGGTGCTGGATTGAGACCCAGAAACCCGGGGTGCAATCTGCTGCAGAAGCAGTTCCCACATGCTGAGACAGATGGCCAGAAGGCAGAGCGTGTGGAGAAGCCCCTTCAGGTGCGTGCCTGGGGTTGTATTGGGTGGGGTGCAGGGGGGTGCCTTCCTCAAGGAAGGGAAGGCAATTTCCTACATTTCTCAATCCATGTGGGAAAAATGACCAAAGTCTAGGGTCTAAAAGAAATCAGGCAATGAGTCAAAAGAGATCAGTCAATTCTGGGGACTGGGAGAGGGAAGGGTGCAGAGGAAACCCCTCACAGCTATGCCTGAATGTGGGACTAGGGAATTTCCCACCCTTCCCAGGCATCTGTAACTGCTGCTGCAGGGTCTGAGGCTCAAACCTGAACCCGGAAAAGAAAAGCATGAGCAAAGGGAGACAAGGCTGTGACCACACGTCCTTTGTGAAAAGTAGCACTCACCAGTACAGCTGGAAGGCACTCTGGGCCTCCTGCCTTCCTGCCCTCCTGTATTTCCCAGAAGAGCACAGAGCCATCCAGTGAGCAGCAGAAGAGGGAGATCCCAGGGCGCAATGACAGGACTCAGTGTTGCTCCTTCCAGAGGACCCAGTCACTGGGTAATAGAAAGCCTGGGGCTTTAGACTGGACCAGACCTGGTCCAAGTCCTGGTCCTACTCCTCACTAAGAATAAGTATAATGAATTCCTGTCCTACTGTTTCCTCACTTATAAAACGAGAAACAACACTACCACCAATACACTGCAGGACTCTTACAAGAATCAAGATCAAGCAGGGCACGGTGGCCCACACATGTGGCTTGGGAGGCTGAGGCAGGAGGATCTGCGAGTTCAAAGCCAACCTCAGCAATTTAGCAAGGCCCTAAGCAATTTAGCAAGAGCTTCTCTCCAAATAAAATATTTTAAAAAGGGCTGAGGATGCGGCTTAGTGGTTAAGCGACCCTGGGTTCAATCCCCAGAACCAAAAAAAAAAAAAAAAAAAAAAAAAATCAAGATCAGAAGTTGGGGAAGTAGCTCCATGGTAAAGCACTTGCCTAGCAAGCATGAAGCCCTGTGTCCAATCCCCAGCACCATGCGAAAAAAAGAAACAAAAATTATCTGGAACATGGATGACAATCAAGCAAGGGTGGCAGTCACTCTGCTTCTCAAGGTCCAGAGACTGCATTCTTGTGGAAAGTCTTGTCAGCATGCAGGGGTCCCATCAGCCCCTCTGGGGCTCTGGTTTCCATTTCAGATTACGACGGTCTCACTAGCAAATAAAGGGCTTAGTCCACACCATAAACAATTTTTTTTATTCAAATGAAGCAACTTTGTCATAAGACTTACCTCTCCATCTAGTTCTGGGAGGAGAGAAATGCTTTAAAAATTTACCACTCAATGCAACACTGGAGAATAAGGATTAAAAGAGAAGGTCCATCTAAAAGATACAGAGGCTAAATGCTGCGGCAGTAGAAGCTGAGGCACATGGGGGAATGCACTGAGTCACAGAGACCTTATTTTTTTGGCTGTCAGGAGAACGCAGTCCGTAGAATCCCATGCAGCAGCACGTACCCAGCCAGGCCCAAATGTGCAGGCCACTTCTTTAACCTGAGAGCCATGGGAACAGCCAAGTGGAGACTGGCAACTTGGAATGGGGAACTCCTTGGCAGCTGCTCCTGAGGACACAGGCACTTCCTATCTGGGGAGAACAGGAATAGTTCCAGTCCCAACCACCCACCATGCTTCTACCTGTGCAATTCAGAAATAAACGACTTAGAGAAAACTTCCAGAAAGGCCTGGGAGAGCAATAAAACTAGTATCAGGAGAAATCATTCTGTATTTAAACAAGTACAAACAGGCTCAATCATAGGCTTCAGGGTGAAAACGAGAAAGTATGAGCAGTGGCATCTCCCCTTCCAACCCAGCCACAGAGAGTGCCTTGGTGAAATGCCTGCAGAGAGGCAGTCTGTGGCTGAGGATGAGGTCAAACTGCCTCTCACAGCAATGGGACCTGCTGAGAGCAAACTATCACCCACAGGACAGGGTCCTTATCCTGAATAGAATCCTTTAAAAACAAAAAGAAAAAAGAAAAAAGAAAAGAAAAGAAAGAAAAAAAAAATAGAATTAGGCAATTTCCTTCTTCTTGCAAAGAACAGCTTTCCAAGGAACATGCAGCAGGCCACAGAGGTGGGATTTAAAATCAGTCATGTGAACACTCTATGACCCTGTCCCACAAGTTGAAGGCCAATGGTCCATCCCAGAAAAACCAGAGTGAGAAGGAAACCAGCGCCAAGAGCTTCCCACGGTGGTGAGACAGGGCCTGTTATTGGCTCCATCTCCAAGGGCACAAGGTCAGGGGAAGTACAGCATGCCCCACTTGGGGGTTGGGGGGCTGGGGGCTGTGCAGGCAACTCCAGTCCTTAGGAGGCACCCGGACAAGTGCATGAGATCCCAGGCCTCCTCCTCTGTCACACACAGTTTGCAGGATTCAGAGAAAAGGCCTTCAATCTGGGCAAATGGAAGGAGCCAGAAAACTCAGTAAACAAAGCAAGGAATGCTTAGGACTTCAGAATGACATCTGAGATTTGCTTCAAACAACAGAGGACAGGCAGGTTGTGAACACATAGGAAACAAATTGGCCAAGGACGCATAGATTTTGATTTCACTGTTCTCTACTTTCTTGTGTTTTGAGATGTTCCCTAATTTTAAAAATCATACATATTCATTGTGGAAACCTAGGTAAACACAAAATTAAAAATCACCAAGAAAAAAATAAAAACCCCAAATAATTCAACCACCTGAGACAAGTACTGTTACACATTTTGGTCTATTTCCAATATTTTCCCATATATTTCTCTTTCTTTTGTCTGCCAAACAGGATCATCCTGTGCATTCTGTTTTACAACTTGCTTTTCACCCACTCCTTAGTTTGTCTTAGTCAAGTCATTCAATATTTTTAATATTATGATTATTATAAACTCTTTCACCATAAGGGAGACCATAGTCTATTTCTGGTTTTTTGCTACAATAAGCAAAGCTGTAGCAAACCAGGGAAAATGATATTTATTAAAAAGAGGTGATTTCAAGTGAGAAAGAAATGGCGTGCTGCATGCCTAAACATAAACTGGCAGCACAAAGGAAAAGAAAAGTTGAAGAGAGAAGCCAGTGGCTGCCACACGGCACGATTCTAAGCAATTATTAACTTTCCGTGTACTCCCTGTTCCCCAGGCCACATGAAAACCACAGGAGGTATGAGGCTGTTAACGTGCTCATAAAGTGCCTCCCAGTCAACAGTAACTCACCAGGTTCAGACCACCTGCTAGACTATTGAATATTGCAAGGGCTAGAATATTCTATCCATCTGGAATGGCACAGGAAGATTCTGCTGGCACAGGGTGTGCCCAGTGGCTTTTCAAAGACCACTGTGGTTCAAGTGCTCAATGACACTGTTGCACTTAATCTAGCAGAATGAACAGAGCTGGACGTGGCTTACGCCTGTATGGGTTCTTCCCCCACCCGCCCAGCCTTAAAGATCACTTCGACCCCTGAAAAAAGAAAATGCACACAATTCTTGAGATGGGGAGATGAGGAGGATCTTATGTCTTCCCTGCACCATTTGTCCCCTGCCAAGAAGTAGAATTTGGCTGAATGTCTGTGAAGACAAAGCCTTGTACAATCAATTGCTGAATGCCAGTCAAAAAATGAGAGGCTGAAGCAGAAGGATCACAAAGTTCAAAGACAGCCTCAGCAACTTAGTGAGGCCCTAAGTAACTCAGCAAGACCCTGTCCCTAAATAAAATATAAAAGATGGCTGGGGGTGTGGCTCCATGATCAAGTACTCCTGGGTTGAATCCCTGGTACAAAAAGAAAAAAACAGAACAAACATAAAAAAACAAAAAACTATTTTGTGATATGTTTGATTCAGAGCTGAATGTATTCTACTTGCGTTCCATCTGGCTTTCAGACTCCTAAAACACATCAGGGACCTCTAAATCAAACCATGTGTCTCTGGCCAGCCATCATCCTGGACAGGAAGCCATGCTACCCTCCATTCCAGGAGGACAGCAGGAAGCGTGCTGCTTTCTTTCCCTTTTTTTCCCCTTCCCCTTATCCAGTTCTGTCTGCCATTTGGGGTTTCTTATTCCAGAAAGGACAACTGTGGTTCTCTTCTCATCCTTGTCAAGGACTGAGTGGAGAGAAAACGTCAGCACGTCATGCTGAACACACGATCTCTGAGCTCAGATGCTATGGAAGTGGGCAGCTAGGTGCTGATCACGAAGCGAACAGCAGCTGCCACATGCAGCCTCTCAACTGGGTTCCCTCCCCAAACAGAAGAGTCCCAACACCCCCTATTGATGAACTTGCCTGAGCGTGCAAGAAAGCATTACCAATTATACATCCTCTATGATGCTCACTACAGAAAAATGCTCAGTGTATGCACAAAATAGAGGGGCATGAGCTGTGGTAGTGAGCTCAAGAGTGACTTATTTTTACCTTTGGTTGGTGGTGGTGAGTTGTTGTGACTTATTTTAAGAATAAGTGATTGCCAATACTCCATTTATTTATTTCTCTGAGATGGGAACCTTACAAACTCAAAACATGAGTTTATTCCTGACCTATGTCTATGTCCTGACTCTGGATTCACATAATCACAAAGAAGCAGGAGAAACACAAATAAAGAGAAATGCAAATGAAGATGTCATACAGTTCTCATTTTTGGCTGGATTAGCCAACAGGGCAATCTTTAAGATCTACCCAAACTGGGCTAGAGCGCTCTAATGGTTTCTCTGTATATGGCTTGACATTTACTCTTTTTCCCCTGGTAATAAGCAAAAAAGCCAATTCATAAACACAGAACAGTTGTCTCCTGGCAAAGACAGTATCCCACTGCTCATGGCCACACCCTGACAGACACATATAGCCCAATGCGTCCCCAGGCTCCAGGTGACTTGACTGCTGTACACTTCCCCAAGGTGCCACAGAGCTCACCCTCTGGTGGAAGAGCAGACAGGAGCCACATGCCGGAGTGGCTCACACTCTGCCACCTCCTGCAGGAAGTGCCAACACCGACTCTCTCTACCTTGACCTCCCTGTGCCAAAAAAATTACCTTGCAGACAGCTGCCTGAAGGACTGCGTCGAAGCCCCCCTCGGGGGCATCACGGTTCCGGGACACCCTCTGTTTCCGAACTTCCTCATTGAAGCTGTCGACTCTGTCAGTGAGAGGCAGCAGATGGCGGAACCCAAAGGAGGGGACGCAGTTTGGAAATAACTTGTAACTAGAGAGAAAGAAGACAAGAGTCACTTTCCCAGCATCACCACTAAATCTTAGCCCAGTGTTCTGTGCCTGGGGAAACACCAATAAATATTTATCCTGCACCTACCATATGCCCTGGGCCAGGCATTATGGGAAGAACAAATAAAAATAACACAACCCCTACTCTCCAGTCATCCAGCCCTAACTACAGGCAAGACAGCATAAACCACACAAGTGAACGGTATGGACCAATGACTCAAAGGAAGTGGGGACTTTAACTGGCTCTTGTGGATGGAGAAAGACTTAACATGGGCCTTGGAAGATGAGTGGGCCCAGCAGCATGGGCAAGGTGGACCACGTCCACCAAGGAAAGTTTCTATAGGAAACCAGGTTCTCACATCCACTGCGTCGCTGCTGTGTGATGAAGGGTCCCATAACCTCTTTATGACAACCCACTCAGTGACCACTGGGGTGTGCTGGCACACAAACAAATGCTAAATGAAACAGGCATGAAAACGTTCTTTGTTTTTTCATTCACTTATAAACAATGCACTGATAAACTAGCAGCTCTCCTAGATGCCACAGAAATCATTAAGAAACTAAGCATCTTCAAAGGGGAAACTGTATCTGGAAACTTGGAAAGGAGGAAGAACTGCATGTCAACAGTGGGTTAATTTCAGGCCTTTCTCTTGAAACTGGGCAAGGTCCTCTTCAGACTGCTGTGGAAACCCCAAGTAGCCCCATTCCTAGAGGAAGTTAGCTCTCAATGACAGTCTAGGAGCTTCAGCTTGATACATAGCTAATGCAATAGAAAGAGGGGCCTGATTTTACAAATGGGTTCACAACATAAAGGGGAACAGGGAAGAATGTGGTAGTGTGAGAGAGGAACATGTGCAAGAGTCCTGTGGCAGGAAGGGCACAGAGGAAGGCCCATGGTGCTGCAAGTAGAGAGTAAGGGATAAGGCAACCTGGCCCAGGAACACAGGGTCTGTGGACACACTGAACGAAGTCTCAGTCTCTGTCTCTGTCTCTCTCAGAACAAAAGATGAAAAATAAGCTGTAACATAGAGGCCTGGGGGAAGGTTTCAGATTCCCATCTAAGCCTTGCACACGGGAAGGGAAACAGGCTTAGCAACTGCCAGGAGGACCCTGGCTTCACACTCTAAGGCAGACTCAGCAGGGCGGGTCTGGGCAGGCTCCTCTCCTCTGCAAAGAGGCAGCCGTTGGCTCTCTAAGTCCTCTCAGGGAGACGGTCCCTGCTCCAGCTGCCACCATCACACCACCCTGGCGCAGAGCCCTCCAACAAGCCAGCTGTGGCTGGACAGAATCACCCCTCCTCCCATGACAGCCACGGTTCTCCCAGACAGGCAGCAGCCAGGCCCTCCCCACCTGCCTTCCCTCGCCTCTCCTCCCTTCTTCCCCAGCTCTGCAAGAACACCTTGTGCTTGGACAGGTCAGGCTCGTTTTGAACCATGCCTCAGGCCGCCAGAACTCTTCACGACCTCCTCATTTTGTTGTAAGGAGTCATGGAGATGACACTCCCACTGGGAAAAGGAACCACGGTCCCATGTGACTAGTGGACAGGCTCAGAAGGAAGCATCCACAGCCTCCCCTGTCTCTCTTCCTCCCTCCAAGGCCCTACTCCCCACTCTGTTGTTCTGGTCCATGATTTAGGACTTCGGGCGTGTGTCTGCTGTCACGGTTGGTCAGGTTCATTGTGGAAACAGAAGAGAAAAACTGAATAACTACTGTCAAATGAGAAAATCAGAAAGCTGTGAGCAGCGCAGCTGGAGCTTAGCATTTTTTAGATCTTCTCTTTCACTCCAGCAACCAGCAATAAGCAGAGACACTTTTACTGTGTAGAATCACTGTTTGGTAATTAGGAACTAGAAAATGTGTTTGCCAGAGAGAAGCCTGCATTGCAGATTATGTCTACAACCAAATCAGAGATACTTCTGAGAGGAAAACAGCTGTGCCACACAGACCCCAGGAATATTTCCATCATCACTGAAATAGGATGTCACCTGTGACTAGTTATCTGACGTAACCCCTGGAATTGTGGTGTGGGTGGACTGGAGAGCTGGCTGTTTGGGGTCTCCTGCTAGGAGACTATCCCACTCCCACTGTGTCTGTGCTACAGGATATCAGTGGGGTAATTTTTAGGGAGTTACAAAATTAAAGGTTATTAACCAGGCCAGGTGCAGTGATAGACACCTATAATCCCAGTGACTCAGGAGGCTATGGGAGGAAGCTTACAAGTTCAAGGCCAGCTTCAGAAATTCAGTGAGTCCCTGTCTCAAAATAAATAGGGCTGGGGATGTAGCTTAGTAGTAGAGTACCCCTGGATTCAAAATCCCTAGTAACCCCCTCCACCCGCCAAAAAAAGGAAGTGGGGAATGGTGTGTGTGTGTGTGTTTAAAAAGTAAATCCAATTTGAAGACACTAGCTCTAGATAAACCCAGAAAACAATATAATGTTCAGGATAAGAGTGTGGATTGATCTGATGTAGAAAGGATGCCCTCTTACTCTAGATATAAAGAATTTCTAGATAAAATACAATTTTAAAAAATTTAAATAGATAGCCAAGACTAGAAGCTTAGAAGGTAAATCCCAGACATCAAAAATGAAGAAGAAACCATTCCACAAATGAATGGCCCAAAAAGTGTGAGGAAAATGTGCGGGAGGGAACTGGGATGTGTCAGGGCAGAACCGAGGCCCTGCAGGCTGCAGGCTTGGGGTAGGCAGCTACCAGGAACAGGTGGCAGGCCCAGGCCTGCATGAGGCTGAGCCCTGAAACAGGTCTCTCCACACAGAGCCAAGTACCACAAAAGTGGCCACGCACTAAATCAGAACAGGACGTCGTCTCCAGCCACCAGCCTGCGAAAGAGGCAAGAGTGAGAAGAATCCCAGGCCTGAACAATCAGAATTCAGCATTTTTATGGTGTAGGAAGCCGCAACTGAGAAATTAACAGGAAAACTAGTTCTACAGTGAACTCCAAAGGTTCCCAGCAGCAGCAAACTTCGAATTGCTCTGCGGGGGGCTGGAACACCTGGGCATGTGGTCCTTGGATGGAAAACAGCTTCAGATGAAGATGAACTAAGGAAATGATCAGAAACCCCAAGAGAAACAAACTACCAGGAAGGAATGTTCAATGCACTGAAGGAACCCAATTTAAGAAGTGGAGAGAACAAAATGATCTGAAATTCATTATGACCATTTAAATATTTAAAATATTTAAAAAGAAGAAGAACTAGAAGCCAAAGGCTAGAAAAACAAAACAAACAAAGAAACAAAAACTAGAAGGCTCTAAAAAGTTATATAAAAAGGGCTGGGGCTGGGTGGGGCTCAGTGGTAGAGTGCTTGCCTGGCATGTGTGAGGCCCTGGGTTCAATCCTTGCACTGCCCCCCCACAAAAAAAAAGCATGAAAAACAGAAGCATCTGAAAAAGAACCAAATAAAAATTATAGCAGTTTAAAAAAACAAACAAACAAACATACAGTCACTGATGCTCAAAAATGAAATTTCAGCGTCTGGATGAAGCTAAAACAGAAGAACAAAAGTAACCTAGAAGAAATTTCCTATTGTGTAACTAAAAGAAAGAGGTAAAATTTTGGGAGAAAAATTAAGAAACATGAATGTAGAGTGAGCGCTCTGACACCTAACAGTGTCCAGGTGGAAAATGGAGAGAACGTGAGAGAGGAAGCAGTCAGAGGTAAGGTCAGAATTTCCAAGAGTAAAGATATGCTCTCAGAAGAAACAAGCAAACCAAGTAGCAAGCAGTGTAGAGAAAAGAAAATTGGCCTGGACACACTGGCGTGCATATCACTGTGGAAGACATTAAAAGTCACTAGAGAGAAACGATGACTAGAAAAACAGCAGATGCCACATCAGGCACAGAGATACCAGAAGTGGGTAACACCTTCCAGGGGGTAAAGACTAGCATGATTTCTTGGAAGAAATACACAAAGAGTCAAGAAAAAATATAAGTAATGAAGGATGAAATGTATTAGCTCACTGGAAAATGCTTCCATATGAGATGCATTTCAACAACAACCTAACACGAAAGAAGTGTTCGGAACTGGAAAGAACAAGTCCTGTGTCAGTGAGCATCATGTGACTCTTCCCAGTGAAACTCCTATTACTAAACTATTACTCAAAATAGCAACTGAGCAGTTCTTCACTTGACACTGAAGTTACTCTGTGCCCCTTTTTTCCCATGGCAGCCCTTCTTACTTCAGATTTGGCATTTCTCACACATTCTACAATGGGAAGGGATGAGTCCAGGATTTGGATCCCTTGGCAGAAACATCTGGAGCAGAGGAAGGAGGGACAAGCCTCAGGAACCCTCAAGTGTACTGGCTTTCCTTCCTGAGATGACCTGCACAGGTATTAAATTACTTCCCCTGACTTTCCCAGGTGCCCCAAACTTCCTGAGGCTGCCATTGCTGCTCCCACCACCCCAGGGGAGAAAAGCCTCACTAAAGGTGCTGCTGGAGACTGGGAATAATCTACCTTAGCTGGAGAAAATGGATGGTCAGAGAAAGATGCCAAGCAAAGATCTCCCTAGCCCAAGCATGGAATACGAACAGCAACAAGGCAAGAATGCATAGGGACAGCAGTAGGAATCCACCTTTCCCAGACCTCCCCGTTTTCCCAGAAAATCTAGAAATCCTAGTTATTCTTGGTTGAGTCTTGTTTTTTAAAGGTTGGTAACTACCAATTGGTATATAATAGAAGACAAAGAGGCAAACACACATCTACAGTCATCTCATCCTTGACAAAGTTGCCAAAAGCAGACATTAAAGAAAAGATAGACTCTTTAACAAATGGTGCTGGGAAAACAGGTTATCCATATGTAGAAGAATGTAACTAGGCCCTTACCTCTCTCCCTGCACAAAATTCAACTCATAATGGATCAAAGACTTGGGAATTAGACAAGAAACTATGCAACTCCTAGAGGAAAAGGTAGGGTCAACACTCCAACATACAGGCACAGGTAACTACTTTCTCAATGGGACCCCTAAAGCTCAGGAAATGCCAAGAGTTAATAAATGGTATGGTATCAAATAAAAAGGTTTCTGCACAGCAAAGGAACAATTAGGAATGCTAAAAGAGAACCTACAGAATGGGAGAAATACCTTTGCTAGCTACACTTCTGACAGTGGATTAATATCTAGAATATATAAAGAACTCAAAAAACTTTACACCAAAAAAAATCAAATAACCTAATTAACAGGTGGGAAAATGAATTAAATAGACACTTCTCAAAAGAATTACAAATGGTCAACAAATATACGAAACAATGTTCAACATCAGCAGCAATTAGGGAAATGCAAATCAAAACTACACTGAGATTTCATCTCATACCAGTCGGAATGGCAGTCATCAAGAATACAAATAATAATAAATGCTGGAGAGGATGCAGAGAAAAGGAACACTTTTAACTTTTACACTCTGGGTGAGACTGTAAATTACTACAAACACTATGGAAATCAGTATGGAGGTTCTCAAAAGTCTAGACACAGAAAAACACCATATGACTCAGTTACATGGGTATTTATCCTAAAGAACTAAAGTCATCATACTGCAGTGATATATGCATACCCATGTTTATAGCAGCACCATTCACAACAGCCAAACTATGGAACCAGCCTAGGAGTCCATCAACAGAAGAATGGATAAAGAAAATGTGGTGTATATATACACAATGGAGTTTTATTTAGCCATAAAGAAAAATGAAATTATGTCATTTGCAGGAAAATGGATGGAACTAGGGACCATTATGTTAAGTGAAATTCAGAAGGTCAAGGGTCACACGTTTTCTCTCATGTAGAAGCTAGAGAGGAAAACCGAAAAGAAAAGAGGGGGCGGGGAGGGATCTCATAAAAATCAAAGGGAGATCAGTAAAGGAAAGGGACTGAGGAGTAGGAGGTTGGGAGGGAGGGGGGAGTGCTGGGGAGTGATATTGGCCAAATTATATTGTGATATTGTGTGCATGTACAAATCTGTAACAAAAAAAATCCCATCATTTTATATAACTATATGTTGCACCGATAAAAAAAAAATGTGGAAAGAGAGGGCAAAAAGCAGTAAGGTCTAGCTGAAAAAGAAAAAAAAAATGTTGTTAACTTATTTGTAGCGCTGTTAAAATAGAAAGTCAAACAAAGCCCACGTACAGACTGGATCAGGCATAGGAACAGCCAGATTCTATGCCCTGGTTTGTGCTGCGCTCTCCAAGCAGTGGTGGGGATATCTGAAGAAGAAGCAGGATGCTGCACAGCCCAGAGCAGGGAGGGAAATCTCCACACAGTGACTCCCCCTCCTACTACTCAGCTCAGAGGACAGAGATTTCCATAACAGAGAGCTTATGCTTCCTTCGAAACTCCCATTTTTCACTGCATTTCCTGTCTTACAAGCAGCTTTTCAGTGTGCCTCTAGTCACAGTCAAGAATCTCACTGTCTGTGACTGGTTCTGCCTTGGAGGGCTTAGAGAATGAGCGAGCTCTGAATAAGCAATGTGGGAAAGCCTTGAGTATTCAAATGATGAGTGCCCAGGGCCAGTCCTTGATCCCCTGCCAGCTTCTAATCCAGCATCTCAGTTAGTGGAGACACACCCTGTCTGGAGATGGGGCCCAATCAGGGCCAGGGAGGAAAGGAGCAGATGGGATCACTGGTCCAAATGATTTGAAAAAAGTTTTGGGTATGATGCTGCTGCTCCTGGTAAGCAGCAAATCTCCAGAATGGCATGGGGACTGAGCTGACAAGGGCCTTGGAGACAGCACTGAGCAATAAGAATGTCAGCGGCCACTTATGGTCCAGCGGAAGGAAAACATGAGGAACGAGACACCTAGAGACTCTCCATGAAGGAACTGAAGAGTCTCATGCACTTAAATTTTTTTATTATCTCATCGTTTTTCCACCATTATGTCACTTCTCAACCCCTGGAGAAGATCTAAGGAGGCTTCTGGGAGAGTAAACAACAGGACCAATAAGGATTTGCTGGAGCACAGGCCCCCAATACATCCCTTCACCTGACCACCCAGCCCGACTCTGACCTGGGAGCTGTTGAGTAGCCAAAGATGAGCTGTAGGGAAAGGCAGGCCAGGGCTTAAAAACAACTCTCTTCCCCTGGGTGGCAAGAATTGAAAGTGACATCACAAGATGGAAGGAGGCTAGATCCCTGAGTCACAGCTTGAAAGAGAGCTGCCAAGGAAAGCAATTCAGTCCTCATTTGATTTTGTACAAGTAAGACAAACCTGGACTGCATGGAGGCATGGAGATTGAGGGGTTGCTTGTTACTGCAGCATAGGTGGCCTCTAGGGGTGGGCGTAGGGTGGCTTTGAGAAGTATCAGATAAAGTCTCTGGGTTGCAGGGTGACATGCATGGGGAAAACAGGCTTTACATTAATGAGACTGCAGAGTCTGAAAGTAGTCTGTCTGGATTCATGCCCAGGTCCGCCCCTTGCTACCTGTGCACTCTTAAGTTATTTGCCTTCTCTAAGCCTCACTTTCCCCATCTTTAAAACCTGGCACACAAAATCTACCTTAGAAACCTGAAAAGACTGTTATGACATGAATGACAGAATCCACTCAAAGTGTTTGGTATGGTGCCTGACACTAAGTAAGAACTTAAGTCTTAGTTGTTCCTGAGCTAGTAACTACTTTAAGATCTTATAATCCAAAGCATCACGAAAGTTGAAAATGTGGAGATGAGGCAAGAAAAAGGTGTCATTTACCACTTGTATGAAGTCACATTGCATAATATTGTCATTTAAAGAGACACTTGAAAGACTACGAAAGAAAGCAACCTAACAGAGTTGTGTCAGGGCACTGGAGAATATGATCCCCCAACACTCACATATACACAGAAACCTCAGGTGGAGACCCGTCCTCCAGGCCCGTTTCCTCTTGCTCCTGGGCATGCAGCTGAATGAGCATCCCATCTCCATGCTAGAGTTTGGTTGTGTCTAATAGAATATGGGAACAGAATGGCAGGTCACTTCGGACCAGGCCCATCTAATCCTGCTATGCGTGATCCTCCAGGCAGGATGACCATGAAGCCATGTGCAGAAGATGGAAGGAGTCACTGATCAAGAGACCCCATTGGACTTAGGTAAGCAGGAAATAAACTCCTAGAAAGTTTGAGCTATTGTACACTTCTGAATTTTATTTTCAGCATTTAGAAATTCCTGTTCTGTAATAATTCATCAAATATTCTTTAATTCAGGTATTTGAGTTACACTGAAAAAAAAAAAAGTTCATACCTTTAAAATACAAGGCTTTCATTTAACTTTGTCAAGGTAAGTTAGAATTATTTATGTACTCTAGGGACAATTTTAGTTCATTTAACTCCAAGCATCTCAGATACTCCAAGTAAGAGGAAAGTTAAAGTAATCCTGCCTGGTCTCTTCCATGACAACATTGTCTAAATTCTATTAATGTGAGGAAACAGTGCTAAGTGAAGCAGACAAGAAAATAAATGGGCTATCAACCTTGTAACAGTTCACTACTTCATATGTAGGGCAAGAACAGAACTTGGTCATCATGAATCAAATTAAATGCCTAAGCCTGGTCAGTACTCCTAAGCATCCTTCCTTTGGGGTAAGTTTTTCACTACTCCATTCCCCCACCCTAAATACCTGACAGTAGGGCAGCTGGTCACTTACCCAATGCATGGATTGGTCTGGTATCTCGGTGCCGTGTAGGAGAAAGGAGAGATGTCCTTATCAACAAAAGACCCGAAGCCCAATCGGAAGTTGCTGGTGAGCTTCCTCATCTCCTCAGCAAGCTTGGTGCCCAGGCTCCGGATGTTGTCCAAGTCATCCTTCATGGACAAGGAGAGGTCCATCAGGTAGTACAAGTCCACAGGATAGTCCTCCACCTGGCGAACCTGCAGCTGGAAGGTGGCCTGGTCACCTGTGCCAATAGAGAGGTCATATACCTTAGAGGCCACCCAACTTGCTGAGGTCTTTCAAAGCTGCTCCACCTCTTGCTTTTCTTTAGTGATGGTGTCTCTCCCAGAAGAAAGATTTTTCTTAGAAGTAGAATGCCTGCAGAGAATATGGTGCCTCGGGTGAAGCCCAGATTCTCCTCCCCAAACACCTGTCTCAGCATCTCTAATGAAGCTCTTCAACAACCAGATTCCCTAGTTGTGTTCTATTTTCTCAGTTAAAGACCCTTGGACAACTGGCAGACAGTGAGCCAGACAATCCCATGGACACAAAAGGGGTGGAGAGTAGCGCACCAACCACATCCCTCTTCAGAGAAGAATTAACAAGAGGTGTGGATACAAGTGAGAAGCAGGTGGGGAAGAAAAGCGTACAAGTCAGGGGAGGGTGGACAAAAAGACAGCTACTAAAATACCCCAAAGGGCAAAAGTATCTAGGCCTGTGTCGTGTCCCCAGTCTCTATTTCTATTTCCCCAGTCATTCACCAGACAGGAGGATTCAGTTCTTCCACATATTTGACATTTGGGGACATCACAGACCCAACTCATTATCATCAGAAATTACAAGTATAAATTCAGGAGGGTGGATTCTAAATTTTAGCTTCATTAAAAAGAAAAAAAAAGAGAAGAAAAAAATAAAATAATAACAACCAAAAAGAACAGAAAGAAAAAAAAAAAAAGATGCCACTACATTTGTTGACCAGTTATAAGAAAGAGAAAATGATTTTTGGTTCTACAATAAGAGAGACAACAGATAAAGGGAATTAATTCACAGAAAGAGATCAAGGGAAAAAGCTAGTGTCTGAGTGTGTCCCCTGCCATCTCACTCTCCAGGGTTTAGAGACAGGCTCAAGTCAGGGTAGTTATCAGAGAACCCATGCCAGGATAATGATCCCTAAATCATTTCATAATTTCCAAAAACAAATCACTCAGAACCAACTTCAAGGTTCAGTTCATGGCAGGTAATGCAACTTGCCTTGGGCTTGTTAGCCTTTCACGAGTACTAAGACATGCCCTGTTTATCCCAGAGCAGAACTGTCTGAGCACAATTCAAATGCGGGTATATTCCTCACATAGTTAGAGATGCACCAGCCAAGGCAGCCTTGCTAGTGCCCATGGAGTCCACACAGATTAGTTGCAACCACATCCAGGGAAGCCAATCTTTCATCTCTAGCTGACAGCCGACAAGCTAATGGCTCCCTGCACCTGCAGGACAGAGAACCCCATCCTCTGGGCTCCCTCTCCTCCAACCACACACAAGGCATATTTCATGAGCTCGACCAGGAAGAATCCAGTGATCAAAAGATTTCATTTCAAGTTCCATTTCTGTCCCTCAACTAGAGGTACAGCCTGAGCCTCGACTGCCTTAAATATGAAATAGAAATAACAAGGCTCACAGCACTGATCGAGACTGTGATGCACTGGTGAGGGAGAGAAAGTCCTACAGCAAGAAAACCTTCCACAAATGAAGTGCGATTATTATAACTACTATTTGCAGCCAAAATGGCAGCTCAAGCCTGCTTCTCAATATGTTTTTGCAGATACTGTTACAGCTACCTCAGGGCTTATGTAGTTTGCATTGCCTGTTGGTATGAGTCTATTTTTAAAAGTCATCAGTCTGACTCAAACTGAAGAAATGTTTGAGATTTCTTCCAGAATGAATTCCGGACTGCTGCAGTATGTCTCTGGCTCCCATCAGGCAGACAGAGCAAGTCCCTCCATAGGGGCTCTTGGATGCCACCGCACAGAGCCGGTGAGGAAGGAGGAACTGGAGGAAGGGATGCCCCCACTGGTCTTTGCATGGGCAGACGAACCCTAAGTGGACAGGGCCGGCAATCAGATCCCCTCCATCCAACTCCATCCCCTCTTGGCAGGTTCTCCTGCATTTTTGTTCACCTGTCCACCTTCCCCCCAAGTTCTCCCTCTCTTTTTTTAATATAGGCTCTATTCCTACCTTTTTGCAGATTATGAAAAATTAAGATGGGTGCTTTAAGACCAGTAAACCCGGAATTGTCTTAAATTCAGGGAGGCATCTACAGACATCACCCTAGAAGCATCACTAGGCTTGGAAAAAAGAAGGCTGGGTTTGACCCAGGCCTGGTCGCCAAGGTCTCTGAAGACCTCAGTTTCTTTAAACTTGCTGCTCAGTTTCTGCTTAAAGTGAGGAGGATATGAACTGTCCTGGGGATTAAAGAGACAATGTATATAAATACCACTCAAATGCTCCTAAACAAGGAAATCTTTGACCTCAATTCCCTAAAAGGTCAATTATTGAAGCAATTTCCTATGGGAATAAAAAGAGAAAAAAAATTCTGCCAGAAACTTGAGTGTGAATGGCTATAGCTGTGGGCATATAAACTTAACTCCAAATTTTCCAGACATGAAGGCAAAGACAGAAATAAGATGTGATATTTATAGGTCCTGAACTCTGCTAAGAAGGTCGTCTACTAGTGAGAAATTTCTTGGCACTAAATTCTAAGATAAATTGATCACTAAGAAAACACACACACACGCACACCTCTTCTCACAGGAAGACTATAAATATGAAAAAGGATGATCTCTCCTGGTTTTCCAAAAAGGGAGAGTAGTAAGAAAAAGGGGAATGTCATTCATATTTGGAATGGAGTTTTATTGCCATTTCTACTATGCTTGATTTTAAATACCGCAAATACCTGAATGGGCTTTGGTAATGACGGAATGTTCTGCCAAGAGATTTTGGAGGGATGACATTCCTCCTCATACTCTTGGCTTGGGCCTCAAGCTTCCAGCGCACCAACGCCCCAGCAGGAGAGGCCTTCAGAGTTACAGATGGAAGGCGAGTCTGTCACCAATGGTGAAGTGCACTCTCTGCTGGGAGATCTGGGGCACATTTCCCACCCAGAACCACGCAGGCTCAGATGCACTCTGCTCTTCCACCTCTCTTCCTCATGCTGCTCCCCAGCACTGCTCGAGACCATACACCTCCATACACCCAGCAGGGTGAGAAGTGCTTAACTTCACTGGCAGTGTCTGACTCTGGCGATACCACCCCAGGCCACATGCCCAGATCTGTCATCCCTTGCTGCCCCTCTCCTCGTAGGATCTCTTCAGACTTAGACCCCTTCTCTTTCAGGTTGTTCCACATACTTCCATCCTGGAGACCAGTGGAGACAGGGTCAGAGAGACAGGATAAATCGAACTCCAAAGAGAAGCTGACCAGCTGGCCTGTGAGGATGAAGGTGCTCTCCCAAGCTGGCCCTCACAGCCTTCTGGGTTTTCCTACTCCCAAAGCACCCAGCTCCGTCTGTATTTTGCACAGAATTCCTTTCACCGCTCTGTTCATAAGTACAGGTGCTCCTGCTATAATAGAGTACCAGCTAGCAATACACCAGAAAGACATTTTTTAACACTTTGTTCTGTCAGTTCTTTTTTCAACAGAAATTGAAAATTCAATTTTTCCTTAGGAATATGTCTCAGATGACAAACATTTCTAGAGAGTGAATGAAGAATTTCAGCGAGGTCTTTTAAGATTGATTGTTTCTCATGTGTTAAGATGAAGTGGTATCTCAGCAAAGATTCTTCTTGCCATCCCCAAATAAATGTGAGTGGCATTGGATTGCCTAGAATAACCCTTCCATGCTAGAAACTGAAAGTTTCTAGGAAACATGAAAGTCACCTACATGGAAGCAGGATTATGGCTAGACAGGGACTCAGGGCCCACATCTTAAGCCTACAGCTCTTTTGTTCATTATAGCTAAAGGTAAGCTGTATCCTGGAATTAAATTCAGATCTAGATCCAAAGAATCATCTTCCTGGTCTAGAACAAGGCTGCTGGGCTGCACAGTATTCCATGTGCCACCTTGAAATCCCGTCTCCTGACAGATGGAGTCGTGGAACAGTCATCTGAAGACACAGTGGCCCCCACAGCGCCTGCCTCCGAGCAGAGGCTCTGTGGTTCTAATTTCCTTAGAACAGACCCTTGTCTATCCACCATCAAAGTCCTTCACCCTGAGTCCAGGGGCAAAATCTATGCCAGTAACTGGCACCTCCAAAATGAAACTTAAGGGCTGGGGATGTAGCTCAATGGTGGAGCACTTGCTTGGCATAAGTGGGGCCCTGGGTTCGATCCCTGGCACCACAAGCAAAACAGAACAGAACGTGGAAGGACAGGGGAGAAAAACCCATAAACAGGGGCTGGCAGGAAAGCAGACACCAACCACCTGTAGCTTAATTAATAATATTATACCAAGGTCAATTTCCTGGTTTTGATAACACACTCTGGTTAGGTCAGATGTCATCACTGGGGACAGATAAGGATACGTGGGCAATCTGGTTATTGTTTTTGCAACTCCTTGTGAGCCTAAAATTATTTTAAAATAAATAGTTTAGAATACACACACAAAAAAGCTAACAGGGTCATTATTTAAGAGGCCAAAGGACTGAGACAAATAATGACTTTAAAAAACCCACTTCTAACTATCCTGGAGTTTCAAACCCAACTCTAGCTTTTGACCATCTCAATAAGATTTACTTTAAAGTTTATGTCTTCTTAAGGGTTTTATGTCCTTTGTTAGGGATTTTTTTTTTAAAGTTCTTATCCTGACATATAGTTTCCAGTAATGAAATAAAATGGAAAACATGACCCTGTGTTTATACAAAATCCTGCTTAAAGTTTGGCAGTTCTTAAAAAAAAAAAAAAAAAAAAAAAAAAATCAAACATAGAATTACCATATGATCCAGCAATTCCACTCCTAGCTATATACCCAAGATTATCGAAAACATATGTCCCCATAAAAACTTGTACTTGAATGTACATAATTGCCCAAAATGGAAACAGCCTAAAATGTTCATCAGCTAAAGTATGGTATTAACTACATGTACACAATGGAATATTACTTGGCCATAAAAAGAGATAAAGTAGGTTCTACAACATGAATAAATGGCCACTTGCTGTATGACTAATAGGAAATACCCAGCATAGGCAAAATCAGAGAGAAAGGAAGTAGATAGTGGACACCAGGGGCTGCACGGGGAGGGGAAAGGGTAGGATAAGGAGTAACTGTTAATGGGTATTGGGTGTCTCTGGAGGTAATGAAAATGTTCTGGAATCAGTGGTGACAGTTACACAACCTTACAACTAAGAACCACTGTGAACTATACACTACAATCAGGAATTTTATGGTATATGCATTATATCTCAATTTTAAAAAGAAAAAAACAAATTTAAAAGTGCTGCTTAAAGAAGGGAAATTTTCTTTTTCTTTCTTTCTCATTTTCTCCTTTATATTTATCCTGGAAAAAAGTTTGGCCTTCAGGAAGCTGCCTTTCATACCATGCTGAGACCTGTCCTTGATTAGTCTTGTACCCAGCGGGCAAAGGGTTACACGTTTCACTCAACAAATACTTACTATGAGGTATGGGGCAGAGAGCAGGGGAAAAGACATGGCAACACTTCAAAAGCATACAATGGAAAAATTGATCCCTACCTACCTGAAGAATCCCTCAGAATCGGGGGAATTCCCCTGAGGTAAGTATGCACATGGCAAACAGAAAATTTTGCTAACTGCAATGTTAACACTCCCCATTTTACCAGGTAAATAGGGTTTACTTCTACTCCTTTATAAATACTAAGATTATATTTTCAAAAACTTAAGAGACACTATTGGTTTCCAGTATTTCTATATTTAGAAACATATTCACAATAGTTCTAGAACTTTAGGGATTCATATTTTCATCAGCTCTCTCCCTGGTCTTCATCTCTACAGATGGAAACATCCTCCTGGTTTGGGTGTGTCTTCATGGGGCAGCCAGGCCCTCTGTCATCTCCAGCCCCCAGCCCTGGGCCCTCCAGGGATCACCTTCCACAAGACTGACCTGCACACAGCACCTCCATTTTGTATAAACACAGGATCGTGTTTTCCTTTTCATTTCCAACACTGGAAACATCGGAATGCTTAGCAGGAGATGTGACCTACCTAGTAAAACTGGGTTCTTTTTTCTTTAATTGAGCATACATTGGAAAATGGCACAAACCTGCCATTGCTCAAGCAGCTTTTCTAACTCCTCCATGAGGCTGTTTCAAAAGCCAGTTGGTCAGTCGAGCCAGACAGTCTCTCTGCACAGTTGCACTTTAATTTTTAAAATGAGACTTATTAAAACTGCAGCATCTTTGGCTTTGTGTGGCATTCAACTCTTTCCTCAACTTAATCTACCCTAAGGAATAAGGGTTTGCTGCCACAGAGGGTATTTCTTGGAGAGAACCCCACAGGTTCTGAGAGCTCTTCTAGATGCAGAACTTCAAAAACACAAGTGAGAAGTCTCCCAGGATTTTGACTCTGAAACTACTTTTTTTTTTTTTTTTTTTGCGGTGCTGGGGATCGAACCCAGGGCCTCATGCTTGCAAGGCAAGCACTCTACCAACTGAGCTATAGCCCCAGCCTGAAACTACAAATTTTTTAGGAGATGTAAATTTTGGTCCTTACCTTCATAAATTATTGAATGAAAACAGCACAAAATTACAAATACATTCTGACTATAGGTATACAAAAATATGAACACATGTAAATAAAGACAGAGGGTATAGTAAAAGTAAAAAAATAATAATGCATTAACATAGACTTTTTTTGTAGAATTTCCTTTAAATTACTATACTATTATTTTGATAGAAAGACTGCTATTCATTCCTATGCTACACAACACTCCAATATCCCAATAGTCCATTCCCTGCTAAGTTAGAACCCTGCACCCTGGGCCTGTGTGCATGTGAGTCCTTTTCCCCAGGGTACCTCACTCTACACTGGGGCTCAGCTGACTCACGGCTCCCACCCACACTGTGCTGTGAGGACTCCCTCATCTCCCCTCCCATCCCAGGATCCCACCACACAAACAGCTGAGAAGATCTGCAAAACTCCCAACTTCAGTTAATCCTACCTCTGATCTCTGGGCAGTCAATCAGTAGTTTGGGCATCTCGATTCAAACCTACATATGGCACCTTTGAAAATAATAATTTTAACTTTTTAAAGTTCTTTTATACAAAAAGTCTCATGTAAGCCTCTGAACATGCCAGTCAGGACCTAGATGAAGACCCTGAAATGCTGAGGGATGGAGTAACCTGCTGTTATGGTTCGGATGTGAGGAGTACCCCCAAAAGCTCATGTGTGAGACAGTGCAAGAAGGTTCAGAGAGGGGCTGGGGAGATAGCTCAGTTGGTAGAGGGCTTCCCTTGCAAGCACAAAGCCTTGGGTTCAATCCCCAGCACCGCCAGAGGAGAAATGTTTGGGTTGTGAGAAACTTAACCCAATCAGTGAATTAATCCCCTGGAAGTGGTAGGTGTGGCTGGAGGAGGTGGGAATTAGGGCGTGGCTTTGGGGTATACATTTGAATCTGGCAAGTGGAGTCTCTCAGCTCTCTGATCATCATGTGAACCACTTTCCTCTGCCACACTTTTCTGCCATGATGGTCAGCCTCACCTGGAGCCCTGGAAAATGGAGCCAGCTGTCAATGAACTGAAACCTCTAAAACCGTGTGTGAGCCCTTAAATAAACCTTTCCTCCTCTACAGTTGTTCTGGTCAGGTCTTTCAGTCACTGCAGTCAAAAAGCTGACTAAAACAACTGCCCACGGCCTCTGAGCTAGGGACAGAACTAGACCTGGAGCCCAGGATGGCCAAGCAGATCCATGGTTGTTCCACTGCTCCAAGCTGCTCTGAAGACTAAAAACCACCTAGAAATGCTGATTGTCAGTGGTTTTCTAGACAATGGAATAGAGGAAATGTCCCAAAGCAATGGAATTTGGAAAAATTCTGCCCCTTTCCAATAATGTGATACTTTTTGATTTAGCCACACAAACATCTACCCTTTCACACAGCAAGAATTCTAATATGCAGAACATGAGAGGACAGAAGTGGTAAACTAGAAACAACCATGGGCTTGTAGTCACAAAGGTCTGGCACTGAATCAAATTGGCTATTTCCTGAGAGACCTTGGCAGGTTGTTTCCTCATGTGTACAATGGTATCTGTGGCGGTAGGGGAAGTCAAGTACTGAGCACATGGAAGATGTGCAAAAACTGAGCCTGTGTTTACATGACCATCAACTCTAGGACTCACAGGGGTGTCACAGAACAAAATATCTCTAAAGATTTGTCCCTTCGGAATGCCACTGACACAAATGGAATTTGCTGACAGGAAAAAGTACATTTTCCTAGAAGGAGCACTTTTCGTGAGCAACCTGCATTACCTAGGAAGTAAATCCACCAGCTTCATAAAAAACAATAGCACTATTCACAATAGTCAAAAGGTGGAAACAGCCGGAAACAGCCCACGTGTCCATTCACAGATGAATAGATAAACAAAACGTGGTCTATACATACAAAGAAATGTCATGCTGAATGACATCCTTAAAAAGGAAGGAAATTTTGCCACATGCCACAACATGGGTGAACCTTGAAGACACAAAGGACAAACACTGTAGGGTTCCACCTATAGGAGGGACCTAGAATAGTCGAATTCAGAGACAGAAAGGAGAATACAGGTTAGCCTGAGGGAGTGAAGAGCTATTGTGTAATGGTACAGAATTTGTCTGGGATGATGAGAAAGTTCTGGAGATAAATAGTGGTGATGTCCCCACATGGTAAGCTGAACTGTACACTTAAAAATGGTTAAAATGGTAAATCTTATGTTATATATTCTACCACATTTTTTTTTTTTTAACTAGGAAAGATATTCCATTCATCCGTGAGGGTCTTGTTCTCTGCTTCCTGGGGTCTGAGCCTCACCTCCCCCTGCCTCATTTCCCTACGTCAGCATGTCCCACGTCTCCTGTGGGCTTTCCTCAGCCCTTGGCATCCAGCCCATCCTGAGGGAACTCACCAGGCCGGAGGCTCACGGCAATCTCCTGTGGTGCCATCTGAATGACATCAGAGCCCACGGCGCTGGAGCCCTCGCTGCTGAGAGGCAGGCTCCGCAGGACCCGGGCGCTGCTGGCCGGGCTCTCGATCTCACCTCCACAGCCATTTCGGATGAGGTTTGCCCTCAAGTCACACCGGGAGGTGACTGACCTTGGGCTGCCAAAGTCCTAGGTGGGGAAATGGAGGCAAATACAGGAGGCAGTCAGGGCAACTCTCCAGAACATGTGGGGCCCACTGGCCTTCAACTTTCTACATTCCATTTTCATTGTCGCCAGGGATTGAACCCAAGGGCACTTAACCACTGAACTACATCCCCAGTCCTTTTTAATTTTTATTTTGCGACAGGGTCTTGCCAAGTTGGTTAGGGCCTTGCTGAATTGCTAAGGCTGGTTTTGAACTTGCAAGCCTCCTGCTTCCGCTTCGTGAGCCACTGGGATAACAGATGTCTGCCACAGTGCCCAAGTGAGACAACGACAATCTCTATCCCAAATTCCTCACTAGGCATTAAGAACATGAACTGAGTTATGAAAGCATTCTGTCAATTCCAAATGCATAATAAAAATGGTTTTACTGTTATTTTGATGATTAAAACGTCCCTGTCTACCTGAATAGCAAGAACTGGTCGAAGGTTATGCAGCTAAAATTCTTTTTAAAAAGTACATAGATGGTGGAGAAGTCCTTGCTCAGATATTCACAAGTGAACTTTTGCTGGGCACACACCTGTAATCCCAGCTACACAGGACGCTGAGGTAGGAGGATGCTAAATTCATGGCCAGCCTGGCCAAGTTAGCAAGACTTCATCTCAAAATGAAAACAGGCTGAGGCTGAAGCTGAGTGGTAGAGCACTTGTCTAGCAAGCAGGCGGCTCTAGTTTCAATCCCCAATTTAAAAAAAAAAAAAAAAAAAGTTTGGATTTTTGAGTTGCTCACACCTCAACATTTGTGGGCACTGGATATGGCACAGCCACTCTCCAAAACAACAGGGCAGTGTGGGTGGCAGTGGGACCCAGCAGTCTAATCCTAGAAGTTCATCATAAGAAAATAATGGGAATAAAGGGGAAGGTCTACAAGAAGATACTGCTGTGTCACTTATAATCATGAACTTATAA
Organism: Sciurus vulgaris; assembly: GCF_902686455.1. Taxonomy (NCBI): domain Eukaryota; kingdom Metazoa; phylum Chordata; class Mammalia; order Rodentia; family Sciuridae; genus Sciurus; species Sciurus vulgaris. The sequence continues at coordinate 74,746,615 of NC_136470.1, forward strand.
ACTTAGAAACCTAACTTGCCTATACCATGAGAAAAATAGGGCACATCACCTCGAGAGTCATGGCAAATAATTATGAAGATCAAGCAGAAATTTCAAAATGTTTACACTCAGGGGAAAAAAAAAAAACAGGAAACAGAATTGAATCTGCAGTAGAATTCGAAAGAAAAATTTTAAACAAGATGTTACAGAAGAGGGACCAAAATATTTTTTATCTTTATCATTGTTTGTACAAGAAAGATCCTTTAAGTCCTGAAGTTGGATTTGGGAGGAAGCTATGTCTCAGAATGGATTTGGGGCAACAGGAGCCTGAAGCATTAATTTTAAAATGAAATAATACACTTTGTTATAAAATATGACACCTGTAAGTGTGGCTCATCTTCAGAGAAAGGGATTTTTAAAGACAAAGCAAGCCTAGGTTCCTCCCTGAATAGCCTGTCGCTGATGGATGTAGAAAATACGTCCCCTCCTCCAGCTGGCTGGATGTCAGTGTTGTGTTGCACATTCTGGAAATGCTGGAGGACCAGGACACTGCTCTCGTCATTCCTGCCCCATAACACTTCCTCAGAAAGCCTCAGATGAGCCAATGTCCCCAGACCCCTGTGTGAGAAGCCAGGCTGCTGGCAGAAGCACAGAAATCAGAAGGTCACACCCTTCATCAAGGTGTGGCCCCAGTACTCATCAGTGCTCTCATTTGCAAAATTCAAGAACAAAAAGTCTGAAGTAGTAGTTTTAATGAAGCAAGGAGGAAGATGCAGGAATCGGGGAGAGTGAACTCCCTAAAGGTCCACCAGTACTGGTCTGCTGTTCGGTGCTCTGAGGCAGAGAACTAATCAGATGCCAGAGCCTGAAGGGCCCAGAGGCTCACCTGCCCAGAGGTTACTCAGCTAGAGAATTTCTGAACTCCTTGCTGGCTCCTCCAGCTCTAAAGAGTGGCAGTGCTTGGCCCCATTCTGATTGCCAAGGTGCACCTGTATCAATCGGTCTCAAAGCCCTACCACCAGGTCAGTCACGATAGCATTTTTGTCTCCCCAGAGTGATGGGAACTCTACATCTCCCATTGGTCTGGACCAGCTTACACTCTGGAATAGAATAGAATAGACTTTTGTTTTTTGGCTGTGCTGGGGATTGAACCCAGGGCCTTGTGCTTGCACTCTATCAACTGAGTTATATCCCCAGCCCTTGGAATAGACTTTGGTTTTTGAATCAGACAGGTCACAAAGTCAACCTGCTTCAGCAACAGGAGATGGTTGATGGTTCTTCCACAGCCTCAGTCATTCACTTGGGTTGGTCATCCTGATCATCCCAGACTGCCTGGGTACCTGCATTAGTGGCAAACCTCATCTGAGTTTCCCAGACATCCTGCTCAACAACATTGTTGATAGATACTACCAATTCATGACAATGGACATGAACAGGGCCACCTTCTGGCCAGGGCAAATGTACTTGCCAGGATCATCATCAGGATCACACACAGTCTAGATCACACTTGCCAGACTGAACAACTCTGAGGCAGCCATATCTGTGCCAACTGCGGCCTTCGTAGGGCTTCTTTATTCTCCAGGTTGTTAGCAACAAAGTCCTTCTCAGCTCCAGCACATCTGGCTTCCCTGTTCCCTGCACCAACAGCAAGCACCATGAACTCCTGCACTATCACCTGGTTGCCAGCATAAGAACCATCATTGATCACATTAAAGCTGCAACTTGCAGGGTGACTTTGGGAGGGCCAATCACATCAGCAATGTGACAGTACAAGGGAGTGTCATGCATCACTATCATCAACGTGTCAACCTTCTCCTCTTTCGCAAAGTCAGATGCTTGCTCCTTGGGGCAGGCCCAAGAGTTTTATTGATGTGCTTAACAGTCTCTGAGACACCTTTACCTATATATCAACTCTTATCATCCCAGAGCTCTCGGGCCTAAGAGCCACCAGCTGAGGGACTACTGGCCATAGTAAGTCTGAAGAAATTTTGGGAAAAGGGCAGTTACCTCAACTGTGAGATTCCAAAGAGTGCAACATCTTTCTGGTTTGGTCTGAAAACAGCCATGACCATAGGCTCTTGTTGCCCAAGAAAGGGACAGAGTGCTGCAGATCCCAGCAGAGAGTGTTAACCCCATGACAAAGAACTACTCCTTTCTCCCCTGATATCCTTTCTAGATATTTTAATTCCAGATGGACGAATATTTAAAGAGAGGAAACCAAAAACACAGAGACCAGGGGGAAGATCTTCTGATGGGTATGACCTTTTGGGTGCACAAACAATATGAATCAAGAAACTGCCTCAATGCCCATACTTGGGAGCTCAGAGCTCAATGAATGCAGGTGCCTCAAATTATAAACCCCTGGAGAAAAGACAGAGTCATATTAAGAATAATTCTCCTCACAAACATCTAATGTCCTAAGGGCTTCTGATCCCAGACACCTGACACACAGCCCTCTCTAGGTGAAGAGACCTGGTACATTCCAAAGGGAGGGGCCCTTGAATGCATCACCTGGCATCACTTCTACCTGTGATGAACCAGAAGCCCACATGCCTAAATTCAACCAAGAAGTTTGGGTTCATCTAGCCCTGACTTCCTGGGCCCAAGCCTGGTGCTTTGCCGCCTCTGCCTCCAACTCAGCCAAGGCCATGTGGAATTCTACAGCAGGCAGTTGATCAGGTCCTCAGATTCCTGCCTACAACCTTAGCATTTCTTTGTTGCCCCAACTGTGGAGATCTTTCTGCCACCTATCAAACTGGAATAAACATCTGCTTGATACAGAGAAACTGATACAGAGGGGCCCAATCGGGGAGGGGAGGGGGGGACACTAGCCTCTTGCTAGGCTTCTAAGGGCCACCAACACTGGCCTTTGAATTTGCCATAAGTCACTGTTCCAGGATCTACTCCCCCATCGCCTGGAATGTGAAGAATATAATTCCATTGCCATTTGTTGTAACATGGTAACTCCTGCCTCCCTGGACAGTCTGTTCATCAAAATCTCTTTCCCCACAGTCAAGGCCAGAGCTCAGGAGCACTCAGACATTGGCCTGTACATTCAAGATCTCCTGTCTGTGCCACACCAGTGACTGTGCTATTGGAATACCATCCTGCCCACTGCCACCAAAACTAAACACTCTGGCAAGAGGTGGGTATTTGGGAGAAGAAACAATTTCTGTGTGTTCCTGAAACAAGGAAGAGAGGAGAAACCGCAGACCCTGGAAGAGAACAAACCTAGGCAGGAAAGGAGGCTGCTGGGCCCAATCCCTGGGACAGAGAGGGAAGAAACAAACTGGCAGACAGGCAGAGGGCCTTGGTGGAGAAGTGGGCACAGCAGGGAACCCACTGTTCCCCGTGGTGGCCCTCCTCACTGGATGGGCCATCTAACCTGCCAAGGCTGCAGCCCAGCTTGGCAGAGCCCTCAAGGATTTGAGGGGAAAGTAACTGATGACAAACCAAAATTTGTGTTGTGTGCCAGCAACACAGTGCTATGCATGCTCCCTGCCTGGGGGACAGAAATCCCTCTGCCAGCTTTCAATTGGTTCATTTAATTCACTGAACAAATCTTTATGAGGTACGTATTATGGGCCAAGATTATTCATTCATTAGGACCGAGCATAAAAAAATGTTCTCTTAAATAATCTATATTTTATTGTGAGTTGGACTGAACGCTGACTTCATTTCTTCCTTAGCTCAAAGATAAATCCACTCAAAGTGTCTCTTCCATGTTCCCTGCCAACATCACTTCCTCAGAAGGTCCATCTTGCTGACCTATGTCTCATCTGTCTCCCTCCTCACTGGCGCCTCCAATCCCACAGAGCCCTTCATTCTTTCTTCTCCATCTCCACTTCCAAGGGCAAGGACCGCTGCCTAGCCCAGGCCTCACCAGTCTCTGTCCACGCCTGACCTACTTCCACCCACCCAAATGTTATGGCGAGATTACAGTAAATCACTGAGTCGATCTCAATGCAAGAAATTGCCTTTATTTACCGGCTGGTGGGCCCAGAGGCGAACTGCAAGCCTGCACTCCTTGACCCCTTCCAAGAATCAGAGCAGATCTTTTATAGGTCACAAGTAAAACATATCAATTCATTACTCGTAAGTGACTATTACTATGATTCAATACCATAAACAAAAATCTTGAGAAGTAAAATCATAAGCAGAAGGGGAAGTGGGTCCAAAATGACCCTAGGTGAGTCCGAGTTAAAGAATGGTTACTAACCTTTAAACAAACACGAACATTCTATGTGGTTAGGGTACACTGCCCAGGAAAAATGGGAACCAGTGGGAGAACAATTTTATATTATCTAAGAATTGCCATTTGTGTTGCTGAACGTGCCATGCTGAGTGACCGCTGTTAGGGACAGGGGCGGGGCTCCAGGGGAGAATTTCCCACATGACACGCAGTCTCGAGGTCAGTCACTACCCACCTAGCCTGGCCCATCACACGAACACCACAGGCCTCATTGTTCCTCCCACAGGCGGTGGCCGTACCTTCCTCTGGATTTCACGGCAGCCTGGTCCCGCCCATGGCCACATCAGTTCACATAGTCTCATTTTCACACTCACAACCTCTGTAAGCACCCCAGTCCTGCGTGCGAGCTTTCCTGCCTTTGTCCCCTGCCTTCCGTCCTCCCTGGGAACACTCACTCCTCAGCCTGTCCTTGTGCAGGCTACACTGGCCTGCCCGCCTGTGGCACAGGGCACTTGCCCTTTGTTCCTGGCACACAGCTACCCGGGCCTCCCTGTTCCCACTGGGGTGAGGAGTGGCAATGGGACCGAGCTGTAGATGATGAAATGTGAGTGGAAAGGGGGACTGCCCCGGCCTCACCATGAAAGCAGCCACAAGCTCTCTCCCATGCACGCTCCTGGGAATAGATGGCTGGGTTGTGAAACTTACCATCGTGGGGGAAAAGCAGACTTTTCATTAAAAAAGCAATGGACAAAACAGGCAATAAACTCCTGGAGTCTGTCATGTGTTCTATGCTGAGCAAGACAAATAGCACCCTAAGTGTTCAAGCTGGACAAAAAACTGTGGGGCCAATCGGCTAGAGCGAGGCTGGGGGAGGACAAGGGACAGGGCCAGAGTGCACAGTGAAGACAGGCATTGTTCACCCAGTCTCAGAGGAGGAAAGGGCCTAGAGACCCTGGTCATGCAGGCAGAGAGTAAGGGTGAAGCCCCCAGCAAACCAGAGTTAAGAAACCAAGACCAGAGAGTCAGCGAGAGCAGGGCCAGGCCGCGGAATGCAGCAGGAAGTGCTATGTAGGGGCAGTAAGGAAGGCCACAGGCTGAGTCGAGCAAAGTGCCTGTGGGAGAGTGCGGCCCAAGGGAGGTGGACTTAGGGTACAGTGGGTGTTAAGTGCAGAGGTAAGGAGTCCCCGGGGTGAACCTCAAGTAAAAAGGAGGCCATTATGGGCAGAAACCAACAGGGAATGTGCTCCGGGATAAAGGCCAAGGGGAAGGAGGTGGCATCACAAGTATGTGCTGGCCAGGTGACCTGGCTGTCCACTAGGCACCAGCCCTCAATGTATTCTTGTAGCCTATGCTTCTGGCAGAGACCTTACTCCTCGGATGTCACAGGATGTAGTTAAGAAGGCACCAGCCTTACTTATTCAGTCTTGCTAAGGAGCAGGATAGAAACCATTCCCAAACTCCAAACAGATCCAGTCCCCTGAAACACACTCATATCCCAGTGAAAGTTCACCCCAGTGAAGATGGGAAGCTGCATTCCAGAGCAGGTCACAGGAAAGTCTTCAGTTAAGAATGAGTCCCCATGTAAGCAGAGAGGGAGCCCGCGGGCTAGAGAGGGAAGCCCTGTGTGGGCTGGGCCAGCGGGGTGCTCCTCAGGAGGACCTCATTCACTGCCAACATCAGGTCAGGCTTTTGGAAGTACTAATGCAAGAAAGGAAGAAACTTAAACAATGGACTCTGGGTGCCCACATCTCACTGGGATATGCCCACGGATGATAGCCGCAGTGTGCTGGATAACTCATCCAGTCATTCAGGAGAATTGAGCAGTCCCAATCACAAGCCCTCTCAGGCAGGCACTGACCTCACCACATACTCCCCGTAATGCTGGAGGGTAGAAAATACATCAAGGCATTAAGAGGAAATCATGGCAAAGGTGAGATTTAAACTTTGCTTTATAACTTCATGTTTGTTTAACAGTTTTTTCTTTAATCAAATATGAATTTCTGCTGGGTATGGCAGCATACACCTGTAATCCCAGTGGCTTGAGAGGCTGAGGAAGGAGGATCATGAGTTCAAAGCCAGTCTCAGCCAAAGCGAGGCACTAACCAACTCAGTGAGACCCTGTCTCTAAATAAAATACAAAACAGGGTTGGGGATGTGGCTCAGTGGTTGAGTGCCCCTGAGTTCAATCCCCGGTACCCCTCCACCTCGACAAAAAAGAATTTCTTCCAGGTTCTCGGCTGAATACTGGGTATGCCAAGGTGAATAAAACAGTTTAATTACTCAAACAGATGACAGTTTAGTTGGCAACAGGTGCGTAAACAAGTTAGCCCAATAAGAGGTTATAAGTGCTATATAAGGAGTACAGAATATGAGGAGACAGGGTGTCACAGTCTGCAAGCAATAAACAGCCATCCAAAGAAATCCTTCAACTAATATTTATTGAACAACTAGTATGTGCTGGGCACTATTCTAGGAACTGAGGATAAAGTAATGATGTTGCTTTATCTCTGCTGTGACATTCCAACAAAGCTGAAGATTTCATTCTCATGTCAAAGGAATGGACGGATGGATGTAATGGACAGATGCACAGATGGATGGATAGGTGTGTATGAAGGGAACTCATGAGAGTGTTCAGAGCAGATGAGGTTTGAAGTGATTAAAAACTGGAAGATGTTGGTGAAGAGAAGGTGGGAAAGCTAGAAGGCTGTGAAGGGAGAAGGAGCAGATGGAAGTCATGGAAGTTCATCAGCAGGGCTCTGGGGGTCCTCAAGTAGTTCCCTCGGGTGAAAGGGAGGGTTGAGGGAGGCTAAGGGAAGACCGTAGGCGGGAAGGCAGAGCTCAGGACTTGGATCTGTCCTGTAGGTCAGAGGGAACCAAGAGGTTTTAAAGGAAGTTCATTACAAAGACACTACAAGTAATACAAAGACACTACAAGTAAGTGCAAACACGATTGAGGGTTTATACGCTGAGGCGATTCCTCTCTCAAAGTAACTTGTTTAGTAATCTTGCTCCAGTGGAAAAGGTTTAGAGAGCCTACAGAGTAGAGGCAGCACATTCTAGAGCAAAGAGCCTGGCCCAGAAGCCCCCGCAGGCAGAATCAAGCCCCAGCCTGACACTCATGTGTGACCTTCAACAAATCAGTGTACTCAGACTGTCAATAAAACAGGTGTTTGCCTCCGCCTGACAGAGCTATGGGGGTCAGAGACACTACGGATACAATGTGTGGCATCTAGCAGGGGTCCCCCATGATGGTTTTTAGCCATTGTGGGTTACAGAAATCCCTAGACCTCTGAGGCAGCCACATGGAGAATTACCCTGGCCCCCTGGTAGCCATTGCCTGGTCCTCCTGACAGGGACCACACCAAGTCCAGAACCCAAGCCAGTCCAAACACCAAGTCTTGGGTTCATGTACAGACAAACTTCATGATGCACTCAAGTGGGAGAGTCTGTGTCCATGCCCTAACAGCAATTTAGAAAGGTAACCCAGATACCTGAATGCAGTGGCACACAGCTGCAATCCCAGGGACTAGGGAGGCTGAGGCAGAAGAAGGGAAAGTTTGAGGCCAGCCTGGGCAACTTCGAGAGACTCTGTCTCAAAATAAAAAATAAAAAGGGCTAGGGATGTGGCTCAGTGAAAGAGCACCCCTGGGTTCTATCCCCAGCACTGGGGAGCAAAAAAGAGAGCAAGGGAAGGTAACCCAGAAGTCCATCATTTCCTGGTTAGCCTACCAAGCCCTCCTGTTTGCTTTGCTTTGTGATAGAAACATGCCTAACATCACCCCAAACTTATATCCCTTCCTACTGGGCTTAAAGAAGAGGCAGTCATTATTTTTAAATAAATTCATTCCATAAAGCCAATTGCTAGCATTCATTCTCCTAGTCACACTAAGATAACAAGCATTACGCAATAAATTCACTTCCCCGCTCAGGCCTTTGGGAGTTCTTAGTCAAAGGTCAGAAAGCTGAAAGAGAGTCCTGATTGGTTCCCACACAAAAGGAAAGGAAAGCCTCATTTCCCCAAAACAAAATTATCCTTCAACACCATCAAGAGACCCAATTCAAAGCTTATCATTTCAGGAACTCAGATTTGTCATCATCCTAGGTGGAAGCAGAAGTGGCAGCCTGCAGGATCTGCACATGCCTTTTATGTCCACTGGATCTGTGGGCTGTGGCGTCGTCCCCTTCCTGTCCTCTCCCCCATAACACTCCATCCTCCCACCACCCCAGCCCCGCCACCCCTCCACATACCTCTTTGGAACACCAGGCACATTTTGGGTGGATTAGGAGACATTCTTCACAGGAGGTGGCACTCCCACTAGTGCAAATGTTGAGCCCTTCAAAGCAAGACAAAGATACACCAATTAGATCCTGACTTTGAACCTGAGCTCTTTGACTGGTTTGGGGTGTGTGCATGGGGGAGGGTTGCTTCCTTCTTTAACATTAGGTCTGAGGCTGAAGGTGCCCCCATGCTAATTACAAGTTAAGGCTTATTTGCTGAGGCCGAACCTGGAGGTTTTGAAGCATCTACCCAGCATGTGCACTTAAGTTAGCAACCCCATCTCTTCTGCTGGGCCCACTTGAACCCCATCTCTTTTCCCCATAACTCAGCAAATCCCCCCTCATTGAGGGAAAAGAAGACCCCTTTTATGCTTAGTCTGTCCAAAAAAGACAAAAATAGTATAAGTAAGAAAAAAGAATGGATTGGCTTCATTCAGGCATAAAAAAGAAAATACTAAATTAGATACCATCTAGACAAAATCTATAGTATACTGGCAGGGTGTGGTGGCACACACCTGTAATCCCAGCTGCTCTGGAGGTTGAGGCAGGAGCATGGCGAGTTCAAAACCATACTCAGCAGTTTAGCAAGGCCCTAAGCAACTTAGCAAGACCCTGTCTCAAAATAAAATTTAAAAATGTTTGGGGATGTGGCTCAGTGGTTAAGCAGCCTTGGGTTCAATCCCTGGTACCAAAAAGCAAAAAACAAAATAACAAACAAACAAAAACAACAAAACAAAACAAAAAACTATGGCATACTGAAAGAAGCTGGTGTCTCTTAAAAAGAAATGCAAATTGGGTTAAGACAAAGGAAATTCATTGACTCAACATATCTATTAACATTATATCATTGCCTGATAGGTAATGACAAGGCTTTCAATAAAATTCAAAACTCATCCGGATAATAATTTTTTTAAAAATCAGAAAATAAGATTATAAGGAAACTGTTTTATCACTGGTAAAGGTTACTTAATTCAAACCCAGGCAGGTCCTCTCCTTCCACCCCTGCTAATCTAAGAAGAGGGTTCCAGAGCCAGGCTCAACTGTGAGGGTGAGAGGAAGCCCACTGCCCTTTCTGCTGCGGATACCCCTCCTGCTCACCCACCACAAACAGCACAGCTCTCCTGGGTGACAGCCACCATCCCTGTCTTTTCCTTCCTTCTGAACCATTACTTTTGCACATTACTTCTGACCATGAGCAAAGCTTGCTGCATTCATTTTCCCTGAATGAGATTAACTCTATTTGGTCTTCCTGGCACTATTTGGTCTCTCCTTGTCATTGCTTCTGTAAAGAGAAGGGAAGAGAAGCAGACTGGATAGATGGAAAGAAAAGAAACCCAGGGTCACCACCCTAGGAAGGGGGTTCAGATAAAGGGGGCGGGGGTCAAAAATTAGAGAAAGTGAAGAAAACAGAAAGGTGAGAGATGGTTACCTGGTGCCACTAAACACCATAAAAACATTTTGTAAGATAATCAGTAGCATTTCTAAACACTAACAATGACCTGCAAAGGAAATCAAGAAAGCAATCACATTTCTGATAGCATCAAAATCACAAACAAAATACTTAGAAATAATTTAAGTAAGAAGGTGAAAGATCTATACACTGAAAACTACAAAACACTGATGAAAGAAATTGAAGACAACCCTCCAAAATGGAAAGATAGCCTGTGCTCAGTTTAGAAGAATATTGTTAAAATGTCCTTACTACCAAAAACAATCTACAGATTCAATGCAATCCCTACCAAAATTCCAAAAGTATTTTTCACACAAACAGTAAAATAAATAAATAAATAAACAAACAAATAAATATCTAAAATTCACATTAAACACAAAAGAGCTCTAAGAGTCAAAGTAAAGCAATCTTAAACAAAAAGAATAAAGCTGGAGGAATCACTTTCCCCCCCCCCTAATATATACTATAAAGCCATTATCAGCTACTTGGGAAGCTAGGCAGGAGATCATGAGCTCAGGGCCAGCCTAAAACATGGTGAGATTCCATCTCAAAACAGAAAGAAAGAAAAAAAAAAAAAAAAAAAAAAAAAAAAAGCCAGCAGGTACAGTGGTGCCTGCCTGTAATCCAGCAACTCAGAGGCTGAGGCAAGAGGATCACAAGTTCAAAGCCAGCTTCAGCAACTCAGCAGGGCCCTAAAGCAACTTAGTGAGATCCTGTCTCAAAATTCAAAAAAATAAAAATAAAAAGGGCTGGGGATGAGGCTCAGGGTTAAGCACCCCTGGTTCAATCCCCAAACAACCTACAAAACTACAGTAATCGAAGCAGCATGGTACTGGCATAAAACAGACATAGACCAATATTAGGTCCAAAGCTTAAAGTAAGTTTCACTTTTCTGCCCTAGAGAGGTCCTTACAAAGAAAACAAGTTAGCAGACAGTTCCCGTCCCCCCTCCCGACCTGTTAACCAACTTAAATAAAATACCTCTTCGTTCTTCTAAGAGCCTACCACAAAGCTTTACACAGGCCATTTGTAGAAAAGGCTCACCACAATCCAACCATAAGCTTCCATGCAAGCATCTCATAGGACCTTACACAGCAACCCAAACCTGCCCTATCAAATACCCTGAAGCTAAGCCCTGCCTGCCTCACTCACCTTCTTCTGAGCTGGCCTTTGTCAGACCCTGACTGACAAATAAAGCTTCTTAATGTGGATCTCTGCCTGGTCTCTGGGTTGCTTGGGGGTGTTTCACTCTCCCTTCAACCAATGGAACAGAATGGAGAGCCCAGAAATAAATCCATGCACTTATGGTAAATGAATCTTTAACAACAGTGCCAAGAAAGCACAGTGAAGAAAGGCTAGTCTCTTCAACAAATGGTGTTGTGATCACTGGATGGCCACATGCATAAAAATGAAATTAGACCTCATCTCACCCATCTGCAAAAATCAACTCAAGATGGATTAAAGAGTTAAAAAGAGCTAAAACTATAAAACTACCAGAAGAAAACATGGGAAGAAAGTGTCACAACTTTGGTTTGGGCAGTGATTTTTTTTTTTTTTTTTTAATGTTACCCCAAAAGCACAGTCAACAAAATAAAAAACTGACAAATGAGGTTATATCAAACTGAGACGCTCCTGCACAGTAAAGGAAACAATCAACAGAGTGAAGATGGGGGAGAATATTTGCAGACCATAAATCTGATAATGGATTAATATCCAAATACACAGGGAACCCAAACAAGTCAATGGTAAGAAAACAAATAACCTAATTAAAAAATGGCCAAAGGATCTCAACAGACATTTTCCAAAAGACAGACAAATACTCAAAAGGTGTATGAAAAAAATGCCCCACATCACTAATTATTAGGGAAATGCAAATTAAAACCACAACGAGCTATCATTTCATACCTGTTACAATGACTATTATCAAAAACAAAAGATAACAAGCATCATAGAGGATGCAGAGAATGGGAAGTCCTTGTACACTGTTGGTAAGAAAATAAGTTAGTGCAGCCACTGAGGAAAACACTGTGGAAGTTCCTCAAAAAACTAAAATACGGGCTGGGGATGTAGCTCAGTGGTAGTGAGTTTGCTTAGCATGCCCGAGTCCCTGGATGTAACTCCCAGTACTGAAAAAAAAAAAAATTAAAACTAGAACCCAAAATCCCACTTCTGAGTATGCATCCAAAGGAAATGAAATCAATATTTCAAGAAGATATCCACACTCCATGTTCACTATAGCACTAGTCACTAGAGCCAAGAAACAGAATCAACCTAAACGTCCATAGATAAATGAATGGATAAAGAAAATGTGGTCTATACATATAATGGAATATTATTAAGCTTTTAAAAATGAAGGAAATCCTTAAATAGTGACGACATGGGTGAATTTGGAGGACATTATACTAAATGAAATAAGCCAGTCACAGAATAACAAATGCTGTACTATCTCACCGATATCCAAAACAGTGAAATCCAGAATAGTCAAACCCATAGAAGCAAAGTGGAGAAAGGCAGTTGCCAGGAGCCCATGGGGGTGGAGAATGGGGAGATATTGGTCAAAAGGTACAAAATTTTAAAAGGGGAGAATAAGTTCTGGAGGTCAGTTGTACAGCATGGTGACATCAGGTAAGAGAACACATTGAATACTTAAAAATTGCTAAGACAGTATCCTTTAACATTCTTACCACATTCACACAAAAATAACTGTGAGGTGATGTTCATCAGCTAATAACTTTATAATGTGTATATATATCAAAACATCACTCTGTAATCCCAGTGACTCAGGAGGCTGGAGCAGGAGGATGGTCAGTTTGAGGTCAGCCTCCACAACTCAGTGAGACCCTCAGCAACTTAGTAAGACCCTGTCTCAAAAGAAAAAATAAAAAGGGTTGGGGGTACCCTAGTGCTCAGTGGTCAAGCGCCCCTGGGTTCAATCCCTGAATGAAATAAGTATAACAATTAATAAAACACACTGTATACTGTAAATATGTTATCAATTATTATATTTTTTCAATTATACCTCCATAAAATGAGAAAAATAACAAATATATAAAATGGAAAAAAAATATATATATATATATTTTTTTTAAATAAAATTTTAAATAGTAAAAGAGAAATAGTGTAAATAGAGGGGGGGAAGGACTCTGGAAACTCTAACCTTTCCCCAGTTTGCTAATTTTAACTCCCTGTTTCTCCTTTGTCACTAGTTATAAGATCCATAGGAATCACAAATGGCAAAGGAACTCGCTGGGCAGGATGGGGGTGGGCAGGATGGGTTGGGAAGCTGCATTGGTATCACCCTGAGGGACATTAGAAGGAAGAAACACCAGTTGGGATAAAAACAGTAGCTGGGTCAGAGGAAGGAGAAATAGACAGAGCCTGAGATGCTGGAAAGGAAGGAGGAAGGCTTTGTGAGCCAAAGAGGGTGAGGACAGAGGTTTCTGCCAGCCAGGGGCCTGACCCTAAATCCTGAGCCCCTCATCTGCCTCACACCCAGAGAAGCAGGGGCTCCAGAGCAGGCATCCCTCGGACACCTCACTGCCAGGCCTGCAGCTGGAGCTCCTGGGTGCCACTGGGACCCTGTGGCCCCACATGACCCTTTAGCAGGAAGAGTCCTCCCAAATCCAGATAGGCCAAGAAGGTCTCAGAATACACTCCAGTGGGGAGCTGCGCCTGCGGCCTGCTCTCACTGACAACCTCCTTTCTCATTTTAAAATGAATCCACTCAGTGATTTCCAAACAGGCGCATAAGCCTTTAAAAATGAGAGCATGCACTGGAAAACAGTTTCAAAATGCCGGTTCCATTTTTTGTCAGAGGCAAGAAAAACTCACCTCTAGAAAGAAGCTACTTCCTTCTACTCTCTTCAACCTCATCAGATACAAACTCAGGCCCTGGCGACATTTGTTTTTTTTTTTTTAAATATGATATCAGTGCAATAAAATAATGGAATTGCAACTGAGTGCAGTGGCACACACCTGTAATCCCAGTGACTCGGGAGGCTGAGGCAGGAGGATGGAAAGCTCAAGCAACTTAGTGAGGCCCTGTCTCAAAATAAAAGTAAAAAGGAGTCAGTGGTAAAGTGGCTCAGTGGTAAAGCATCCCTGGGTTCAATCTCCAGTTCCAAAATAAATAAACGAATGAATAATGGAATTGCAAAACTTGAAACTAGAGGAATTCTAGATGAGCTAGTTAAGTTCCCTCATTTTACAGATGAAACCATGAAAAAAGCTGAGTAAATGCCTTGAAACAAGGAGCCCTGGGTCCAAAGGGGCCCCAGATGGCAGGTGCCCAAATGGGATGCCTGCCAGGTAATCCCTGCAGCGTCCTCGACCCAGGGCTGCCTTGGTCACTGAGCTCCAGGGCTCCGAGAGGAGATCTCTAACAGCCCTGTGGTCAGAAAGGAATTTGAGGGCAGAGGCCTAGTTGAGGACTCTGATTAAAGCCACATAAATTCACAAATAATCCTTCCTAACTACCAGAGCCTCCTCACCGAGCTCTGGGAACTTGGGTGGGGATCCAGGGCTCAGAGTGGTAAGAGCTCCTCAGGTCTGATCCAGACCAGAGGGGTCTCTAGTCCACTGGCCTACCAGCCTCAATGACCTTGGACACATACCGAAAGGGCTGGATAGATGTGACAGACACTGGTATGAAACATATTGAAAAAAACTAAAAAACTTAAGTGACAGTGTACAACTAATTTATTTCTATTTTTATTCTATATTCACGTGCAATAATAAAGAAGTTTTCCAGTACTCAAAATAACTACCCTAAAATTAGGTTGCTATTGGGACAAATTCAAATTTAAGACACCTGCACTAAGCACGTTCTAAATGCTGAGCCCCAAACTGGGGGAGGCTGGAGACAGACAAATAAATGACCAGGTTCCTGCTTCCCAGAGCTCATGGTGTGCCAGGTACCAGGTACCAGGTAGCAGAACAGAGCTCCAGGACCTAGACCACAGGCTGGGCTGATGCGCGTCCGAGTGCCAGAGTTACTCCCTTTGGCATCCCTCCTCTCTCCACCTATTAATATTTCAGAGAGTTTGGATTTGGCTAGATGAGTCACTCGGCACCAATAAGCATTCTGAAAAGGAAGGAAGCAATGAATAAAAAGCCAAGCAGCTGGAGTTCACAAATGTCAAGAGTGTTGTGTCTAGGTCATGGAGATAGGCACTAGTGGCTCAGAGGGCAGCCACATCTTTTCTTGGTTGCTGTTTTGCACTGTGGCTATTCCCAGCTCAGTTCCAATTCCCTGTGGCCCTCTGGCTTTGTGGGGTTTACTGCAAACCATAATCTAAAAATATGCTCTACTTCCAAGACTCACGGACTTGCCCCTTTCTTTCATCAATCGTATCCAGGCAGCCACCATGTCCGGCTGATCATTCCTTCAAGATGTACAAAATGTTTCTCCTAATCCAACTCTTCCTGCCTGCCTCCTCCAGTGCCAACAGCTCAAGCCAGCCCTCCGGTCTAGTTTCCTGCAGTAGCTCCTGGCCGGCCTCCCTCCATTCAGCCTCTCCCACTTCTGTCCACCCCACACATCAAAGGTCAGATAGCTACACTGAAGCATACATCTAATAGCTGGAGTTGGCTGATCCAAAACACTCACTGGGATAAAAACTGAGTACGGAAGTGGGTGCCAAGCTGGAATGACCCTTCTGGCTTGAAGGCGACAAGACACTGGAGTGCGAGTGCTTGTCCCCATGCCTGAACCATACCACATACATCTGTCACAAAATAGACAAAAGATTTCCAGTGTAGAATCTAACAACTAGATAACCGTATGTCTAAAGATGTCTTCATGCTATTCAAGTATGCCCTAGGAAGTTTCCACCTCAATCAGTTCCCATCTTAGACTGCCTTTCTGAATATCAGACTCCTGCCAACCAATCAGAAATACTGGTTTTACAGATAGGATTTCTATTTTTAAAACAACAATTCATTTACTGTATGGTATTCAATACTGTATAGCAAGTATTCCATTATATGGATTCTGTATATAAATGAGAATGAGCGTGTTCCCTGAATATTGAGACAAAGCTTACTCTGATATATTGCCAAATTAAAAATTAAAATCAAGATGTAGAACAGTATGTTTAGTGTTACTTTTGAATACAAATAGAGAAGAGATATTTGTAACATGTGCACAGAAATACTTATGCATAAGGAACCTAACAGGGATCATCTATGCAGGAAAGGCAGTCATTAGGGGACTATCCTGGGCTAATGGGTAACAAGATGGAAGAGAGGCTTCTCACTGTATCCTAGTTATACTTTTAAAAAGTACATATGTTATATATTCAAAAATTAATTGAAAAAGAGGCCATTGGTTACCACCGTGGTATTCCTACAGAAACAAATAACTCCATCTAATCATGAGAAAAAAATACACAGCTAAACCCTAATAGAACACAGTCCCTAAAGTAACTGACCAGTACTTGTCAAAACTGTTAAGGTGGGGGCTGGGGATATAGCTCAGTTGGTAAAGTGCTTGCCTTGCATGCACAAGGCCCTGAGTTCAATCCCTGGCAACAAAACAAACAAACAAACAAACAAAAAAAAAAACCAACAAACAAAAAAGATGCTCTTTCAACTTAGCCAGAAAAAAAAAAAAAAAAAAAAAAAAAAAAACTGTTAAGGTTAGCTGGGGATGCAGCTCAGAATGAATCTGAATGAGAACTGAGAGTATCTAGAAGGGTCAAGTGCACAAGTCCCTCCCAGCTCTACAAGAGACTACCTCTGAACAATGCAGGCTGAGGTGGGGGAGGGGATCCAGCAAGGAGAGGGCACCATACCTGGGTGCCCCAAAGCACCAGCCACAGGGAATGAGTCAACCTATCTTGGAGCAGACTCTTCACCCATGGACCTGGAATCAGACCCTGCATTTAATGCAAGCAAGAAGCCTCACCAACAAATGGATGCTTATAAATAAAGTGATCTGTTTAGAAAGACCACTAATACTGTTTCAACTGGAAAGAAGGAAAACAAACCATGGCCGTGGGTTTTCCAAAGACCCCAGCCCAGACAACTGAAAATACCGGTGGAAAGGCCCCATCCCGGAAACGCAGTTGCACACGCCATGTGAATGGGACCCTATTATTTAAGCACTGTGAAATTGTCCCACATTTCTGATATCGTTAAAACTTCTCAGAATATTTCCATGATCAGGCTTTAGAATAAAAAGTTGTAAGCAGGGCAGGCGGATACAAAGGGCCTTTTGCCAAACTACTTAGATATTTTAATTCTCTGTTGCCTCAGTAGCTAAATAAGCATGGAGAACAAGCAGGAGAGGAATACTAATTAGAGCTAATTAGGCCCTGCCCTCTTCTGCCTCAATCCCCTTTATAAAAAGTCCCCCTGACTCAAGGACGATGGAGTTAAAATGCAAATCCATAGGGTAAACAGCAATCTACAAATCAAGCCCACTGTTTACATATTCATTGACTGTCCTGCCATTGCTAAGCCTGGGCCTGGTTACCTGAAGAGAGCAGCAAACCCAAATTTCAACAGCCCATCACAGACCACCTGGGGTGGGTGAGGGCCGAAGGGAAGGGCACTGCCAGTATGAGTCTGCTAATGAAATAAGGGGCTCTTAGTATTCAGAGCATTCTAATCTGCAGGGTATTCACTAAAAGAACATTTGATTGCTTTGAAAAATAAACTATAATAGCAAACATGACTGCAGTCATATGGCAGAACCAAGAGCACACCCCTTCCTCTTAGAGAGCAAGGGTGGCATGGAAAAGTCAATGAAACCTTTCCCTGGTTTTGTGGGAAGACCACTTCCTAGGGTTCCATCTGGAGACTCATGGCCATGGATAATAATAATAACAAAGATACTTCTGATGGGGAGGGGGCGATGGTTGTCAGCCAGACAGAAACTTGTTTAAAATGAGTCCCTTAACCTGGCTTGATGGCATAGGCCTATAATCTCAGCTACTCCCCAGGCTAAGTCAAGAGGATCACAAGTTCAAGGTCAGCTTTGGCAATTTAGCAAGTTCCTGTCTCAAAATTTAAAAAAATAAAATCAAAAGGGCTGGGATGGAAATCAATGGAAGTACCCCCTGTGTTCAATCCCCTGTACCCACCAATGGACAAACAACAAGTCTCTTAAATTCCAAGTCAGTTTCCTGCTGGATCTGCCTACTGTTCTAGGGACACCCAGGCAGGCAGGGTCCTGCAGGTCACCTCTTCCTTGCTCTGGGTGACTTTTTTGTTCAAATCATACTCCTGGTAGACAGACAGAGGAGAAAGTACCTACAGTGCTTAAAAAAGAAAAGAAGAGAGGGACTGGGGAGATAGCTCAGTCGGTGGAGTGCTTGCCTTGCAAGTACAAGGCCGTGGGTTCCATCCAGCACCAAAAAAAAAGAAGAGCAAAATAGAATGTTTGAAGTTGGCTCAGCAACATTGAGAAATAGAGAAATCACATGGGTGAACCAGCCATCTAACCTTGTGGGGTACCAGGGCACTAAGAGAGAGGTGGCCAAGTCCTGAGGCCAGCATTCTGCTTGCTCTGCCACTATTCTGCTGATCCCTGGGGGCTGACAACTCTAACAGGAAATGGCAGAAGACAAGCCTGTGGTTACAGAGATGGGCAATGGAAAAAAAGGAACCCTGAAGGTACTGGAAATAAACCACCAGCTCAACACTTTTCCCTCAAGTTGAGGACATGCAGGATAAAGGGCACTAGACCAAAAGCCATGGTCCCAGGTCCACTGCTCTCAAACCAAGGCAGAGGCAGAGGAGCAAGTGGCTTTCCCCTCTTGGGACCCTTTGCAAAACAAAGATCCTTGTGAGGATGTACATGAACTTTGAAAATGGGAAATCACAATGCAAACGGAAAATAATTGCCTTTTAAAAATTCTTTGGAAGTATTTCTTATTAGAATCACAGAATGTCAGACTGGAAGGGAACTTGGATCTCCTTTAACAGTTCCTAAACTTTTTGATTTTACAGAACACCAAGATTTAAAAAAAAAGAAAAACAAGCAGAAAAAGGAGGAAATTATAACGGTTGCTGGATTTTTTTTTTCTGCCAAAATTTTTAAAACTACCATCACTAAATAGTATTAAAAGAAAAAATTTCCACCAGCAGATAAAAAGGGACACAATTTCAAACTAAAGAAAAGTCTTCGTGAAGCAAGGGACAGTTGACAAATATAGATGCCACATCTTCCTCCTCTCTGCATTTCTCTGGGGTCCCATGAAAACACCAGTGATGGGTACTAGCTGCCAGATGGGTGCTGGTACTCCGTTGATCTACTCCAAGCTGTGGAGTGAGGATTCTCCCATAAAAGAAGCCTTGCTACAGTATTAAGTTTGAATTAGGGCCTGAACGAAGTTTTTGTTTGTTCAGACCCCTCCTCCGCTCTCACACTGAAACCTCCACTGCCTTCATGTAAATGAGACACCGTAGGGGAAAACAGCCCTACCCTCGGGCAGCCAGGCAACCACTTGGCTCACCAGGGCAGACCAAGTATCTCGGGCTGGAATGTGAATGGAGCACCCCAACACACAATTACTTCCTACGAGAGGGGAGAAAGTGTGCAGTCTTCTGCTTTGGGTTGGTTTGTTGATTTGGAGTTGGAGGAGGAGGTAAGGTAGCTCAGTTGTCTGGCAGCCCACAGCGCCAGAGTAGCCTTCCTCTAGGGGCTTCCTAAATGCCACTCCCAACTCCGAAAACTTAAAGCAGCTTAAGAATCGTCACACAGCTTCCAGCCAGCCCAGGGCAGTGTCAGGCAAAGGCTATTTCAACAGCCCCTGATCCAGAATCCTCCAGTTAGGGCAGTGTGAGGATCGAAGTGATGGCGGGGGCCGTGCGTCGGGATGCCGGTCTCCCTTTGGGTTTGCAGTGACTTGCGGGAAGCAGGAGGATTACGTCTTTAAAGGAAGGCAATTGGCCTAGGTGCAGTGAAACTTTGGGATTCGCTGTGGGATTCTGTGCACCCGCCGTTCCAGGAGACCAGTCCTCCGGAGTCACCAGGGCACCACGCTTTAGCTCCAGGGAAGACCCTGGATCTCGTGCCTCCCGCAGCCCTTTACCTCCCCGGGCCAGGGCACCGGCTGCATAGCTCTGTGCCTCCCGGCCCGCCCCAGATCGACCACAAGGGCCGCTTTGTGCCCGCGAGTGGAGCGCCCTGGTCCTAAAGCTTAACTGGCGGCGGCCCTCCCGCGCCTTGGGCGCGGGCGCTCGCGGGCTCGGTCAGCAGACGGGCCAGGCTGTTTACACAGGAAGGGAAGGCTCCTCCTCAGCCCGGGAAGGGACAGGCGACTCACACGGCCCGGCGGGGCTGCGGACACCGGGTGGCGCATGCAGTTCAGAAGCGCCCGCGGTGCTGTCCCGCGGCGACCGGCCCACCTGAGAGTGCCCCGAAGGCACCCTCTGCTCCGGCAACGCCTCCCGCAGCGGCCCCTCCAAGACGCCCGCGGGCTGCAGTGTGCGCGACAAAGTTTCTTTCGGCTCAGCTGGAAGCGCGGCTTACCTGGGAGCGGCGGCACGAGCGCGCAAAGCCCAAGGAGGCAGGCGTACAGGGGCGCCGGGGCCCGCGGCATGGTGGGGCGCCCGGCCTCAGCGGCGGCGCGGGCGACAAACTCCGCGGGGTCGCGCGGCGGGGGCCGGGGAGCGGGGGCCTAAGGCCGGGGGCCGCAGCCTCATGCCCCGCTCGTAGTTCGGGCTCACGGCTCCCGCGGCTTGGCGGGAGGCGGGGGCGGCTTCGCTGGCCCGCGCACGGCCGCCACCATCCCTCCTGCAGCGCTCGTAACGGAGTCTCCCAGCCGCCGCTGTCCTGGATGGCAGGCCGGGACGCCCGGGTGTTGCGGCTCCGGACGGCCCGGGCGGGCTGCTCTGGGCAGGGGAGGGGCTGGCTCCGCGCGGCGCCCGCGACTTGGGCTCCGGGACGCGCCCCGCGCTGAGGCTCCCCCGCGCGCCGGCACACTCTGCACTGCGCCTCCGCCCCTTCCCTTCCTCCCTCCGGCCCGCCAGTCTCCACTTTCCTTCTCTTTTTTCTCCTCCCCTTCTCTCCCTGCCAGGCCCCCGCCCGGCAGCCACACGGTCAGCTTACGGCCAGGCGGGGCGAGGCGGGGCGAGCTCCGGAGCTGGACCAGCTCCGCCCTGCTCGGGGACCGGCCGGGACGCAAAGGCCCCCGGGCGCCCAGGTGGAAACCCCTTCCGGCGCACTTGAGGAGTCCGAGTTCGAAGCTACTGGGTAGGGAGGGGCTCGCTCTGGAGCTTTAGCGAGGGAAGCGGGGGTGGGGGGGTGCAGGTTCCATTAGGCAAGCGGAGATTACTTGGACCAAAGGCGGCTCTAGACTTAGGGAAGGAGAGCAGGTATGGCGGGATCCTCCCAAACTTGCACCTCCAGCCCTGGCCTCGCCCCAGGAGGCTGTGCCTGCAGCCGCAAGGTTACAATCTGGATGGGGGAAAGGGCGTGGGGCATGGAGGCACAGATGAAGGACTCTTATCAATTATTAACATTTTGCCCCTTTCGGCGATTTGAGACTAGCCAATATGCCGCTAATCAGTTTTCCTTACCAATACACTGGCGGTTTCAGTGTCCAAACTGATAAACTCAAAAGTGGATGCCTTATAATTTACATCTGTGCTGGATCAGAAATTGCCAATACCCTTATTGCAGTGGGGGACTTCTCAGAGAGCTCATGCAAAGGATCCAGTGGACTTGTCAGGACTATGACGAATGGGTCGAGACTGGAATGGTTTATAGTCAAGAAGAGGTGTTCATATAGAAGGAAATAATAATAATACACGTAGCAGGTCAGAGAACACACTGCTAACAGGCACTATGCTAAATGCTAGACTATTAACTCATTGAATCCTCCCTACACCCCTACTGTTACTCAGACAAGAAAATAGGCACAGAGGGGCAAACTTCCCCCAGGAAGTGACAGCTGGAATTCCTTATTCAAACAAGCAGTAAGGAGTAAAGAGCAAGGGGGGGTCTCACCTTTGCAGGTCAAGAACCAGCTGAAACCAGTTTGGAGAGCCAGGCAGAAAAGGATCCTAACTGCCCAGCATGAGGAGTTTGGATCTTATCTTTATTTGATCCCACCCTCACCTCCCAGACATAAACCCGGCGGATTCTTGTAGTCAATGTGTGCAGGCAAAGATGAAACAGAACATAGCAGGCACCCAGTTTCACTGAAGGCCAGCATTTCATCCTTAAACCTCACACAAATTCCGTATTCTATTCCATCTATTCTGATGTAAAAGTCATGTTTGTCCTCATTTTCCAGTAAAATTGATGTTACAGAAGCTACCCCCAGTTTATCCTGGGATTACCTGCCCCTCAGAGCAATGGCCTTGAAGCTATTCACCCCAGTTTGAGAAGCAGTGATTATGAATAATGAGAAGCTAGTGAAAGAGTTTGAACTGGGAGACATCATGTGCCAAGTGATTTAAAAACATTGGACTGGCAGGAATGTGTGGGATGGATTAGATGGAAGGGGAGTCTGGTCCTGGAAACTGGGTAAACATTGCATTAATAAGTACAATAATGACTTGCATATGCCAAGCATTGTTTAAGTTTAGGCCCTATACTGTCAGATCTTCTGGGCACGTCTCCACCCCAAATTGGGTGTTTCCTAACTGTTGAAATATCTTACTTTGTCCCACACCCAGCACAGACCACCATTTACCTTAATTGCACATGGGAAGTACTATGATCCAACCTGTCCCTGCTGTCATTCATTCTCACCAGCCCCCTTTCTGCCTCACCTGATGCTTCCCAACCTGCCCAGACCTGACATAAGCCACTGAATCCGGAGTGATCCACACTCCATTATCTGAAAACAGGTATGAAGGTGCCTTTTCTAATTCTGAGCTTTTGCTTTCTGTGCCTTTCCGCCTAAGAATGCTTCATTCTTTTAAATAAGCCTGAGGGTGGAGATGTCCTTCAATACTTTATGTCTTCCCTCTCTGTAAGTTGACCTGGGACGATGACTCCAGCTCAAGCAGGGGACAAGGCAATAAATACTTCCCACAGCCATTGAAACAGTTTTCTCTGCAGTTTTCTTTGTGGTTACCTCAGGCACATTCTATGTCTGATCACTGCTGAGCTTCTGAGTTCAAGGGAGGCTGCTGTTTGGATCATTTTGACTCTTGGAGTTGGAGCAAGGAAAACCCAGAGAAAATTTATGCTTCTTACTATCAGTTTTGAAATATAATTAATTTCTGTAGAATTAGTGTGTGATCCAACTACTCCAGTTCTGGGTATATACCCAAAAGAATTGAAGGCAGATTATGTGTACACCCATTTTTGTAGCAGCATTATTCACAAGAGCCAAAAGGGAGAGATGACCCAAGAGTGTCCATGAATGGATGAATGGATAAACAAAATGTATATGCATACCATGGCCTATTATTCAGTCTTAAAAAGGAAAGAAATTCTGACACTGGCTGTCACATAAATAAACCTTGAAAACATGCTAAGTGTAACAAACTCAACCCAAAGGCACAAACATTATATGATTTTACATATGTACAATATCTAATATAAGCAAATTGATAGAGACAGAAATGTACAACAGAGGAGAGAATGGGGTTTCAGAGTTTCAATTCGGGATCAATGAAAAGTTCTGGGAACAGATGGTGGTGATGGTTGCACAATGTGGAGACTGGACTCCAATGGTAACACCAAATGGTAAGCTTTAAGGTTCAGGGTATAGCTCAGCGGAGCACTTGCCAAGCACATGTGAGGCCCTGAGTCCCCAGTACCTCCAAAACAAATGACATACTTGAAAGAGTTAAAATTGTAAATTTTATGTTGTACATTTTTATGTTTTTTGTACACTGTGTTTTTTTTTAACCATTAAAACAATGCTCAGGGCTGGGATGTAGCTCAGTAGTAGGGCATTTGTCTAGCATGCTCAAGGCCCTGGGTTGGATCCCCAGCACTGCAAAAACACAGTAACAAAACATTTCAAACACCAGACTAGTTAAAACTTTCCTATTTAACTATTCAGTTTTCCATGCTAGCTCTTTTCTACAGTGAGTTATCATATTGAGCAATTCAATTTGTAGCCCAGGTTAAACATTCTGATATAGTGTTGGGTATGGTGGCACATGCCTATAATGCCAGTGACTCAGGAAGCTAAGGCAAGAGGATCCCAAGTTCAATGTCAGCCTGGTCAGCTTAGCAAGACTCTGTCTCAAAATAAAATTTATAAAAGATCTGGGGAGCTGTGTGTGGTGGTACATGACTATACTCCCAAGGACTCAGGAGGCTAAAGCAGGAGAATTGCAAGTTCAAGACCAGCCTCAGCAACTTGCAGAGGCCCTAAACAACTTAGACCCTGTCTCAAGATAAAATTTTTTTTTTAAATGCCGGATGTGTGGCTCAGTGGTTAAGTACCCTTGGGTTCAAACACTGCTACCCGCCACACACACACCCAAAACAAAAGGTCTGGGGATTTAGTTCAGTGGTAGAGTACTTGCCTAGCTTCCATAAATCCCTGGGCTCAATCCCTAGTATCCAAAAAAGAAAAAAAAATTTTGATATATATGATGCAAGGGAAAAAGTTGGAAGAGAGAAAAACACCAATGGCACAGTATTCACCCTAGTTTAGGTAATATTCTTAACTTACTCTTTTACTAACCACTCCTGAGTTTTGTCTAAGAAATGAACAATATCAGTGTCTTCTGCTGATGGACATGCTCCGGTTGCCTCTCCTTTGCGGTTATTGTGAATAATGCAACTGGGAGCATGGTGCCTTCAGTTCTCCTGCATATATACCCAAAATGAATGAATGACAAAATCGTTAGCAGGGATTATTAGGTTTAGGGCAGGCTGGGGACACAGCTCAGTGGTAGAGTGCTTGCCCAGCGCTACCACGGGGTGGGGAGGGAATGGGGTGTGTGTGCATGAGTGTAGCATATGTACATAGAAAATATATTTAAAATATATGGCAGATTATTATCCTATGAAACATATACAATTTAATGTCAAGGTTAACTTTTTATTAGAAAAGTACCAGATTATATTCCTTTTTATAGGAAAATGTTCTGTCAGGGTTTTCTCTTCTCATGTACTATTGTCTACTTGTTAGGACATATAATCCACATGCCAGCTCAGAGTTACAGCAATACAGGGCTGCAGAGGACAGACCTAAAAGTGCCATTCAGAAGCCTGCAGCACATGCCTGTAATCCCAGCTACTGGGGAGACTAAGGCAGGAGGATCTCAAGTTTGAGATCAGCCTGGGCAACTTAGTGAGACCCTGTCTTGAAATAAATTTCTTTTTTAAAGGGGTGGGGTGGCTGGGATGTAGCTGTTGCCCAGCCTGTGTGTGTTCCTTGGTTCAATCCCTAGTGCAGAAGGAAAGAAAGAAGAAAGGAAGGAAGGAAAAGAGGGAGGGAGGGAGGAAGGAAGGGAGGGAGGAAGGAAGAAAGGAAGGAAGGAAGGAAGGAAGGAAGGAAGGAAGGAAGGAAGGAAGGGCATTCAGATAATAGATGAACCCAGGAGATGGCAGATGACAAGCCCCATGAATACACTGGGCTTCCTGTCAGTGAAAATAGCCTATTATGTGAACTGGCATGCAGTGGCTCCTCAGTAATCTTTGTTTATTTTTAGGTTAAACAGGCACATTGTGGTTATGCTAAGTGTGACGGTGGAATTTCACACTGAGAGATGGAATGCCAAGCATGTATTGATAGAAAATTTCATCAATAGGGCAAGGTGTTTCTGTTTGTTGCTTTTAATGCACAAATGTAGCTGTAAATCATAGAAATGTCATATTTCTCTGACTTTATTAAGAAGCACACGCAAGCATTTTTAATTTATTTATGGAGTAGCTAGCACACCCTTGGTAAATAAGCCATGTGTTTTCAACCTCTTTCATCTAATTATCAATTCTGAAAATGCTCATTACTTGTATCTTTCTGAGAGCAATTTTTCAAAGGTTAAGATTTGAGAATATTTTTAAGAGTATGTATTCCAGAGGAAATGTATGTTTTCCAGCTCTTATGAACTGAAATATTTTTAAACAATACCCATTAGTAAAATTATAGTAAAGGTTATGATATTTTTCATGTTTTTTTTTTTTCTTTCTTTCTTTTTAGGAAACATTTCTTTAAAATCATCAGTAGGATTCAGACCCAGAGGAGGTCTCTGCTGAAGTCTTTCTCTAAATGCCCCTTTCCACTTCAGCAAAGTACACGTTTTCTCTTTTCCTAGAAGTGATTCCATAGCACCTAAAGGGTGGAGATTCTTTTTCAGTCATTCCAGTAAAAATTACTATGAAGGAAAACAGCTAAGTGTGTGCATACGCCTACACACACACACACACACAGACACACACACACACACACACACACATTTAAGCCAATCATGTTTCGAGACTTCCTGAGTAAAGGTCAGAACTTAAAGGAATAATCAGGACGTAGAGAAGGGACACAGAAAAGGTATGGTCCATGCAGGTGTGACTTGGAGAGAAATGCCACAGGCCTGGAGTGATAAGACAGAGGCCCTGAACTCGGAGCAGAGACAGATATCTGAAGACTAGAAGGAAGCCATTTGGAGAGAATGCTCTTGGAAACTGAGCCAGCATTTCCCTTCTTTCCCTTAAACCTCATTTCCTCTTTCCCAAGAACCTCAGAACCACTTTCTTTTTAATTCTGCTTTCTACCTCCATACCCCACTCCCTTCCCCGCACCTCACCTCTCCTGTACCTTGGCGTACCAGTGATATAGCAGTGGCTCTTAGGACAACGCTCGGGTAACTGTTCAGAAGTCTTTTAAATGGCAGGACAAGCTTCTGCCTCTTACCCTTCCTTGGGGAGCATGTTTGAGAGTGGGGTAGAAGATGGAGGCTGAGCGCTGTTCCACAACGTGGTTTGCAGGAAGCCAAGAGTCAGCCACCAGCCTGGGACCCAACATGGGCCTGTTTGCTTGGCTGCTTGCCTTCTGTGCCTTCTGTGAAACATGGGCCCTCCTAGTCAATTACTAGTGAAAGAAAACTAGGAATCTGCACCTTGATTCAGAATTGAGTTCCAGTCCTCAGTGCTGTCAATTAGCTGAGCCACCCTGTTCTCTGGCCCTCAGTTTGCTCATCTAGAGAGCGAAGGCTCTGGTCCCTGCCAGAGCTGCCTCTGTAATTACTACTGGTAAACTCAAATGTGTTCAGCACTTGGCAGCAGGCTCTGGGATACATAACCTGATCTACCAACTAAAAATTGTTCTTCAAAAAACCACTGCCCTTAAATAGAGGGTGTGAGTCCTGTTTGAACATGCTCTCTGTGGGAATACTGTCTTGTGGGTGCATTCTGAAAATGATCACCTTTCTTCTTTAAAGGATGTCTGGAGGGCTTCCATCAGCTCCCATGCTAATCCACCCCTATTATTTAATCATCAATCACAGCAAATTCTTTAGTCCATGGAAATCGAAATCCTTTGATAGTTTTTTCTTCTCCCAGTTTTAGTGCAGATCTGGTCCCTGTCCCCTCCAGCTTTTCAGAGGACATAAAATAAACATGATGCCTGCAGTGCCCACCAGAGGTTCTCAGGTTCAGCTACACATTCGGACTTACAGGTCTCCCAGAGAACACACTTGGCCTTAGATAACTCAAAAAGACATAGGGTGGAGTCACCACTGGCCTGTATGACAGTGTTAAGAGTTCATCTCTACACAAGGTATTCATGTATTAAAACATCATATCGTACCCCACAAATGTGTACAATATTTGGGTATCAATTAAAAAATAAGCAGTTAAATAAACAGTTCATCTCCCTGGAGCACTGGTATCAATCAAGCATTATTAGTCAGCTTTGGTGTTAGGCAGGTATAGACTCCTCTCATCCCCCAGGTTTAGAGACCATGTCTCTGTAATACCTCCATGGGTATAGATTCCAGGAACCTCACAAAAGACAAACACTGCTGAAAGTCACCATAAGTAGAGAGGACCAAAAGATGGTGCCCCACCAGATATTTTTAGTTCACACAACTCAACACTATAAAGCATGCCTTATTCTCCCCATTTGGACACAGGTGACGATAAGCAATAGTGCCAAGAATTCCTGACTCCACTGTTTTACTCTTTTACAACTGCCTCATTTTGAGTGGAATTTCTGATTTGGTGTGACTATGACATAGTTTTAACATTATCAGAGTGTATTTAAAGGAAATATAAAGTCCTAATGTGTTCTAAAGCACAACAGTGTTTCTCATATAATAATTGGTCTTTTCTGTAGTTATTTAAGAACATATGTGCAGGATAAATTAGCAAATAGAGTTGGACATTGGAGGGGCACGCTTATAACCTCAGATAACTTGGAAGGCTGAGGCAGGAGGATTGCAAGTTCAAAGCCAGCCTGGGAGACTCAAAATGATCCTGCCAAGGAAAAAAGAGAGAAGGAGAGGAAGGAAGGAAGGAAGGAAGGAAGGAAGGAAGGAAGGGAGGAAGGAAGGAAGGAAGGAAGGAAGGAAGAGAAAGAAAGAAAGAAAGAAAGAAAGAAAGAAAGAAAGAAAGAAAGAAAGAAAGAAAGAGAGAGAGAGGAAGAGAGGGAGGGAGGGAGGGAGGGAGGGAGGGAGAGAGAGAAAGAAAAGAGAGAGAGAAGGGAGGGAAGGAAGGAAGGGAGGGAGGGAGGGAGGGAGGGAGGGAAAGAAAAAAAGAAAGAAAAAGGAAGGGGAGAGGAAGGAGGGAAGAAAGAAAGAAGGAAGAGTGGGAGGGAGGGAGGAAGGAAGGAGAGAGAGAGGAAGGAAGGAGGGAAGAAAGAAAGAAAAAAAGAAAGAAAAAGAAAGAAGAGCCAGGGATGTGGTTCAGTGGTGGAGTGCTTGCCTAGCATATGCAAGGCCTCAGGTTCAATCTCCCGTATTGCAAAAAATTAGCAAATGCGTTGAAAATACCTGGCATATACTAGACAGTCAGTAAATGTTCATTGAATCTGCCTTGTATTTCTTAAATTGGTAGGTGAGTCCCAAGAAATCGGGCTGTAGCTTGACCACTACTCTTCTAAGTCATGTGACACAGAGTCGCAGCAGACCTTTAGCTATATGGGGCTCCAAGTTTTATAGGTCTCCTTACAGAGTGCATTCCTAAACTACAATCCAATCATCATTGACAGCAAATACAATGCCTTTCAACTGTAGATCGATAGGCAACAATGTAGTAAGCCTTGGCATTTCTGGCTCAAGTTAGGCCGTCCACATCACTGTTTCCCAAAAGCAGCTAAAGGACAGGGGCTCACCAGATGGGAGGCAGGAGGCTCACAAGCTGTAACTGGAGCTAGTGGGGCCCTCTCCTTCCAGAGACCACATGGACGCCAGAGAATTCCTCTATACCAGAAGACAGGGCTGGAGAAAATGCCTTGCTACTTATAGTTGTTCAGATGAGCAGGCAGAGCACACATCTGGAACAACTGGAAGATCAGTAGACCAGGCATCAGAGGAGGGTGCAATGTCCCAGGTCCTTCACAGCCTCCTTCACTCTCAGGCTCACGGACACCTTCTCACCTTTGCATCCCCCCACCCCTCACCTCATATTTTAGTTTTTGTACTTGTGATTGAACCCAGAGGTGCTCTACCACTGAACTACATATCTTTTAAAATTTTATTTGGAGACAGGGTCTCACTAAATTGTGGAGGCTGGCCTTGAATTTGCAATCCTCCTGCCTCAGCCTCCCTAGTTGCTGGGATTACAGGCAAGCACCCCTGTGCCCAGCCCTTCCTTACTCATCTTTAGATGAGTGAACTGCTACCAACAGAATGCTTTCCTCCCTGCTCTTCAAAGTGTTGGGCCTTATCTCTTGAGGTTTTGGGGGAGTAACCATCTCTCTGATGTAATTCTCAACCTCTGAGAGTGGCCATTTACAGAAGTGTTCATTTATTCAAATATTGGAGCGTATACATATGCCAGATCCCACTCCAGAGTGAGAGTAGACAGTGATGTGCGTGCCAACTCTCCAAGGATGAGAAAACCGTGTAAGGTGAAGGGAGGGAAGAGGAACTGAGACCAGGCATCTGTTCCTGCCTCCCCTGCTAAGCAGGGTCATGGTTCTGAGGCCGAGTCTAAGGCAGAGTGATGTGGGAGCACATGAGGTGCATTGGCACCAGGCGAGAGTCAGAGAAACGTTCCTTACAAAGGCCCTCCATGCCCTTTCACTTTCTCCTGGATGGAGGCAGATAGGTGGAGACTGTGGAGCATCACTGGAAGGAAGTGAATCATCACTTGGATTGGGGCAGGGGAGGGAATCATCAGAAAAACACGTGAGCAGAAAGAGATACTGCTTGATTATAATATTCAAGTGGGGTCCATTGTCTAAATGTCTCTTATATTCACACTTTGAGGATTTAAAAATAAATCCTGAAGACCTAGGATAATAACAGAAAAATTTAAATATCCTTGGAAAACAACAAATGCTCTATGATGGAATGAGAATTATGTACGATTTGGAGCATATTGTAGTGTTAATTGTCTTCAGTAAGAAAATGATGAAGATCTTAATTTGGGCTGCAGAGAGACACTTTCTGTGAGCCCTGATTCTTCTGATTTGCTTTCATATTCTAAGACATTCTTTGCTCTAGGATGTTATGTCTTTTAAGCAGTCATTATTTTTATATTTGGTAAATATCATTGAGGGCTTTCTACACAGAGGAGAAATAAGACAGAGGGTCATCCTTTGGGATGCTCAGGGCGTCCAAGGGGCTAACTAATAAAAGCAGCCAAAGGATGGCTGAGCATTCATGCCAGTCTGTTGGGGGATGCAGTTTTTGGCTTGGACCCAATGGGGAGAGCATATTGTCCCCCGCAAAAGGAAAGAAGCTTCAAGGATTCCTCCTATTGCCACTTGGGGACAGGACACCACAGCTAGTAGGGGAATGGAGAGCCAGAGAGAGAGAGAGAAGCTGCCGTCCCCAGACAAAGAAGGAAACCAAACCATACCTGGGGTAATAAATAACATGCAACGGGCATGTTACAGGCAATTTTAGGTGAATTATTTTAATGGAGAGAATACTTTACAAAAGTTGAACAACACAGAACAGATTTTTCACTTGGGTACTAAAGGCCCATTAACATGTGAATTCCAGAAAGATAAGGACTATGTTTCATCTACTGCTCTATTTTGGCCACCAAGGTCTAAGAAATAGAGGACACTCTTAGTTTCAAATACATGAGTCATTTTCCTTGTTAAGCGGTGGCATATCCTTCCTCTGTTAATAAATTTGGCATTAAGTGACACAGAAGTAGGCAATCGAATCAGATTGCCTGGGCTTAAATCCTGGCTGTGCCATTTGCTGTTAGCTATGTGACTTTGGACACGCTGCTCATCTCTATTCACTTAACTACTGAACAGGGATAATAACAGTAACTACCGCATAATCATCATGAGAATGAATTAAAGCTGTTAATATATGTGAGGCACTAAGAGTTGAGCCTGATACACAGTGAGCTATCCAGAGTATGCTGTTATTGTTGCTGCTTTTTAAACTGCCTCTCTGGTCTCTGGAAGAAGCAGAGTGTCCTCTGATTGGCCCACATGTCGTGATTGTGGGCTCAGAAAATATGTGTTGAGACCTGCAGGAATTATGAGACCTTTGATGGTTCACCCCAGCTCCTGTCCTTGAATAGAAGAGCACATTTCCCAGCCTTGAGGTGAGGAGAAGAGCCCCATAGTGCTTCAGGCTCTCCCCAGCCTCCTTCCCTAACCTTGCTTTTTGTACTGTGAGTTGGCAATTGACAACAAATCAGAATTCTCAGAGAACATCCCAGGAAACATCCCAGAGACCTTGCTCACCTGAGTGAAATCTTTCATTTTGTTTTGTTTTAGCTTAACTAAAGAATTTCTCAATCAATTTTGATTTTTGTTCTTTTTTATTTTGTAAAATTGTCACCAATTTTACAAAATTTGACTAACTGAACAATTGTACTCAGTTTTATGCACCACCCATATGACACTAACGTTATTAATACTTACCAGTTGCAGAGGCCGCAGCGGTAGCTCAGTAATAGAGCTCCTGCGTAGCATGTCTGAGTCCCTGGGTTTGATCCCCAGCACCATGAATAAGTAAACAAATACTTACATTTATAAGGCTAATGAAGGGTATCTCTGATGATCCAGTAAAAATGATGCAAATATGTCAACAAGAGTGAACCAAGTAACATTCATGTTTCCCAAGAATGGGAATGAAGAGACCAAGAAAAAACTCAAGAGGAAAATTATTTTTATTTTTATTTTTTTGGATACATACTTGATTGCTTTTAATATAAATACTAGTAACTATTTTGGAAAACTAAAAGTTGCTTGTCAGATAATTTTCTTTTTTTAACTTTTGTTTATTTATTTATTTTCATTAATTTTTTGACAGTGATAAATATTTTTTAAAATATTATTTTCATATATGTATATAGGGTAATAATGTGTCTCACGATCTACCATCCTTCGTCTCCCCACCCACCCACCCTCCCCTCTGTACAATTCAAGGTTAAGAGGAAAATTATTTAGAATTGGTACTTTAAAAGTCACAAACAAGCCCTTTAAAAGAACAGCCACTCAGGTAGCTGTCTTTTCCGCAAGCCATTGGAGACAGCGCCATCTACTGGCCTCAGAATTTGCCCAGCACTAGGAGGGGCCAGAGGGCAGTGCTCAGAGGCAAAGTTGTACAAAAGACGTACCTCTCAAGTGGTTTTGGTGTTGATGCCACCTAGATGCTAATCACCTTTTCCACAAGGAGGCTTGGACCCTACGGAGGCTTCTTGTGCAAAACAGACTTGGTTTCTATCAAGGGAAGGCACGGAAAGTTATGTGATCTTGAGCTTGATCCTGAAGAGCCAAATCACTATCTAACAAAGTGGTTCTTGAACTCCTCTGCACATTAGAATCCCTGGAAGTTCAAGTAAGCCCCATGCTCAGGCATGCCAAACCCTCGAAGTACTTGGGGACAGGCCCCAGGCATTTGTGATTGGTAGACCTCTCCAGGTGATTTCAGTGTGCAGCTGACCTCCACTGCAATCAGGGTAGCAGCCCATCCCCAGCTGGCTTCCCCGCAGCTGACTTCAGAAAACCTTCAGCCCCATGCAGAATTCCAGCAGAATGACATGGAGGTGTGCCTGTCCTTTCCTAATTCTGTCTTAGGACTGTGTCTAGAGGATGCCTTCCCCAAGGCAGAAGTCCCTACATGATCATTCAGATACCCACACACTAAAAAACCCCACAGCTTCATTAAGGTATAATTGACCAACTATAGATATATAAAGTGTACGGTCTGACAGCTTTTGACATGTGTATACATGTGAACCATTGTCACAATCAAACTACTGAACAAATTCTTCAAGACTGAGCTGGAGCCGGGCACAGTGGCATGTGCCTATAGTCCCAGCAACCTGGGAGGCTGAGGCAGGAAGATGGCAAGTTGGAGGTCAGCCCAGCAACTTGGCGAGCCCCTAACCAACTTAGTGAGACCCTGTCTCAAAAAAAAAAATTAAAAGTGCTGGGGGTGTGACTCAGTAGGAAAGCACCTTTGGGTTCAATCCCCAGTACAAAAAAAAAAAAGAAAGGAAAAAAGATTGAGCCATTCATGCTCCTGTTGTACCCTCACACTCCTTCCACACCAGGCATTGGGCTGGGTGAGTAGGAAACAGGCTGACTGAACATAACCTCCCCTGGGGGAACTGATTACAGGACCCAGCAGGACCAGGGGCAGGAGTACTTCCAGTTGAGAATATGGGGAGTGGGTAGAGAAGGGGGAAGCTGGCCAGAGGAGATGGTGGCTTAGCTGGTCTAGTCTGATGGAAATGTTTATTTAGTGCCATGATCTAAAGTTTGCTTCCTCTTGTGTTATATACCTGATATAAGTCAACCTAAGAGGAGAAAAGTTTTATTTGGCTCCGAGTTTCAGAGGTTCCAGTCCAAGGTCACATGGCTCTGTTGCTGCGGGCTCCTGGCAGCACCTATACCATGGTGGGCGTATGTAGTAAAACAAACTGCTCACTTCAGGCAGCCAGGAAGCGATGAAGAGGGGAGGAGTAAGGGCCCAACATCCCCTTTAAGGGCAATGACCTCACTTCCTCTAACTTTCTCCCTAAAGGTTCCACCGACTTCCAGTCCTGCCCCGGGGCTGGTGACAAGCCTTTAACACATGGGCCTTTGAGTGATATTTCCAGTCCAAACTACAGCACCCCATTCATGAATCAAATCCTAATGCCCAAAGTGATGGCATTAGAGAGTGGGACCTTTGGGTGGTGATTAGGTCTTGAGGATGGAGCCTCCTGAGTGGGGGTCGTGCCCTTACAAAAGAGGCCCGAGAGATCCCTTTCCCCAACGTGTGAGGTCACCATGAGATGATGGCCATCCACGAAGGAGCAAGTCCTCACCAGCCAGCAGATCTGCGGGCATCTTGATATTGGACTTCCCAGCCTCCAGAACCATGAGAAAGGCACTTTAACTATTTGTAAGCCACCCAGTCTTTGTTTGTTTGTTATGACAGCCTAAACAAACGACTTCCGGGCAGCTGAAGGAAAGGGGTGTTCCAGGAGGAGAGAGATCAGGAGCAAAGCAGGGCTGGTGTGTTTAAGAAACAGCAGGTGTGGGCAGAGTGCTGCGCCTGTGGGGAGGGTCAGGAAGCCGAGCCTGGGGACCACAGCTGGGCCCCAGAGTCCGGCTGATTCTATGCACTTGGGCTCCCAGTGGAGAACGCATGAGGCCTTCAGCGAGCGAGTGTCCTGATCCAATCTGCATCTTAGAAAGTTGGTTCTGGCAGCCCTTCAGGGTTGTAGGACAACCAAGAAACCAAAGGTACCAGTGAGCAGAAATAAATACATTTTAGGCCATAGTATATAAGAATCAAAAGCAACCCAGAATGAAAAGCCCCCTCTCCAGAAGAGTTTCTCTTCCTCAAAACCACCCACCAAAAGTTAGACCTCATTCTACTTATATCCACTTATGCCATATGCCCACCTGCAAATCGCTCCCTGTGGCAAGGAGGGATGAGATTTCACTGTTTGCCGTGGGCCAACCAGGGCCAACCCCTGCAAGGGGAAGTGGGATCAGACCACTCAAAACGCATGCCTGCTTTGCCAAGGTGGAGGAGTGGGTTCCTCACGGGGGTAACATCCAAAAATATCCAATAGCCCGGTGGGGACAGCAGATGTTAGCCACTCCAGTTTGTCATGTTTGCTATTTAAAACAAGACTTACTATGTGCATCAGCAAAAGCCCAAAACTCAGAAAAGGACACCATTTACCAAAGATAATTTATTGTGTTACCTTTCACAAGTAATAGTCAAGAACAAAAAAATAATAAAAAATAAAAACACTTTGCAAGACAGACATACACAAGGGCTCTACCAACATTAAAAAGCCTGTTGGAGGTGCTCGCCCTTATTCTTGGGTGTGTGTTGGTGGCCACAGTTAAGCCCCTGTCACCAGGACAGGCTGTGGCCCTGTGGAACCTGCATTATCAGACTGGTCATCTGGACTCCTGGGAATGAGCTGCCTGCAATTTCAAGGGGACCTCAGCTTCCTCCTGCTTCTCGGGTCTGTTGTGGGAAGGACTTGCACTAGAGGAGGTGCCTGTTGCTCGCCGAGGAGGGGAACCCCGGGAGAAGGTGGACCCTGGATGCCTCCTCTGATTCATCTTCCCGGCACAGCTTCCTTGGCCTCTCTCCCTCCTCCTCCTAGTCATGTTCTTTTTCTCTCAGCCTCTCCATACATTTCAAAAAGGGGCACCCCAAGGTGCCCCAAGATGGCAGCCGACGTTAGATATGTCTAGTCTCAGTCTTCTAAATAATATCAAAAACTTCCTGGATTCTCAATGAGTCCGTCTGATAAAGCTGCAAGGCGTGTCTTTCCTGTCTTGTTGGGGTGAGACCAGGCCTCGGCTATTGGCAATCCAAGGGTGGCCAGGAGGGATAGGAGCAGGTTCATTCTGACCTGTCAGAGAATGAACCTTAAAAGAGGGCAGGCTTTGCCCTCTCCTGGAAGTGCCATGGCTGAGGAGTCAGAGTCTCCCAGGAGGAGTGGCTCACGCCCGGTGGACTCAAGGACAACAATCTCCCAGGAATGAGCGATGGCCAGAGCTTTCCTCTAGGTGGGAAATGGTTATTGCTGCCCTACCACAAAAACAAGAAAACGACAAAGACAAAAAGCAACAAATCATTGTCTTAGTGCATTGTACTGATTGGAGAAAATCAACTATCTTACAAGTGCAAACGGCATCGGTGCATTTGCATTTAATTTCGCACTTCTCAGCGAGCTGTTCCTCGCAGTAACGGACAGCTGTCAGGCAGGAGGCAGGCACTGCGGCCAGACCTGCAGCGGCCCTCACTTCTTTATGTCTTTCCAAACACTCGATGTAATGGCATGTATGTTGGGCCACGGGCAGGGAGGGTTCCAAATTTTTATCATTCTAGACTGAGAGAGAGAAAGCACGAGTTAAAACTCTTAGAGAAGAAACATTCGATCAAAACGTAAAAGAAAACTTAGATTTATAAGTTATTCACATGATTTGAGATCTTCAGCCTTTCCCCCACTCTTTGTCTTTGTTTCCAAGTTTTGTTTTATTTCGTTGTTGTCTTGTTTTTCGCAGTGCCGGGGTGGAACCAGCTGCTCTACCGCCGAGCTACACCGCAGCCCTCTTTATGTTCTTTGAGTCATTTCTTCCCTCCACTCTCTTCCGTTTCCTAGCTCCTTCCTGGCCCCTGTGTCTTCGTCATTGCCCCTTCTTGCATCTCAGTCCCCTCGTCACTCTTGGCCCCAGAGTCTCTTCTCACAGGCTTCCTCTTTTTAATGTTTCATTCAGCTCACCCTAAGTAGTGCCACCTATGGTTACCCAATACAATTCGAAGGAGTACACCTATTCTTCTCGAAAGCCCTCCTCGGGAAACAAAATTCCATCTGCCTAACTTGCCTTATCTCGTTAGAAAAGAATTGAGTTGCTAGGTGTGGGGGCGCACGCCTGTAATCCCAGTGACCAGGAGGCTGAAGCAGGAGGACCATAAAGTCAAAGCCGGCCTCAGCAACTGCCTCAAAATCAAAAATAAAAAGGGCTGGGATGTAGCTCAAGGCTGGTAAAGCACCCTTGGACTCAATCCCCAGTACCAAAAAAAGAAGGAGGAGGAGGAAGGAAGAAGGAGAAGGAGGAGGAGGAGGAGGAGGAGGAGAAAATGGAGGGGGGAGAGAGAGAGGGAAAGAAGGAGAAGGAAGGAAGGAAGGAAGGAAGGAAGGAAGGAAGGAAGGAAGGAAGGAAGGAAGGAAGAAGGAAGGGAGGGAGGAAGGAAGGGAGGGAGGGAGGGAGGGAGGGAGGGAGGGAGGGAGGGAGGAAGGAAGGGGAAAAGAAAGGGCTGAGAGACCGATGAGGATTGGGTAGAACTACCCTTATATCCTGACCTAGGACCCAGGTGCTTCACAGTCTAGCAGTTGGCATCTCAACCACTGCAATCAGAGCCACAGAAGTTGATAATTTAATGGGACCTTACAGACATCTAAATTAACCCATTCTTTTTACATATGAAGAAACAGAAGGCACATAGATAAGCCAAGTGGTGACTATTTACAAGGGCAGGGAGCTTTTTCCTCGATCTTTCTCTTTTGATTAAAAAACAAAAACAAAAACCCATGGGCCTTTCATGGTGGCACACACCTGTAATCCCAGTGGATTGGGAGGCTGAGGCAGGAGGATCATGAGTTCAAAGCCAGCCTCAGCCAAAGTGTGACTCTAAGCAACTCAGTGAGACCCTGTCTCTAAATAAAATACAAAATAGAGCTGGGGATGTGGCTCAGTGGTTGAGTGCTCCTGAGTTCAATCCCTGGTACCAAAAAATAAAAAAATAAAAATAGAAAGCCCCCGGAGAAGCCACCGATTGAGGAGGACACAGCCATGGATTGAGGGCCCCTGCTCTGCCCTAGGGTGTTTCATTCTGCAAGGCCAAGCAGGAAGTGCGGGCTCACCTAGTAGTCGGGGCGAGGCACGCCTCTCTGGTTTGCATAGGGGTTTTGCACATGGATGTCTTTGGAGGTCGTTGTTTTGACTTTGGGGAAGAGGCTCCCATCAGCTCCAAGGTTGCTGAAGCCTGTTGACTGCATTTGTAGATTTTGAAAGTCATTGTCAATCAATTTCTGTTCTTCAATATGATTCTTCTTGTTCTTTGACCTGTAATCCATAAAAGAAATTAGGATCTAACAATGGCAGAGAGTTCCTCAAAATAAATGTTAATGTTCTTTCTTAATAATATTTTTTAAATTTTGAAATAGTTTCAAATTTACACCATAAGTTACAAAAATACGTATGTTACAGAAGTCTCATACGCCCAGCACCCAGATTTCCCGACTGCTAACTCTTCTGAATCAATAAAGATTAGGTTACACACCTGATGTCCCATCACTTGTAATAATTCCTTCATTATTTCATTTTATGTAGATCCACTACATTTAAAGACCTTCCCCTCATAAGCCCCAGGCATGAATATCAGCTGATCCAATGTCATCATGTAATTCCACTGGTTCATTCAAATTTTGCTAAGAATGTCAGTATTCCTTTTTTTTTTTTTTTTTTTTTTGACACTAGAGATTGAACCCAGAGGTGCTTACCATTAAGCCACATCCCCAGCCCCTTTTCTTAAATTTTATTTTGAGACTCACAAAGTTGCTTAGGGCCTCACTAAGTTGCTGAGGCTGGCCTGGAACTTGCCATCCTCCTGCATCAGCCTCCTGAGTCACTAGGATGACAGGCATAAACCACCACGCCCAGCAGAATGTCAATATTCTTAAGCATACTTTTCAATTATTTATGGAAATAATAATAGGGGTCAAAGAGGAAAGATGATTTGGTTTTTCATCCAAGCAGTTCCAACGTCTACAGAAACATCTTGGTGAATAAAATGAGTTCAAGGTATCAAGGTCTTGAAAAGAGAAATAGGTTCTCCTGGGATCTCCTGTGGCCCCTCAAGGATCTCAAGTGAGGTATTTAAAGCCAAGCGTAAGCATGAGTAGTGAGGGAGGCATTGCTGTCCCTCTTTCCTTCCTGGTCCACAGGCCTGGTCTTGCTCCTGCAGTGCCCTGCACAGTGGGAATGGAGGATGGGACCCAGGCTGAGATGCCCACAGGGTTCTCCCAGCTGGCAGTCACCGAAGCCTCAGTCACATGGGGAATGTCCCTCATGTCCTGATGGCCAGCCCAGCCCACAGCAGAGCCCCTGCACTTCCACATGCTCTTGACTAAAGTGGCCAAGGAGGGCTTCCCTTCTCTATGAAACTGACAAGAAAATTAAAAATCATGCTTCATTCTCAAGAATCATGACTTTGTAGCTGAGTTAGGAGCAAGCCTGACCCTGCCGCAGGAAGGAGGAGCTGAGTGTCATGGCTCTCACGGGGCCACGAGGTTCCCTAGCCACACTTTTTTCTTCTATCATTTTTCTTTCTTTTCTCCCCCCCGCCCCCCGCCCCCAGTATTGGGGATTAAACCCAGGGACACTTTAGCACTGAGCCACATCCCCAGCCTTTCTTTCTTTCTTTCTTTCTTTTTTTTTTTATTTTAATGAAATAGGATCTCTCTAAGTTGCCAAGGCTGGCCTCAAACTTGTGATCCTCCTGCCTCAGCCTCCTGAATCACTGGGGTCACAGGAGTGTACCATGTTTCCTGGCCTTTATAGCAACTCTCGAGGACCCTGAAGATTCAAGACAGCCAGTCAGTCCTAAGAACAACCTTGCTCCAGATCCAGAAATGTTTTGGTTCTCTCTCTGGAGAAGGGGAGTTGGAGACTAGGGGGAACGCTCACGCAGCAAGTTTCCAGGTTTAATTCCTTATAACTGAGTCTCTGGGAAGAGTTAACATCAAAATGGAACAAAAGAAAAAAAGAAGAAACAAAGGATTTTAGGAACCTAAAATCTGTTTATCTTCTCCAATTATAGTGGGAAAATACCTATTTTGCAAAATATAAGGTATGAGCTAAATGTTAGAAACAAGTAACTTGTTTTCTTAGCAAAGTAGATCCCACTTGGCACATATAGAATAGAAAAGAGATAATAGCAATCTCCTCCCTGCTGATGGGAGGAACTTCTACATACCTAAGTATTTGTTGAAGAAATGAATGGAGCCTACTCCACCTCCCTTAAGAGAACTTAGGGCACCAAGTTGAGGAACAGCCACTCAGGCACAGGCTTCTCCCTCTTTGGGCCCAGCAGGTTCTGGGGAATGACTTGGTAAAAATTGTATTTGACAGCATCAGTAGAGTTAAAACTGTCAACAGAATTCTTAA
Organism: Sciurus vulgaris; assembly: GCF_902686455.1. Taxonomy (NCBI): domain Eukaryota; kingdom Metazoa; phylum Chordata; class Mammalia; order Rodentia; family Sciuridae; genus Sciurus; species Sciurus vulgaris. The sequence continues at coordinate 74,786,708 of NC_136470.1, forward strand.
TGACAGAAAAATGACCGCTCTGTCTATGAGAGTGTCAAGCAAACATAAACCTCAACAGAAGTTTTTTAAAATGCAAAGGATGCAAAACTGTGCATATAATATCTTTTTAAAAAAATCTGGAAGGATATGTACTGAAATGTTCGTTGCTTTAGGATGGTGGTTTCTATGGGTGGGTTTTTTATTCTGCTCTTTTCCACATTTCTGTTTTCCTGATTTTCTTTCATGATCATGTAGACTTACACAATCAGAAGGAAATTAAGGTAAGAAAAAACAAAGTGGTATCAGAGAGGCCTCCCCTCAGAGGTCCCCTCTCCTGCCCAGGAGAGACTAGGTGTGTTTAGAAACAGGAGTGTCCGCAGGAAAGGGAAACTTCCATCCCCGTACCTGGCTGAGCAGATCAACGAAATCAACAAGCCAAGAATGAGGACGCCGGCGATGGTGCCCACGATCGTGAGGATCAGCTGGAACTCTGAAAGGAAGGAGAAGAGAGTAGGAACAACCTTCAGCAAACTGTCCCCAGATGTCCACTGCACACACAGGCCTGTGTGTTCCCGGGACTTCTGGTTATGAGGATGATCAGACTCTGGTCTCTGACCCCTCAAGAGCCAAACTGGGTAGGTGGCTCATCTCCTTTAGCAGCCCTGCCCTAACCGTGTCTTCAGGACTCAACCCGAAGAGGCACCCTTACCAGACACAAGGCCAATAAATATGAAGGAGGCTGATGGCGATGGGGTCTTCCAGGGCTTTGTGGGAAGTGGGATCTCAACCTACCTTCCCTTGTTTCCTTTGCCTGCCTCCAGGCCTCCCCTTACTCATAAGCTAGGGACACCAGGTTGAGGCTAAATTTGTCATTATGGATGCACCAGGTAATATCTTGACAGTATCAGTGAGGAAAGAGTCTGGAGGTCCATTAATGCCCATTCTGCACCTCTGAGTAGTGCCATTGACACTGAAATGTGGCTGTAGGGTGGCCTGTGAGTGTGACCTACATACCAGATTCAAAACACTTAGCAGAAAGTTAATACTATTCCTGTATGATAACATGTTGAAATGATAATTGGAATTTTATTGGGTTAAATAGAATATGTTAGTAAAATCAAATTCACCTGTTTCTTGCTTTTTAAACTTTGCTTGAAACTTTTAAAATTTATAATGCAATCTGTGACTCACATTATAGTCCTTTCTTTTTTTCTTTGTGGTACCAGGGAGGAAACCCAGGGGTGCTCTTCCACTGGGCTACACCCCCAGCATTTTCTTTTTTTTTAATTCCAAGGGTCTTGCTAAGTTCCTGAGGATGGCCTCAAACTTGTGTTCTTCCTGCCTCAGCCTCCCGAGTCACTTGGGTCACAGGTGTGCACCACATTATCTTCCTACTGGACAGCACTGCTTTAGGCCTCTGTCTCTTCCTGCCACCTCACTGACACAAATCCACCTGCAATCTGGGCCCACAGGGCATTGACCATAAAATATGGGAAGGACTGGAAAGGTCACCTGGTCCAAATGCCTCATTTGATTGATAGATGTGGAAACTGAAAGCCCAGAAGGAAGACATGACAGCAAGCCCATCCTTGCAACCAAGTACAGTGGAAACCAGAGCTCTCAGCACCGCCTCTGGGGCTGGTGGCAAGCTGATGGGCATATTTGCAGCACCTTGGACCACTGAGCTTTGGTTCATTGTATACATTTTAAAATTTCAAGTTAGTATTATCTCAATGTGGTGGCAGTAAAGCATAGGAGGAAAGAAGCAATAGAATTTTTCATAACACAAAATAAACCAGTAAATAATTCTGAGATGAAAAAATTTGAACATTTAAATGTCTAGTTTCCAGGTCTGCTCACTTATAACCACAGTTTTGAAACATACTTTTATCCTTTCTAGTAGCAGAAACTTCATATTTCAGCTAATGTGGGAATCGATATAATGACTGACGATGCCCTGCTACGGGCTGGAGTAAGTTCAGAGTCACCAGTTCAACCCTTGGTCTCAGTTCTACTACTACTACTATTATTATTATTATTTTAGTCTATTATTTTTAATAGCAGAAGTGTTGCTATCTGTAAGGGTGAACATGGGATGCATGTCCCAGAAGACAAACTGTAAGTAGACTTTTCTCTATGAAGCAAGCAGAGACTTGGAGGAACTGAACAGGCTTTCAAATGTGGTCAATGTTTATATATATATATATATATATATATATATATATATATATATATATATATATATATGTGTGTGTGTGTGTGTGTGTGTGTGTGTGTGTGTGTGTATACATATATATACATACATGTAATTTTTGGTTGTAGACATGATATTTTTATTTTATTTATTTATTTTTGATGTGCTTCTGAGGATCAAACCCAGTGCCCCACACGTGCTAGGCAAGTGCTCTACCACTGAGCCACAACCCCAGCCCCTCAATGTTTATTTCTTGGGTGTTTAATAACTTATTATAATAGCAAGACTCATACTCACGGTCTTCACAGTCCATACCACTGTAGCCAAATGGACACCTGGAATACAATGAGAAACAGGAAACCATGTTCAAAAGCCCCTGTGGGGAGCACACTGGAGTTCCCACCCACCTCTCCATTTCTTCCTTTCATTCTGTATTCCCTGGCTCCTTCTTCTCTCGTCTTTCTCCCACTCCCATTCTTCCAGGAGAGCACCTTCCATGGGGCTCTGGAAGGATGAGGGGTATACCATCCTGTGTGGTCTCATTGGCTGCTGAGGGAATACTCCATCCTCTGAACTCAGTAATTCAGGTAAAGTAGAACCCAAGAGGTACAGGGTAAGGTGAGACCCTTGCAAGGAATGACACCATATTGTTCTGCCACCTGTTTGCGCCCCTGTGAGCAAGGACATACCACTTATGTTCAGTTTCAGTTCCCTCATCCAAAAATGGGTAACTGATAAGCTTCTGGCAGTTGTGTGATTGCTCCTACCCAGTATGGTTCCTGGCACACACAGAATGCTCAAAAACTATCAGTGCTGCTGCTAAAGCGGCAGCAGCTGCACACCTCCTCACCTACACCAGCTCCCCAGCTTCCCGACTCTAAGCCCATGTATGTTGCAAGTTCGATCCTGTCCGCCTCGCTCCAGCTATAGCAAGGTAAAAATGGAGAGTTCTATCTTACTCTAGACAGACGTCATTATCATCTTTCCGGTAGCCCGGTTGGCACACACATTCGAGCTGCCCGCTGTCCTTCTTTAAGCATTGCTTCTTCAACTCTGCACTGCAGTTTTCAGGACACTCTAGAGCTGCAAAAACAGAGTGATTTTCCTGGTAATTTTTCAGCAACAACCCCAAGTGATACGTGACAACACGATTTTTTTTCACATTGCTTTTTCTGAGTAAAATGAGGTGCTCATTGGCTCCACCCATGACAAGCTGCCCATGGGCTGCTTCACCATTTCCCACCGGCCATATGTCTAAAGCCAAAATTCACATCGCTCAGTCGCCAAAATGCACTTGGACATTCAAGCAGTAACATTTGTATTTGGCAAACGCAAAAGGAGGGAAAGTGAGCATTGTGAAGGACATTTAGAAGTAGGCGGAACACTTACGAACACAAAAAGAGGACTGCTGGTTGGGTCTTTGCAGTCCAGGTTTGCATTCACATTGTAAACCATTGCTGCACTTATCTTGATCCGTGTCCACACAACCATAAAATTCACACCTATTTTCCTCTGGGGGGGAGCACAAACAATTAAAAAATATGTTCAGCAAGAAACAGATAATTTGTGAAAGCACTCCACCCCATCACTGTTGTACTTTGCCTTTGAATACCTTTGGGAATTTAACAAATGAAAATCTGGGATTCTGAAACCTGGCTCCCCAGTCCTCTCTTCAGTGACGATTTCCTTACATTATTCAGTTCAAGTTAATTCCATCCAAGCAATAAAGCTCAAGCTCTTCTCCACCTATCTCTGTGCTACATTCCACAAGAACCGCTAAAGCCATTTAACTGTTGGGCTCCATCTTTATAGAGTCACGTCAAGCAACGTACAATTCAGCTCTAGGCTTCGTGGTCCAGACTTCAAAGGCAAGAGGAGTTTAGTGGCTTAAATAGCTCAAGAAAACAACACAAGGAAGGGGGAAATTGAATAAGTCTTTAAAGATAAAAAGATTTGAACAGGCAGGGAGAGGCAAAGTCTGTTTAAATGGAGTAAACAGGCATGAAAGGGAGCCCAGAATTCTTGACAGGGACAGCAAGCTGTGCTTGGAATGGGGTGAGTGAGCGTGGAGGGGTGGAAGAAAACCCAGAATTGATGGCTTTGCTATTTATTGGCTGTAGGTTCTCTATTCAATGTTTGATTTCTGGTGAGTCCAAGTTCCCTCCATATAAAGCAGGGATACTAATTCTTGTTTCACATGATTATGATGAGAATGGAGTGACCTAGTGTAAATGACAGTGCCCACTTCAGGATCTTCAACAACTCTCATTCTCTTGTTCATTCATAGGTATAGCAGAGTTTGGATGTCAGGTTAAAGACATTGTATTTGATTCTATAAGCCGAAAAATCCTTTGGTAGATTTTAAGCAGGAGCTTGGCAAAAGAAAGCAATCCTTTAAGAATGTCAGACTAGCTGGGCGTGGTGGCACATGCCTGTAATTCTAGCAGTTTGGGAGGCTGAGGCAGGAGGATAGCAAGTTCTAAGCTAGCTTCAGCAATTTAGCAAGGCCCTAAGCAACTCAGCAAGATCCTGTTTCTAAATAAAATACAAAAAGGTCTGGGAATATGGCTCAGTGGTTAAGTGCCCCTGGGTTCAATCCCCAGGGCCAAAAAAAAAGAATGTTTGACTGGGGGCCAGGAGTGGAGTTCCGTTGTAGGGCGCTTGCATAGTACCGTGAGGCCCTGGTTTCCATCCCAGCACCAAAGTGGGGCGTGTAAGAGGGGGAATTTTAGCCTTGATGTGAATTGGCAAGCTTTAGGGATGAATCTGAGTGGATTTGGGGGAGAGCATAGAAGTAGGTAAAAAAAAGTGATGTGATTGCTCTCCAAAAAATCCCAAACTGTAACTAACCTTCTTTCCTCACTTGCAACTTGAAAATAACTCCAATTAAAAGTCTAGAGAATGAGACACTATGCCTCTGGGCAGAGAAGAGATGATATACTTTTGCCACTGAGGCTGGACAGCCAGAAAAGTTGTTTTCCTCTTAGCACTAAGAGGATCTCGCCTCCATGTGGCTGGCTGGTTTGTTGTCGTGGCTACCTCTAGATGGCACGCTTTGACATTTTGTCTGTGTATCTAGGCGTGAATGCCTGGTTTCGGAGTGGAAGGAAGTATTGAGAGGGGTTGTCTAAAAAGCAATTTTCATAGCTGGGGCCAGATGGTTTCAAGTATGCCAGGACTGGTAGCCAACACAATCACTCTGGAAAGCCCACACAAAAGAACTGCATGGGAACCCCAACATTATCTGGAGGAATACACAAGTTGTTTTTAGTTGGCAACCACCAAGTGGCCAGTACGCATGCTGACAAGGGCCCTCAACTTCTTCACACTTGTTGCAAGTCTCATCTAGCCAAAAGCAGAGTGTGCTAAGATCCAGAGGATAAAGTGTCTGATTGCATGAACTGTTACTCTAGCCAAAATCCTAACTCCAACAAACAAGTAGATTGGTGGGTAGAAGCGATGGGCCTGTAGGAGACAAGGACAACAGACGGTCAGAGAAAGGAGGAGAGGGGACAGATGGATGCATACTGTAGACTTGGAGAGCAAGTAAATATTGAAACATTCAGAAAGAAAAAGGTGCTAATTCGATGGCATGAGACTCCAGAAAAAACAAAAATAGTTCAAGAAAGTGAAAAGCTCTAAAAATGTAAATTCTCAATGTGCAGCTGCAAAAAGGAGTTGTAAAAACTCTGGGAATCACAGGAAGGAGGTGATTTAAAAACTAGTATTATTTGCACAGGAAGATCTCAAGTGAGAATAATAAACAAAGTACAGAAAGAGGGTCCCATCACCCAAGATGGAACATTTAAAATGTGTCAGAGAAAGCTGAGCATCAAACGAGGCTTGCCACAAACACAATCCAAAATGACAGCAACAACCAAACACTCCAATGACAAAGAAAAAAGGGTTAAAATGGAAAATGAGCAAACAAGTAGAGGTGTGTGTGTGTGTGTGTGTGTGTGTGTGTGTGTGTTTCATTCTAAGGGGGAGGTAGGTGGCTCATGGAAAGGCCAGAGCTGACTGGTGCAATGTTGATAGAAGACATGAGAAAAAATAGCCCCATGACCATTTTTCTCCAGCCTCTTTGGCAAGGAAATTATATTTAGATGGGAAAGAGTTGAATGTGTGTTGTTAAAAGGCAAACAAACCCCAAGGAAAAGGTACAGAGGAAGAGCCCCATATTTTCCAATCAAGTTTTAAGAGTTTTGTCACAGAGCATTTATAACTCCAAGCCCTAAGACATTGTGAGAATCCTTGTAAAATCTGGAGGAAAGAGAAAAAAGTGTTAGAAAATTATAAGTGAGCAGGATATATGTTTTCAAAAAGAGAAATGAGTTTTGCAAAGGAGGTCAGGTCAGGAAGGTTACAATCACTAAAAAAAAAAGTAAGAGTGTAGGGAATGAATCTTGGGGAAAAAGACAGAGGAGGGGATGAGGAAGGCAGGAAAGGGATTAGGAGAATGGTGGGTGGAGGCTCAGGGAGAAGGGGACTTGAAGAAGGGAAGGATGTCAGTGTCAAATGCCACAGGAAATCAACGGAGGCCTTTGCATTTGGTGACAGGCCTGAATAGCACTTGTGTCTCCGCTGGGTCTGGCCCTAACAGGTCACTTCCAAGTGAGGAGTTTCTGATGGCTGCAGGTGAGAGCTGACTGCCTTTCTGACTCCATGTCCATAGGGCTCTTCCATGCTAGGTTTGGTCATATGAATTGCTCCGGCCATTAGGACAGTTTGTAAATGTGATGTAAGCAGAGACTGGAGAAACACTTGTGCACTCAACTATACCTGCTTGCTATTCTTTAATCCCTGTAGACTAGCCTGCTGGAGGATGAGAGACTGTGTGGAGCAGAGAAGAACCACCCACTGAGCCATCTGACACCAGTCAGTCTCCCGCTGATCCAGCAGCTAAAGGCAGATGCTTAAGGAAGTCTAGCAGGGATCACTCAAGCCTGGCCTAGACCAGCAGGACTTTCCAGTAGAGTCCTTTGTAAATTCTGACCCACAGAATTATGGAGCTTCAAGAAATAAATGGTGGTGTTTTAGATCAGTCACCAAGTTTGGAAATGATCAGTAACATGGCAAGTGGGAGTTGTTACAGCTACTGGTGCATCAACCTAGGGGGCAACAGCACAGGTGAAAATTTTATAACATTTAGAAAACTATAATTTGGTGTAAGCCTTCTTATTCTTTCTCTTCTCATCTTTTTCTTTCCAGAGATGATGTGTCGGGTCATTTATACCTTCCAAGGGAAGAACAAATTGGTCAGTTTGATGACCAATGGTTGGAGATGGTTAGGAAGTTGAAGAAGGTAAGTGAGAAGGGATAGGGAGGAAGAATGGACTAGTTAAAAAGAAATTTGGAGACACATGATGATTCACTTATATAGTTCTTGCTCCCTCCTCACATCTACTGTAATGGAAAGGTTTACCCAAAGGTAGGTAGCTCTCTAGGTAAAATCTGAGGGAAGTTATTTAATACTTACCCTCATACTGGACAGCACCAATTTGGTTTGATGGGATTGCCTTCTTAATCCTAGTAGTTATATCTTCCACACTTAAACTTGTGCTTTGTTTAAGAATGTTTACTACTGAAGCATTAACACGCTTGTTATCAGCACGCATTTCAGATTTTCCTGGCAGAGAAGGGAGTGTGCTAAAAAGGAAACAAATCTGTCAACTTGATGATTTGAACAGAAGGGTCATCAAACAGGTCTTCTAACCTCCTAGATTCACAAATCTCCCAGTCCTAGTCCTGAAGCACTGTCCTGTCTCCATAATTGGGTTCTAAATATGGAGGTCCAGAGCCACATACCAGAAGATAGCAGTTTTTTAGCCCAGAGGTCTGTATGTGTTCAGAGGAGGCCTATGGTAAGAACTATGTCCTCTTGGAGGGTACTTAATTGTTGATATACATTTTTGACAAAATTGTGGACAATCATTTTTAGGATCTAGAAGTCTGGTGCTAACCACAAAGTAGTACAAGTAACATCTGAAATAGTAAATTGTCACTTTAATAGAGATTTTAATAGGTCTCTTAAAAGCTGGGCACAGTGACACACAGCTGCAATCCCAGGGACCCAGGAATCTGAGATAGGAGGATCACAAGTTCAAAGTCAGCCTCAGCAACTTATCAAGGCTCTGAGCAACTTAGTGAGACACAAACTTGCCCCTATCTTTTGTGGCCCACGGTCAGTCATAATCTCTCTGAGCCTGAGTTTCTTCTTCTGTCCCAAGAGAGGTTTGAAAGAGAAAAATTCTGAGGATCCTTCCAAGACTAACATTTGTAGAGTAGTAGAGAGTTTGAGCTGGAGATTAAGAAATGTCTTCATAGTGAGACTCATTCACCCTGCAATGGCCCTGGACTCCTGCATGATCCTGAGCTAACAGGTAAAGGTTTGCCTCTTAACACCCATGGTCCTCTTCTAGTGCCTCCTGAAGAATAAAAGGAGTGCCACAATTTGGGGGACTCCCCCCAGATGATCTTGTGGGACCCAGTCTCCATCACACTGCAAGGTCCCATTTTTTGTAAAGGAAATAGACTGGTGTTGAAAATCAACTGTGTGTAGGGAATCTTTCCAGTGTTATCACATTTACTTCTCACCAGGTCCCAGGAAAGTTGATCAGATTGTCCCAGTCATGCGGAGGGAGTAACAAAGGTTAAGACTCCTGACCCACCATCCATCGAAGAAGTGCTGAGGCCAGGATCAAAGCCCAGGTTTGGCTGACTCGGCTGCCCCTTGCCCTTCCTGTTTCTAACCAGTCATCCTCTACACAGGAAACGGCTGCCGTCCACTAAACCAAACCTAAAATCCTGGAAGAGTTTGTAGTCCTCCAGCCCCAGTCTACTGTATACCCAGCCTCGGAACCCTGCGTATGGGCTCCGCTTCTCTGCTTGCTGCCAGCCTCTGAGCATGCAAACACTGTACCTCTGCCTGCCAAGCAGACTTGCCTCCAGGCAAGACCCAGCTCAGAATCCACCACCTTTAGGAAGGCTTCTGTGGAACTTTTAACACACACACACACACACACACACACACACACACACACACCCTCAGTATCTGTGAGGGAATTGCTTCCAAGACCCTTGGTGGACACTCAAATCTGAGGGTACTCAAGTCCCTTATATAAAATGGTCTAGTATTTCCATATAACCTACGAGCATCCTCTCATGTTCTTTAAATCCTCTCTAGATTATTTATAATACCTAATACAATGTAAATGCTACAGAAATTGTTATTATTCTATGTTATTTATGGTATAACAACAAAAAGTCCGTGGATGTTCAGTACAGATGCAAATTTTTTTCAAATGTTTTCTATCTCCAGATGTGTAACCCCCAGATACAGAGTGCCAACTGCCTACACACATACTTTATCTTATTCCACAAAGGATTTGACATAACTCAGGAATAAATACATAAAACTTTAAACATAAAGTGCTTCTTTTTCTGCACAACTTCATTTATCACAGAGCATTCTTTCTTCAGCCTGAGTACTTGTGTATTAATATGCTTTAAAGAACACTGAGATAGAATCCTTAACTTCCTGAGAATCCTCTGCCTTTTCATGTCCCTAAATAACACTGAGTATTTGTCATTATACATTGCAGTGCTCAAATAAGTGCTGTTCTTACAGTAGGAAGAGCCTGCTGCAGGCCCTTCAGAAGCCAGGTGTTGATTTGGTGTTCCTGTCCCCCTTCAGACCCCATATGAGAGAGGAGATGACCGTGCACCCTTCTTCTTCCCTCTGGCTTCCTGGAAAGTACATCCCAGGGATTGACTAAGTATGGTTTGCAGCCAAGGGGTTAAACCAAGCAAACTGATCCAGAGGAGGCCTTGGACCATGTGCACCAGTTGCTAAGGAACCATCAGCATCCTCCTTCTCCAGGCCACACCCTGCCCATCCTGGCCAGAGTCAGTGTGACATCAAAGACAAAAACCCTCAGCGTATTCAGAATGACCACTTCTTCTTGACTTCCAACTTGCCACCAGAGAGGGCTTTAGTGTCACATGGGGAACTTAAGACCAGAAGTGAGGCAAACATCCACTTCCAAAGCACCCCTTTAGTCCATAGTAAACCTACCTTACTTTAAGAATCACAGTTTGTCCATAATCAGCAGTGTTCAATGCCGTTTCAAACTGTGAAAGACAACAGATTTAATAACAAGTTAAAAAAAATTTTTTTAAATGATACTCTACCTACGTTTTAACATAAATTTCTAAACTTATTCATGTAAATATATGTGTTTTTTTTTTTCACAATGAATTATTTCTTCTTGACATGCTGGCTAACAGTAATCTTTGCTATGAAGTAGCAAGAGTCTAATATAACTCTGAGATATCCAGGAAAAAAATGGAAACCTAAAACACTTGGCCAGATCAATCATCTCACTCTTAAAAATAAGGTGACAGGTTGGGGTTATAGCTCAGTAGTAGAGTGCTTGCCTAACATGTGTGAGGCCTGGGGTTTGATCCCCAGAACTGTAAAAAAAAAAAAAAAAAAAAAAAGTGACTTAATGTGCCTTAAGTTTTGTGTACTCAGTAGTTTTAACTATATATGTGCTTCATGCATTTATCAATTTACCCAAGGAACATATATTTGCCTCCCTTGCCCAAGGCATTATGCTAGGACTTAGAGATGACAAAGGCAGGCCCTATCAGCCTTGTGATCAGGTAGGGGGAGCATGATGCAGAGTTGAAAGACACAAATGCCATAGAGACACCTGGTTTTGTGACCCTGTAATTCCAAATAAATCTCTTAATTCCCAAGAAGAGCTTGAGAAATTAGCATCTGATATGAAAGAAAGCGTTTTCTCTTCTTTTTTGCCTTCTAGGTCATTCTCTGAGGAAGCATCTCCTAACCTATGGCTGCCAGGTTGTGCAAGAAGACAGGAGCTGTCCACACAGGCCTGCTTGCACCATAGCCAGCAAGTGAGAAGAAGCAGAGGCAACCCTGTGATCAGGCAGCTTTGGATTCAAGACTTGACCTCCTCACTTATTGAATAGGAGACCTTCAGTCAGTAACTCATCTTTCCTGATCTTCAGTTACCTCATCTGTAAAATGGGCATAATAGTACTATCTCCCCTGCAGGGCTGTTTTCAGAATTAAAAACATTACTGGTAGAATGCAAGACATAGCTCCTGACTGAGGAACCCCAAACCCCTCTGCAGACTTCCCAGTTAGATCCAACGAGGTAAAAAAATGGACCCTAGGAGACTTCTCGTGGACTGATCTGGGACTGCCCCACGAAGTCTGTTAAGACAAACCTAAAGAAGTTAAGTTGTCTCAGTTTTCCTAACTCTGCTCCAGGGGTTGCCAGGGAGTTCTGACATATCCCTTTTGGATTAAAAATCTCTTTGAAACTGTAAGAATGCACCACTCTTTACAGGTTCCCCTAGGAATATCCAGCCCTGGCTGAGCTCAAGTTTGTAAACTGATCCTGAAGACCAGGGCACAAGACCTGTAACATGGAGGGGGTTTGTGTGCCACTCATACCCAAAGCCAAATCTGGTGAACCTAGTGTTCACAGCAACAGTGCTCAGTAAAGCCACATGAGGCAATTTGGAGGTTCCCTGGAAATAGGACCATGTTGCTGTTGCCATTACAATGTACTCAATACCACCCAAGCTGGCAAATTTGGATGCAGATACAAGGTAACAGGGCAAGTCACTGCATGATGGCCCATCATGCAGACTAGCATGGACAGGAGTAAGAGCAAACCTGTGACAGGGAAGCCACGGGTTTCATCCGCACTAACTAGGTATTGGCTGTGTGACCAGGAATACTAGCTCTCTCAGAACAACCTGGAGGATCGTTTCAATAATAGTATTTTTATACTTTATCAGTTCAAATAATAACAAACCATTTTGTATTGATATAATTACAAATGGAAAGATATTATCATACAATGAGAATTTAGTCTTTAAAAGTATTTTTCTACTATCCAGGTTGTGATGGTACCTGCCTGTAATCCCAGACACTAGGGAGGCTAAGGCAGGAGGATCACAAAGTTGAGGCCAGCTTCAGCAATTGCCTTGAAATAAAACATTTTTATTCTATTTTATTTTGGGCTGGGGATGGAGTTCAGTGGTAAAGTGCCCCCAGGGTTCAATCCTCAATACCAAAAAAAAAAAAAAAAAAAAAAAAAAATTTTTTTTAAGTTTTCAGTCCACCTACAGGCCTAAGAAATACTTAAGGCTGATATTATTCCCTCTAAAACTAAACCTTGAGAAATATTGGTGGGATGTTGCCTGCAAGTTCTTCTTAGCCTAACATACATGGTTCCAGAACATAAATACCCCCTCCCCTTCACGCCCATACCCTACATGCTAGAATCTAAATGAAAAGAAATTGGCTTATTTCAACATTTTGACAAAAAACAGACAATTTAGCACTTATAAATCAGATGTAATCCCTCCTATAGATTTTTTTAAAAAGCCAGACTAGTATGGAAATTCGTGCAAATTTGAATGTGAAAAGGAAAATAATATCTTTATTTTTTTCTCTCCCCTATGCTGTGGAAATTTTATTTTATTTTATTTTTTCAGTTCTAGAGATTGAACCTAGGGTCCCATACATGCTAAGTAGTACTACTGAGCTATAATCCCAGTCCAAAATAATTATTTATGTACGCATTTTAACATTTATTTATGGTACTGGAGATCAAATCCAAGGCCTTTCTCATGTGAGGCAAGTGCTCTACCATGAGATACATCCCGACCCACTCTGAAATAATTTGTTTTAAGGACACCGTTATATATCCTGTCCACTTAAAACTATGGCTAGAGCAGGCTTCCCGAGGCCCTCTATCATGCTAGCTGCTCTGCTGCTAGGTACGAGCCCAGCAGGGAGGTCCCTGGGTCTCAGGAAAGGGACCTGGGTGACAGGGGGCAGTGGTAGTAGCTGCCCACCAACCAGGAGGGTACTTTTCACTATTTTAACAACTGACATAACTGTCCCAGTGTGTCCCACACGAAGACCAGCACGAAGAGGCTGCAGCTCAGTGTGAGAACGAAGAACACTTCTACAGAAAGGACTTACAGAAAATACTTACAAAGGTAGTAACTTTATCGTGTAACTGTTCATAAGCTAAAGAACTTTTATTGTCCAAATCAGTTGTTTCAACGTCTTGAACTATAATATATCCAGGGAATGTCTTTCCTGAAAATCAAGCAGAATCTTTCTGTACTATTTAACACGAAGAGAGTTATTTCCATTTTGTTATAAAACATTGATTATTTAAAAAAAAAAAATTCAACATTATATGATGACATTACAGGAAGACTAGAAATATTTTTTAGAAGTTACTCATAATACCCCCAACCTAGCATGGCCATTTTCATTGGGTGGATTCCTCCCAGTTCTTTCTCTATTTTTCTCCCACAAGGTTCACATGGTTATTATACCAAGTTCAGAACATACCTCACTGTTTTACTTATTATTACATAACACCTTTTTCAAATAATTTCCCCGTCTTCATAACTATCATTTTTAAAATCTACATAACATTCTTAAGTATATGTCCCATTTGCTAATGTGGTCATTTGTGGTGTTGGTGGTGGTGGTGGTGGTGGTGGTTTTTGGACTTGGCACTTTTCATTATTTAAAAGGGAGGGAAAAGTTTGCAATGGACATCTTTATGCATGAGCCTTTTCTGGGATCATTTACTTAGGGTGGATTCCCAGAAATGAAATTCTTAGTGCTAAAAATATGGATTTTGTTTGGTTTTTGGCTTTTCCCTAACCCCTGTGGGCAATGCAACGTGTTCATTTCCTACATAATAGTCTGCTCTGGCAAGGTGTTATATTTTTCATTCGTTAAACAACCAAAAAAAAAAAAAGTATAATTCAGATAGACAGGCCTGGGATCTCATAGCAACCAAGTGATCTAACCAAAAAAGTATGAAGCTAAGAGTGTATTGTTTTGTCCCCAAATTTCATTCCCAGAGCCGAGGAGGCTCTTACACTCTAATAGGGGACTTTGCTGTCAAGGAACAAGCAGATCCTGTGCCAGAGAACTAAGCCACAGTCAGAGACCAGACTCTCAAGCCGTGTCACCTTCTTCTGCTGTCCCTGTGTTGTAACAGGACTTTGTAGACGAACACTTCATAGTTGTGTGATCTTATAGTAGTTTTCTAGGGGCTTCTGCACTTATCAATCTCATTTTGTCTTCATAGAACTTTCCCTGCAACAGTAGATGGCACCCCCAACCTTCAGGCCTACCTCGCAGACCTGACTTGGTCCATCTCCTCTCCTGTCCTGTTAGGTCACACAGGACAATGGAGAGACCTTTTTTCCTGTTTAGCTGGCCTTGGTTGCCTCCAATTCTCCTCTGCCTCTCATATTCTGGAAGCTCTATATGCCATCATTTTGAGTTTCCTATTCCATTTTAGATACGAGATACAGAGTCCTGCCATGGCACACCCTTGCCACTCACCTTTCAGACATGAGGAAGAGCTGTAGTAATACCCTTCCACACACAGGCAGAACCCTGTTTTATTCAGATTAACACAGGCTGCATCACCTCCACAGCGACTTCCTTGGCAAAAATCACTGGAACCTTAGATGGAGTAGAAAGACATTAAAAGTCCACAGAAATGACAGCAAATAACACTTAGAAACACAGTTGTCACTCTTCATGCCTCCCTCCTGGGTGGTTTCCATTCCCACACTGTGTTACTCCACAGCACACTCTTAGAAGACCTAGAAACAAATGCAGTTTTCTGTCTCTGGAAAGTCTATTGCTGAAATTTTGGGCCAAGGGCTTGTTGATGGCAAAGATTAGAGTTTAGTGGTCAAGACCTACCTGAGAAAGAAAGAGAAATAGATAGAGCCTTCTAATTCCCAGGAGTTGGAAATCTTCAGATCTCCAGGGCTCTCCAGAACCTCAGTGCCTGGTTCTCTAATGCTAAGTTGGACCCCTGAAAACCATTTAGATGAAGCATCATACTTTTTAGGATGACATGAATGATTGCTTTATAGGGAGGGACATGCACAAAGCTCCAAAAAGGAACTAGATGTCATAGCCTGGCTAGCATGCCTGGTGTACATATCCAGGAGGAAAGGAAAGGGATAGTAAAGGAGACAGTGTGGAATAACCCACTGAACATTCTGATGGAGGTGCTCAGGGGACACCCAGCCTCTGGCTTTCTGAGCGGATGAGAATAACCACGCAATGGCTTCCACGCTAGTGACCGAGACTCCTGGGCCTGGCAGGGTACGGTATCTTCCTTCTTTCCAAAGAATTGATGAGATCTGGGGAGGGAAGTTCAATTAGTGGCCAAATGTTGATCTTAGTTGGTCATTTTCTTCACCTCCATCAAATAGAATTCTGAGTTTTAATATCAGGATAGCTTAAGTGTTTGACATCCTTTGGAGATGCCTTGAGATTCTTAAAAACCTATGGGAGATATGCTAGTTAGGTTTTGAAAAAGCTATATATAAGTTACAATATGTTTAACACCTTCTTTTTTGTGATTAAAAAGGGGGATAGGGCTGGGATTGTGTCTCAGTGGTAGAGAGTTTGTCTTGCACATGTGAGGCGCTGGGTTCCATCCTCAGCACCACATAAAAATAAATATATAAAATAAAGGTATTGTGTTTATCTCTGACTAAAAAATATTTTTAAAAAGGGCAGACACACAGATATATATGCTTGCATTTGCATGAATTTTCTCTGGAGGAAGATATAGGAAATTGGCCACAGAGGTTGTTCTTGGGGAAGGAAACTAAGGGCCTAGAAGTTAGGATAGGAGGGAAATTTTGTTTTTATTACATATGTTTTTGCCCTGTTTGAGCTGCTTTTTGATAATCATGATCTTAATTTACTTTTATTAAAAAATAAAAAATAGACAGCTGGGGGGCACAGTGGTACATGCCTATAATCCCAGCAACTCAGGAGGCTGAGGCAAGAGGATCAGGGCCAGACTGAGTCACATAATGATACCCTACCTCAAAATAAAATGAAAAGGACTGGAGATGTAGCTCAATGGTAAGGCACCCCTGGGTTCAATTCTCAGTACCAATAAATAAATATAAAATTAATTAAAAATGGGCTACCAGTGTAGCTCAATGGTAAGAACACTTGCCTAGCATGCCTGGGATCCTGGGATTTGATCCTTTGGGTGGCAAAAAGTAAATAAATAAGTAAATAATAAATAAAACAACTCTAGTGAGGACATGGAACAATAGCAACTCTCCTTTTTTGTTAAAGGGAATGTAAAATGTCAACCACTTTGGAAGACAATTTGGCAGTTTCTTGCAAAACTAATCATACTCAACATATGATCTAACAATCACGCTCCTTGGTATTTACCCAAAGGAGCTAAAATATGCTCACACGAAACCCTGCACAGAGATGTTAACAGCAGTTTTTGATTCATGATTACCAAAACTTGGAAGCAACCGAGGTGTCCTTTAGTAGGTGAAGGAATTAAACTGTGGTGCATCCACACAATGGATTACTATTTAGCACTAAAAAGAAATAAGGTCTCAAGCCATGAAAAGATGTACAGGACATATATGTTACTAAGTGAAAGAAGACAATCTCAAAAGGCTACTGACTGCATGTTTCCAACTCTATGACATTCTGGAAAGGCAAAATCATGAAGACAATAGAAAGACCAGAGGTTACTAGTGGTTAAGGGAAGGAAGGAATGAAGCAGAGTACAGAGGATTTTCAGGGCAGTGAACTACTCTATATGATACTCTATTAATGGATGTGTGTCATCAAACATTTATCCAAACTCATAATGCAGTAATGTAAACTATGGTCTTTTTAATCATGTGTCAATGTAGGGCCACCACTCAAACCAATGTACCCCTTTGGTGGGCAATGTTGATAATGCAAATGTGGGGGCAGGAGGTATGTGGGAGACCTCCATGCCTTCCTCTCAATTTTGCTATGAATCTGAAATTGCTCTGAAAATAAAATCTACTAATTTTTTTAAAGGGAGAGGGAAAAAATAGACTATATAGAACAAAAGAAGGCACAGTTCACTACCTCATAACAGTAAGCATTGCTCTGTAACAAAGTGTGAACCAGAGCTGGGTGCAGTGGCACACACCTGTAATCCCAGCATTCTCAGGAGGCTGAGACAGGAAGATTGCAAGTTCAAAGCCAGCCTCAACAACTTAGCGAGACCCTAAGCAACTTAGCAAGACCCTATCTCTAAATAAAACATTTAAAAAAGGGCTGGGGATGTGGCTCAGCAGTTAAGCACCCCTGGGTTTAATCCCTGGTACAAAAAACAAAAGCATGAACCAGTATTCTAACTAAACTAAATGACTTTAAAAAAAAAAAAAAAAAAAAAAGGCTCAGACACATTCCAAGGAGGATTTGGAAAATTGGAAAATCCTACAGAAGGAATTGAGTGCAGTTCCTCTCTGGAGTTACCAGTCTAGTAATTCTTGATATACTTGCTCTGTAGCAATGAAGGATAGACTCATTAGCTTGCTGCTCTGTAGTCAGGAATTGATTAAGTCACAGAATGTTACTCCTGGAAGGGATTTAGTGTCAATTTAGTTCGGTCAGACCTTATTACAAATGAATACAGGAGAGACATGGTTTGTCCTGTATGCCACACTTTGTGGTAGGCCAGGACACAGGAAGACTACCTTAGTCTGAGAAGATGTCTAGGGAAGCAGAAATGGCTTGGAAAAGCTCCCTTCCTTATTCTACTAGCGCTATGGTATAACTGTGAGCCACTTGCAGACTTTAGAATGACCCCTTCAAGTGTAAGAAATTGGGGGAATAGTCTTATTTTAGAATTTTTTTAGTTTATTTATTTTTATGTGGCGCTGAGGATCAAACCCAGTGTCTCACATATACTGGGCGAGTGCTCTACTGCTGAGCCACAACCCCAGCCCTGGGGAATAGTCTTAGATACAGGCTCTGGACTTTATTTGCTTAGTCACTCATTTCTTAGATCTACCAAAGAATACTGGGAAAACAATTAGAAATATGTGTAGAGAAAGTGGTACCCGCCTCTAATACCAGTAACTTGGGAGGCTGAGGCAGGAGGATTAAAAGTTCAAGGTTAGCCTGGACAATTTGGTGAGAACCTACCGAAAAAGAAGGGGGAGGAAGAAGAGGAGGAGAAGGGGAGAGGACAAAGATGCTTAGGGAGATACCAGCTTGCTCTGACCTGGGCAAGTCACTGCCCTCACTGGGTCTCAGATTGGTCATCTGAGAATGACATGGTTTACCTAGACTCTTCAAGTTCTAAAGTTGAAGAATTCTTCTAGATCAGGGGTTGCCAAACTATGGCTCATGAACCATATCTGATCAATACTCTGTTTTTGCAAGCACAGCTTTATTAGAACTCACCTAAGCTCGTTCATTCATATGTTGACTATGTCTGATTTCATGTTAAAAAGTGTAGCAGTTACAACAGAGACCCAATGTAGCCCACAAAGCCTGAAATAGTTACTATTTGGCCTTTGCTGCTCAAGTTTCTGGCACCTGTTCTAGACCAAGCTTGGGGAAAGGAGACAGGTGATTTCTGTTTAAATAACTTCAGCTTGAGGTCAGTTGTCATCTCTTAGTATCCCCAAAACATGTTTGGATAATTTCATGGCCATGCCTAGGGCTGTCTAAGCACTGCTGTTCTTTGGCTTCTCATTTCTCAGGCTTTAAATTCCATGGCTTGGCTCAATTTCCAAACTGTGATCAGCTAGCCCCTGAACTTCAGGGTAGCACTAACTTGGTCCTTAGGTAGACAGTGTGGCTGAAAGCCAGTGCTTCTCAGAGAAGCTGAAATTATATCCAAAAATCTGCCAGGGTATCTTTGACAAAGACCAAATTCATAAGAAATATTCCACATCTGGCAAATAGCTTGAGGTGGATGATTGGGAAGGAAAGAACTGAGGCAATGTCTTAGGGTCTCTGCCATCACTACTAGTACATGGTTCATATGTAAAGAAACCTCAGGTCTCTTTACAGCCATTTCCCTTCCCTACCAGAAAACATTTAATTACCATGCTCCACAAAATTATGTGTCCTCAGTGAGGAGTCACTGAGGGGGCCACTCTTACCAGGTGAAGAAGGGATACTGGAAGTCCCGGAGGGTGGTTGGGTGGTCCCAGAGGGTGGCTGGGTGGTCCCGGAAGGTGGTTGGGTGGTACCGGAGGGTGGTTGGGTGGTGCCGGAAGGTGGTTGGGTGGTCCCGGAAGGTGGTTGGGTGGTGCCGGAAGGTGGTTGGGTGGTGCCGGAAGGTGGCTGGGTGGTCCCAGAGGGTGGTTGTGTGGTCCCAGAGGGTGCTTGGGTGGTCCCGGAGGGTGGCTGGGTGGTCCCGGAGGGTGGCTGGGTGGTCCCGGAGGGTGGCTGGGTGGTCCCAGAGGGTGCTTGGGTGGTCCCGGAGGGTGGCTGGGTGGTCCCGGAGGGTGCTTGGGTAGTCCTGGAGGGTGGCTGGGTGGTCCCGGAGGGTGGCTGGGTGGCTCCGGAAGGTGCTTGGGTGGTCCCAGAGGGTGGTTGTGTGGTCCCAGAGGGTGCTTGGGTGGTCCCGGAGGGTGGCTGGGTGGTCCCGGAGGGTGGCTGGGTGGTCCTGGAGGGTGGCTGGGTGGTCCCGGAAGGTGCTTGGGTGGTGCCGGAAGGTGGTTGGGTGGTCCCAGAGGGTGCTTGGGTGGTCCCGGAGGGTGCTTGGGTAGTCCCGGAGGGTGGCTGGGTGGTCCCGGAGGGTGGCTGGGTGGTCCCGGAGGGTGGCTGGGTGGTCCCAGAGGGTGCTTGGGTGGTCCCGGAGGGTGGCTGGGTGGTCCCGGAGGGTGCTTGGGTGGTCCCGGAGGGTGGCTGGGTGGTCCCGGAGGGTGCTTGGGTGGTCCCGGAGGGTGGCTGGGTGGTCCCGGAGGGTGGCTGGGTGGTCCCGGAGGGTGGCTGGGTGGCTCCGGAAGGTGCTTGGGTGGTGCCGGAAGGTGGTTGGGTGGTCCCGGAGGGTGGCTGGGTGGTCCCGGAGGGTGGCTGGGTGGTCCCGGAGGGTGGCTGGGTGGCTCCGGAAGGTGCTTGGGTGGTGCCGGAGGGTGGCTGGGTGGTCCCGGAGGGTGGCTGGGTGGTCCCGGAGGGTGGCTGGGTGGTCCCGGAGGGTGCTTGGGTGGTCCCGGAGGGTGGCTGGGTGGTCCCGGAGGGTGGCTGGGTGGTCCCGGAGGGTGCTTGGGTGGTCCCGGAGGGTGGCTGGGTGGTCCCGGAGGGTGGCTGGGTGGTCCCGGAGGGTGGCTGGGTGGTCCCGGAGGGTGCTTGGGTGGTCCCGGAGGGTGCTCGGATTGTGGTCGAGGTTGCTATACCTATGACTAAAGAGATAACAGTTATGCTGTTTTTGCTGAAGGAACTAAGGTGACAAGTTTCAGAAAACAGCACACTAAATAAATGAGGGCAGTTACTGTTACTTATTACTAATTAGTATTCAACTTATTCTTTTCTGGAAAAACGAATCTAGATGAGTACATTAAAAATGGAAATACGTGACTAGTCCTAAACAGAAAATGAAATTAAACAGTCAAAACTGGAAAATGTTATTGAAAATGTAACAAAGAGTTTAATGTTTATTCAAATGAGAAGTACCCAAGAAGTAACATCATTTAAATCTAGAGCTGCAAAACTGTCAATCTGGGTTTAATGTTTTTGATGGTTCTCAGTGAAAACAACTGAAGATGCCACAACATAGCACTGTTTCCACCAGGAAGTGGACTCCTTTTGTTTGTGCCCTCTAAGGCCTCTACCCCGATTTTCCATTATGGGGCAGTTTTCTCCATTGATAGATTGAAGAAGGGGAAAAGTTAAGGGGAGCAGTTCAAAGAATGATTAAATAAAAATACTTCATTAAGTACTTATTAAATTTCAAAAAAAAAAATTTTAGTGTATTTACCCATTAACAATTCTAAACCCTAGTGTGGTGGTGCACACCTATAAACTAGCAGCCCACAAGGCTGAAGCAGGAGGACCACAAGTTCAAGGTCAGCCTCAGCCATTCAGCAAAACCCTGTCTCAAAATTAAAAATAATAATAACAATAATAATAATGATAAAAGGACTGGTGATGTAACTCAGTGGGCAAGTGCCCCTGGGTTCAAGTCCTACAAAAACAAACACACACACAAACAAACAAATTATTCTAAAAGCTGACTTTTTAAAGAACAAGATACATAAGTGAACTTTGCCTAAAGGGTTATGGTCATCAAGGTCGCATTTTCACAACTCTTAGAAACCCCTGGACACATGGAATAGTAAACTATAAACATGGAATAGTGATCCATTTCCTAGAACACTTGTCTCTAAAACCTCTGACGTTGATAGTAGGTTAAACAAATTATTAAAAGTAAGGGTTTTGGAGAGGAAGAGTTCATCAACCAAGGATGCCGAGAGCTGCTGGAGATGCTGCCTAACTCTCTCCTGCGTCTACTTGCACCTTGGGGAGAGTTAGGCTCTTCATCTTGAAGAAGGCTTAGCTAATAGTCACTCAGAAGTGATGAAGAGATAAGCGATAGCTCTTTCAGGGACAAGAAAATTGTCAGCAGCTGACAATGTTGACGGCTACTACTCCTGTTCCTGCGACTGTTCTCATTTTGAAGGACTTACCCTATGCCCAGCAGTCCCTGTGAAATAGGTATGAGCATCACATTTGATGTGAGCCCACCAATGCTCACAGGGATGAAGGGGTTTGCCCAGGACTGCATAGTGCAATGCCTTAGCTGCAACTTGGTTAGGGATTCGTGTAAAAGGCCACTCATTTAACTGAAGAGCTAAGAAGCCCCAGAGTAGCAAACAGAGCCAATCAAAGATTAAAATGAAAACAACAGAAATCACTTCCATGTGTCCTCTCATTGGAGCAGCAGTAGGAATGGCTGCAGGCTGACCCTAGCCATGGAAAACTCTGGACAGAAGCAAAATGTTTGGCAGGCTGTGGGGGCAGATATCCCTGATCCCTCCAGATCTTGAATCTTGTGCTTCAAAATGTTCATGCTCTGCTAATGTTAAATAACCAACACATTTCTGTAAATTTGCACAAAATTAATTGGGCCTCCTTAGAAGATTTTCTGCAGATCTTTGTGATTGTGACAGAGTTTTGGGCTTGGCAGTTTGTTCACTTTGATTTCAATTTTCGTTTGCTAGGGAGATTGCACCCAGGAATGCTGTGTTAGTTTTAATAAGAGACAAATTCTAAGCAGATAACTTTTCGTTGCTGTGAATAGCCACAGTGTGTGTGTTTTCTTAAAATTAAAATATAAATGTGTGTGTGTGTGTGTGTGTGTGTTTTCAGAGGGTTGTACAAATTTCTGGGCTTACATTATGCAGTAAAAGTACCAAGAAGAATTGTAAAATAACCCATTTGGTTCAACCTATACTCAACAAAAATGTATTAAGGCATCAGCATAGTAAAAACAGATTTCATCATTTTATTTCCTCAGGTCCTAGAGCTTCCAACGAACATAATGCATGAGGTCCATGAGGGTACAAACCATGGGAAAAATAAATGGGAAAAATATGCCCTGCCCTGGCTGTTCCTGGAGAACATTCTAGAACCACCACCATCTAGGGAACATCCACAGCTTCTCTATTTCACTGAAGTTCACAATAAAAATGCCTTTCCTACAAATCTAAATCCTTCAATATTAAGAAATGTTGGTTCCCAAAGTTACTAATCAGATGCTGTGAAATAAAGCAGCTCTAATCACTCAAAGAAAGCAAAAACAACGAAAGTTTTGTCTGTAAAAGGACTTTGAATGTCCACTGCACATCTTTTTATTTTTCCAGTACATTCTTATGGAGGGGTTATTGCAGTCAAAAGAGCTATGCAAAGAAACTGGGAGAATGTAAGAGTACAAGATACACTTCCTGCCCTTGGTTGCTAGGACTCTGAGATGGAACTCACGTTCAAAATAGTAATTCCTTCCACATCTGCCAAATCCTTAATACTTCATAGAAAAAGAAGCTTTGTGCCCCTTTCCCCCTCACCAAGAAACAAACCTTTGGGGTCACCAAAACTATTAAGAGAAGTCTCCTGGGGTAGGTTGCTAGGATAGGGACAGATGGACAGGAGGGCAGGTCAGGTGTTCACTTTTTAATTCATACACGTCTGTATTGTCTGAATTGGTTACAGTGGGTCTGCATTACTTGTATGACTTATTTTTTAAAAAGAAGAGCAAAAACTAAACCAAAGTTTAAATAGCGGGTATGAGGGCAGGCATAACAGAAAGTGTCCAGGGTAAGTATCTACTGTGTATTTACTATGTGCCCTGCAGGTCACACACCTTGTCTCATTTACCCCTCTCAGTCATTCTTCGGGACAGGGAGATCTCCTCTATTACTACCTAGGGAGAATCTGAGGTGCAGGCAATGCAGAGCTCATAAGTGGCACAAGGCGTTTGGATGACTGCCTGCCTCACTCTGATGCATGTGATCCACTGAGCTCTGAGCCCTTTCCCAGGTGGGGGTGTCCCCCCACCCCATCCTACCCTGCTGCTGAAGGGACCTTGAGAACGAATAACTCCGGATTCTCTGATTCTAATGATTCCCAGTCAAATATCCCATCCTATCCACCCCTCCTTTCTTATTATTTTATGCAGTACGACAAGCCTCCTTTAGCAGTGGCTCGTGAAAGCCATCCAGATCTTACCAGTTCTTACTGGACCTGAAGGTTTGGTCATGACATCTGTCTCCAGGGTTAACAGGCAGATCTGGTGAGACCAGCCCCTCCTCTGAGAACAGCTTTCCCCAACCCTCCCCCTATTAGCAGGGGGAACGTGTTAGAAAAGCAAATCCTTCTGTTGCCACTCCAGTTCTCTAAAACAAGTTCAATTTCTTTTCACCTTTCCACCCTGTCAATCCGTCATGCCTTTCAGCAAGAAGCCTTAAGCTATTAACCCTCACCTCTCAGACACACGGGTGGCCTTCTCTCCCACTGGCCCCCAGATAGCCCGTCCAAACTCAGAAGAGACTCACCTCTCTGCAGGCTAATCAATGTTGCAAGCACTCCTTGGGGTTTAGTATACACAAAGACCTTGGTGAAAGGAGGGGTTTATACTGCGGCTGACCCTCTGATATTCAGGGGACAGATCCAGAATGCTGCGCAGAGCACTGGGCCCTGGGAGACTCCTGAGTCATTCTTACTTGGCCTAGACAAACCTCTGATCCTCAAAGACTTAGTTCATAGACTTTAGCTACCGCTCTGTCTTGCCCATCATGGACCAAAATGCCTGTGTATTTGAGCTGAGTCAGACAGGAAAACCTACTGGCTTCTACTCATGATGACAAACATGATCAGAAGAATTAAAATTTTAAAACGTTCCTTACCCAAGGTTATGGAAAGGAGCGCCAGGAGAGCTAGAGGCGCGCCGGCTTTCATCTTAGCTGTTCTTGCCTGGTAATCCGAGGAGGAAATGAGCCTCTCCTGAACTACCTGGAGTTTTGACTCTCTTTCAGGTACAAAGTCCAGTCATTAGCTGATGTCAGAGGCTGTAAGCACGCAGGCTGTGGTCATATATCACAGGCTCTTCCCCACTTTTGAGATATACTGGGGGGACACTGGCCTCATGATTACTTTTTTTTCTAAGTCAAAGTTCAAAATAAGTCAGGATATTTCAAAATCTATTTCAAAGTTCTTGCAAGATCTGTGGTAGGTGAATTTGGTTAATCTCTTTATATCCCAAATGTAAATGTCCCTATACTACCACCTTTTCAGAGGACATAGGTTTTTGTTTGTTTGTTTTTGTTTTTTTTGTACCAGGGATTGAGCCCAGAGGTGCTCAGCCACTGAGACACATCCCTGGCCTTTTACATATTGACAGGTCTTGCTAAATTGCTTAAGTCCTCACTAAATTGCTGAGGCTGGCCTCAAACTTGCCATCCTCCTGCCTCAGCCTCCCATGTCACTGGGATTTCAGGTGAGCCCTACCACACCCAGCAAGGACACCGTTCTTTAAACACTCAGCAACATAGTCTGTGGTCTACTCACTCTCAGTGGAGTTCAAAAACATCCCTTTTTCTCCACGTGTCATTCTAAGGAACTCTGAGAAACTTCTCCAAACTGTCGCTTGACTTTTGTCCCCTTTCACTGTGGACCACCACACTAAACCCCTCTAATGATCACTTTTTAGCAAGTTTATGATTACATCTCCATTTAGTACTTTATGATTACATCTCCATTTAGTACTTTATGATGACATGGCTCTTCACGTTATTTATCTGCCTGGACACAGATCCCAAACCATGCTCACAAACACTGTTAACATCAAAGTTTAGCATTTAATCTCATTTCATTGAAGACTTGTGGGTGGCAGCCAAAGAGGAAATAGAGTACAAAAAGGAGGAGACCTGGCACAGATGGTTTGACCTCCTTGCACCTGCCATGCACCCCACCTCTGGTTCCCTTGCTCACCCCCTTGTTCCTCATCCCGTGGCCTCTCAGTGTGTTTCAGGACCCAGTTTTATCACTTGCATTAGGGCCTTTTAAATCCAGTCCTCTGTTCTTAAGAGGCCCAAACACTCCCCACACCCAGCCCCAGCCAGAGCCAGAGGGATAAAAACTGAAAACACCTTGCAGATTCCAGCTTGAGTTTTAACTCTGACCTTAAATTTTAAAAATTAGATTATTGCCCAGCAGGTTAGCTCCTATTGTCCCAAAAGTGTCCTTTCAAAAATAGGATTGGGGGGGTTTCAAGATGGCAGACTAGAGGGTAGCTGCATTTCATGTTGCTCCAGGACTCAGGATTCGAAAGAGGAGATATTGAGAGACTTGGGACCAACTAAAAGCTGCTGGGTGAGTCTCTCCCGATGGGGAGGTGTCCCGGATGGGGCGGTAGTCCTGGAACTCAGGGAACTTTGTGAAGTAGAGTTGCCCAACGAGACACCCCTTCCCCCACTGGAGCAGTGAACTTGGACAACTGGGATCATCGTAGAGGAGGCCACTCAGCACAGCGCTTGGACTCCGAGCAACCCACCGGGGTTCCGGGCGGCTGCCCAGAGGAGGAGCTGTGTGGCCAGCTGTTTGGACTCAGAGCAACCACTCCTGAACACCGGGAGGCTGCTCAGAGGAGGAGGCGAGTGGTGAGTTGTTTGGACTCAAAGCGACCGCTCCTGAACACCAGGGGGGGGGGGGTACTGCCTGGAGGAGGAGCATGGTGGGGCGCTTGGTCTCGGGGCGACTGCACCAGAGCTCCGGGCAGCTGCCCGGAGGAGGAGGAGGAGCGTGGCGGGTGGCTTGGTCTCAGGGCAGCCACACCAGAGCTCCAGGCAGCTGCCCAGAGGAGGAGGCGTGCGGCAGGTCGCTTGGACTCAGAGCAACTGCTCCTGAACACCTGGGGGGCTGCCCGGAGGAGGAGGAGGAGCATGGGGGGTCACTTGGACTCAGAGTGACTACCCAGGGCTACGGGCAATTGGTGGGAGGAGGAGGTGTGCAGTGAGTTGCTTGGACTCCTAGAGACCAACTGGAACACTGGGTGGCTGCCCGAAGGAAGAGGCGTGCAGCGGGTTGCTGGGACTCACAACGACTGTACAGGGCTCCAGGTGGCTGCTCAGAGGAGGAGCTGCATAGCCAGGGTCCCAGGACCTAGGAGGCTTCTTGGTGGAAGAGCCGCACAGAGACATGCTTAGGGGTGGAGCGAAGGTTCCAGGACTGCGGGCAGATTCTCTGAGGAGAGGCAGCCTAAGGAGACTCGTCTGCGAAAGGTGAGGCTCCCAGGCCCAGAAGGTAGGTCTGGGCCCCTGGGAATGTTGCAGAGGAAGGCTGACCAGCCCAGGCAGTAGTTGTGGATTGAGGGGAACCTCTACGAGGGGAGCTGACCAGCGAGACCTCCCCACCGGGTGAGTCTTCCCTGTCGGGTGAGGTTTTCCCACAAGGACGGTAAAACCAGAGACACAGGCCCAAACAGGCCTTGTCTCAGCCTGCAGCCTAGTTCCCCTTTGGATGACCATTGGTCAACAAGTGGAGGCACCTCTGCCCACTAGCAGGGAATATGCCCCACCTGAAGGCCACCACCCCTAGAGAGGCAGCTTCCTTGTGGAGCACCGCATTATCAACTTCCTCCAAGACTTCAGGCTACTGAAGGCTAAGAGGGGATATACTAGAAATCTTCAGGGACATTATAAGTCAATAGAGGAAATCTGCAATATCTTAGCAGTCCACTGATACCTGAACAATATGAGAAAACAAGGGAAGAAAATACCCCAAACAAATCTAGATGTTAGATCAATAAAATCCAATGACAGCATGGCAGAAGAAATGACAGAAAGGGAGTTCAGAATGTACATAATTAAAATGATCAGGGAAGCAAACGATGAGATGAAAGAGCAAAAGCAGGCTTTGAACAATGAGATGAAAGAGCAAATGCAGGCATTGAATGATTGCACCAATCAACAGTTAAAAGAGCAAATACAGGAAGCAAAAGATCATTTCAATAAAGAGTTAGAGATATTGAAAAAAAACAAACAGAAATCCTTGAAATGAAGGAAACAATAAACCAAATTAAGAACTCCATAGAAAGAATAACCAATAGGATAGGACACCTGGAAGACAGAACCTCAGATATTGAAGACAAAATATTTAACCTTGATAACAAAGTTGACCAAACAGAGAAGATGGTAAGAAATCATGAACAGAATCTCCAAGAACTATGGGATATCATGAAAAGGCCAAATTTAAGAATTATTGGGATTGAGGAAGGCTTAGAGAAACAAACCAAAGGAATGAACAATCTATTCAATGAAATAATATCAGAAAATTTCCCAAATCTGAAGAATGAAATAGAAAATCAAGTCCAAGAAGCTTGGACTCCAAATACACAAAATTACAACAGACCCACACCAAGGCACATTATATTGAAAATATCTAACTTAAAAAATAAAGACAGATTTTTAAAGGCTGTGAGAGAAAAGAACCAAATTACATTCAGAGGGAAACCAATACAGATATCAGCAGATTTTTCAATCCAGACCCTAAAAGCTAGGAGGTCCTGGAACAACATCTTTCAAGCCCTGAAAGAAAATGGATGCCAACCAAGAATCTCATACCCAGCAAAACTTATCTTCAAATTTAACGATGAAATAAAATCCTTCCATGATAAACAAAAGCTAAAAGAATGTACAAAAAGAAAGCCAGCATTACAGAACATTCTCAGCAAAATATTCCATGAGGAAAAGATGAAAAACAAAGAAGCAAATCAGCAAAGGGAGGAATTATCCTAAAGGAATTGTCAAATAAAGGAGGAACCAAGTTGTGTCCAAAAAATAAATAAATAAAATTTAAAAAATGAACCAAATGACCAGGAATACAAATCATATCTCAATAATAACTCTGAATGTTAATGGCCTGAATTCATCAATCAAAAGACATAGACTGGCAGATTGGATTAAAAAGAAAGATCCAACAATATGCTGCCTGCAAGAGACTCACCTCATAGAAAAAGATACTCATAGACTAAAGGTGAAAGGATGGGGAAAAACATACCATGCACATGGACTCAGCAAAAAAGCTGGGGTATCCATCCTCATTTTAGATAATGTGGACTTCAAGCCAAAGTTAATCAGAAGGGATAAAAAAGGACATTTCATACTGCTTAAGGGAAGCATGAATCAGCAAGATATAACAATCATAAACATCTATGCCCCAAACAGTGGCTCATCCATGTATGTCTAACAAATCCTTCTCAATTCCAGAAACCAAATAGACCATAACACAATAATACTAGGTGATTTTAACACGCCTCTCTCACCACTGGACAGATCTTCCAAACAAAAATTGAACAAAGAAACCATAGATCTCAATAAATAATCAATAATTTAGACTTAACAGATATTTATAGAATATACCATCCAACCAAGAGCAAATACACTTTCTTCTCAGCAGCACATGGATCCTTCTCTAAAGTAGACCATGTTTTATGCCACAAAGCTACTGTTAGCAAATACAAGAAGATAGAGGTACTACCTTGTATTCTATCAGATCATAATGGATTGAAGTTAGAAATAAATGAAAGAGTAAAAAACAGAAACTACTCCAACACCTGGAGATTAAACAATATGCTATTATATGATGAATGGATAACAGAAGATATTAGGAAGGAAATTAAAAAATTCTTAGAGGTAAATGAAACATCATTTACATCATTTACATCATTTACATCATTGATATGATATGAAACATCATATCAAAATCTCTGGGACACTATGAAAGCAGCACTTAGAGGAAAATTTATTTCATGGAGTGCATTCAATAAAAGAAGTAAAACTCAACAAATAAACGACCTAACACTACAGCTCAAAGCCTAGAAAAAGAAGAACAGACCAACACCAAAAGTAGTGGAAGACAGGAAATAGTTAAACTCAGAGCTGAAATCAATGAAATTGAAACAAAAGAAACAATACAAAAAATTGACAAAATAAATAGTTGGTTCTTCGAAAAAATAAACAAAATTGATAAACCTTTAGCCACACTAACAAAGAGAAGACGAGAGAAAACCCAAATCACTAAAATTCGGAATGAACAAGGAAATATCACAACAGACAGGATTGAAATACAAAACATAATTAGAAACTATTTTGAAAATCTATACTCCAACAAAATAGAACATTTTGAAGACATCAACAGGTTTCTAGAGACATATGAATTGCCTAAACTGAACAAGGAGGACATACACAATTTAAATAGACCAATTTCAAGTATTGAAATAGAAGAAGTCATCAAAAGCCTACCAGCAAAGTAAAGTCCGGGACCAGATGGGTTCTCAGCTGACTTCTACAAAACCTTTAAAGAAGAGCTCATTCCAATACTTCTCAAAGTATTCCAGGAAATAGAAGAGGAAGGAACCCTCCCAAACTCATTCTATGAAGCCAATATTACCTTGATACCTAAACCAGACACAGACACATTAAATAAAGAAAATTTCAGACCAATATCCTTAATGAACATCGACACAAAAATTCTCAACAAAATTTTAGCAAATCGCATACAAAAGCATATTAAAAAGATAGTGCACCATGATCAAGTGGGTTTCATCCCAGGGATGCAAGGTTGTTTCAACATCAGGAAATCAATAAATGTAATTCACCATATCAATAGACTTAAAGTCAAAAATCACATGATTATTTCAATAGATGCAGAAAAAGCATTTGATAAAACACAGCACCCCTTCATGCTCAAAACACTAGAAAAAATAGGGATAGTGGGAACATTCCTTAACATTGTAAAGGCCATCTATGCTAAGCCCATGACTAATATCATTCTAAATGGTGAAAAACTGAAAGCATTCCCCCTAAAAACTGGAACAAGGCAGGGATGCCCTCTTTCACTGCTTCTATTCAATATCGTCCTTGAAACTCTAGCCAGAGCAATTAGACAGACCAAAGAAATTGAAGGGATACGAATAGGAAAAGAAGAACTCAAACTATCCCTATTTGCTGATGATATGATTATATACTTAGAGGAACCAGGAAATTCCACCAGAAAACTTTTAGAACTCATAAGTGAATTCAGTAAAGTAGCGGGATATAAGATCAATGCACATAAAACTAATGCATTTTTATACATAAGTGATGAATCTTCAGAAAGAATAATTAGGAAAACTACCCCATTCACAATAGCCTCAAAAAAATAAAATACTTGGGAGTCAATCTCACAAAAGAGGTGAAAGACCTCTACAATGAGAACTACAGAACACTAAAGAAAGAAATTAAAGAACACCTTAGAAGATGGAAAGATCTTCCATGTTCTTGGATAGGAAGAATTAATATTGTCAAAATGGCCATATTACCAAAAGTGCTATACAGATTCAATGCAATTCCAATTAAAATCCCCATGATGCACCTTACAGAAATAGAGCAAGCAATTATGAAATCCATCTGGAAGAATAAGAAACCCAGAATAGCTAAAGCAATCCTTAGCAGAAAGAGTGAAGCAGGGGGTATCGCAATACCAGATCTTCAACTCTATTACAAAGCAATCGTAACAAAAATGGCATGGTATTGGTACCAAAATAGAAAGGTAGATCAATGGTACAGAATAGAGGACATGGACACAAACCCAAATAAGTACAATTTTCTCATACTAGACAAAAGGGCCAAAAATATGCAATGGAGAAAAGATAGCCTCTTCAACAAATGGTGCTGGGAGAATTGGAAATCCATATGCAACTGAATGAAACTAAACCCATATCTCTCACCATGCAGGAAACTAAATTCAAAATGGATTAAGGACCTTGAAATCAGACCAGAGACCCTTCATCTTATAGAAGAAAAAGTAGGTCCGATCTTCAACATGTCGGCTTAGGATCAGACTTCCTTAATAGGACTCCCATACCTCAAGAAATAAAAGCAAGAATCAATAACTGGGATAGATTCAAACTAAAAAGCTTTCTCTCAGCAAAGGAAACTATCAGCAATGTGAAGAAAGAGCCTACAGAGTGGTAGAAAATCTTTGCCAATCATACTTCAGATTGAGCACTAATCTCCAGAATCTATAAAGAACTCAAATAACTCTACACTAAGAATACAAATAACCCAATTGACAAATGGGCTAAGGAAATGAACAGACACTTCACAGAAGAAGATCTACAAGCAATCAACAAACATATGGAAAAATGTTCAACATCTCTAGTAATAAGAGAAATGCAAATCAAAACCACCCTAAGATTCCATCTCACCCCAATTAGAATGGCGATTTTCAAGAATATAAGCAACAACAGGTGTTGGCGAGGATGTGGGGAGAAAGGCACACTCATGCGTTGCTGGTGGGGCTGCAAATTAGTGCAGCCACTCTGGAAAGCAGTGTGGAGATTTATTAGAAAACTTGGAATGGAACCACCATTTGACCCAGCTATCCCACTCCTTGGCCTATTCCCAAAGGACTTAAAATCAGCATACTACAGAGATACAGCCACATCAATGTTCATAGCTGCTCAATTCACAATAGCCAGATTGTGGAACCAACCTAGATGTCCGTCAATTGATGAATGGATAAAGAAACTGTGATCTCTCTCTCTCTCTCTCTCTCTCTCTCTCTCTCTATATATATATATATATATATATACACACACATACAATGGAATATTGTGTATATATATGGAATATATATATATATATACACAATGGAATATTACTCAGACATAAAGAATGATAAAATTATGGCATTTGCAGGCAAATGGATGAAATTGGAGAATATCATGCTAAGTGAGATAAGCCAATCTCAAAAAAACCAAAGGACGAATGATATCGCTAATAAGTGGATGATGACACATAATGGGGGGAGGGAGGGGTTAGTGTTAGGGTTAGAGTTAGGGTTAGGGAGAGGGGCAAGAATGGAGGAAGAAAGGACTGTATAGAGGGAAAAGAGGGGTGGGAGGGGTAGGGGGAAGGAAAAAAATAACAGAAGGAATCAATAATTACCCTATGTAAATTTATGATTACACAAATGGTATGCTTTTATGCCATGTACAAACAGAGAAACAACATGTATCCCATTTGTTTACAATAAAAAAAAAGTTTAAAAAGAAAAAAAATAGGATTGGGGGGCTGGGGTTGTGACTCAGCATAGAGCAAGTACTTGCCTAATTCATATGAGGCACTGGGCTCAATCCTCAGCACCACATAAAAAAAATAAAATAGAGTTTGTGTTTATCTACAACCAAAATATATTTTTTAATTGGATTGGGTTTTGTTCTTATATGATTGAGAGGTTCCTTTAAATATTTTTGCTCTTTTAAAGCATATTATGTAGTACTAAGCATTCTCGGTATGAATGAATTCTGGCACCAGGTTTTAAATAAAGGCCTGTTTTGGTGGTACAGGGGTTCTCTGCCACTGAACCTGATGCTACCTCTCCAGCCTTATTTTTTGTTTGTTTGTTTATTTGTATTTTTGAGACAGGGTCTCACTCAGTTACCCTGACTGTCCTTGAACTTGCAATCCTCCTTCATTAGCCTCCCAAGTAGCTGGGATTACAGGTGTACACCACCCCAAAGGCCTGTTTTTATTCTTTTTTCTTTATAAACTAACTTTGAGATATTATTTATAACAATAGACTGTCCAGTTAAAGTGTACAATGCAGTGAGTTTGGTTGGATTGATGTGCACAGATATGAAAGTACCTCACAACCAAGAGGCATTCCTGTGCCATCCAAAGATGATTTCTTGCCCCTCTGCAGTCCATTCCTTTCCCACCCCCATCCCCAGGCTACCACAATTTGCTTTGTTCACTATAGGTTAGTTTGCATTTTCTAGAATTTTATATGAATAGAACCACATAGTTGTACTGGGTTTGGTTTGGCTTGATTTTGTTAGTCTGGCTTCTTTTACTCAGTAATCATTTTGAGATTCATCCATATGGCAGTTTATTTCTGAATAGAAAATAAATATTCCGTTACATGGAATATTATAGTTTATTTATCAATTCAAATGTTGATGGACATTTGGGTCATTCCCAGTTTTCCGCTTTCATCAATAAAAGCGTTATGAGTGCCCAGCCCACGTGCATGGAACTCCAGTGCCACACCACTAAGGCCCAGGCCCAGCCCACAGCTCTCCAGCGCCTCCATGTCCAGTGCGGACTAAGCGCCTTGCTGCGGCTCCCCATCTACCAACACATGGGGATGCCTCTACCTGCTGTCACGGTTTATCCCCTACCCAAATGCTGCCATCCTTAGTTGGGGCAGCTCCCATCCTGGGACACTGCATTATCAAGTACCTTTCATGCTTCAGGCGACTGAATACTGGGAGGTTTGAATAGTATATTACAGTTTTGTTATAGATATTATTATTGTTGTTATTATTCCTACTTTTTTATTTTCTTATTATTTTTCTCACCCTTTCCATTTTCTTTTTAATCTATCAGTTTCCTTGGAGTCTTTTTCTCCCTTTTCTCATGCTAACAACCAACTTCTTTTGATTCTACTTTCACTCTTCCTATGATCTAGTACCTCTATATACTCACTTCTGATCTCATTAACATTGCATCCTATACCCCTCCCCATCCTCTTTGTCCACCATTAGAAATTGTAGACCTTGTTGCAAACCTATTGTTTATGCTGTAGATAGTAATTGAACTCATCATCTCTGTTTATTATGACAATACTGTTAATGTCTTCATAAGGACTATTTGGGTTAAGACTGCATTTTGTGTGTATTGTGTGCAGCTAATATTGATCACCCCCATTAAGGTGAGGTATTGGAAACCTGCAGGGACACTATAAACCTATGGGGGGAAACTGTAATACCTCTGCACTGCTAGAGGGGAAGATACACAAACAGCATGAAAAAACAAGAGAAGAAAGTGCCCCAAACAATCCAAGATGCTATATTAATGGAATTCATTGACAGCATGGTAGAAGAAATTTCAGAAAGGGAGTTCAGAATGCACATAATTAAAATGATCCATGAAGTAAGGATGATAAAAGAGAGCAAATGCAGGCAATGAATGATGACTCCAGTAAACAGTTAAAAGAGCAAATACAGGAAGCTAAAGATCATTTCAGCAAGGAGATAGAATTCTGAAACAAACAAACAAACAAAAATCCTTGAAATGAAGGAAACATAAACCAAATTAAAAATTCATTAGAAAGCATCACCAACAGACTAGGTCATTTGAAAGACAGAACCTCAGACAATGAAGACAAAATATTTAATCTTAAAAATAAAGTTGACCACACAGAGAAGATGGTAAGGAATCATGAGCAGAACCGTCAGGAATTATGGAATAACATGAGAAGATCAAATTTAAGAATTATTGGGATTGAGGAAGGCACAGAGATACAAACCAAAGAAATGAACAACTTATTCAATGAAATAATATCAGAAAATTTCACAAACCTGAAGAATGAAATGGAAAATCAAATACAAGAAACTTACAGGATAAAAAATGTGCAAAATTACAATAGAGCCACACCAAAGCACATTATAATGAAAATGCCCAATATACAAAACAAAGACAGAATCTTAAAGACCGTGAGAGAAAAGTATCAGATTACATATGGGGGAAACCAAAATCAATATCAGCAGATTTCTCAGCCCAGACCCTAAAAGCTAGGAGGGCCTAGGACAACGTACTCATGCTCTGAAAGAAGAGGGATGCCACCCAGGAATCTTATACCCAGCAAAACTAACCTTCAGATTTGATGATGAAATAAAGTCCTTTTATGATAAACAAAAGTTAAAAGAATTTACAAATAGAAAACCTGCACTACAGAACATTCTTAGCAAAATATTCCATGAAGATGAAATGAAAAACAACAATGAAAATCAGCAAAGGGAGGAACTACACTAAAGGAAAAGCCAATCAAAGGAGAAACCAAGTCAAGATAAAAAACAAAAGTAAGCCAAAATGACCAGGAATACAAATCGTATCTCAATAATAACCCTGAATGTTAATGGCCTAAACTCATTAATCAAAAGACATAGCCTGGCAGATTGGAATTTAAAAAAGACCCAACAATATGCAGTCTTCAAGAGACTCACCTCATAAGAAAAGACATCCACAGACTGAAGGTGAAAGAATGGGAAAAAAATCATACCAGGCATATAGACTCAGTAGAAAAGCAGGGATTTCCATCATCATATCAGATAAAGTGGACTTCAAGTCAGAAGGGATAAGGAAGGACATTTCATACTGCTTAAGGGAACCATAAATCAACAAGACATAACAATTGTAAATATTTACACCCCAAACAATGGAGCATCTATGTACATCAAACAAACCCTTCTCAATTTCAGGAATCAAATAGACCACAACACAATAATACTGGGTGACTTTAACATAACTCTCTCACCACTGGATAGATCTTCCAAACAAAAACTGAACAAAGAAACCAGAGAATCAAAAAACAATCAATAATTTTGACTTAACAGGCATATATAGAATATTCCATCCATCAATGAGTAAATACACTTTCTTCTGAGCAGTACACGGATCCTTCTCTAAAATAGACCATATGTTATGCCACAAAGCAACTCTTAGCAAATAAAAAAAAGTAGATAATACTTTGTATTCTGTCAGATCATAATGGAATGAAATTAGAAATGAATAATAAAATAAAAAATAGAAACCACACCAACACCAGGAGAGTAAATAATTTGCTACTGAATGATGCATGGATAGCAGAAGACATCAGGGAGGAGATAAAAAAAATTCTTAGAGGTAAGCAAAAACAATGATACAATGTATCAAAATCTCTGGGACACTATTAAAGCAGTACTAAGAGGAAAGTCCATTGCATGGAGTGCATTCAATAAAAGAATAAAAGTCAACAACTAAATGACCTAACATTAGAGACTATTCTCAAAGTTCTAGAATAACAGATCAACAACAAAAGTAGTAGAAGGGAGGAAATAATTAAAATCAGAGCTGAAATAATGAAATTGAAACAAAAGAATTCAAAAAATGGACAAAACTAAAAGTTTGTTCTTCAAAAAAATAAACAAAATTGATAAACCCTTAGCCACACTAACAAAGTGAAGGAGAGAGAAAGCTCAAATTCATGATGAAAAAAGAAATATCATGATGGATACTACTGATACAGAAGATAATTAGAAACTATTTTGAAAATTTGTACTCAAATAATAGAAAAATTTAAAGATATTGACAAATTTGTAGAGACATATGAGCTACCCAAACTGATGCAGGAGGACATACACAATTTAAACAGATAACTTTCAAGCAAGGAAAAAAGACACCATCAAAGGCCTACCAACCAAGAAAAACCTGGGACCAGATGGATTCTCAGTCAAGTTCTATAAGAACTTCAAAGAAGAATTAACACCAATATTCCTCAAATTATTCCATGAAATAGAAAAAGAGGGAACCCTTCTGAACTCATTCTATGAGGCTAGTATCACCCTGATACTAAAATGAGACAAAGACACATCAAGGAAAGAAAATTTCAGACCAATATCCCTGCTGAACACAGATGCAAAAATCCTTAACAAAATTCTGGCAAATCACATACGAAAACATTAAAAAAATAGTGCACCACAATCAAGTGGTGTTCATCCCAGGGATGCAAGGTTGGTTTGACATCCAGAAATCAATAAATGTAATTCATCACATCAATAGACTTAAAGTTAAGAATCACATGATTATTTTAAGAGATGCAGAAAAACATTTGATAAAATACAGCACTCCTTCATACTCAAAACACTAGAAAGAGTAGGAATAGTAGGAACATATCTCAACATTGTAAAGGCTATCTATGCTAAGCCTAAGGCCAAGATCATTCTAAGTGGAGAAAAAATTCAAAGCATTCCCTCTTAAAACTGGAACAAGACAGGGATGCCCTCTTTCACCACTTCTATTCAACATTGTCCTTGAAACTCTAGCCAGAGCAATTAGACAGATCAAAGAAATTCAAGAGGTACAAATAGGAAAAGTGTTGGGGGCTATGCTGTGCTGACGGCGCCGGGATGGTGCCTGGCAGCCAGCCAGAGGTTGCTTTGATCACATCGGCAGTGAGGAGGTGATTAACATAAGCACACCCAGGTGATTTGTCATTGGCCGTATTCAATTAAGTCCACGCACACAATGCATGAACAGGTGTTCCCGAGTGCGCCTGATCCTGCCTGCTCATTTTGACCTTTACCATGATTGGGCAGCTAGCTCCTTGCCTAATCTTTGCATAATTGGCATCAGCCCTACCCTTCACCTCCTGGAGGGGTTATAAGCCGGCTCTCCTCCAGTGCCGGGGTTCGAGGTTCGAAGTTTGAGGCCCCAGGTTTGAAGTTGGAGGTTCCAGGTTTGAGGTTCCAGTTCCTGGGTTTCCTGATTCATCAATAAACCATTCCGAATTCAAGAGCCTCGCTACTCTTTTGTCCCCTGCGCCAAATTGACTCCGCTGGACGGCGTCAAATGGTGGCCTGTACAGGGAATTCTGAGTTTGTCTCCCTTCCCGAGAACTCAAATGGTGAGTATTGAGGTAAGCTGCAGCCCCTGTTTCTAAGGCAGTTAGATGCTCAAGATAGCTGGCCAGGTAGTGAAGTGCAAAAGTGCGTGTATTTTGTGTTGTTTGTGTGTTTGTCAAATTCAAGATTCTTGCTCTAAGTAGTGAGGTAAGCTGAGGCCCTGTCTCTCTGAGGCAGTTAGGTGCTCAGGTAAGCTGAGACCCTGTCTCTAGGGCAGTTAACCCCTGTCCCTAGGGCAGTTAGGTGCTCAGGTAAGCTGAGACCCTGTCTCTAGGGCAGTTAAACCCTGTCCCTAGGGCAGTTAGGTACTCAGGTAAGCTGAGGCCCTGTCTTTCTAAGGCAGTTAGGCACTCAGGATAGCTGGCC
This sequence comes from Sciurus vulgaris, assembly GCF_902686455.1. NCBI lineage: Eukaryota > Metazoa > Chordata > Mammalia > Rodentia > Sciuridae > Sciurus > Sciurus vulgaris. The sequence continues at coordinate 74,825,099 of NC_136470.1, forward strand.
AGGTGATGAAACATAAAGGAGCTCCAGAGTGCGTGTATTTAGTGTTGTTTGTGTGTTTGTACTTCTGTTAGTGTGGTCTTTGTTTGTCCTGTATCAAACTTATTTAGTAGTAAAAGATGGATTCGGAAGTATCACAAGGTCAGTCTGAAAGGATAATTCAAAAAGGAGGCATAAAAAATATATTACAAGAAGGAGAAGAAGTGCTAGAAGAGATTGAGGAAGAAGTTAGCTGGAGTAGCCAAGAACAGGGAGGAGGTTCTGAGGAGGAAGAAGATACTGGGGAGGAACTAGAAAATAGGCGAGTTAACACTGCAGAATTGCTAAAAGGCAGGAAAGATCATGAGATAATTACCCCTTCAGCTCCCCCTTATGATAAAAGGTGGGAGGACCCGACATTTTGTGGGCACTCTTGTCGGCCTTGTTGTGGGGGAGTCCCAAGTGATACCGGGGATCGCTGGGACCCTGTGGAAGGCCCATTAAGACTGTCCTGCCCAGTCTTGGTGGACGGTCAGGGGCAGCGATTTCATCAGGCCCTAGAACTTAAAACAGTAAAAAATCTTAAAGAGGCAGTCACTACTTTTGGGCCCCAAGCTCCGTTTACTGTGAGTATGGTGGAATCCATCGTAACACTTAATCTGACTCCTAGTGATTGGGCGAGTATGTGTCAAGCAGTTTTGCATGTGGAAAGTAACCAATCAAGAGCTCTGTGCAAAGACGGCTAGTAGAAATGTAGCTGCAGGTTTCCATCAACGAAACCTAGATATGTTGCTGGGACAAGGACTATACGCTGAACAACAGCAACAAATTACATATGATCCAGTGATCTATCTTCAGATAGCTACTGCTGCTGTTAGAGCATGGAAAACATTACAAGGTCATGGGGACCTGCAAGGACAATTATCCAGTTATACAGGGCTCAAATGAACCATATGCAGAGTTTGCAGACCATCTGTTACAAACAGCAGGCAGAGTGTTTGGGGATTCAGAACAAGCAATGCCTTTAATAAAACAGTTAACATATGAACAAGCTAATAAATGGTGTAGGGAAGCAATTAGGCCATGGAAAAATAAGGATCTCAATACCTATTTAAAAATATGCAGAGATATTAATGAGTCAGCTATACAGGGTCAAGTACTAGCAGCTGCTGTCACTCAAGGAGTAGCTCAAGCTATGAGGGCCAAACTCAAAAGCTGTTTTTCATGTGGACAGCCAGGACATTTTAAAAGGGACTATCCAAACCCAAGTCGTAGTACATACAAAAAAATACCCAGAGTATGTCCAAAATGTAAAAAAGGAAAACATTGGGCAAGTGAATGTAAATTTGTATTTGACATTAAAGGAAAGCCACTCCCAAAAAATGAGATGAGGGGCCCTCGGGCTCGGGCCCCACAAATATTTGGAGCCCAGAAGGAAGGACAGCCAGTGGCGGATCCCATCAGAGCGATTCCTTGAACCCATTATCCATTAATTCCCTCATCAGACATACAACAGGAAGCACAGGATTGGACCTCTGTGCTGCTGCCAGAGTAGTACTAACTCCAGAAATGGGGGTTCAATTAATACCTACGGGTATCTATGGACCTCTTAAATCAGGAACAGTAGGTTTACTATTAGGGCACAGTTCTGCCCTAATATACACAGGACTCCATATAACACTGGGAGTAATTGATCCAGATTATGAGGGAGAGATAAAAATAATGGTCAGTTCCCCAAAAGGTATTTCTGCTATAAATCAGGGGGATAAAATAGCACAAATACTGGTGGTACCCAGTGAACATGACAAATATTTAGCAAAAAAGAATAAAAATAAATAAATCAGGGTTTGGATCCACGGGGGAACCTATGACCATGCTTGCCTTAGATCTAAACACTTGCCCCATGTATACTATAAGAATAAATGACAAGGAATTTAATGGGTTATTAGACACTGGAGTTGATCTTAGTATCATAACATTGACCCAATGGCCAAAAGATTGGCCTCTTCAAAAGGCTGACCAGACCTTACAAGGTTTGGGGGTTGCCTCAAACCCACCCCGGAGTGCACAGTTATTGAAATGGACAGATACAGAAGGAAATTACGGTACTTTCCAACCCTATGTCTTAAGAGATTTACCCATTAATTTATGGGGGAGAGACATATTAAGACAATTACAGATCAAGTTGATCAATGAACATACGCATATTAACCCAATAGCTTGTAATATCATGGTGAACCAGGGATTCATACCTGGAAAAGGACTGGGAGCACATTCACAGGGAATAACTGAACACATCCAAGCTATGAGGAGAAGTAATAAAAAGGGACTGGGTTTTCAGAGGGGGCTACAGAGCCAATAAAAATTACATGGAAATCACAAAAGGCTGTTTGGATACCTCAGTGGCCCCTCTATGTTCAAAAGTTACAAGCAGCCAGAGAGTTAGTAAGACGACAACTGGCCTTAGGCCATCTACAACCTTCTACGTCTCCTTTCAATACACCTATCTTTATAATTAAAAAGAAATCAGGAAAGTGGCAACTCCTCCAAGATCTTAGAGCAATTAATAATCAAATGGTAATAATGGGAGCAGCTCAATTCAGCCTCCCTCAATTGTCTGCTATTCTGAAGGATTGGAGAATTATAGTTTTAGACATAAAGGATTGCTTCTTTTCTATACCACTTCATAAAGAAGATACCTGCAGATTTGCTTTTACTGTACCAGCTACTAACCATGAAGGACCTGATCAAAGATATGAATGGACAGTATTGCTGCAAGGCATGGCCAATAGCCCCACTATGTGTCAGGTCTATGTAGACAAAGCTTTACAACATATTAGAAAATCTGATAAAGACCTAAAGATCTATCATTATATGGATGATGTCTTATTAGCTCATCCTGATCAAGACAAACTTTTCAGAGTATATGATGGGCTGATAAAAATCTTCTTTGATTCAGATTAGAGATAGCAGAGGATAAATTACAGAGTTCTTGCCCCATTACCTACCTTGGTGCCATTATTGACAAAACCTTAATACGACCTCAAAAGGTTACCTTTAGGATGGATAGATTAAAAACATTAAACGATTTCCAGAAACTTTTGGGAGATATAAACTGGGTAAGACCATATTTAAAATTAACAACTGAAGACCTTGGACCATTATTTGATATTCTTAAGGGAAGTGGTGATCCCGCCTCACCCTGGGAAATTACCACAGAAGCTAGAAAAGCATTGTGTAAGGTAGAAGATGCCATTACTAAGGCACATTTAGATTGGGTAGATATAACTAAGCCTATATTACTGATAATCATAGCCACCATAGGAAGTCCTACAGGAGTGTTTTGGCAACAAGGATCTATTTACTGGGTCCATCTTCCCTATAGCCGAAAGATAACTCTAGCGAGTTATCCAGAATTAGTGGGAAAGTTAACAGAAAAGGCAATAACTAATGCTATAGGAATTTTTGGCATTGTTCCAAAAAAAATTTATCACTCCTTATAAACCAGAAACTATAATTGAGCTCGCACAAGAATCGGAAGTATGGGCTACCATTATATGTAATTATAATCCAAATTTTAATAACCACTACCCTGGGGATCTGATGATCCAAATGTTCATCAGACACCCATTCATATTTCCTAAGGTCACTAGAAAAGATCCCATACCAAATGTTATAACTTGCTTTTCTGATGGGTCCAGTAATGGAACAGCTGCTATAGTCATGCCAACACAGAAATTTACTTTTCTTTATCCTTCACAGTTTGCCCAGAAGATAGAGCTTCTAGCCATTTGTCAAATTTTCCAAATGTTCCCAAATCAGCCATTTAATCTGTTCTCTGACAGCAAATATATAGTCAATGCTCTAAATATCATAGAAATTGTACCAAAAATATCCTCAGCATCTACCATTCATTCCTCATTATCTACAATTCAAAAGTTAATTTGGGACCGAAAGGAACCATTTTTTGTTGGACATACTAGGGCTCATACCGGGTTACCAGGACCTCTCAGTATGGGTAACGCTTTAGCAGACTTAGCTACTAGAGACGTACATATTTTTTCCATGTTCTTAGAAGCAGAAAATTTTCATAAAAACTTCCATGTTAACACTAACACTCTTCAAAAACGTTTTAGATTAACTAAGGAACAAGCTAGAACTATTGTCAAAAATTGTCAACATTGTGTCACTTATCTCCCAGTACCTCAAAATGGTTTTAACCCTAGAGGATTACAAGCCAACCATATATGGCAAATGGATGTTACTCATATCCCAGAATTTGGAAAGATTAAATACATGCATGTGTCCATAGATACTTATTCAGGATTTATTATGGCCTCCTTACAGTCAGGTGAAAAAACAAAAGATATTATAAATCACTGCCTATATACCTTTTCTATTCTGGGCGTTCCAAAAACAATAAAAACAGACAATGGCCCAGGCTATACATCCTTAACCTTTAAACAGTTTTGTTCTACATTTGGTATATATCATGTCACAGGTATTCCTTATAACCCCCAGGGACAAGAAATCATAGAAAGAGCTCATCTAACTATTAAGACCTTATTAATAAAACAAAAAGGGGGAAAAGGGGAGTACCCACCTAAGAACAGATTATCAATAGCCCTTTTACCTTAAATTTTTTGAATTTGGATAAGTCAGGAAAATCAGCAGTGGATCGACATGCTGCAGTTGACACTGACATAAAGCCACAAGCTTTATGGAAAGATGTTGTAACAGGAGAATGGAAAGGACCTTCCTGGTCTTGATTTGGGGAAGAGGGCATGTGTGTGTATTTCCACAGGAAGAAAAGACACCAATTTGGATTCCAGAAAGGCTAGTCCGAGCAGTTAAGACAGTTCGTCAAGATGCAGCCGAACCCTCTGGGTATCCTGCTGCTACTGATGATGGTGGTGAGTTTCATCCAGGGTGAACGTTCCGGACAATAGTCAGGGTATTGCCTTGACTGGTTCCAGTCTCTCAAGGTGGTGCAGTCTTTCCTCAGTTCTTTTCCACTAATGAATCTACTGGGCAAGTTACCCTTAGGTACACACCACCATTGGACTCCAAGTTTACCCTGAATTTATCACTAGAGAATGCATTATGCCTCGCCTTTGGAAGTGGCACACCTTGTGTACAGTTGATCGATCATACTTTGGCAGATATTACCTTAAATATAGAAAACAACTCCAATACAAATGTCACCGGTTACATGCCCAAAGCTATTAATAATATCCATTTGGTCCTTATGCGGACCTAAGTCTTGTACAGATATAAGCCCCCTGGCTTTTGTAAAAGGAGGTTCTATAAGTAAAGGAAAGTGCACTGATCAAAAGGTTAATGGAGTTAATACTGAAATATGTAGAGAGAGTGAAACAATTACTTTTTCGTATACTCTTGTGTGCCTAGCTCTCCCTTTCCTTTTTGTGACTTCTAATGAGAACTTCTCTAGACAGTTATTTTCGCAGATCGCACAACAATGGATGGATGGATTTGACGAGCTGGTAACAAGGCTTTGACTGCAGATCCTTGTCATGAACGCCACTAAGGTGGAAGTCAAACCGGGAGGGCTTATCACGGGAGCATTAGATAAACTAACACAATTTGGCACCAAATTTGGGGGACTCTTAAGTCCCACACTAATAAGCTTGGGTATGCTTGTGTTGATTCTATTCTACATCTACAAATGCCTCAAAGCCAGTCAACAGGCTCATAATGTGATCATAAAATAGGCCATGGCCGCCCTTGGAGCAGGACAATCTCCCAGTATATGGCTTAGTATGCTGGATCAGTAGTCAAAGACAGGTAACCACGGAAAACACTGTACCAACCTAAGACAGAAGGGCCAACCCTGCTTTGGTATCCTTTGATGACGGGTAAGGACAGGATGTTGATTCCCGGGACCTAAAACAGACAGGATCCCTGCCAGCTTCCTTTTCATTTCATATAAGGAAGGGGGAGATCTTGGGGGCTATGCCATGCGGACGGCGCCGGGATGGTGCCTGGCAGCCAGCCAGAGGTTGCTTTGATCACATCGGCAGTGAGGAGGTGATTAACATAAGCACACCCAGGTGATTTGTCATTGGCCGTATTCAATTAAGTCCACGCACACAATGCATGCACAGGTGTTCCCGAGTGCTCCTGATCCTGTCTGCTCGTTTTGACCTTTACCATGATTGGGCAGCTAGCTCCTCGCCTAATCTTTGCATAATTGGCATCAGATCTACCCTTCACCTCCTGGAGGGGATATAAGCTGGCTCTCCTTCAGTGCCGGGGTTCGAGGTTCGAAGTTTGAGGCCCCAGGTTTGAGGTTGGAGGTTCCAGGTTTGAGGTTCCAGTTCCTGGGTTTCCTGATTCATCAATAAACCGTTCTGAAATCAAGAGCCTTGCTACTCTTTTGTCCCCTGCGCCAAATTGACTCCGCTGAACGGCGTCAGAAAAGAAGAACTCAAACTATCACTATTTGCCAATGGCATGATTCTATATTCAGAGGATCCAAAAAATTCCACCAGAAAACTTTTAGAGCTAATAAATGAATTCATCAAAGTAGCAGGATATTAAATCAACACTCATAAGTCTAATGTGTTTTTATTCATAAGTGATGAATCCTCTGAAAGAGAAATTAGGAAAACCACCCCATTCACAGTAGCTTCAATAAAATAAAATAAAATACTTGGGAATCAATCTAACAAAAGAGGTGAAAGACCTCTACAATGAAAACTACAGAACACTAAAGAGAGGAATCAAAGAAAACCTTAGAAGATAGAAAGATCTCCCATGTTCTTGGATAGGCAGAATTAATATTGTCAAAATGGCCATACTACCAAGAGCGCTATACAGATTCAATGCAATTCCAATTAAAATTCCAGTGACATATCTCAGAGAAATAGAGAAGGCAATTATAAAATTCACTTGGAAGAATAAGAGACCCAGAATAGCCAAAGCAATCCTTAGGAACAGTGAGGCAAGAGTTATCACAATACCAGACCTTCAACTATACTACAGAGCAATAGTAACAAAAATGGCATGGTATTGGCACCAAAATAGACAGGTAGACAAATGGTAGAGAATAGAGGACACAGAGACAAACCCACATAAATACAGTTATCTTATACTAGACAAAGGTGCCAAAAATATGCAATGGAGAAAAGATGGTCTCTTCATCAAATGGTGCTGGGAAAACTGGAAATCCACATGCAGAATGAAACTAAACCCCTGTCTCTCACCCTGCACAAAACTCAACTCAAAATGGATCAAGGGCCTTGGAATCAGACCAGAGACGCTGCACCAAATAGAAGAAAAGGTAGGTTCAAATCTTCATCATGTCAGCTTAGGACCAGACTTCCTTAACAAGACTCCCAAAGCACAAGAAATAAATGCAGGAATCAATAAATGGGAAAGATTCAAACTAAAAAGCTTTCCTCAGCAAAGGAAACAATCAATAATGTGAAGTGAAAGCCTAAAGAGTGGGAGAAAATCTTTACCACATGCACTTCAGTTAGAGGATTAATCTCCAGAATTTATAAAGAATTCAAAAAATTTTATATCAAGAATACAAATAGCATAATCAATAAACGGGCTAAGGAACTGAGCAGACTATTCACAGAAAAAGATATACAAGTTATCAACAGATATATGAAAAAATGCTCAACATCTCTAGTAATAAGAAGACAGTGAATTCGCTCATTGATGTGTGGAATATTCTATATATGTCTATTAAGTCTAGGTTATTGATTGTGTTATTGAGTTCTATGGTTTCTTTGGTTATTTTTGTTTGGAAGATCTATCTAGTGGTGACAATGGTGCATTAAAGTCACCCAGAATTATTGTGTTGTGGTCTATTTGATTCCTGAAATTGAGAAGGATCTGTTTGATGTACAGGGATGCACCATTGTTTGGGGCATAAATATTTACTACCGTTATGTCTTCCTGATTTATGGTTCCCTTAAGCAGTATGAATTGTCCTTCTTTATCCCTTCTGACTAACTTTGGCTTGAAGTCCACTTTATCTGAATTAAGGATGGAAACCCCCGCTTTTTTATGAGTCCATGTGCATGGTAGGTTTTTCCCATTCTTTCACCTTTAGTCTGTGGATGTCTTTTTCTATGAGATGAGTCTCTTGCTGGCAGCATATTGTTGGGTCTTTTTTTTTTTTAATCCATTCTGCCAGTCTATGTCTTTTGATTGATGAGTTTAGGCCATTAACATTCAGGGTTATTATTGAGATATGATTTGTATTCCCAGTCATTTGGGCTCATTTTTGGTTTTTAAGTTGGCTTGGTTTCTCCTTGAGTGGTTTTTCTCTAAGGTAGTTCCTCCCTTTGCTGACCTACATTGTTGTTTTTCATTTTCTCCTCATAGAATATTTTGTTGAGAAAATTCTGAAGCACAGCCTTTCTATTTGTAAATTCTTTTAACTTTTGTTTATCATGGAAGGATTTTATTTCATCTTCAAATCTGAAGGTTAGTTTTGCTGGGTATAGGATTTTTGGTTGGCAACCATGTTCTTTCAGAGCTTGAAATATGTTGGTCCAGGCCCTTCTAGCTTTTAGAGTCTGGGCTGAGAAGTCTGCCGCTATCCATATGGGTTTCCCCCTATATGTAATCTGATGCTTTTCTCTTGCAGCCTTCAAAATCCTATCTTTATTTTGAATGTTAGGCATTTTCATTATAATGTGCCTTGGTGTGGATCTGTTGTGATTCTGTGCATTTGGTGTTCTGAAGCCTCTTGTATTTGATTTTCCATTTCATTCTTCAGGTTCGGGAAATTTTCTGATATTATTTCATTGAATAGGTTGTTCATTCCTTTGGTTTGTATCTCTGTGTCTTCGTCAATCTCAATAATTCTTAAACTTGGTCTTTTCATGATGTCCTTTAGTTCTTGGAAATTGTGTTCATGACTTTTTACCATCTTCTCTGTTTGGGCGACTTTATTTTCAAGATTAAATATTTTGTCTTCATTGTCTGAGGTTCTGTCTTACAAGTGGTCTAGTCTGTTGGTAATGCTTTCCATTGAGTTTTTTATTTGGTTTATTGTTTCCTTCATTTTAAGGATTTCTGTTTGTTTGTTTGTTTGAGACTCTCTATGTTTTTGTTGAAATGATCTTTTGCTTCCTGCAGTTGCTCTTTCAGCTTATTGGTATTATCATTCATGGCCTGCATTTGCTCTCTTATCTCATCCTTTGCTTCTTGAATCATCTTAATCATGTATAATCTGAAGTCCTTTTCTGACATTTCTTCTAACATACTGTCATTGGATTCTATTACTATAGAATCTAGATTTGTTTGGATCATTTTCTTCCCTTGTTTTTTCATGTTGTTCATGTATCTTCCCCTCTAGCAGTGCAGATCTGGGGTATTACACATTTCCCCCTATAGGCTTATAGTGGCCCTATAGGTTTTCAAAACCTTTTCTGACAATGAACTTCAAGTCTCCAGCAGACGTCTCAGGATGGGATTTGCCCCACCCAAAGATCGGAGCTACGGCTTCCAGGATTATCCAAGATGGCCGCTCTGGCTTCCAAATGTGTTGGCAAATGGGGAGCTGCAGCTCAGGGTGTGGACATGGTCAGCTGGAGGTCCTGGAGGTGGGATGCAGTTGGTCAGGCAGGGTTCCTGGAGGTCCGGTGTGTTTGGTGTGGTTGTGGGATCCTGGAGGCCAGGTGCAATCAGTCAGTCTGGGAGTCCTGGTGATAGGGCACAGTCAGTTGGTCTGGGGGTCCTAGCGGCAGGGAGCAGTCAGTCGATGTGAGGGCCCCAGAGGCAGGGAGTGATTGGTTGGGCTGAGGGATCCTGGAGATGGGGCTCAGTTAGTCTGGCCAGGGATCCTACGGGGCCTGGCTGTTTTCTCAAAATTGCGGCAGCCACGTGTAATCAAACCTGCAGGTACTGTGACAGTGAACTTCCAGGCAACAGCAGGCAGCTGGCGCTCCACTGGTGGTCAGCGATCAGTTTGCTGACTGCTGTTGGAGGATCAGAAGGTGAACCTCGTGCCTTGGGTGATGGATAGGTGAAAGGCAGGCGATGGACAGGCGAGAGGCAGGCAAATGGCGGATGATAGACGCCTGACAGTGAGCAATCTGCACTCTAAAAGGCATCGATATGCTGGCAGACTGCAGGTGATCACAGCAGACAAATGGGGTAAACAGCAGGGGATCGATAAGCAGCAAAAACTGCCTCACCAAGAAACAGATATCCTCTGCTTGAAACCGGAGTTACGGAGCAACAAGGAATGCATCCTCCCTCTAGTCCACCATCTTGGATCTCCTCTAGTAATAAGAGAAATGCAAATCAAAACTACCCTAAGAATTCATCGCACCCCAATTAGAATGGTGATTATCAAGAATACAAGCAACAATAAATGTTGGTGAGTATGTGGGGAAAAAGGTACACTCATACATTGCTGGTGGGATTGTAAATTGGTGCAGTCACTCTGGAAAGCAGATTCCTTAGAACACTTGGAATGAAACCACCATTTGACCCAGCTATCCCCTTCTTGGCCTATACCCAAAGGACTTAAAATCAGCATACTACAGTGATGCAGTCACATCAATGTTTATAGCAGCTCAATTCACAACAGCTAGATTGTGGAACCAACCTAGATCCCCTTCAATAGATGAATGGATAAAGAAATTGTAGTATATAAACACAATGGAATATTACTCAGCCATAAAAAAGAATAAAATTATGGCATTTTCAGGTAAATGAATGGAGCTGGAGCATATCATGCTAAGTGAAATAAGCCAATCCCAAAAAGCCAAAGGCCAAATGTTTTCTCTGATAAGTGGATGATGATACATAATGGTGGGAAGGGGAAGAGAAGAATGGAGGAACATTGGATTGTGTAGAGGGTAATGAGGGGTGGGGAGGGGGGAAGGAAAGATAATGGAATGACACTAACATCATTACCCTACGTACATGTATGATTACACAAATGATGTGACTCTACTTCGTGTACAACCAGAGAAATGAAAAGTTGTACCCCATTTGTGTACAATGACTCTAAATAAATAAATGAATGTTTAAAAAAGGGTTATGAGTGTTCACGTATAACATTTTGTGTGGACATATGCTTTAATTTCTCTCAGTGTCTACCATTATTGTCTGTACCACTTCTCTGCTGGGCATAGGACAAAGAATATGACCAGGAAGGAATGGAGGACTCCAAAGCACCTGGCTTACTGTCTCTTCACTGGCCTTATCTGGAAAGTATGAGCAACAAGAATGTCAAGCAGTCCTGAAAGTATGAACCAGCAGTCAGTCTTTCTTATGTCACCTCCTAACTCAACCCACACCAGACTTCAACATTCCAGAACCACAGGTGAGCCCAGAGCTTTTCCCTAGGGATTCCTTCTTCCCCACTGCTGGTGCTTCCTTCCGGGTGAAGGGAGCTAAGTCCTGCCATGATCCCGCCTCTTGGTATGTCTTCATGCATTTTAAACTAAGTGAGGGGTAGAGAGTTTTTTCAGAACAATAAACTCACGTCAGATCCTGCATTTTCCTGTGGGGAGAGAACCTGGGTTCAAGACTGTCATGCCTGGGAAGGTAAGGATTCAGAATTTAAGAAATCCTAAGCCACATTCTTCAAAGTGAACTCCTTGATAATATATTAAGATGGAAAGTTACTTCATATTCTTTGTCTTTGCACATGATTCAAAACCTAGACAGGAAAAAGAGATGATATTTATTAGCATATCCCAGCTATATTCTAAACATTTATCTATAAATTAAGAGCATAGATTTCATTTTTCCATAGGTACTTTACATAATTGCCTGGTCTAGACAGAACTATTCTTCGGGAGTATTTTATTGATGATTCTACTGGCTGTGAAGAGGAATGGAACACGTCCATCAACCTAAATTAGTGCTTGTTTAGATATAAAGTATTTGTTTTATCTCTTTTGTTATGAAAGAGTGCTGTAGCAGAGCCATTTAGGATTGGAGTCTGGGGATTCCGAGATGGTCTAGTAGAGATGTCCAGCACTCACCACCTCCTCCATAACAAAGGACCAAAGCAACTGTGGAGAGCCACATTTTGAGGTGAGCAACGGTTTGAGAATGCTGGGACTCAGCAAGGGAGAGATTGGAACCTCATAGGATTGGAATTGGATCTGTCAAGAGCCCCTCTTTAGCTTCTTTGGCTCTGCAAAACCACAGTACCACAATAAGGCTCTGGAGGATGGTGACCAACCTAAATAACCAGGGCCATAGAATTGTTTCCTTTTTCTATGGAATCAAATGCTGCAATACATCTTAAGCCCTTATCTGCTTCTAATTTTAGCCCCGTGGTAGAGGCATAAGTAGAGTCTTCCCAGTTTCACAATTACTAATTGTCAATATCAGATTTAGATGATAAATGAAACTGACCAGCATTTACCTCTCGAATTCAGGAAACCATTCCCAGAGAAAGGGCTTATGGAAAAAAAAGCAATATTCTCAATTTAAATGTTTAATCAATAATGCTTTGACAAACCCATTCCCAATTCTGGCACTCATATCTACTGAGATTAACTTTTCAGTTAGTGATTACTTTGCATGAATAAAGTTCAGGTGGCTGGTCAGTCGACACCCAAAGCTTGAGGCATCTCTGCATCAGATGAACCAGGGAGCCGCACGGGGAACATCTCTACTCTCCTGGAGCTTCCATGAGCTGATGGATGATGAGGGTCAGCAGAAAAGAAACAATCAAGTAAAATTACTTTGGACAGTGATAGATACTATGAGGGAAATAAAACACAATAATGGGATAGTGACTTGGGGGGTTGGAGGTGCTACTTTAAAGAGTAGGGCCAGTAGAAGCTTCTTGCAGGAGCTGATATCTGAACTCGGACTGATATGGAAAAGAAGGCTGTATCAGGAGAAGGGCATTCCAGGCAGGGAGAAGGGTCAGGGCAAAGGCCCTGAGGCTGGAACAAATCTGATGTGTTTGAGGAGCACCATGATTTAGAAGAGCTTCGTAGGAGGTGATGTCAGAGAGGCAGATGGGAGTCTTATGCCAGAGACCTACCGGCAGCAGACAGGAGTGTGGGTTTTATCCTGAGTGCAGCAACAGGAAGTCATGAGAATATTAAGCAGGGAATGACGGCAGAGGTATTCCTTAGTCACCTTATCTAAAGGAGCTGCCCTACCCACCCACCCACTCTACCCAGCCCCAGTTAGTTTCCTCCCTAAGCTTCATCACAGTGTGAAATTACTCTTTTTATTTGTTTAGTTGTCTACTGCCTCTGCCCTGTTCAATTCCCTGATCTCAGCACCCAGGACAGCTGGCAGATAGCGGGTGCTCAGCAAATATTTATGGAATAAAAGAACAAGTGGATGAATGCCCTCTGATTTGTTCTAGGTGCAGGGAGCAGCCAATGGAAAGCAAATAAGACATAGTCCTGGGTCTTTGTGCTCACAGTTCTTTTGATCTTTTATTTTCCAAATGTGGTCGTCATGATCAAATGATTCACAAAAGGGAAAGACAATTAGCAAATAAAAAGGTGAGAAAAATACTCAACTTTTCCCTCATTTTAAAGGCAGGTTAATACTAAAACAAAAATGAGATAATATTTTAAAACTCTTAAAATGTATATATTAAGTCGGGTGTGGGTGCGCAACTGTAATTCCAGCAGCTCAAGAGACTGAGGCAGGAGGATCACAAAACCAGCCTCAGCAACTTAGCGAGGCCCTAAGCAACTTAAGACCCTGTCTCAAAATAAAAAATAAAAGTCCTGGGGATGTGGCTCAGTGGTTAAGCACCTCTGAGTTCAATCCCTGGTATCAAAAAAAATGTATACATTAATATACAACTCTAATAAGGATGCAAATAATATGCTCACAATTGCTCTATGTCTTCAGAAGCAATTTGGCAAGAGTTATTAAGAGCTATAAAAATGTTCTTTCCCTTGAAGAAATTCACTACTGAAATGACTTTTTCATAAGAAAGTAATTTCAGACAAAGGAAAAATTATATGTACAAATATGTTTGGGGCCACATTAGACTTGGTTTAAAAAATCACAAACAACTTTACTCAGCAACAGAGTATGACATCTGGTGACTGTCCTCAGTGGAGGTGAATCCACATTACATGAAGCATGAAGCTGAAGATGACAGGCAGCCACCGGGCAAGTGCTGATCCTCCTAGGATAGTACGTGGAGCAGGCAGAACACATAGTGTGTGGTTCTCTAAGTAAAAAATGTGCTTCTATAAAGATAAATGCTAGAAGGAAACAGGAAAATGAATATGGTGTGATTTGTGGATTGGTAGGATAAGCTGAGGCCTTCTGTGGTGACTTCCTCTCCCTCTCTCTCTCTCTCTCTCTCTCTCTCTCTCTCTCTCTCTCTCTCTCTCTCTCTCGTGTGCGCACACACACACACATACTCACAACATAAAGAACTCACACAGGGCTGGGGATGCAGTGGCTTTTGTTTTTCTGTACCAGGGATTAAACTCAGGGGTTAAACCCAGGGATTCTTCCCCACTGAGCTATGTCCCCAGCCCTTTTTCAATTTTTAATTTTGAGACAGAGTCTCAAAAAGTTCCAGGCTGGCCTCAAACTGTGATCCTTCTGCCTCGGCCTCTGGAGTTGTTGGGTTTACAGGCATGTGCCACCGCACGCCATCAGTGTATGGACTTCCAGTCACTGGAGATATGTTCCCAAACCCTTTGACCTTCAAAAGGAACACGTAGTAACTTTTGAAGTCTTGGCTTGTAAAATTTCACAATCATTTATCTATCCACCCCACTGGGTTTAGTCAGCACTAATGAAGAAAACATTATGCTGTGAGAAATTTGATGTGCTTTTTAATTGCATTTTATCTTCTGTCTTCTGGAATTAAACTCTCAGAGAAGTTCTATAAAGGGGATTTCCCCAGGAAGTAGTTTGGCTTTTCTCTACTTCCCTCCCACTTACTACCTGGAATTGTGAGAGCTTTGAAGTCAGAAACCTCTGGAGGCCACGTTTTACTTTCTTCCCATCTCTTCAACGAGGAAGTGACACAGTTCTTAAGGATGCTAGCGCTGAGCCTGGGCATTTTGCTCTTTGGAAGGAAATTAGAAACAATAGATAAGCCAGGTGTGATGGTACACACCTGTAATCCCAGTGACGTGGGACACTGAGGGAGGAGGTTGTAAGTTCAAGGTCACCCTCTGCAACTTACAGAGAGCCTATCTCGAAATAAAAATAAAAAAGGGATGGAGATGTAGTTCAGTGGTATAAAGCCCCTGGGTTCAGTCCTCAGTACCACGAGGCGGGAAAAAGAGGAAACAGCAGAGAGGAGTAGGCTGGCATCTGCCTGGGGTTTGCATTGCTCTGGTTTGCACCTGTCAACCCTCCCCAGTCCAGGTATTCCTAAAATGACAACCGAGGCAACCAGGGCAGTGGTTCTCCAGATGTGTTCTCCAGACTAGCAGCACCAGCATGATTGAGGAACGGACCCAGACCTATAGGATCAGCCGGCTGTGTTTTAACAGGGCTGAAGGCTCCTCTGATGCGCAGGTTTGAAAACCACCACACTGGAAGCATGCAGAATGGTTTGAATTGTCCCTGGACACGGCATTAGGTAACGTTGGTTCACTTAGGGGGTAAGTTAGGACTTTCCAAATGTATTTCAGTAATTCTGGTGATAGGAGGAGAAAAATCTCATTGATAGTATATCTTTAACTCTTCTGCCTTCTTGAGGGAAGAGATCAGGTCACACAGAGCCTTTGATAGTGAAAGATAGCCACCTAGAATCAATACTTTATTTGTATTTGTTTATTAATTAATTTATTTTTGGTACCAGGGATTGAACCCAGGGGTGCTTAACCACTGAGCCACATCCCCAGCACTTTTTATTTTTATTTTGAGCCGGGATCTTGCTAAGTTCCCTAAGGTCTCACGAAGTTGCTGAGGTTGGCTTCAAATTTGCAATCCTCCTGCCTCAGCCTCCAGAGCCCCTAGGATTACAGGCCTGTGCCATTGGACTTGGCTGTTGTATTTATTTTATGATTACTTTCTATTTATGGCCAAGGAAACTAACTCTATTCTATTTGTGGTGGTGATGTCATTTATTTTAAATGTAAATTCACTTAGATCTTAAAAAATAAGTCAATCTTTTTTTTTTTTTGGGTGCTGGGGATCGAACTCAGGGCACTCTACCGACTGAGCTATCTCCCCAGCCTGTCAATCTTAATAAAAATATGATGTAAGAAAGAGTAGAGATGAAGAATAGTGGGTCAGGAATCCCAGGGGTAGTACAAAATTGCCTGAAGTTTGGAAGACACTGTGTTAGGACACTTTGTAGGGTGAATGGCAGAGAAGAGGACCTTCAGAAGTATAGGAGGCAGGCAGCAAACAGTAACACTGTTAGCTAAAGACAAATACACATTTTCAACCCCATGAAAAAATGTCACATCACACCAGTAAACAAGAAATCTAAATGAAGCTGGAGCTGGAACTGAACTCTGAACTATTTTCTGATCAACTTTAATGTATAAAAGCCCATTCCTGAGCTCCCTCACACAGCCATCCGTCTTGGAACTATAAAATGACATTGAAAGACATTCAGAGTTGAACTCAACGGTGACGACACCACTAATCATAAGCCATACCTTCTTTTTTATGGGTATTCTGAGTCATCTACGAAAGGTCTCTTTCAGCAGAAAGAAGAATCCTTTATTTGACTTTCTCAGGAAGCTTTTCCTTTTATGGCCTATTCGAAGTAAAGCATTGACACGTGCTCATAAGCAATTCGTTAAGTGGTTGCCCTAGTACTAGGGACCAATGAGATGCAATGATCTAGAGGGTTATTAACTGGCAAAAACAGAGACATTGACCAGGCCTGTGCTTCAAGGTGGGATGTGGAAATGGGCCTCACACAGAGTGGTAGGGAGGGCATTTACATAGCTTTCAGGGGAGGGATATTGTTGATATGTATCATAGACCTTCAATGTTTGTATCCGTTGGCCCAGAAATTCCACTACAGTAATTTATCCTATGGAAATAGACAAGCATATGCTCAAAGACATATATACAAATGTGTTATTATTTTTTTTTTTTTTAGAAAAAATTAAAACTACACAGACGACTATAAAGGGATTTGGTTAATACAAATTTGGTGAAGTCATGAGAGGAATATTTTCCTGTCATTAAAATTCAGCTTAGACAGTATCAAGAGTCCTTAGAAAACTTGGAATGAAACCACCATTTGATCCAGTGATCCCACTCTTTGGTATTTACCCAAAGGACTTAAAATCAGCATACTACAGTGATGCAGCCACAACAATGTTTATAGCAGCTCAATTCACAATAGCTAAGCTCTGGAACCAACCTAGGTGCCCGTCAACAGATGAATGGATAAAGAAATTGTGGTACATATCCATAATGGAATATTACTCAGCCATAAAGAAGAATAAAATTATGGTATTTACTGGTAAATGGTTGGAACTGGAGAATATCATGCTAACTGACATAAGCCAATCCCCAAAAAACAAAGGCAAACTGTTTTCTCTGACATGTGGATGCTGACTCATAACAGGAGGGGTGGGGAGGGAGGAATAGAGGTTCACCAGTTTGGACAGGGGGTAGTCGGGGGAAGAGGGGGATGGGAATGGGAAAGACAGTAGAATGAATTGAACATCACTTTCCTATGTTCATACATCAATACACGATCAGTGTAACTCCACATCATGTACAACCCCAAGAATGGGAAGTTATGCTTCATGTATGTATGACATGTCAAAATACATTCTACTGTCATGTATAACTAAAAAGAACAAATAAAATTTTTTTTTAAAAATTCAGCTTAGGATCAATAATGAAAATTTCAATAATATTGTATTTTATTATTTAAATGAATTATAAAACAATCTACATAGTGAGCTACTACACTTGGAAGCCAGTAGCAAGTATTGGGTTTATTTATTGGAGCTGGGACTCAAACCCAGAGCCTTGATACTCTACCACTCACCTCCAGCCCCAACCCCCACTGTTGGGTTGAGACTCTTTCTGTCTTTCACCAAACACTGGAAACATCTGGGAGTGACTGACATTGTTTAGGCTCTGAGGATGTAGCAACCAACTGAAGACATACGAACTGCCATATTAACTCTGCAAAGTGCCATGAAGGACACACTGAGGGCAGGGTGACAGTGTGTACAAAAGGAAAACTTTGCTTCTCTGTAATGTCTGTAAGTACAACACTCAGCAGAGGTGGGCACATCAGGCACTCACTACAGAGCCCATGATCGTCTGTCACTCTCTGGGGACAGACTTCCTAATTTCAGTACCACCCTGATCAGCAGCTGCCATGCAGGTCAGGACCAGAACCACCTGTCCCTCTGACCCGCTGCCTGATACTGGACCTGACTGCTTAGTGAGACTCTCTTCCTTCATGGTCACTTCTCACAAGGGGTTCTGGTTCCTCCCTTGCAACTTAGCCTCAGTCAAGCAATGTTTGCATTGACCTTAATGCCATTTGCAAACTTCAAGTCACCTCCCTTCCCCAGAAAGCTCCTTTAGAGTCTCTGAAAACCAGAGGAAGGAGAATGAGAGGTGGGATGTAGGGCTGGTGCAATAATGTCAACAGAACATTTCTCCAGAAGGGATCATGTTCTAGCTCCTGCTGAGCCAAGGTACCTTGTAATCCCTGCCAATATTTGAAGTCCCTTGAAGAATATCTCCCCATCTTCCAATAATTTCTATCTTCTTAGAGGGTGGGGTAATGTTTGGGCTTGTGAACTGAAGAACTTATTGCCAATGGGGTACAGTCTTTGGAATCCTCCTCTTCCCTGAGGAAAATGTGTATTTTCAGTGGAAATACTCATGCTCTTGCAGAAATGGCTCCCAGGGTGGTGTCTTGGACTATTATGGTTTGGATGTGAGGTGTTCCCCCAAAACTCCTGTGCTAATGCAGAGATATTCAGAAGTAAAATGCTTAGATTATGAGAGTTATAACCTAATCAGTCAATCCTAGTTTGAATGGACTTACCTGGAGATAACTGTAGTTAGATGGGGCGTGACTGAAGGAGGTGGGTCCCTGGAGACATGCCTTGGAAAGGGTTATCTTCTCTGCAACCCCTTCCCCTTACTCTGCTTCCTGGTTATCATAAGTAGAGCAGCTTCCTTCTGCCACTATGTTCTGCCTCACTGGGACCCAGATGTAAATGAATCCAACTACTGATTTTTCTAATCTGACATATTTCTACAACCATCAATCTTAGAGAATTCCACTTCAGTTTATACTGAAACAGTGTTTTCTCAACTTCTTTGAAAATAGTTTTTCTTAACCAAAAAAACTCCCTGCTTTATTAAGATTCAATTCACATGCTATAAAACTCACCTTTTTATTTATTTTTTTCTTGCAGTACTAAGGGTTAAATCTAGGGTCTTGCACATGCTAAGCAAAAACTCTACCACTGACCTGTATCCAGCCCTTTTTATATTTTATTTTGAGACAGGGTCTCACTAAGTTGCCCAGGAGGGCCTCAAACTTGTGATCCTCCTGCTTCATCCTCCCTAGTAGCTGGGATTATAGGCATATGCCACTGAACCCAGCAAAATTTACCCACTTAAAGTATATTATTCCATTTTGAAAATATGCTTTCCTGCAATTGTTCCATAGAGATTAATCATAGAAGCTAATTCTCTAGTTTCTTCAAACTTGTCATTGACTCATCAAATGACACTCGAGTGTGTTTTGACATTGGTAACAACTGTTAGCACATTAAGACCCAAGGAAAACCACTCAAAATTATTTTTCTTGTTTTAAAATTGACTATGGATACTGTTTCTGATGTTCTCAATTCTGTAGTGACTATTCTTGACAAAATATTCTTCAGCAAGTTTTGAATAGTCTTGAAAAAAAATTTTTTTTCCTCTAGGCCCTTAATTTTTTGGCTGCTACAATCTGGTATAATTCCATCAACCCATTCTTAAATGACTTTTTTTTTTTTTTTTTGGCTTGGTAAGCAAATGAGTCACTCAAAAACTTGCTTTGGTTGTCACTCATTATTTAATCTTATGAAGAAATTCTGCTGTATTGAGATATTCCACTTTGAATTTTCTATTTTTTTCCTGCAGTTTGCTTTCCCATAAGTTGTGAATATTGTATATGTGCTTCGGTAATAATGTTGACATAATCTACTATTTTAGCTCACCTATACTCAAAATGCTTTGTCATCTAATTTGATAAAGTAATTAATATTCCACACTAGTCAATATTGCCACTTAAAAGTATAGTATCTGAAGTCTATTTTCCTTTTCTTATTTTGGCATAATGGGTACGTATTGGTTATCTTAAAAGAGAAAAGAAAATGTCATGGTATTATGGCCATACACACGGTGCTTGAAAACTGGTTGAGTTATACCCACATCGCTGTGCTGTAGTGTGCCAAGCGTCACTGTAAGAGATGAGAGCATCACACGTAATCTCTGTCAGGACTACTCACCTCTCACCTCAGCACCAAAGTAACTCTGGACAATATGCAAACAAATGAGTGCAACTGTGTTCTGATAAAACTTCCTTTGTGGATACAATACTAACATTTGGATTCTATGTAATTTTCACATTTTATAAACTATGATTCTTTTTAATTTTCCCAGCTATTTAAAATGTAATAATCACTCTTAGGTTGTGGGTCCTACAAAAATAGGCAGCTGCTGAATCTAACCCTGGGGCGTGTTTGCCAACTTCTAATCCTGAGGGCCACCAGCTCAGTGGGAATAAGTCCTCCCTCACCAGAGCTCACCCCTGCCTAAAGCATTCTGAAGAGTGGGTGCTCACATTGAACCTCTAGAATGAACACAAGACTCCACCTCCAAGTCACACCACATACTGCCATCTTCCAGAGCTCTTTCCTGGCACTTGGGTGAACATGACGAGACATTTACTGTCTCCTTGACTTCAACTCCGAGAAGTCAGTTCTGCGGGCAAGTTTTCATAGACTAAAAAATTCGACCATAGAGTAACAAGAGGAAATGTGGCCAGTGTGGGATTGTCCCCAGGTTTCAAAGTGGGTGCTCTGTTCACTGTACTACCCTGTGTCTGTTTCATCCGGACACTTACCCAAGCCTGTCCCACATCTCTGCCCATGTTCTCCGACCCGTCCTTCTCCCAGAATCACCAGAGACTCCTAGCTTCACTCTGCCTTGTCAGGCAACATAGCTGGCTTGCTGGCCTGTCTTCTGCTGTGTTCTTCTGTAGCTCACATGCTTTATGACACATACTTTTGATGATAAGAAATGCTCTGGAAAGTCTAATAAACTGGATGTTTAGACCCTGGACTCTCACCGTAATCCTTCTGTGAAACAGCTAGGTGACTGTTGTTGGAATGCATAATGTCCTCCAAAGGTTCATGTGATGAAGGTGTGGCCCCCCGTGTAGCTGCATTAAGAAGTGGGGATTTGGGAAGTGATAGGCTCATGAAGGCTCTGCTACTTGAATGGACTGTTGGGAGGTAGTGGAAAATGGAGGAGGTGGGCCTAGCAGGAGGAAGTGGAGCCTGGGAGTGTGCTGAGAATGTCTCTCTCATCTCTGGTCCCTTCTCTCTCTTTGCTTTCTCGTCACCATGAGGTGAACATCTTTGCTCTACCATACCCTTTTGCCATAGTGTTCTTCCTAACCACAGGCCTATAGCAATAGACACAGCCCATCAAGGACTGAAACCTATGAAACCCTAAGTCAAAATGAATCTTTTCTCCCTTAAATTGTTTTTCTCAGGTATTTTGCCACAGTGGTGACTAACACGATAACCATGCAAAATTTCCCTTATTCTCTGATCTTCAGTTTCCTTGTCTATAAAATAGGAGTGAGGGTTGAGCGATACCATCATTTCCTGAGCTCCTTCCCCTATTCCCTACCACATTTTATTACCCACACATTGCCACATTTTTATTAGTAAGAGCTACGGGAAGTTGTTACTGCTGATAGGGTCAGAGAGGCCTGGATCATGAACCTTGCTTTAAGGTTCATGACACAATAGTCTATTAATAGACATGTTACCCCTGAAATGCCAACTGCTGGCGTGTTCACAAGGACACCTGAGAACAAATTAACCAAACAAAGAAGTCAACTTGATCTTTAGTCACATGCACAAAGAGAATAGAGAATAGGACATTATGGAATGAGGAAGGGCTGAAATGAAAGCCCATTTCACAAATATTTATTAAGTATCAACTCTGTGTCCACAGAAGGGAGTGGGGGTTGATAACAAAACAGATAAATGGGACCCAAGTCTCTATACTGGAGGTGTCCCCATCCTTAATAGGTGATAACCAGGGAGCTAATAATTTAAATTTAGAAATAAGAAAAATTTGGGAATCAACAGCATTGAAGTCAGTGAGCCTTTTGACCTGCCTGCCACTGTACAGAAGTAGGTTTGAGAAAATGTACTTTATTGTGATGCCTGTCAATCAGGGGATAGAGAGCCTTTGGGGACATTAATGATCTCAAGTCCCATTTTCCTGAAGGTTAACCTCATAGTTCTTTGGACATAGCGTAGTATTGCAGAGCAAGAGAGCAAGAAGAATGTGCTCCTTTCAATTTAATTGTGATTCTCAACTTGTTTCATAGTTTAAGAGATGGTCAGATATGTGATTTAAAAAAAAAAATAAATGGCACTATGTGAAACCCAAGTCACAGTTCAGTTGCTTTGTTCTTAACCACAAAATGTTTTACATTTAGCAAATACTTAGATAGCATTTGTCATGCAAAATAGTATTGTGTTTAATAGATACTGACTCATTTAATTCTCAAGATAACTTTAAGAGGTGGATTCTATCATTATAACACTAAGGAAACTGAAGCCTAAAGAGATTAGAAATAATGTGTCTAGTGTCACCGGGCTAGCAAGTGGGGTGTGCATGCAGAAAGGCACTAATAGCCACAGCACCTGCCTCTCCCACTAACTCAGCAACCTCTGTTCCCCCGACCATGGCTGCAAGCTTAGCTGGGGAGATGTTATGGAGGTGAGCAGGAAGTCCTTTCTCCTCGTGTTTCCCAAGCAACCTTGGATATTGGTTGTAGCTGCTTGAAACCTCATGGGGGACCAGCAGAATCTGTGTCTCCTGTCCCCAGTGTCTCTCAGCACCTGGAGCCCACTCTGCCCTCACATAGCAGAACAGACCCTCCTCTCCAACTTGCCTCCCACTTCTCTCCTGATTAGCTTAGCACACATCTGTCCCTGAGTAGCCCTAATCCAGGTCTGCCACCCCTCCCTCCAAGTTCCTTGCCCTCCCAGGAGGACTCTCTTCCCAGCAAGGGGAAACTACTTAGTTGGAATTATGGAGATACACAGGGGCTTCCTCAGGACAAGGGTGTCCTGTTCCTGGAATATCTACTCAGATTAGAAGGAATTTAAGCATTTTTTTAGGGTAGCTGAAATAGATGTTGGCTTATAGCCTCTCTTTTCTGCAAGGTACTGGCCTTTGACTTGGTATCATAAATTAGCAGTATCTTCATGGGACTTGTATTTAGAAGATAGTAATGAAAAGAAGCAGACACAAACCAGAGTCCATTTTTCTGGTTTTCAGGGGGAGCGAACCTGAGATGTAAGCATCCTGCCTGGGGTCAGGGATGGGAGCGGTGGGTGCCCGTGCTGGGTGGCTGGGTCGGCAGGGCTGTCTTCACGGGAGTACTGGAGTTGGCACTATTCCTGTTTGGGCATCTTCCAAGTCTCTCCTGGAGATTCTGTGAGCCACTTGAAATCCAGTAATGAACCAAACAGATTAGATGCTCATCTTTGCAACTAAGAACACCAACTAATACAGGAGGTTATTACTGTTAGGATTGAAGACTCTGTTCACCCTCCCCCCCCACACACACAAAGAAAGCAATAATAATAGTCCAAGCATCAGAGAATGCCTATACTATGTCAGGAACTGTGCTGGAAGATCTATCTATCTACCTATCTATCTATCTATCCATCCATCATCTATATCTATCGTCTATCTATTATCTATCTATCATCATCATCTATGAAAAATAAGTGGAAGGTCATCTCACTTCTCATACCTCCTGCTTCTGTTGCTTCTATCGTTTTTACTTTGTCAGGGTTTTGTAGCATGTATTCTATTTCCAAATATTTATTTTTTGGTGCAGGGGATGGAACCCAGAGCCTTATGCATGTTAAGCATGTGCTCTACCACTGAGCTACATGCCCAGCTCCTATTTACAAGTTTTAATTCTTTTGTTTTTCAGCATTAGGTCTATGGCTAATGACTTTTCCATTCCCAAATTCTGTGCTATGATTCTTCTCTTAGTTGGCAGCACTCTACCAGGGAGCAGTGATTCTGGGTATTGTACCCATGAAATCTTCCTTGCATATTCAAGTAAATAACCTTCCAGCCCTTGCTTCATTGCCCTCTGGCTTTGCACATTGCTATGAAGAAGTCTGAAGCCAGACTTATTCTACTTTTTTGTTTTATTTTTTGGTACCAGGGATTGAACCCGAGGCACTCATCCACTAAGCCATATCCCCAGCCCTTTTCTATGTTTTTTTAGAGACAGGCTCTCACTGAGTAGCTTAGGGCCTCTCTAAATTGCCAAGGTTGGCTTTGAACTTGTGATTTTCCTGCTTCAGTCTCCCAAGCCACTGGGATTATAGGCATGCCCCACCAGTTTATTCTGCTCTCTTGAAAGGGACTTCCTTTTAAAAGGGACTTCCTAGTTTTAAAAGTAGCAAAACATAATACCTAAAATCCAAGGGTGGCTATGGCTTTCCCAATATCCTGTCCTAAGTAGCTCATCTGAACCCAGAATTTGCATCTGAATCTGTCTTTGAAGCCTACACCCTTCGATCCCACCTCATGAGGGAATTTCTGTGCACCTGGGAGGGATACAACCGGTACATTAGGAAACCGGGAAAAGTAACTCAGTCTCACTGGGCTTCAAGTTTCCCTTTTGTAAAATGGCAGGCTACACTAGGTTCATAGATTTAAAAGTTTTTTGTTATTGTTTATTGTTTTTATAGAACTGGGGATCAAACCCAGGGCTTTGTCCATGCACTGACCTACAACCCCTGGGCCCCTAAATGTTAAAAGCATAGAACTAGTGATGTGTCAAAAAAACAGGAAAAAAATTGGTTGTGTGTGGAGGATCTGACATATGAGCTTCTGCCTAAGCACAGGTACAGAGAAGTACCTTATTCTATCACTATTGTTTCATAAAATAAACATTGTTTTCATAACCCCCCTCAAGGACATTATCTCATAATAATGAGGTGGCATTTAAATTGAGTAAATTTTGTTTTTTGAAAAATTCCTCAGTTATTTCATGCATTAGGCCTCGATCTTGATAACTGGTCTCAGATAACTCTCTCCAGATCCAGCACCCCTAGCACTCAGGACATCAGGATATCTATTTATAGATCTATATATAGCTGTAGATAAAGATATAGATATTTTTTGGCACTGGGGACTGAATCCATGGGTGCTTTACATTTGGGCCACATCCCCAGTGCTTTTTAACACAGGGACTCACTAAGTTGCCAAGTCTGGCCTTGAACTTAGGATCCTCCTGCCTCAGTCTTCAAAACAGGATTCTGTAAATTCTGTCTAGAGGCCTAGATGACTTCTAAAAAAGTCTTTTAAAGCTCATGTTCTGACATGAATAAAGGTGAGAACTGCTCTCATTTTCTGAGGTTAAGATGATTGGGACCCTATCCTTTGGTGTTTAGAAAGGAATTATCCTGAAGTGAGGGATAAGATATTTCCCTTGGGTATAAAGGGTGTGGAAAGACAGGAAAGGTGGATTTCATTCCTTGATTAAACTAGTTATCACTGGGCTAAATATAGATTGAGTTCTGTGTGTAATATGAAATTATGGTATGTTGTCCTGAACAACTCCTTTTACTGATAGGGTTACAGTGATAATGCTTTACAGTGGGATTTGCACAACTGAAGTCAGAAGGAGGGTAGGACAGAGAAATTGGTAGTTAGGTTTTTTTCTACTTATCACAAAACACTGCTTCAAGCACTTCTGCCTGATACACATTTATTCTACATTTGCTTCATCTCAGAAACTTAGATGTATCCTGCCATTTACATCTACACTACAGACATCATAATTTAAACCCTCAACATACCTCTGAATTGGGCGTTTCATTTTTTTCTATGTTTTAGAGGAGAAAGTAATGACTGGATTGGATTGGTTATGAAATTCATCAAGTTTCCACAGCAAATAAGCAGTAGAGGTGTTTCAAACCTAGGTCCACTCATTCACACAAAGCTTCATACAGCAGGTGTGGCCAATATTAGCCAAGCAATATGTATTTTTTATTTGAATTCTTATTAAAAAATCAAGACAACTTAGTTGAAGAATTTTAGTAATAACCTCAAATGTTCCATGGCACTGAATTAGGAATCAAACAATTCATATGAACTGTACAAACTAGTGTTACTTTTAGTTATAAGGATGGGCTCAGTAATGCTGCAATAACAAGGAATTTTCTTAAATCTTCACACAAGTTTATTTCTCACTCATGTCCAACCCTGGCCAGCAAGGGGCCACGTCTGTCTTAGGAATTTAGGGTTCCAGGTTAATAGCATTCCAACATGTATCCCAACATGACTGTGGAAGCTAGAGAAGTGAACATCAGATAGTGGTTCTTAGAGTGTCTTTCCAGAAGTGACACATTGCTTCAATCAAAGCCAAGTCTCATGGCCAAACTTTAAAGAGATGGGGAAGTGATTCCTACTGTATGCCTGGAAGGAGAAATGGTAAAAAGATTTGGTGAACAGCAGAAACCCCCTTCCCCTCTCCCAAGCAATCACCCCTCTGTTTTCTGTCCTTATGGTTTTATATTTTCCAGACTATGAGATAAATGGAATCATACAGTTCGCAGCCCCATGTCCAGTCTTTTTCACTTACCACACCCTTTTGAGATTCATCCTTGGGGTTGCCTGATCCAGTAGTAGTTTGTTTCTTTAAATTGCCAGTGGTATTCCATTGCATAGCTATCCCACAATTCTGCAGGTAAAGGGTTTTCTAGTCTACCTCCCCCCTTTGCAGTACTGGGGATTGAATCCAGTGAGGTTCTTCCAGAGCTACTCCCCTAGTTCTTTTCATTCATTATTTTGAGTCAGGGTCTTGCTAAATTGTCCAATCTGGCTTCTAACTTGTAATCCTCCTGCCTCAGCATGCTGAATTGCTGGGATTACAGGTGTGCGTCACCAGGCTAGTGTAATTTTAAAGCATTTTCTCCTCCAATGCCCACTTGAGCTTTGTTACAATAAATTTTTGCTAAAGGTTCCAGTTCAGTCATATGTCATTGCTATATATCTATTCACCAGCATCTAATTATTAGCCTTCTCAGCCTTCAGTTACTAGAGGAACTAGTTCTCTAGGACCTTTCATTTTACTATATTTATTTTGCTAGACATTCATCCACCCACTTACCTCTTTGTTTTAATGAATGTCTACTAGATGCATGCCAAGCACTGAGCATAAGATGTATTAAAAGAACAGTGTTGATTCCTGTAAACGACAGAGTTATGATTCTGAGTACATTTATTCCTTCATGTTTCCGGGAGCAGGTTAAGGAATGGAGGGGAAATGACAAGAAGCTTTAACAGGAAGTCCAAGGTCTCCAGGGGCAATTGCTAATGAATCAGCATTACAATAACACATTGATTGATTCTTTAATTTTTTTTCCTTATTTTGGAGACAGGAGAACTTATTGAAGAGAACCAATATGTGCTCTTTAAAGTTTATGAAGTGTTTTCAGAAAACTTTCCCTTTTAATTTTCACAACTCTGCTAGACATTTACTAGTATCCTCATTTTACTGACCAGGGTGCTGAGATTCAGAAGACTGGGAAGACTTGTAGCCTGACTTCATAATTTGGGGAAAACAACAGGAAAACAGTGGAGAGCGTCCTGTACCAATGGGCTGTGCTGGCGGTTTTTTTTGAGGTAAAAAAAATCAACATAAATATTTATTCCTGGCCTCTTTTACTCTCTGACCTGAAGTTTCTGCTCATGGTGTCAGAGACTGCATGGTGTCATTTCAATGTCTGATACAGGAGGACTCTGACCTAGATGATTTCTGTATCATATGCCTTATCGTTTTTTTTTTTTTTGTTTTTTTTTTTTTTTTTTTGGTACCAGGGATTGAACCCAAGGCCACTACCATTCAGCTACATCCCCAGACCTTTTTATTTTTTATTTTGAGATAGAGTCTTGCTAAATTGTCCATGTTGACTTTGAACTCGTGACCCTCTTGCA
Source organism: Sciurus vulgaris (assembly GCF_902686455.1). NCBI lineage: Eukaryota > Metazoa > Chordata > Mammalia > Rodentia > Sciuridae > Sciurus > Sciurus vulgaris. The sequence continues at coordinate 74,853,260 of NC_136470.1, forward strand.
TCAGCTTCCAAAATTGCTGGGATTATAGGTATGTGCCACCAAGCCCAGCACCTTGCCTTTTTTTCCTTACTTCCCAAGCAACTGGAAAATGGATCACAATGCATTCTGAAGTTCTCTTTTTCTTCTTCTTCTTTTTTAAATCAGGGATCAAATCCAGGAGCCTTTAAACACTGAGTCACATACTCAGCAACTTTTTATGTCTTGTGACAGGAACTCGCTAAATTTCTGAAGCTAGCTTTGAGCTTGAGATCCTCCTGCCTCAGCCCCCTGAGCCTCTGGGAGTACAGGTGTGCACCACCATGCCTGGTGCTGAAGTTCTTTGGGGATCTTTACTTGCTGTCAAATCAAATCCTGAGGTGGAGGCTCAGTCAGGTCAGAGGCACAAGTAGGAGAGGATTCAGCTCTACTGTGTATAACAGAAGGGCCTCCCATTTTAGGTTCAAAACAATGACCAGGGTGCAACATTATTCATAATAATATGACAATAACGTAAGTGTCCACTGACAGATAAAGAAATTATGATCTATACATAAATAATGAATATTATTTGGCACTAAAAAAGGAGGTATTGTCATTTGAGACAACATGGAACTTGGAGGACATTATGTGAAGTAAAATAAGCCAGACACAGAAAGATAAATAATGTATGACTTCATTTATATGTATTAGTATATACTGTAGGTATGTATGCATTGCTATCACAAAATACCAGAGGCAAGATACTTATAAAGGAGGTTATTTTCACGTGGCTGCCGCCATTTTGAGACAACAGTCAGGTCCTGTAGGACCCCTGGAAGGACTGACTGAGTCCTGTCTCCAGGATCCCTCAGCCCGACTGAACACTCCCTGCCTCTGGGGCCCTCACATCAACTGACTGCTCCCTGCCGCCAGGACCCCCAGACCAACTGACTGTGCCCTATCACCAGGAACCCAGACGAACTGATTGCACCCGGCCTCCAGGATCCCACAACCACACCAAACACACCCGACCTCCAGGACCCCTGCCTGACCAACCGCATCCCGTCTCCAGGACCTCCAGCTGACCACGTCCACCCCTGAGCTGCAGCTCCCCATTTGCCAACACATTTGGAAGCCAGAGCAGCCATCTTGGATAATCCTGGAAGCCGTAGCTCCGATCTTTGGGTGGGGCAAATCCCATCCTGAGACGCCTGCTGGAGGCTTGAAGCTCATTGTCAGGTACCTCTCATACATCAGGCTACTGAACACTGGGAGGTTTCATTAGTATATGACTGTTATACTGTAGATTTTCTTTTTTCTCCTTTTTTAAAAAAATATTTAAGTTTTTATTTCTTTACGTTTCTGGCTTTCTTTTCCTTCTGTTTACTTGTTCCCTCAGAGTCACTTTCTCCCTTATTTACATGATGTTATTGTCCCCATAGGGGCTATTTGGTTTAGGATTGCATAGTGTCTGATTTGGGACTGCTAATATTGATCTCCCCTTAAAGAAAGGGTTTTGGAAACCTACAGGGCCACTATAAGCCTATAGGGGGAAATCTGCAATACCCCAGATCTGCACTGCTAGAGGGGAAGATACATGAACAACATGAAAAAACAAGGGAAGAAAATGATCCAAACAAATCTAGATTCTATAGTAATAGAATCCAATGACAGTATGTTAGAAGAAATGTCAGAAAAGGACTTCAGATTATACATGATTAAGATGATTCACAAACCAAAGATGAGAGAAGAGAGCAAATGCAGGCCATGAATGATGATACCAATAAGCTGAAAGAGCAACTGCAGGAAGCAAAAGATCATTTCAACAAAGAGAGATTCTCAAAAAAAAAAAAAAAAAAAAAAAACCAGACGGAAATCCTTGAAATGAAGGAGACAATAAACCAAATAAAAAACTCAATGGAAAGCATCACCAACAGACTAGACCACTTGGAAGACAGAACCTCAGACAATGAAGACAAAATATTTAATCTTGAAAATAAAGTCGCCCAAACAGAGAAGATGGTAAGAAATCATGAACAGAATCTCCAAGAACTATGGGACATCATGAAAAGACCAAGTTTAAGAATTATTGAGATTGACGAAGGCACAGAGATACAAACCAAAGGAATGAACAACCTATTCAATGAAATAATATCAGAAAATTTCCCAAACCTGAAGAATGAAATGGAAAATCAAATACAAGAGGCTTACAGAACACCAAATGCACAGAATCACAACAGATCCACACCAAGGCACATTATAATAAAAATGCCTAACATTCAAAATAAAGATAGGATTTTGAAGGCCGCAAGAGAAAAGCATCAGATTACATATAGGGGGAGACCAATACGGAGAGCAGCCAACTTCTCAACCCAGACTCTAAAAGCTAGAAGGGCCTGGACCAACATATTTCAAGCTCTGAAAGAACATGGTTGCCAACCAAGAATCCTATCCCCAGCAAAACTAACCTTCAGATTTGAAGATGAAATAAAATCCTTCCATGATAAACAAAAGTTAAAAGAATTTACAAATAGAAAGCCTGCGCTACAGAATGTTCTCAACAAAATATTCCATGAGGAGAAAATGAAAAACAACAATGTAGGTCAGCAAAGGGAGGAACTACCTTAGAGAAAAAACACTCAAAGGAGAAACCAAGCCAACTTAAAAACCAAAAATAAGCCCAAATGACTGGGAATACAAATCATTTCTCAATAATAACCCTGAATGTTAATGGCCTAAACTCATCAATCAAAAGACATAGACTGGCAGAATGGATTAAAAAGAAAGACCCAACAATATGCTGCCTGCAAGAGACTCATCTCAAAGAAAAAGATATCCACAGACTAAAGGTGAAAGGATGGGAAAAAACCTACCACACACATGGACCCAGTAAAAAAGCGGGGGTTTCCATCCTTATATCAGATAAAGTGGATTTCAAGCCAAAGTTAGTCAGAAGGGATAAAGAAGGACATTTCATAATGCTTAAGGGAACCATAAATCAGGAAGACATAATGATAGTAAATATTTATGCCCCAAACAATGGTGCATCCCTGTACATCAAGCAAATCCTTCTCAATTTCAAGAATCACATAGACCACAACACAATAATTCTGGGTGACTTTAACGCACCGCTGTCACCACTAGATAGATCTTCAAAACAAAATCCAACCAAAGAAACCATAGAACTCAATAACACAATCAATAACCTAGACTTAATAGACATATATAGAATATTCCATCCATCAACGAGCGGATACACTTTCTTCTCAGCAGCACATGGAACCTTCTCGAAAATAGACCATATGTTATGCCACAAAGCAGCCCTTAGGAAATGCAAAAAAATAGAGATACTGCCTTGTGTTCTATCAGATCATAATGGACAGAGTAGAAATCAATGACAAAGTAAAAAAATGAAATTACTCCAACACTTGGAGACTAAATAATATGCTATTGAATGAATCATGGATAACAAAAATCATCAGGGAGGAGATTAAAAAATTCTTAGAGGTCAATGAGAATGATGATACAACATATCAAAATCTCTGGGACACTATGAAAGTGGTACTAAGAGGAAAATTCATTGCATGGAGCACATTCCAGAAAAGAATGAAAAGTCAACAATTAAATGACCTAACATTACAGCTCAAAGCCCTAGAAAAAGAAGAACAGAATAACAGCAAAAGTAGTAGAAGACAGGAAATAATTAAAATCAGAGCTGAAATCAATGAAATTGAAACAAAAGAAACTATTCAAAAAATTGACATAATAAAAAGTTGGTTCTTTGAGAAAGTAAACAAAATAGATAAACCCTTAGCCACACTAACAAAGAGAAGGAGAGAGAAGACTCAAATTACTAAAATACATGTTGGAAAAGGAAATATCACAACAGACACCACTGAGATACAAAACATAATGAGAAGCTACTTTGAAAATCTGTATTCCAACAAAATAGAAACTACTGAAGACATTGACAAATTTCTAGAGACATATGCTCCTCCCAAACCGAACCAAGAGGACATACACGATTTAAACAGATCAATATCAAGCAATGAAATAGAAGAAGCCATTAAAAATCTACCATCCAAGAAAAGCCCAGGACCAGACGGATTCTCAGCCAAGTTCTACAAGACCTTCAAAGAAGAACTCATTCCAATACTTCTCAAAGTATTCCAGGATATAGAAAAGGAGGGTACCCTACCGAACTCATTCTATGAAGCTAATATCACCCTCATACCCAAACCAGGAAAAGACACATCAAGGAAAGAAAATTTTAGAGCAATATCCTTGATGAATATAGATGCTAAGATCCTTAACAAAATATTGGCAAACCGTATCCAAAAACATATTAAGAATATTGTGTACCACGATCAAGTGGGGTTCATTCCTGGAATGCAAGGATGGTTTAGCATCCGTAAATCAATAAACGTAATCCATCATGTCAATAGACTTAAGGATAAGAATCACATGGTTATTTCAATTGATGCAGAAAAAGCGTTTGACAAACTACAACACCCCTTCATGCTCAAAACACTAGAAAAAATAGGGATAGTAGGAACATACCTGAACATTGAAAAGGCTATTTATGCTAAGCCCATGGCCAACATCATTCTTAATGGAGAAAAACTGAAACCATTCCTTTTAAAAACTGGAACAAGACAGGGATGTCCTCTTTCACCACTTCTTTTCAACATTGTCCTCAAAACTCTAGCCAGAGCAATTAGGCAGACTAAAGAAATTAAAGGGATACAAATAGGAAAAGAGGAACTTAAGCTGTCACTATTTGCGGATGACATGATTCTATATTTAGAGGATCCAAAAACCTCCTCCAGAAAACTTCTAGACCTCATCAATGAATTCAGCAAAATAGCAGGCTATAAAATCAACATGCATAAATCTACAGCATTTTTATACGCAAGCGATGAAACAGCTGAAAGGGAAATGAGGAAAACAACTCCATTTGCAATAGCCTCAAAAAAAATAAAATACTTGGGTATCATTCTAACCAAAGAGGTAAAAGATCTCTACAATGAAAACTACAAAACACTGAAGAAAGAAATTAAGGAAGACCTTAGAAGATGGAAAGATCTCCCATGTTCTTGGATAGGCAGAATTAATATTGTCAAAATGGCCATACTACCAAAAGTGCTATACAAATTCAATGCGATTCCAATTAAAATCCCAATGATGTACCTCACAGAAATAGAGCAAGCAATCATGAAATTCATCTGGAAGAATAAGAAACCCAGAATAGCTAAAGCAATCCTTAGCAGGAAGAATGAAACAGGGGGTATCGCAATACCAGAACTTCAACTATACTACAAAGCAATAGTAACAAAAATGGCATGGTATTGGCACCAAAATAGACAGGTAGATCAATGGTACAGAATAGAGGACATGGACACAAACCCAAATAAATACAATTTTCTCATACTAGACAAAGGGGCCAAAAATATGCAATGAAGAAAAGATAGCCTCTTCAACAAATGGTGCTGGGAAAACTGGAAATCCATATGCAACAGAATGAAACTAAACCCCTATCTCTTACCCTGCACAAAACTCAACTCACAATGGATCAAGGACCTTGAAATCAGACCAGAGACCCTACATCTTATAGAAGAAAAAGTAGGTCCAAATCGTCACCTTGTTGGCTTAGGGTCAGACTTCCTTAACAGGACTCCCATAGCACAAGAGATAAAAGCAAGAATCAATAACTGGGATAGATTCAAACTAAATAGCTTTCTCTCAGCAAAGGAAACTATCAGCAATGCAAAGAGAGAGCCTACAGAGTGGGAGAATATCTTTGCCAATCATACTTCAGATAGAGCACTAATTTCCAGAATATATAAAGAACTCAAAAAACTCTACACCAAGAATACAAATAACCCAATCAACAAATGGGCTAAGGAAATGAACAGACACTTCACAGAAGAAGATTTACAAGCAATCAACAGATATATGAAAAAATGTTCAACATCTTTAGTAATAAGAGAAATGCAAATCAAACTACCCTAAGATTCCATCTCACCCCAATTAGAATGGTGATTATCAAGAACACAAGCAACAATAGGTGTTGGAGAGGATGTGGGGAAAAAGGTACACTCATACATTGCTGGTGGGACTGCAAATTAGTGCGGCCACTCTGGAAAGCAGTGTGGAGATTCCTTAGAAAACTTGGAATGGACCTACCATTTGACCCAAAGGACTCAAAATCAGCACACTACAGAGATACAGCCACATCAATGTTCATAGCGGCTCAATTCATAATAGCCAGACTATGGAACCAACCTAGATGCCCTTCAATTGATGAATGGATAAAGAAACTGTGGTATATATATATACAATGGAATATTACTCAGCTATAAAGAATAATAAAATTATGGCATTTGCAGGCAAATGGATGAAATTGGAGAATATCATGTTAAGTGAGATAAGCCAATCTCAAAAATCCAAAAGAGGAATGATCTCACTGATAAGCGGATGATGACACTTAATGGGGGGTGGGAGTGGGACAAGAATGGAGGAAGGAGGGACTGTATAGAGGAAAAAGAGGGATGGGAGGGGTGGGGGGAAGGAAAAAATAATGGAATGAATCAAACATCATTACTCTATGTAAATTTATGAATATGCAAATGGTATGCTGTTACTCCATGTACAAACAGAAACAACATGTATCCCATTTGTTTACAATAAAAATAAATTAAAAATAAAATAAAATGCATATGTTAGGGCTGGGGATGCAGCTTAGTGGTGGAACATTTGCTAAGCATGTGAGGCCCTAGGTTTGATTCTAGCACTACAAACAAAACAAAACACAAATGCATATTATAATTAAGCAAACAAACCAACAAAACAATTCTTCTAATCTTAAGAAGCAAAAAAATGGTATCTTGTTTTAATTTCTAGCATGATTTGAGATTGACCAATTTTATTACTACTTTATGATAAAGTACTTGTTCATGTGCATTTTTAAAAATATATATATATTTTTTTTAAAAAAAGGAGGTTATTTAGCTCAGTTCTAAAGGTTCAAGGGCATGGAGACAGTAGTTCTAGGGAAGACATCCTGGATGTACATAATGGCAGAGTCCAGTATGAAGAAGAGACCATATTGCAACACAGGATTGATGGGGCAGGAGTAAGGGGGGGAGACTGAGGTCCCCCAATCCCTTCCAAGGGTATATTCCCAACGGATCCAAGAACCTTCCTCTAATCCCTATCTATTAAAGGTCCCACCACCTCCAAACATTGCCACACTAAGGACCAAGTCAACACATGAACTTCTGAAGGATGAGCCACATTGAAACCAGTTATGTGGAATCTAAAAAAAGAGAAAGTCAAAAACATAGAAACAGAGAACAGAATGTTGGGAGAAGATGACAATGGAGAGTAGACTAAAGGGTACAAACTTTCAGTTGTGTAAGATGAGTAAATCAATCTGGTATATAGCATGAATGCTATAGTGAATAATATTTCATTGTGTATTGAGAGATTGTTAAAGAGTAGATTTTAGGTGTTTGTCTATACACACAAAACTATGTGAGCTGACAGATAACGCTAATTTGTTTGACTATAGGAACCATTTTACTTGTATATCAAAACATCATGCTGTATATGTTAAATATGTATAAATTAAAAAATAATTATTAGTGGAGAGAAGGTTTGGATAATGTGATGTTTACAGTGTCTGGTTGAGCTGAGCAGAAATAAGAAGGGGTCAGCACTGGCTTCCTGTTAAGATCTCAGCTGGAGGCTATGAACTGATGGGCTGGGAAAGCTGAGAGGGAGGAAATAGTCAGAATAGGAGAAGGCTGCCAGTCAGCTCCATTCAGGAATGTTTGGTGGGTCCCAACTCTAACATAATCTGCCAAAAAGTCACTTCCATGGACCAAGCTACTATCATTGGCCTCCTAGTGCCAAGGTTTTTGCCGTAAAGCATGTGAGAGGCTCATTTGTCCCTGCCATGTGAAGCATCCAAGGAAGCTATTGAACATATAGCTAGCCAGGCAGTCATATTCCTTGGCCACTGAATGTGGCCATGGCCCACTGTCTTAAAGTTCCACAAATCCTCTCCATCAGAGGACACATATACTTTCCCTTCTCCTCCAAAATATGAGGAGTTGGCATGGAGTGTTAGTAAGAGGCATTCAGGAGGAAATTTCCAGTGTCCATCTGTCTATCCATCCAACATCAACAGCGTCCATCTTCTGGGCACTAAGGGTAGGGAAGTGACCCCCACTGCCAATATTTGCCACGGAGGAGTTCACTGCACACTTCTGTTGTGTAAGCAATGCCCTAATGAAAAATAATTTGTGCTCCTGTCGGTTTACTTATTAATAAGAGAAGAACACACATTGAGAACAATATTCATTTTATTGCATCATTTCACTGACTAGAACGCCAGACTTATAGTGGATATAAGTAGAAAAATAACCGAATTCTTACAAACAATACTTTGCTGCTACAGTACTGAATAATTAGTGAAGGCTGCAATTATAATACAACTTTAAATAACATTCTCATAATGGATTTAACACAATCAACCAGGGGCTAAAGTTCAAAGGTTTACAAACAGAAATCCAGGACAATATGAAAACTCAAAAAGTTCATATTTCCACTACATGCGCCATTTAACCATAAATCCAGCAACACAAACATTTAAAAAACTCACAGCACTCTTGATGAAACAATAATTTTCTTTTTAGAACAAATTTAGGTAATACAGAAAGATAAGTGAGTTGGATCAGTGTCCTAGACAAACTGGTTCCATTCCATCCCTGTCCTGTCTTATCCTCTCTACCCAGGAACTCTGCACTGAAGTGCACTGAACATCATTAAAAATTTATAAAACCAAATCTAATAGCAAACTCCCTTGAAATGGCCTCTTGAAAATACCCATGGTACAGGTCTAGTTTAGGATCTGTCTCTTTTTAGTTTCCTTTGGTTTCACAGACTTTTCTGTGAGCTAAAGTTTACATCAGATATGGAGTATAATATTATTAAGATACTTTAGAACAACAGATTAATTATCATTTAATGTCCCTACCATTTTTACAAGTTTCTTCTTTGGGGTTTTGAGAAAACAAAATGAAAACAAGAACACCTACCCAAAGGTGAACTCTATAAAACCCTATTTGTTTCCAAAAATGCACACAAGAACCTTAGAATGATGCTTCATCCAGAAGAAATGAAGTGAAATCTTCCTTCCTACCTCCACAAAAGCTTTCAGTTAGAAAAAACATATTTATGATAATAAGGGCAGTTTTAAATACAAAATACCGAATACTAACTTTGCTCTCTTCCTCTTTCCAAAGAAAGGTCTTCTAGTCTCAAAGTCAAAGTTTATTTTAGAATTATGAATCAAAGCCCTAATTATGGGTTTGGGTAACTCCACTATACAGGCAAAGTCAAATGAGTTAAAGTGCACCTGAGCACTTTACCAGTGGGCAAAGTAGCTTAATGAAGCATCAGAAGGCCATGTGCTAGGAGGGGGGCACCCTAACATTACTGCTCTAGAACTTTTACACCTGAATAGCGATCATCCTTCACAGACATTTTTGGGTAGCAATACAGTATCTTATTGCAAAGATGCTGCCCTCTACTATGGGCCAACTTCTAAGAGTTACCTCTTCCAAAAACTCAATAGTCACCTCTGACTTTTTGATCTTAACTACTATCATCCAGCTTGACTGCACCATCCAGTCAGCAATTCTGGCTCTAAATAACTTAGCTGCCTCTGAAAATTACCTTTCCCTTAAAGGAGGCAGATTTATCAGCATTTAAACTGTTTCCAACTCTGATAATGTTTCACACAAATATTCTCCCAATATTTGGAAGCCACGGCCTCAGTATGGAAACAAGACAGGCAGCCATCCAGAGGAAGCGTATGTCTGGCTGTGCTTGTCAAAAACCCACCCAGACCATCACCTTAACTTCCTACTGTCAAAGACACATATTGATGTGCTTCTTGCCAAGCATAAGCCCGTCACTATTTTCTTCATGAGGACCACATGCACCCAAGAAATATACATTTAAAAAACCAACCTGAAAGAACATTTTCAAAAGGATATTCAACACCTTTTCCACTTCATGTCATTAGTTTGGGTACTGTTTAATATTTTCTCTAAATATAATTTAAGTTCAATCTCTCTTGCCCTCTTTGATACTTAAAGTACACTGCATGGAGAGATGCCTGCCAGGAAGGTGAGCAGGGAGACCTAGTGGAAAGAACAACAGGGTAAGTCAGGCCAACTAGGACTTGAATCCTGCTTCTAACGAGGCTGACTATTTATCCTCTCTGAAGATTTCTATATCCAGGAAATACATGCTGTCTTGGCCAACTAACAAGGGTGCTGTAACTTGTATGGAACTTGGCCATGGCAGGAACATGAAAGATGTTATTTATCCTCCTAAAGAAATAGTTCATGGAGCAAACACGAAAAACAAAACAAAACAAAACAAACAAACAAACAAACAAAAAAAAACAACGGAAATAAGATTTTTAGGAGCGTAAACAAAACCCAGCATGGATGCTAGGAAGCCGGGAAGTCACGCTCTGGCGTGTTCCAGGACACACAGGTTCTCCTGGCCTGACTCTTCCCTACAGAAGCATCTTGAGGGCAGGTTAGTGTCACTTTTTCCTTCCTCACACTCTCCCCCACTGTGGGGTCCCAATGCAGGACCATGACATTGTTGTGCACATGAATCACAATTTCCAGGTGTGAGCACTGATGCTAAGCTCTTGCACACTAGCTGAGATTCCCCCATGTCAGGTGTACACACATCCAGACCTGTTCTGTCCATGGGCTGCTAATACCATACCAGCTGTTTCCTCTTGGCATAAGCAGGCCCCTTCTGGAAGTATTAACCTCAAGCAGGAGTGGACTCAGCCTTTCCCTTCTTCACCTAGGATGTGGTGAACACTGAGCAACACCCATGCCTCTTTTCATGCTTTCTTATACCTCAGGATGCTTTCCACATACCACGCCTCCTGAAAATTGTAGAGATGGTATGAACTCAACTTTGCTTAGTGCTTTTGTCACAGTTAACAACAACAACAACAAACACCCTTAATCTTAACTTGAACAAAAGACATGAAACTCACAGGACACACTTTTCTGGACTGTGGAATTCTTCCCAAAAATGCTCTTGGAACACAACACTTCATTTTGTGGGACTTAAGGCTTCTGACCCTGAGATAGGAGATGATTTGCCACTGTGATGTCAGCTCAAGGCAGCAGAAATACATGTCTTGGAAGAGCTTCTATGGTGGCTCTTCCCATAGCTGTGGGGCCTAGGGACAAGCAGGGGCATCACCTCACAAGGGATCCAAGTTGTTGGCTCAGGTGAGCTGAGTGCAGGAGCTCAAAACTCTCCAGTTAGATATGAAGCAGTGAGGCACAAAAGGCCATTTAGTTCCACAGAGATATAAGACCCAAAGTTTCAAGAAAGCGATGCTTTAAATTTTTAAGTTAACATCCATGGATAACAGAATTCTTTTTATATTTGTAGGTGCATTTTAACTGCTAAAATTCATTGCCCCTTTTCAAGTGTTCCTGCTATAGCAGGTGATGGTGAGTTGCAGAGACCAAGGGACACAGGAGCCACACCTAAAACACTTAGGGAGAGGACTGAGTGTGTTTTGAAAAAATTATAGAGAACCCTGAAACAACCATGCCCAGGTCAGAAATGTCCCAACAGTTGTACCATTTCCAGAAATGTGTGCCATTTAACTCCCAGCTTCAGGGTGGGAAACATTCTTTTACCTCTGTGTTCTCATCATTTCATCCAAAACCAGATGTTCCACAAACAGATAAATGAATATTGTTCCATAGGGAGCAGTTAAAGACACTGAGTGTTGGACATGCCTCCCTTGCAGGACCTATATCACAGGTATGATAAATAAGACATCACAATCTCCTTCCCAAAAGTAAACTCTCACATCACTAACCTGCCAGGATGTACTTCTCCAATGCTGCCCTGAACTACAACTGTGTTTCCAGAGGACACCCCACACCGTCAATAAAGAGGTACAAATGATTGGATATGAGAAAATAAGTTAGTTCTTCAATGAATAAATAGCTCTGAGAGGCTGAGGTTTAAACTGAGTTTGTGGATGAGATTATGAGATTAGCAGGTAAGCACACTTACCTGAAGCTCCATCCTAGGTCCCTATTCTTCCCCCAAGAATCCATGGCTTCCTAAAGTACTGTTGATGTAGGAAACCAACATGCGTATTCAGCTCCTTCCTCTAACCTGGTTCAGCTGCAGGGACTGTGGCACACTGCTTTTCCTTTACTGGTGAAATACCAGCTAAGACCCAACCAGCATTCAGCTCTCCATTTCTGACCTATCCTTTGTAGCCTCTGGTCTCCACGATGGTGGTCAGAGTCCCAAACCTCATGAAAAACCCTCATAGATAGAAAGTACCTCACTGCCTATAGGACCAACCCCCAATTCTGACTGCTGGACCTCACTGTGGGGCAACTGGATGCCTCCAACTAAAACCAAATAGAAACTGTTTTGCCCTGATTCAGGCTTGCTTGAAAAGGTGAGGTTTAATTGCAAAAGGGGGGGGGGTGCCTCTTAAATAAATGTTCCACCTTGCCTTGAAATACAAATGGGAGTTGTGTGCTGTGCCTCACAAATGTCAATTCCTTATTTTGGGGGGTTGACTTGGAAACCATAGCATACAACGACCTAGAAATATTAAAATACTGTACATTCAACTGCAGCATCTTCAAACCTTAGTGGTATGTTCATCCCCATCTATTGCTTAGCATGTAGGCACTGGACAAAAACAAAGAGCTAGTATCTGGCTATAAATTAATCACCAAATTGTGGCCTATGGAAGTGTCTCAGGAAAGGAAACCTTCTTTCCTGAACCATCTTGAAACAAATCCAGGAAACCTCCCTGCCCAATTCACTAAAGTGCAAACTAAGGGAAAATTGGGTCCTCGCAATGATACTTAGCGGTCTGCTGTGGCTAATGGTTGCCCCTAGTGCCAGTGCCATGTTGCAGTCACTCAGAAACTCTCTTGGTACTGGCCCATGTTCATGTTCACAGTAACAACAAAGGTGCTGAACAAGCAGTCTGCAGTTCCACATCTATCTGTCCCCTTCCACTGTGGTCAAGACCCTTGTGCCTATCTCTTTTCTGCTTGCCACTTAAGTGTGGCTCTGATAAGTTCTGAGAGCAGCCAGTGTGTCCTCTGAGCCATAGAGATCCTGGGAATCTGGCTCAGAGTAATGGGGCCCTCTCTCTCCTAGACTCAAAAGTAGTCTCTTCTCCTGCTTTCATCACTAATGAAAGATGGGTTATACTGTCCAGGGAAAATGCACGAATGCCGTGATCCAGGCAATCCAGTGTAGGCAGGGTAGAGTCCATTTCGTTCAAGTTCAGGATTCCTTACACTTGTGGGCTGGTTGCAAAGAGAAAAGAAGAAAACTCAATTGGTGATTCTTGGGTTTAAATTTAAGTGCAAAAAAGCATTCTACATTTTAATAAACTTAAGATGGAAGTAGCTATAAATAGCTGAGCAAGGTCTGACCTAGAGGTAGGAACCCTCACAGGTCTCTTTAAGGAACATGGGATATACTACATTTGACCCTATTTACAAAGGGGATTAAATAATATTATGGATATCCCAGTGAATTTAGACCAACATAGTAAAAGACCTGGGTTTATCCTGTATCATGTGGTTATATTGATTCTTAATTTTTTAAAGTATCTTTTTCTGTGTAATACAAGCAGCTCAAGTCCTCCCTGGCATTTAGCAAAAGGCTACTGTCCCTGCCACTGCACAAAAGGAGACTGACACGAATTTTGCAAGGTCCTATGACCATCTTAGAGATGCAATAGGACCCCAAACCAGAAGGCCAACAGCAATTTTCAGGTGTCTTACTGGTTTCATGGGTCATGAACTACCGGCCTGATCTGCACAAAAGTTCCCTGGGAATAACACAGGCTACTCTGAGAAGGCCCTCATCATAGTGCCAGAGGTAAATTCTTTCTTGGCAGAAATAAAACACTGGATACTACATATTATAAACTCAAATCCTGTAAGAGTCCAATGTGGGAATCACCCAGACCACCCCTGAGCGTACCAAGTAATAGCTCTTCTACTCAGATGACAGCTCCATGCTATAAGCCCAGGCTCTTTCTATACACTGCTCAGCCTACTGTTCTGAAGTGAAGATGAGGCTCATAAGTTCTTAACTAAACCTATGGAAGACAACTCTTCAGTTAATTCCATGGAAATATGCAGTAAAGCTGGGTTCAACCACATGGAGGCCTACTGGCTGCCAGTTGTCACACCATACTGGTACTGAGGAGTCCCTAGCAAAGGATGTGAGTTCCTGCCTGGGTAAAATACTTGTGTGTAGTTATAGCTATAGTTAGGAAAGGAAAAGGACTTTCCTGCCAGAAGAAAAAGCAAAGATCTATGTAGAAAGCAATGCAAACATTTTTAACTAGAGCTAAGTTGGAGACATTTATCTTTCTTCTAATTTCTTCTTGTTCTTTCTCTAGGTTCAAATTTTTCAAAGAACCAGTTAAAACAAACAGCTCCTTAGCATGAACAAACCCGCCCCTCCCATCCAAAGTCTGATCCTCATGGTTAATTCCCATAGCAACAAGAGGGATTGTGGTTCCTGTAACAGAGCTGTCTAGAGCAATTAAGTCTCCAAAGGGCAAGGTTTCATGTTTATTGCTATACCTCAAACTGATGAGAGCCACCTGACATATGTTTAGTTTTCAGTTCAGATAGCCCAATCTGTGTTTGCTTTATGGTTGACACAGTGTAACATGAAATGAACTGGGCAGTATAGAGGAATAAGACCTGGGTTAAATTCAATGTGGGACAGAAGAAGCAGGAGATCAAGGTACTCTCCTGTCTTCTCAAACTAGGTATCCAGGGATGGGCAGAGCAAATTGTTTAATACCTACTGAGTTTTATAATCTTCTAAGCCTCTGAAAAGTGCTTCTTGGGGATGAGGCTGAAGTGTTCTCTTCATGCCTTTTTCCAACCCCAAATTTTAGATACCTAATCACACAAAGCAAGCTAAAGGCTAGCAGATAAGTAATAAAAATGAAAGGTTCAAGTTTACTATCTCAAAATTTTTTCTCTAGCTTTCAGTTTTCACTCCTACAACTCAAAAGCAATTTCATGGATTACTGCTTACAACACCATAAAGTGATGTGCTACATGGAAATAGCCTTATCTCAATATCAAAACTAATAAGTATCATGCAAAAAGATCGTAACTGAGTATTAAAATATGAAAATAAGAGGCTCATTCCACCATTCTCTTGAATCTTCAACTAGCTGTAATGCTTTTACTACAGCAAAACAGAATTCAACTTCTCAGAAAAGACTGGAGCCCTAAGGCTGCTCTGGGCAAGGGAATACACACCGAGTAATACACATCCGTCATCTGGAGGAGGTTTTTGGTGCTTCCATTCTCATGCATCTCAATAGCTTCTCGGCCCCATTCTTGTGAGCGAGGGTTCTTAGGGTACTCAGCATATGGGGACATTTGGAAATCCCCACTTTTGAAGATGAGTTTGCTTATGTCATTTTTATTCTTTCTGTGGGATAAAAATATTTGAAAAGTTCCATGAATAAGTTCTGTAAAGAAATTATACATGTGAAAACACAAATTATTATTTTCCAACATAAATTAGACTGAGAGATACCACTGTACTTCTGTGTAGCTACCCACTGAGGAACGTTAATATGGTTATTATTTTTAGTGTTTGCCCAAAGTAAGTAAAAATGCAATTAGGTGCCAAAAAAGATGCAAAAAAAATTCTAGCCCAAAGGGTTAGATTATCAGGGGCAGGGAGGACAAAGACAGCAACAATGGAGCTGTTAAGACTCCTCTAGGGAACAGAAGTCACTGTGTCTTGGGGGGTATGCAGGGAAACAAGAATCAAAAGTTCACAGAATGGTGAACTCAGAAGGAAGTTCAATGCCTCCCAACTGGCCTAAGCACCAGAATTTACATGGAAGTGTCTACATATTACACAGCTTTACTGAACCAGGAACTTAAGGGAAAAGGCAATTTGCCTTATTGAAGAGACCTGACATCCTTTGCTACTAGCAAAGCTGGGACTGGAATTCAGTCTCTCACCTTTCCAGCCAGTGCTCTTTCTACTACATGAAGTTACTTCACAAATTACATTAAAAAAAAAAAAAAAAAAGGATGGTTTGTTTGTATAAAAAAAAAGTGCACAGTCTCTTCATAGACTATCCACACTCTCATTTCAGTAGGTCAGAGGAACTCCATAGTGAGGTTTCACTAAATAAAAATTATTATTGGAATATGTATTTCTTACCTATCTAACGGACCTAGGATCGGAAATTTTAAAATTATATTTCCCTTGGGTAAGATAATCTAAAGTTTCTTCCTTCTCTTTGCTCACCTATAATAAATTTTTCTGGGGCAGTTACAAAATGACTCAAGAGTCATAAAACCAAATGTCCAGTATATGGTTTAGGTATTGGTCCTTCATGCAAGTTCAGACCTACTATTGCTCTTGTAGGGTGGGTATCTGATCTCAAACAATGACTTCCTTTATCTTTCCTTCTCAGCAACAAACAGTTACAGTCTCCATTCCAAAACGGCTACAACACATGGTATTAAACACATTGCGTATATGAGGTATAGATTGCCTTGAGCTCTCGGGTTTTGCCCCTCTAGGTAACTACTTCTAGTTTCATATCCGGAAGTTTATTTCCACTCGTATGGATCATCTTTGAAGGCAATTTGGTAAAAGATGGGCAAAGGCCTGCATTCCTGAATGGGCAGTTTTGCAAATTGTTCTCCATGTTCTTACTAGAAATAGAGAATATCTTAAAATGACCTTCATGTCAATGGCAGAAAAGATAATTTGCCCTTTTGGTAGGTTACCTCCATCTATTATATACAGATAATTATTACCATTTATTAGGATATAAATCAAAGGTCACAATTTTCCTTTATCTCAATAGATAGGGGGATAAATTCCCTCCTTTCTCAACAGAAACCAAATCCTATTGGCTTCCAGGAAGCCTATAGATAAATTTACTGCTCATCTCACACTGCAGTTACAACTTCTCTACTGCTAAAATATTTCAGGTAACTGCTTTCATTCTTCTTTCTTTGTCTCTTTCTCTATATATGCATAGCTTTATTGAGATATAATTCACATACCATGATTCTTTCTTTTAACAGTTTTCAGCATATTCAGAATCATGCAATCATCGTCACAATCAATTTAGGACAGTTTCATCATTCCAAAAAGAAACTTCATACTCTTTAGCAATCACTCTCCAATTTTCTTCCTCCTTACCCCACTACCACCCTACCCTAGCCCTAGGCAACCACTAATATACTTTCTGTCTCTATTAGATTTTCCTATTTTAGACAATTCATAAAAATGGAATGACATACTAGCTGATCTGTTGTGACTGGTTATTTCCCTTAGCATATTTTCAAGGTTCATCCACATATCAGTATGTCATTCCTTTTTAATAGCTGAGTAATGTTCTAGTGTGTGGCTATATCACATTTCATTTATCCACTCATTAGTTGATAGACATTGGGGATATTTTCACCTTTTGGCTATTATGAATAATGTTGCTATGAACATATACGAACAAGTTTTTGTATGCCTATGTTTTCATTTTTCTTGGGTATAATACCTAAGGCTAGAAGTGCTATATTTAACTATTAGACTTTTTTCAAAGTGGATGCACAATTTTGCATTCCCACTATGTGTGAGAGTTCTAATTTTTCCACATCTTCATCAATACTTTTTATTTTTTAATTTTTGTTTGTTTTTAATAGCCATTCTACTGGGTGAAAAGTGGTATCTCATGGTAGTTTTTTGTTTTTGTTTTTTCTTTTTTGTGTACTGGGGATTGAACCCAGGGGCACTCAACAGTTCTTTTTTATATTTTATTTAGAGTCAGGGTCTCGCTAAGTTGCCTGGGGCCTCACTAAGTTGGAGAGGCTGGCTTTGAACTAGGACCCTCCTGCCTCAGCTAACTCGCTGGGATTACAGGTGTGAGCCAACATATGCAGCTGGATTTTCTTTTTCAATGAAGAAAACGAGGTCCCATTTAGTCCCTTTCTTTTCCCTCAAGCACCAACTACCATGAATTTCCCTTTCTCCTTTTTAATGGTTCCGTCATAAACTATGATTTAAACCACCTCAAGTATTCTTTAAGAGAGTAAAAACTGATTCTTGCAAGAATCTGACCTTTCTGCACAGGCAAAGAAACAGGATTAGAATTTGAACTCTCATCACTTACCTGCAGCAGGTAACAATCAGTGCAATGCCTAGGATAAGCAGAAGCCCACCTCCTGCTGCTGCAATCACCACAGTGATAAGCTGATAGGCTGCACATGTCAAACAAACAAACAAGTGGATTGGTAGGAGGTATAACCAGTGAACATTAAAGAGTAGTCTCCCCTCCCACCACCACCACCCTGCCTCTACTGGTGACCTCTACTTCTTGGCCTCTGGCAAAAGTTACTTAATGGCTATCTCTACGTTTTCTCTGTATCAGAGTTTCCCCTCCTAGCCACTCCTAGAATGGTATGTCCTAAATTGTATCTGAAGACCATTCCCTGATGACGTGTTCACTAATCCATGGCCAAAAGTGAAAAATAAAGGTCAATAAATGAGTTTTCCACACACTTTTTAAGAAAAACATTTTTTAGTCATTGGTGGGCCTTTATTTAATTTATTTATTTATATGTGATGCTGGGAATCAAATCCAGTGCCTCACACATGCTAGGCAAGTGCTCTACCACTGAACCACAACCCCAGCCCTTTCACACACTTAATTTATTTCATTTCAATAGTTGTTCTATAATATTTTATTCTCCTAACTTCTTTCTCTCAAGATGTGTCTTTTACCATTTATATAATATGCCTTGGAAAATGTTGTTTTTAAAGTTATGGAGAATCTTAGTTGCTTACTACTCTTTGATATTAGCTGTTGTTTAATTTTTTTGATGGTGACAATATACATAAAAATGCTTGATTCAGTTTTAGGATCTTACTTGATAAAATAAGACTCTCAAATTTATCAAAAACATTATTGGGCAGTTAAGTCTGGGGTCTGAGAATCACTGCATAAACCATACTAGGAACTGAACAGATGCCTCAGTTGAATTTAATTATCAGAAATTAGCAATCACATAAGCAAGCACATATCATAAGTAATAAACAATACTAAAAGTTTTCATTAATCAGGTTTTATACCTGTATATTTCTGGTAAAATTATTTTCTTTGTTTTAAAAATTTTTTTGAATATGAAGTCTTTTTTTTTTTTAATAATCCATTTATAATGTGGTGCTGAGAATCAAACCCAATGTCTCACACATGTGAGGTAAGTGCTCTACCCACTGAGTACAACCCCAGTCCAGTAAAATTATTTCCAATATATTATATAAAATATTCAGACTGATTCTTTTGGTGTGGAAATAAAATTGTGTTCTCAGGTTGTAAGACCCAGATGAAGTCCAACAGATTTCCTGCACAAAATTAAGACTGACATCATGCTCTCTAGGCATTCAGGTAAAGTAAAAGGGCCAGACACGGGGCTGACACTCTAGTCCCCTTTCTGGCTAAGTCTCATTCTCCCCAAGCTCCTGGATCACTAAGCACTGATTGAAAATGAGGACAGTAGAGAGCAAACAGTGCAGAGAATACAGACAAATACATACTATGCAACCTTTTCCCTATCCTCTTTTTTAAATAAATAGCTTAGAAACCAGATTATTATGGACAACTCTCAGGACTGTGACACACATGGAACAGCCAAACCATGGAATAAATTCATTCTCTCCTCACCTCCTGACAGGTATTCAGAAGTTTCTCTTTTAACAAAAATGAAGATAAAAGAAATCTCTTGAATGTATCTACTTTTCTTCATTTCCACCAACAATGCCCTAGGATATCATCATCTCTTGTCTAGACAATGGCAACTGCCTCCCAACTCAGCTTCTTGCTCCCAGTCTTATCTGCTCATTATAAAAAGCAAGGCTAATCATGCCATTTCTGTGGCTCCCTCTGTTCCTAGATAAAGACCAAATTGGAGTTCCTGCTTATTCCTCCAAATTGTTTTCTCAATTCCCCAAAACAAGTAAGCATCCATTTTAGAAGTGCCCTTGCAAGTGGCTGAAAGTTGTAGCAGGTTCCTTTATGAAAAAATTTTGCTTAAAAAGAGACATGGACTATGTAGACCAGTGCTTCCCAAACTATGAACCAGTTTTTGTTTATTTGCTTGTGGTTTTGGGATATATTTTAAAAATATAAAACAAAAGTCCCATTCACATTCCTTGTCTTTTTCTCACAGGCACATTTATCACGAATTTCCTTTTCATCCTTTTGAAAGGAGCTATCTGTGGACTGATACATTTATAAAATACAATAAAACTATTTTTAAAAGGTTCCCATGCGTGGATGTCACAACCACATCAAATTAATATAAACACTTCTAAGTGCTTTTGTTCAATTTTTGTGTTATCTGTTCATATTGCAGACTGCACTTAGTGTAGCACTAGTGTAGACTATGCTTTTCAAACTTCCATGTACATCTCAATCACCCAGAAGCCTTGTGATATAGATTTCTGGTGCCCACCCTAAGAAATTTGATTCAGTAGTTCTGTGCAAGGGCTCATAAACTGCATTTCTAGGGATGGTGATGCTGCAGACCAGAGTGAGTTGCACTGGTGTACATTAGAGATGAGAGAAAACAACACTGTGCTGAAAGCCAGCAGATCTCTTTGCACAAGAGCATAAAGAAAGAGCCTGGGAGATAATGCATCAAAATGTTCAGGGAAGTCATTGCTGTTAATACCTATGTCTCACTTTTACTCTCTTATTTGTGCTTTTCTGTATTTCCCAAATTTCATTTAGATTTTAGACACAGAAACACACACACAGAAGCATGCCCTTCTCCAAATCTAGAAATTGTGTTAAATATACATATACATATTTTAAAAAGGGTATATATTTCATGTTTTTAAAAAGGATATATTTCATGTTTTGGGGCAACTATGTAGCTGCAAACTTACAATATGTGTGTGGACAATATCACCCACATCATTTTTTTTTAATCCTTCCTAACCTGATCTTTTGAGTTTATGCACTGACTTTATTATTATATAGAACTACACAGGGTTTGAATCAAGGCCAAGTGTAATATTTACCAGCTTTGCAGGTGCTCTGAATGTTTATTAAGGTGGGACAGAAGTAGTGAATGTCATCTTGGTTTGTCTGGTCTATTCTTTCTTATCTGAAATGATTCTCCAGAATGAAGAGCTTGGAATTCTCAGTCCTACTTCCTCATAGCCATTTACTGACATTTTAGGGTTTCACCAGCAGTGGCTCTATCTTTCCCTTCACCGTCACAGCTTCATGTTGTTGTAGTGATTGTTAGCCCTTTTCATCAAACCAACATACTCTGGGCCTCCACCTTTCCTGTAAGTTACATTTGTTTGCATATGTGCTTATTTGGAAGGAACCTGCTGGACTGTGTACTTAGTCAAACTCCTGGGAACGGCTTGCCCTCATTCACCTGCAGTGGTGGGAAACATGCTTGTACATGTATCAACATCCCCTGGCCAAGCCATTAGGAATAAGCACATGATTCAAACTGGATCAATTAGTTCTTTCCCAGGTACTCATACTGGGAAAAAGAGTCTTCTTTTTCAAAATGAATGAATAGTGACACACACTCAGGAACCATTTGACAATTTTACTTCCCTTCACATTGACTGGGAAGGGGAGAAAGTAAGACACATACAGAGCAACATCAGAGAAGAGATATGGAATCACATTAGCTGTGCTCTGAAAAGAAGGCCCTGACTTCCAGCTGCTGGAGCCTCCACAATTCCCTGATTCCTGTCACTCCTGATGCTGGAATCCAGAATCCTTCCAATAAACTCTCTGCTTAAACTAAAAGTAGCTAGGCTTATTTATTCCAGAATAATCTTACCCAACCAATACACCATCCTTTTAAACTATCTTTTTTAAGTAGCCATATTAGTTTTACTTTAAAATTAATTTGGTTCTTTACACTTTTCCCTCACCAAATTCATTAGTGATTCATTAGATTTTTGCCTTTTAAAATTTTCCTTCCCTCTTCCATCTCTATTTGCTTACTTTTTTTTTTTTTTTTTTTTTTGGTTCCACCTTTTGAAATTTGCCTTTTTCAAGTCTACAAGATGGATGTGAACATACCCAGTGCCCTCTGCTCTTCATTATGACAATTTCCCATGTGATTCTGTCACTTTGTTCCAAAGTTTCTCTCCCTTCCCTCTCACCAAACAGTGCCTACTAGCAGGAAGATCAGACACAGAGCAGCAATTCCCTTCCCCCAATCCCTGCTTCCCTTCTCTTCTGAAATGAAAGGAAGCCAGTCCAAACTGAGTAAAATGACTACTTTCAGTTGAATAAGACTTTCAGCTGACTTCTGGATAATTAATGATCTCTCCTTCCTCCTAAGTAGTTCAGTACCATCTTCCTGGACATTTCTTTGGAGTAATTCCTGCCAACACACAGCATTTCCACTGTCTAAGTCTTTTTACGGTCCCATGCAACCACAGGGTAAACACAATTAAAAGGTACTTTATATACCTGCCCTCAACTGTGGGTTGGGGTGGGAAGACAGTGTGGAATATCTTTAAGCAGAATGTTCTGGTTTTACTGAAGAAGACTATAAATAGGGAAGACAGGCTCTAAATCCTCTCTGGCCATGCTTGGGGGCTGAGGGGAGAAGAGAGTCACTTCTGAAAAGATCCAGAAGCTTTGAAAGGAAAGGATGACCTCCAAAAGGACATGGGGTGAATATGAAAGGACAGACAAAAATATCTTTGGCCTGAAAAAAGTAATCTGGGAACATTATGTGGGGTTTATAATCACAAAACAATAACCACAAAACAAATGGTTTAGAGGATGGGAATATAAAAGAGATTCTTAAAAGGTAATTAGAAGAGAATGGTTAGATATATTATACTATAGAATACTATAGAATTTCAAAAGTGACATTATAAAGTTATAGAAATGAAACATTCCACAGTTTACTAGGTTTAAAAACAGGTTACTAACAGTATATTCAGTGAGATCTAATTCCTTTAAAAAGATACATACATACATACATATCTCTGGAAAGACGGATAATACCAGTGTTTCTCAAACTTCATATGTATATGAGTCTACATATTAACAAAATATCTGGGTCTGGTAAAATTCTGGTAAGATTCTGATTCAGTAGGTCTAGAGTGACAAGGCCTGAAATTCTATTTTTCCAGTAAGCTCCTGGGTAATACTGATGTTGCCGGTCCCACAGACCACAATGAGGAGCAAGGACACATACTGTGTAATGTGTGATGAGACTGTTTAGTTTTCTTCTTCCATTACCTTAAACCTATTTTTCTAATTCATCTGGGTTAAACAAAAAGGGAAATTAATGGCATGTATTGTTTTATGCTGTGAAAAATTAATTTATTTTAAAAATAAAAAAGGTGAAGCAAACAAAAGTGTCAGGGGAGATATTAAAAGTGTAAGGAGGAACCAACATAAAATTCAAGCAACAGAGAAAATGGGCACTCCAAGAAAAGAGTGAAGGGCAGGGGACATATCTATTAACAAATCCATGACAAAATTTCTGGTCAAAAGGACAAAAAGTATAAGAAGAGAGAATTGTTGGAATCTGACCTATAAACAGATAAATCTCTCATGACCAGAAAATATAAAGGGGAGCAGTGATAAAACAGGTGTAGATCTGAGCTGCCCTGGTGTGGGTGGCCCTGTCCTGACTGGCCAGTTTAGGCCTGCATGTCCTCTGGAACTAAAGACTTGAGAGAAGGGTTTGTTTTTTTTCCTTTTAAAGAACACTCTCTTCAAAAAGGAGGAGCAAGGAGTGAAAAGTGGGTACAACTAGAAAGCTATTAGAAATTCAGGACTATGCCTAAACCCAGAAAATGCTGCAGTTGAACAACTGCCAAGAATGCAGAAGTGAGGGAATCTCAAGATCATGTGCATGGCTGGGAAAACTGGCCTCCCTATCTCAATGGATCTGAGAGGAGCACATGCTCCAAGACGTTTGCACAGAGCAAAAGCATTTCTATGTCTATGAAAAATCTAGCCTGAGTCACAGCTCCAGAGAGGTACCTGTTGTCTCTGGTGGCACATAGTGGAAGTCACAGAAATACATGGTAAGAGTTCTGCTATCTGACACAAAACAATGATGAGTCACAGACTCCCAAGGTGCCATCATCATAGATGGGGATAAAAACCAGGTGTTCTCAATTCCTTAACCAACATCCAGGGTTGGGTCCAGACCTCAGATAAGAAGGCAGGTGGCATATGTCTCTGTAGTATATGTGTGGTTGAAGGAAGTGCAGCAAGTGCCTCTTTATATGTTATTATAACTAATAATAGTTATCAGCCAATTGTTTTGCAACACTAATAGTAATACATCGAAATCATAAAATGTTATTCATACACCACATTTTAATGATAAATTGTTAGTGCCAGTTACTGAAGGTGGCTGGGAGCCAACAATCCAGATGGGTGTCTGCCCTCTGCTGGGCATAATGACGGAGACTTGGATAAATAGAAAGGAAAAAGAAGTCTCAGGGATTGGAGAGAAATTCTGGTTATTTCCAGGACCCTATAAACATAACAGGGATGACCTTTTTCCTGACAGAATAGTTAGTGGATGCAGGGGCATCTCCATACATAAAGTAGTTAATCTCTAGAGGGGCAAAAGCACAAACACCACTTACTACACTAGAAAATGAACACAGGCAATACTGCGTCCCAGGAACACCTTTTAAAGCACAGATATTCTCCTGAACACGAAAATAGAAAGACTTGGACCCCAGTTGAGACACTAGCTTGTTGGGAAGGTAATTTTCATTTATTTTATTTTTTTGGTCCTGGGAATCAAAACCAGGGCCTTAGCAGATTCTCTACCATTGAGCCATACATACCCTCAGCCCAAAAGTGATTTTTAGAAAGAACTCCTATTACTACCGGACTGTTTGCATAAGTAGACTATCCCCCTTATAAGTCTTATGTTTAAGCACTGACACAAGAATCCTGACTACTAATTTTTAAAGATCTAAAGAATGATAACATTTTTTGCCTTACTAAACTGAGTATTCTGAACACCATTTGCTGTAGGGATGACTCAGGTCTGTCATAATGAATGTCTGTGCTTATATGGTATTATGCATCTCAGCATCCTTAGTGACCACTAAAGATGGACCCACCTAGCAGCCTCAAGTTGCTACTTTTGTTGAACTGAACACTAATTCTGCGAGTTCCTCTGTCTATTCATATGACTCTAAATATATTTGTTTCTAGATGTGGTCTCTCAGTCCTTCTCTTAGGCTTTCTACTGTAAATTCTTGCTAGCTGCAGTCAGGATAAATCAAATGACCAAAGTCATCAGAAATCCTAAATGCAATTCCAAGTCACTAGGCTGCCCTGACAGTGACTGCATGCTGGAGTCAAAGAGAGTTTCTGTCAGTTTTGTACCCAGTATTGAATCTATTTTATTTCTATTCTTTACTTATATTCAAATTTCAACAATAATATTTGCTAATACAAAATCTTTATGAGTAAAGAAAATACCATTGAGGACATAAAAGGTAAGGTATGCCATTAGGAAATGGAAATTGAGTCTTTATACACAATAAACAAAATTATGTCTACTACTAATCTAGCAAACTTAGAATATATGCCATTTTCACATTTATCTATAGAATGAAGGCTAAAGCTACATAAAAGGGAACCTTGATTGTCAATATTCTTAGTAAACCTATATCTCAAAATTTCTTTAATAATTCTGAAGATAATTTCAATTTCTAATGTCTTGATACATATAAGAAAATGTCAGTGCAAGTGATTTTAAATGAATCATTAAAGAACTGAATTAGGTGCAAAATGTGCCATGTTCCCAGTCCCCACCAGCACTCTCACTGCTTTGTGTCCCATTTTCTACTTCAGAGATGCAGACTTCAGTTTAAAGCAGATGACTCTCAAGTTGGTCTCTAGCCCTGACCCCCAGGATGGCACTATACTGAGAAGTCTCTAAACTACCCCCATGTTCTCCTCTGTCTGTTCTCTCTCCTCACTGCAGTCCAAGTTGCTCTCCTCAATCATGCTGCTATCCTGTCCTAAGACTCTTGCCAGCTTGCCAACAGTTCCTGATTAGAGTCTAACTCCTCAGTGTGGTGATCAAATCCCAACAATTCAGTCCCCATATACTCTGCCAACCTAATTCTTCACTTTCTGCATTTCTCTACACATACCATAGCAATATCCACTTAAAAACTGTCCCCATAATACCTCAGGCCATGGCTGCCCCTAAGACCTTTAAGTGGTTTCCTGTCTGGAATGTCCTTCTCCCCTCATACCTGCCATTCTTTCCAATTCTTCCTCCAATTCCTTCCACTCTAAGAAACATTCCTGGGGTCCTTGCATTCTCCTCTGAGCATGATCTCCACCTCCCCACCTCCCACCTCACGCCTGATTTATCACACTCACACACCCACAGTCAGGACTATTTAAGAATATTTATCTCCACTCCCAGCCTTGAGCCCCTGGAAAGCACCAGGCAAGTCTCTTTGTTCTCCCCATGCCACCCAGCCCTAAAAATATAGTGGATTGAAACTGAGGAAAATGGGACAAGACTGATAACCTGTGCACTGACACCAGTACAGGACTCTGCTAAATGCAATTCTCCACTTCTATATACTTACGGTTTCCACAGTTGAGACCACCAAGGCCAAATGGGCAACTGGAAGTCAAGAGAGAAAAAAAGAACAAGAATCAGTTTCAAATCTAAAAAAGAAATAATGGAGGTAATCTACTTAAGTAATTTTTTAGGATTTTTGTTTTGTTTTGTTTTTTGTTTTTACAATACAGTAACCTGAACCTAGGGCTTCCCAAAGCACTCTATCACCTTTTTAATATTTTAAATTTCAAGGGCTGGGGATATAGCTCAGTTGGTAGAGTGTTTGCCTCGCAAGCACAAGGCCCTAGGTTCAAATCCCCAGCACTGCAAAAAAAAAAAAAAAAAAAAAAAAAAAAAAAAAAAGAAATTTAAATTTTGAGACAAGAGTCTTTTAAGTAGCCCTTGAACTTACAATACTTCTGCCTCAGCTTCCCCAGTAGCTGGAATTACAAGTGTGTGCTACCACTATTAGGGTAGTTCTTTATTAGGATAGATTTTATTTTAGAATAGCTTTTATAATAAGATTTGTAACAACTTCATCAGAAAAAAAGAACATGGAGCCTACCTCATACAGGTTTCATTTTCAAGCCTATATCCATCTTCACATGCTGAAAGAGAAAAGGAAAACCATGAAAGTATCTATTTATCCCCTGTCTCCATGTCCTAAATTCAGTTACTCAAACACCAGCTACCCTGAAGTCCACAAGAATATTCCAGAACCAGAAGGCTGAAAATAGCTTTAAATTTTTCTATGACCTAACCTAAACACTTGCCAGTTCAACTCTTGACATAATCAGGAAACTTTTGCTAACCTCTTTGTGGCTCTTTTTCCCATTTATAGAAAGAAAATTATAAATAGCTACCTTATAGTTTCTTGGAGGAGCTTAAGTAAAATAAGGCACCAAGTGTCACAGCACAGGCATGGAACACAGTAACCACTACATAAATGTAGTAAATAGTTGTAATTATTATCCAAAAAATGCAATTTTTAAATAAGTTCTGTATTCATACAGATAAAGAATATCATAGAACTATCTTTGCACATGCTCAAGGACAAATATTTCACCCTTTTTGATGTAAATCAAATCTACAACCAAATATTGCCTCGTGAGTCCTCTTCCATAAGGAGACAGGAGCTGTGGATGACACTTCTTGGGGCACAGTTGTAGTGAACATCCAGGTTTTCATAAAAATCTGAGAAGGGAACTCTGGACATATCTAGATGTGTCCTAACTGGCACCCAAGAACATAACTTTGAACCATCTGGCAGTGCTGTTTCTGGAACATGCTTCACTAAATGAACTGAAGCCCAGTTATTCCCTTGGATCAGTGGTTCCCAAATTTATATGATCACAGAATACTTTCACCATTACAGTAACTCAGTAGAACACCATGAGCTACAATGCATGCCTGAATGAAAGCAGACAATGAAAAATGGCCTCAGAGCCAAATTCCTTGATGCAAGGAATGATAAAAATTTGATTCATGATTAATGTACAAGACACTGCATAAAAATTCACAGGTAAGAAGGTACAGAGCTTCCAGTTGTCATTCCTGAACAGACAGAAAATAGGCACTAATGGTGAGTTGTGGATGCAGCAGAATGTGTGGCTGGAGGTGAGATGAAGGAGGGAGATATATGCCCCGTAGGCTAGGTCTAAAGGTCTCTCACAGACTTCCTAGCATCCTCTATTCCAGATTTGTGTCTGATAGTGTTAAGTGTGTAGATGTGTTTAATATTCTTTCTCCTTCTACATTTTTAATGTTAGAAGCTGAATCTATTTTACTGTTACAAACTGTCTATGAACATATTATTGGAGTTTCATGAAACAGTTTGGAAAACACTGTTCTAAATAATCTGTAACATAAGATTGCAGATCACTAAAGAGCTGTGAACCTGGATTGCACTGTTTGGGCCCCACAGAATCACTTTTCCTGAGATGCTTTCTCTTATATTGTGTATATGTGTATGTGTACATATATATATATATATATATATACGCACACACACACACACACCTAAATAAGAAACTGCCATAGGAAAAAACCTATAGCATTTATTGCAGGATGTCACAGACCATGTTGCCATAATACCACCCAGTAATCTCTTGCTGTAGATGCAGGGAAATTTCTCTCAGGTCCTAGTACCTAGAAAGATAGGTATTTTCCCAGTTGCTCTGTGAAAGACCGAGCTTTATTTTATGAATCCTGATTTTTTTCTAAGTTATGTTCCTATATTTACTTTAGTGTCCAGGAAGTTCAGCACTTAAATGAGAGACCTATTTTAGCAAACTTATAGGGCCTTATGGTTTATCTTTCTGCATATTCACTTTCTTTACAGCCTCATCAAAGTATTTAATTTTCCCTTCAACCTAATTTATCTTTTAAGTATTTTAAAATTTTGTTTCATTACATGATTTTCCATTAGGTGCTTCAAATCCTTTATGCAACAAGACAGAATATAATCATATCACATTTTTAAAAAGGGGTAGCAAAGCCCCATCTCCCTATCCTTTATACCTTTGAGTTTTCTGCTGCCTTTACTAAAAAGGGGCTTTCTCTCAAGAACAAGCAAGCACTCTTGCCTTTCCCAGGCTGACATGGAAAGCATTGTGCCCTGGTGGTCCTCTTCTCAATGCACCACACTGCATCATGCTACATCAGGGATGTGAAAGTGAGGGAACCACCACAGAATAGCTACACAGGGACTACTTAACTTCTCCTTCTATTTCAGCACTGAGGCAGGCTAATGTCACAACATTCTGTTGTATTCTGTATACTGCTTCTTAGAAATGTTTTTACATCAATCAAATCTACCTACCCAATCATCACCTGCTGGGTGGAAGCTTTCTACTCTTTGGCTGTCATCCAGTCATGTGTAAGATCCATTGGTCGTCCTGCCTGAGAGTTAATGGGTTGGGCTATCTTCATTTAGGTTCAAAAGTGGACTAACTCCCTGATGGAATAAAATTTCTCTAGTTCAAAAGGAGTCATTCATCAAAGACTGAGCTACTGTGTGCCTGATTCTGTTCTGAGGTTCTTAGGGGAAACTGTCAGTAAGGTACTCCCAGGTTCCCTAGGACCCAGCTTCTCATTGCATACACCCCAGAGGAACTCACCATAGAGCACTAAGATGAAAAGAATGTGGCTAGAGCTTGCATATGCCCCGCTGGGCTTTTCCTATTGCTGTGGCAAACAAGCAAATTCAAGTTTTATGGACTAAAATAAATTGATGAGCCTTAATAACTCTTTTGTTCCCTTGCTAGAAACTAAGTCAAGATGCGCCTCTCTTTTCCTACTATTTTTGCTACCCTATTGTCCATGTGCTTATTCAACAGACGTTTGTTGAACCCTACAACATACTAAGGCCTATTCTAGACATGGTTCTGGTTCTCAAGGAATTTGCAATCTGGTCATATATAAATGGATTATTAGAATTCACCATGCATGCATGATGAAAAGAAGCTAAGAAACCTATAAGAGGGACATCTATTTTTAATTTTCTATTTATTTTTAATTTTATATGTAGCTGGTAAAGACATCGTAAAGATGTTTTATTTAAGACACTAAGAAGTGTGCATGTGCGTGTGTTTACAACAGAGAAAAATATAGAAACTTGCTAATATGCAGCCTGAATTGCAGTGATTTAGAAAAAAACATACACATACCCCCACCCTCCACTTGCACAGAGGACTGACTAGATCTGAGGCATCCAAAAAGGTTACCATTTAAAATATGCCTGTGCTCTAGTACTGATGGCCACAAGATGTCACTGTTAATTCATCAGAACCCAGCTGACAGGGATGTGGCCCAAGAAGTTTCAGAATCCATTCAGCAGAGGCCTGATGCCCACAGGTATTGCTGAGAAGAGGCTTCAAAGGGCCTCTGCAAGAAGATCAAAAGTTACTCAAAATTTCCTTATGCTGATTCTTGGGTCACTGCTTGGTAAACATAAGGTGGCTGTGCCATTGCATTTGGTAAATCTCTAACAGTTCTGCTATTGCTAATGCTAGGCTGTGACACAAATATAAAATTGCTGACTTGGCAGCATAGGGAAATGGCTTAGGACAGCCAGAAGCAAGGGTGGCAGGCAAGGTTGTTCTTAAAGTCACTCCAGGGACTATCTCCTCTGCGTGGCCATGCTTCTGTCAACCTTGTATCCCCTCCTGCCCTTTGCATATCCCACCACACATGGATTTTGAGCTGGGCTTAACTCCCCATTTTTAAAAAGGGAAAGGCACATTTGCATTAAGACAGATAAGAGGGAATTAGAAAGCATTATCTCTTTGTACCAAAGCAGCAGTCTGGCACAGCACTGAGAAATGCTGTGTCCGGGTCATGCATCAAGTCTTATGTATGACTCTGCGATGTGGCCTTCCTCTTCAAAACCTATCACAGTTCCTACCTGGAGAACTGACTGTGTATACATCAGAACTCTCTATCTAAACACAACAAGGGCAGAGGGTCTAGAGCTCAGGAGGAAAGTACAGCTCTGGAATATATTTTTATATTCTTTTGATGGAATAAGTCCTCGAACAGAAAGTTCTGACAGAAATAAGTGGCATGTTACCTTGCCCCAGTACGTGATTTTTACTCAGATCCCAATACATCAGTTACCATCAAGGTGCTGACTGAACAGGAAATCTGTGCCATCCACATTCTAATGGGAGGCAATGCTTAGAACTACATGAAAAACTAGCCTTTTTCTGATGATCACAAATTAACAGCAATCTTTTATGTCAGGGTACATAGTGCTCTGAACATGAATTTATTTTATTTTAAGGCAATATTCTTGGATTACACTCATTGAGCAGTTTTTATCTTAAACTGAATAAATGAAAGCTTCACCTAAAAGGTTAGTAGAATTAGACTTTTGCTCTCAAACACTTCATGAAACCTTTAAAACTTTAACTCACTAATTAAACAACAACTGGGTAAAATATAAAAGACAATGTTGATAGCTTACAAAGTACCTCTATATACACTGCCTTCTTTAATTCCTAGAATATCTAAAGAAGCTTCATTACACACATTGCATAGGAGAGGAAACTGAAGCTCAGAGAAATGAAGTGACTTGTCCAAGTTGAAACTCGACCAGTGAGGCCAAGTGGGATGCTGACTCAGGTCTTTTAGGCTTTAGTTGAGTACACTGTCCACTGAGCCACAAATGCCACTAAAAGGCACAGAACTGACTCCATGCTTGAATTTCCACTTTAACAGATAAAGATTTGGGAATCAGAACAATAATTTTTCTAGCTACCTCTAAGTGGAAAAAAAAAAAAAATAGTAAAGGCATTGCTATCACAGGCATTCCATTTTCTTTTCTATTTAGTCAATTGACCAGACCAACATGCACCAGTGGGAAATAAAGCTATTATTCCAAGGAGATGAAGTATTCAATCCTGCTGTGAGCAAAATAACAAAAACCAGTCACCCTCCCACCCCCACCCCCATTTAGAGGAGTCACATCCAGAGCAAAGGGAGAGGGAGGGAGGGAATGAGTTTGAGGGGTAGGAGAGAGAGACAGAGTGGGTGCTGGGCAGAGAAAAGCCTCTTCTTGTCCCCAGAAACACCAGCAAACCTGTTGCTACCTCGGCAGGAGTGATCCATCTTGTTGAACTGGAAATAGCCCGACTTGCACTGGCATAGTGCAATACCATCCAGGTCAGTGCAGATGGAGGTCTCTTTGTCACATTCTGGACTCTTTCGCTTGCACAAGCTGCCCGCTAGAATGGGAAAAACAAGACAGTAAAACAAAATAAAACCTCTTCCACTTCAAACTTTAAGATGCATGAACTTGCTATTCAAAGACCCCTAGAATTTCCCAAAGAGTCTCCAGAGAGTAACATTCCTCTAGACGTTCACTCTGCAATGCCTTCTGCAGTTCCTTCCCTGTATCAGTCCGAGACCTATTTACTAAATGATCACAAGTGTTCTCCACTGAAAACATCCACACAGAGAAACCAAACTGGCAAGAAACAGGGTGCTGACCCTCTTCTGGCACCTACTGCAAATGTGGTTCCAGTGTGGTGTATTCTGTACCTTCTCACTAAAGGACAGTGAGGGGCAGGTGGGAGGATCAGAATAAACCCAGAAATGTGACCACACTCTTAGGTAGCTTAGAGACTTGGACCAAAAACAACTAGTGCTGGTCAGACCTGCCTCAGTGTGTCTCAGTTCTGTTTATCTGTATAACCTAGAGGGACCCAGCATACTCCTTGTGACAGAGTAGCTTGCTACCCTGACAGTGTATTGACCAACAGAGACTTATGAGGAGAGGCACAAATGAAAGTCAGCTTGCCCAGAGCTGGAGTAGTTATGTTTATCTGGCTGTCCCCTTCACTACAGCAATAGTTTCTTGGGGTTTATTCACATCTGGGATCTTTGGATCCTTGTACAGAGACTGTTAGGTACGTATATGCTGTCATTCCATTAGTCTCTTCACCAAAAGAAGCAGGGACAGGCAGGGAAGGAGCCCACCTTTTAGGTTGCTTCCACATTTATTCCAGGGTCTTATACATTTAATGGATGACAAAGAATCATTTCATTATTATCAAAAGGCATTCACTATTGGTCCATGGTCCTCTATGAGGCTATATATAGCAGACAAAATAAGGGTGCATTTTACCATCCAAGATAAGGCATGTGTAAATGCGGTACAGAAGTAGTAGGACAAAAATATGAAACCAACTAGATAGTGAATAGTAACTTATCTATACCCATGTACAGAGTCATGTAAGACAGATATGTGCTATTGCTATTGTTGGGAGGCAAGAGCAAGGCCAACATGTGAAGGACAACATGTATATTATGTCATGAGAAGCGGTTGCCAATTTTCCAGGTGTGGTCTCCCCTCCTCTACCTTAAAGAAGATCCCAACTTATACAGAAATCAGGTGCCAGTTGTTAACACAGCAAAACTGCTTCTTGGCCAGGCAGGTTCTAGAGATGGGAGTTGACACTAGGGCTCAACAACCTACACAGGATACCCAGCATCTACCTGTTTTGTGAGTCCTAAGAGCTAGGGCACAGCCCAGATTCAGAGAGGTAAGTTTTGGACCCAAATTTAGTTCTCCTTGCTGAATTTTCTGCCTTTATCAGTGGAAGTGGGTATGTTAAATCAGAACTCCATTTGTGAGTGTGATGAAATTTCTTTTGTTTATTATAAAATGTCTGCATTTAATAGAGAAAATTTTCATGGAAAATCTCATCAGGCAAAGACTGCAAAGTTGGTATCAAGGAGGTACTGAATCTCTGCAATCCATCATCTGAATTCTTTGAAGACTTTCCAATCCAATAGCCTTAATAAAAAGAAATATCTTGGGGCTGTAGCTGTAGCTCAGTGGTAGAGCACTTGCCTCAAATGTGCAAGACAGTGGGTTCAATCCTCAGCACCACATAAAAATAAATAAATAATTTTTTTTTAAAGTTTTTTTTTTTTATTGTAAACAAATGGGATACATGTTGCCTCTCTGTACATGGCGCAAAGGCATACCATTTGTGTAATCATAAATCCACATACAGTAATGTTGTTTGATTCATTCTGTTATTTTTTCCCCTTCCCCCCCACCCCTCCAACCCCTCTTTACCCTCTATACAGTACTTTCTTCCTCCATACTTGCCCCCCTCCCTAACCCTAACTCTAACCCTAACACTAACCCTTCCCTCCCCCCCATTATGTGTCATCCTCCACTTATTAGCGATATCATTCGTCCCTTGTCTTTTTGAGATTGGCTTATCTCACTTAGCATGATATTCTCCAATTTCATCCATTTGCCTGCAAATGCCATAATTTTGTCATTCTTTATGGCTGAGTAATATTCCATTGTGTATATATACCACAGTTTCTTTATCCACTCGTCAATTGAAGGGCATCTAGGTTGGTTCCATAGTCTGGCTATTGTGAATTGAGCAGCTATGAACATTGATGTGGCTGTATCTCTGTAGTATGCTGATTTTAGATCCTTTGGGTATAGGCCAAGGAGTGGGATAGCTGGGTCAAATGGAGGGTCCATTCCAAGTTTTCTAAGGAATCTCCACACTGCTTTCCAGAGTGGCTGCACTAATTTGCAGCCCCACCAGCAATGTATGAGTGTACCTTTCTCCCCACATCCTCGCCAACACCTGTTGCTTGTATTTTTGATAATCGCCATTCTAATTGGGGTGAGATGGAATCTTAGGGTGGTTTTGATTTGCATTTCTCTTATTACTAGAGATGTTGAACATTTTTTCATATGTTTATTGATTGCTTGTACATCTTCTTCTGTGAAGTGTCTGTTCATTTCCTTAGCCCATTTGTCGATTGGATTATTTGTATTCTTGGTGTAGAGTTTTTTGAGTTCTTTATAGATTCTGGAGATTAGTGCTCTATCTGAAGTATGATTGGCAAAGATAGTCTCCCACTCTGTAGGCTCTTTCTTCACATTACTGATAGTTTCCTTTGCTGAGAGAAAGCTTTTTAGTTTGAATCTATCCCAGTTATTGATTCTTGCTTTTATTTCTTGTGCTATGGGAGTCCTGTTGAGGAAGTCTGGTCCTAGGCCGACATGTTGAAGATCGGGACCTACTTTTTCTTCTATAATCTGCAGAGTCTCTGGTCTGATTCCAAGGTCCTTAATCCATTTTGAGTTGAGTTTTGTGCAGGGTGAGAGATATGGGTTTAGTTTCATTCTGTTGCATATGGATTTCCAATTCTCCCAGCACCATTTGTTGAAGAGGCTATCTTTTCTCCATTGCATATTTTTGGCGCCTTTGTCTAGTATTAGAAAGTTGTATTTATTTGGGTTTGTGTCCGTGTCCTCTATTCTGTACCATTGATCTACCTGTCTATTTTGGTACCAGTACCATGCCGTCTTTGTTACTATTGCTTTGTAATAAAGTTGAAGTTCGGGTATTGCGATACCCCCTGCTTCATTTTTCCTGCGAAGGATTGCTTTAGCTATTCTGGGTTTCTTATTCTTCCAGATGAATTTCATGATTGCTTGCTCTATTTCTGTAAGGTACGTCATTGGGATTTTAATTGGGATTGCATTGAATCTGTATAGCACTTTTGGTAGTATGGCCATTTTGACAATATTAATTCGGCCTATCCAAGAACATGGGAGATCTTTCCATCTTCTAAGGTTTTCTTCGATTTCTTTCTTTAGTGTTCTGTAGTTCTCATTGTAGAGGTCTTTTACCTCTTTTGTGAGATTGATTCCCAAGTATTTTATTTTTTTCAATGCTATGGTGAATGGGGTAGTTTTCATAATTTCTCTTTCTGAGGATTCCTCACTTATGTATAAAAATGCATTGGATTTATGAGCATTGATCTTGTAACCTGCCACTTTACTGAATTCACTTATGAGTTCTAACAGTTTTCTGGTGGAATTTCCTGGTTCCTCTAAGTATATAATCATATCATCCGCAAATAGGGATAGTTTGAGTTCTTTAAAAAAAAAGTTAAACAGTTACCAATTAATCCAGTAAATTCACTCCTAAGTATCTATCCAAGAAAAAAAAAGTTAAAAATTTAAAAAAGAAAAGAAATATCTCCAGGACAAAAAATTATCCAGGCTATATTAGCCTTGTCCAATAGCCAGACTGAATTGTCTGGCCTGATTAGAAATATC
Organism: Sciurus vulgaris; assembly: GCF_902686455.1. Lineage (NCBI taxonomy): Eukaryota > Metazoa > Chordata > Mammalia > Rodentia > Sciuridae > Sciurus > Sciurus vulgaris. The sequence continues at coordinate 74,889,575 of NC_136470.1, forward strand.
TAACCTGGGAGTCAATCCATCCTGCCCACTGATTCAGTGCTGAAGCCATCACTCCCTGCGCGAAAGCAGATTCATATGAAAGCCGGGAAAGCAGCCTGCCTCTGCCATGGGGAATGACTTTTCTAAAAATTCTCAAAAATTCGATTATAAATTCATCCAATAGAGCTACGTATCTCATTTTCACTGAAAGCCTGGTAATGTGATTTTTTTTACATTCACAATTCCCATGGTCCTTCCTGGATATAACATCCGCTAAAACAGACAATGAACACTTAGGTAAATCTAAGGCTGAGACATTCCATGAGGGACTTCCAAGGTCTCTAAATCTCTGGAGATTGTGAGAATTGCAGATCTTTGAAAGGCAGGGAAGTGGACATTTTGTGAATCAAAGGGTGAAAACTCTTCCAATGGGAATGTTCAGAATACATAGTGCTGTCTACACGTGGAATCATTCAGATGTCAGAATCTGTCAGTTCCTATTGATAGCCAAGTTCAACTCTCCTGCACTCAGGAAAGTTAGCAAGAGATCAAGTTGGGTTGGTTGGCAAAATCTGGAGAAGGCCTGGGAGGAAAAACAGGAAAAAAACAGGGAAATGCCTGCATTTCCAGGCAATATGCACAACTGTCTTTGTTCTCAAGGTGTGGGAAAGGAGAAATACAGAATGAGGGCCTCAGCAAGGAACACAGGAGCCTTCCCATAAGCCATATCCAAGCAGTCTACAGAATGGGAGTCAGAGAGAAGGCAGGGCTGCTATGAACAGGCTCTAACAAATTCAAATATCTGGCCACCTGATTTGCAAGACACAAATACATTTACTGGTGATAAAATAGTAACCTGGTACAATGCTTACCACACGGAAGTTATTCCATAAATATTTAGTGAAATGAAAGGGACCTACCTCATTGGGAAGGAAAAACTGGTACCCTTGAATCCTTGGCAAGAGAAATAAAAGTAAAACCAAAGCCCCATAGTTTCCAGCACTATATAATGGGGCATAAACTTTTTAGCTACCTCTCCAGTTAATAGTCACTTTGACTCCAGAAAGTTTAGTCCTTTTTTTTTCCAAGTTAACAACTAGCCCTTAAATAGGCCAACCTCCACAGCTTATCCCAGAATAAAAGGATAACTATTCAGTTCCCAGGGTCCACAATACACAAGCCTACATGGGAAAGCAGTTACAAAACCCTGACCCATTGGGAGTGTCTCAGATTGACCAGCAGATAAGAGTGCCAAAATTTGATACCTTCAATTTATGTCCAACATCTGGATACCAGATGGCGAGATTTAGACTAGATTCTACATCCTTTGCCAGACTAAGCTGTGTGGTAAAATAAGCTAACCAGAGTCCACTTTGATCACTTATGATGTGCCAAGTGGGACTAGACCCCTTGGCGAAGAAGCACTTTTTATTCCACACAGACTTCCCAACCCAGAGGTAAAAACCCCCACTTCAAGACCCAAATTTGCCTTCTGAACTTGCCTCTAAACTCCTTCTTCATTTGCCTTAACCTGTATGCAATGCAGAAGCTTCTCACAAAATACACAAAGCAAGAACAAGAAAAGGAAAATTCTCATCATTATTGATACCACTGGAAGCATTTGGCCCCCACAAATCCTTCTAGTTTTGTTATGTGTTTAAATTTTGTAAAAAACGAAACACAAAAAACATAGGTAATAATGCACATCCTTTTTTACTTAATAGTTATCATTATGAAGGTTTTTAGGTCATTGACAAGCACATACACTTCATGTGTGAGTTTCTGTCTCCCCAGGGAACAAGAGTAGTTTTTCTCTGTTATATCAATTTCTATGTTCCTCCTCCTTCCACCCAAATATTGTACAGAATAGTAGGGACCACATGCCAAGGACCACGTGCCCTCAAGGCTGTGTGCACACAAGGCTGTGTGTGTGTGTGTGTGTGTGTGTGTGTGTGTGTGTGTCTACATAACATGAAGGACTTTTGCTTCATACCCATTCCAAGGATAGGCTCTGTGATGAGCTTTCCTGGGTCTGAACCCCAAATGCCTTACAGGTCTGTGCCTGACTGTAAGGGAAGGATCTTCCTAGAGACCGCTACCTCTCTTACCTCTAAAGATTCGCCTCTGAGATCCCAAGAGCTGGCAGACCTCAGCGGAGGACCTGCAGGAGTTGACACATTTCTGGATCCCGTCGGCCAAGTCAAACAGTGTCACATTGGAAGTCAAGGAAAAGGTGGTCTGCAGTGAGATCACCACCATACTGGATTCCCTATGGGCACAGTTTTTGAGTCTTTAATTGACCTAAAATGGCCTAAAATTATATGAGGGCCCCAGGGCTTTTGGAAAGTAGGTGTCATAGTCATTTTCCCATGAGGAAACAGGAGAATATAAGGACTCAATGACTTTGGTCTTGGGTCACCCCAATGGCTTTGCCAAAATAGAGTCCAGTTTTTTTTTTTTTTGGGCCATCACCCATGTTATAACAACCTCCCTTTTCCACAGACTGGATCACAAACAAATACAATTCAGTTTCTTACCAAGAAGCATGGACTGTGGATCGAGTATAACCAGGTAACGTTGAAAAACACACATTTAACTGAAAAGAAGAACAGTTTGTCATTAACTGTGATTTAGACAAAAGCTTTGGACCAAGAACAAATTTCCTATTTTCAGGATAAAATAGGCATTTTCCAGCCATCAAGTTATCAGCAGGCAGCTTTACAGAGAAATGGAGTCCTTTTTTTGTTCCTCTCTTAAATGCTTTTCTGTTGTTCCCTGAGTACAAAGAGAGAGAGGCAAATAGTAAATCAGTGGGGAAATCTTGGCAGGAAATGATGTTCAGAACAGCACCCCTGGATGCAAAACATCTTCAAAGGAGCAGATCTCCTCTAAGACCCAGGGTTTCAAAAAACTTAGAGGCAACTGTTTATTTGGACTCTGCATAGTGAACAGGCTCCTTTCAGCTTCCCTAAGTCTAATGAGCCCTATATAGACCCCTCCTAATCTACAATGAGTTGACCTAACTCAAAGATAGGTCTTCTTCAAAAAGGCTCTCCATGGGAAATTACATTATGTGGGTCAAGAGCCCTTTTTGGAGGCAAATCAAAAGCCACTCTCCCCATGTTTGCCTTGTGCCCTCAGAGCACAGAAAATCTCTCTGCAGCATAAAGTATCAGTATCATGCCTGCTTCCTTGCTGGCCTCTATATTAGGGGCTGTAGACTCCTTTTATAGAGCAGAGGGTCTCAGTATCTTGCCCTACACATACCCACCAGTCTTCAAAGCCAGTGTTTCAGAGCCATCTCACTGGTTAGAAGATGGAGTCAAGCTTGAAATATTATCAAATGACTTTTGGCTTTGTTTGACATTTCTTTATATAGTCTTACAGCAATGATTTATTATTATTGTTTTATTATTAATTCTTACCCCAGGTATAAGTCAACAGAATAACATCCTAGCAAAGACCAAACAAGTGGATTCCCCAATTGCTGTTTAATTCTTCAGTGTTTCTTGGGGGCAAGTGTGTCACATCACCAATAAATTATACTACAATGCTGGGCAAAAAAAACAAAGATAAGTCACTGAGTTTTGTGAAGTAAAGAACCATACTCCCACACAGGGTTCTAAACCCCTATACTACCTTAGAAGGAAATATCTACCTATAGAATAACTAGGAGGCAGCAGTGATGGAGTGACAAGACATAGGGTTAGCGGACATAAAGTCCTGCTGTGTAGCAAAGAGGCCATGCCTTTGCAAGGTAATTTCTAAGGCCCTGGAGTGTCCTACCTGCTAAAAATTTCTCTGGGGAGTGATACTGACTAAATAATATTATTATATTGTGTGCAAGTATGAATATGTGACAATTCTCACTACTATGTACAACTATAATGCACCAATTTAAAAATGTGGAAAAAATATAAAAATGCCTTTGTTTACCTAGGGGTCCTAGGCCATCTCAAAGAGTCTAACACTATGATTTATGATGAGGGCTTTAGGTAATATGGTATTAACTAAGCCTCTAGAGGGGTTAGAGACTGAGGTCAGCCCAAATAAAGGCTTCAGATACCTAGGCTCAGGTGAGCTTTCTGGTTGACAATATACTGTCCATGATTCCATAGGGAGAGGACAACTAGAAGTAGCATTGGGAGCCCTTGTGGACTCTGCCCCATGACTATTTTTAACCTGCAACCTTTTATTGCAATCCTCACCAGAACAGTGAGGATAATAGTTTCTAGTAAATTACTGAAACTAAGTGGGCCAGTAGCTCACCCTGTAGAGCGTTTGCCGGGCGTGTGCATGGGCCGGGGTTTGAATCCCCAGGATCTCAGAAGAAAGCAAAAAGTGTATCTGGCATAGTCCCTGTCCATGGAGTAGATGCTTAATAGATAAGATATGGAATTAGAATCTGTATTTTATACAAATAAATCCACAGTCCTATAGAAATACAATTCTGGGCTAATATACTATCTCTCACACATGAAGAACAAGTAAAATTAAAACTAGGTATCAATCAATCTGTAACCTACTTTAATGGCAAATTTCAATTTTTCTGAACATCAGATCTTTGACTTGTGTAGGAGCTGAGAACAAATTATTTGAGTTTCATTTCATCTCTTCTTTTTTTCTCCATTTTTTTCTTATAAAAAGCACAGAGGGAAAGAAGCAGAATCAAAGGCCCCCAGTTAATCTATACAGTGAATCTTCAAGCCTTAGACAATCAGGATTAATGTTAGGCCTTTGGCATTCCCTTGAGGAGAGAAAGTGTCACTGTCCACAAACTCTCAAACATAGGGGGAAAGTCGTACCACATGTAAACAGCAAATGAGACACAAGGATTTTCTGGGTCTTTCCTCTTCGCCAACAGCCCTCACTGGTGCATGTCACTTCTGTCTGTGACTGAGTTTGCACATGGAAAAGAAACACCATGGCAGATAAAGACTGCACATGAAGATGCATTTTAAAAAACACTTCTACTGGGCAACATTAGTTCTCAATACCTCTCTTTTATTTCTAAGAGACTTTCTATTTTATCGTGAAGTTTCCCTTCCAAATATAAAAGAAGAGCCCAGGAGACATACAGGTGACCCCAGGCAGTCCCCAATTCTCAATGAAATCTGTGCAAGAAAACAAAGGACTCAAAGTGAACAGTCCTTTCAAGAAACTTACTGTTTCAGTGATCTCATTTTCAACTTCAAGTAGGTCTGAATGTTTTTCCATTGTAGCATTAAAAAATGTTTTCTTTAATTTAAACTCTGTCACGAAGGTTCTAACTGAAAATGAAAATGTAACCTATTAGACCACATAACAGATCAAACTATGCAAGGCTTTGTATTTGTAAATTTCTAGGGTAGCCAGCTTTACACCGCCCTTTCCCCAGGACAATCTCTGTGCATTTCTTTCTCTGTGAAGATAAAAACTACCCTTGCCTCTCTAGCAGAGTGAACATCAACTGGGCTGAGCTGAAGGCTTAGACCAAGTAAACCTTTAGGTGGGAGACATTAAGGAGTCTTTTGCACATGTACAAATGCTGCTGAGAGAAGGAGCATTCCTGACATCCCTCTGAAGGCCTCCCACATAATAGAAGCTCAATAAAACTATGACCAAGAAAGATAAGCTGGTCTAAACAACATAATCATAGAAGGGAGGAAGGGAGATATGGTACTAGACCCTAAAATTGCTCCTCAAGCCTCATAAGTGTAGCTCAAGGAAAGTTCTTGTTTTCCAAGCTCTTTAACCAATTTAAGCCCTTGACTTCAAGGGGGTGCTTTGGTTTCTCCTCATTAAAGTCACCTTAATCTAACCCCCATTCTTGTTCAGAGGAAATGTCTGTTTTATCATTGATAAAAGAAGCTTCCAGAAGTCAGGTAACTTCCAAAGAAAGATCATCCAGCTCCCAAGCACCAAAATTAGCATCATATTCATGTGGGTCCGTCTTCAAAGTTGTTCTTTCTCCACTATATCCTCTGCCCCCTGAGGCATCTGATATTCTAAGGACAACCAAGGACAACCTTACACAGTAAGGAGCCAAATATCTGTAGTAGGCATGTACTCCAGGAGGCTACCAGACTCCATGATTATAAGCCATATAATAAAAACACCCTATATTCAAGACACTGTTGGGTTCAGAAATGAAAGAAGTAGCCCCATTTTCAAGGCCCATTTCACTCATAACATAAAATTAGTTAACATCAATTTGTGCTGATTGGGCCTGAGGGGAATAGGATTTACAAATAGGCAAACAACCAAAACTTAGGACAGGCTGCTTTATATCTGGTTCTATCTTTCATTACATTAAATTCTTTCTTATCTTTCCCTCTGGAAATGAAAAAATAATAATAATAACCCAAAACAGAGAAGCCCACGAAGCTGCCGTTTCATGGAAAGCTTGCGTGCTGAATTAAGAGAAAGGCCCACAAATGAGCCAGGGAAAACATTTAACATCTTATACTTAACTGTCTAAAGCCCTTAATCCTTATTTAACATCTTTTTGCTTGTTCTACAGTTCAGTGAAGCCAGCTGCTTAGGACTCTTTCTGAGCAGCAGGGAGCTCTTTGAAAACATTCTTGGCCAAATGAAAGCATTTCACCATGCTCTAATTTGCATGTTCTTCTGATGTTTATGAACAATGAAGCTAAATGACTTGAAAAGGGAAAGATGATTGTTAACACAATAGAACTGCTCTCTACCTGATCTGTGCTACCTGTGAGACACTGCACAAAAGGTTTCAGAATAGCCATCCTACTCCTTCATCTTTACCTCTCACCTCTCACCCAGACTCTCCACACAGAAATACACAAAACTAAATGTTAGGTACATGGAAGTTTTCTGAATCATTTGTTTGTTCTTTCCACAAAGAAGAGTGCTGGGGACTTGAACCCGGGCCTCCGGCAAGAGAGACAGGCACTCTTCAAGATGGGCGATATGGCCTGCTCAGTTTTCTGAATCATGACAGTCAATGTGGCCTTGGCTTTCAGTGTGAATAAGAAGATTAATTAGTCTCCTCCCAAACCTTGTTCTCTTTCTGGGCAGGGATTTTTCTAAAGACATTTACACTTCGTACCTATAGGTTTATCATCTAACTTTAAGATAAATTTTCTTCAAATTTAACTGCTGATTTCCCTACTGTATTATCTAAATATTGTTTTGGAAAGATCCATAAGTATTACTTTTTATTCAGAGTGGTCTGTATTTATAGTTTTCAATCTCATCTAACAGTTTGAAGACTAATATTAAATGATACCTCCCATTTGGACAATTCTTTCAAAGCTTGCTCAAATGTATTATTTTATTTGACCTTTACAATACTCTGAGTGGGAAGCAGAGCAGATTATAATCTGATTTCACAAATGAGGACCCTAGACCAAGAATTCAATTCCTGGACTAGTGTACTTTTCAGAATGCTTGGAACAAAAATCATTTTCACTTTTGTTCTTAAACTGAAAACCCTTGAATAATTTCTTTTAGGTGTGGCAAAATGGAACAGGTTATCCAAATGCAAATAAATTATTAGAATAATAACTAATGTCTATATTTCTAGATTCTTCTTTTTAAAATAATGCTTAATTATTGTATTTCAAACATTTTTCAAAATTCTACTTTTGTTTTAGTAGAATACCAACTTTCTTTAAAAGTTTCTTCCACCTATAGGTAATAGAAATCCATGCAGGTTAATATTTTTGGAGAACACAGATAATGGCTTTCTCAAAAACATTTACTGAGGAGTTTTTGTGTCTTTAAGTATCACACTTCACAATTTAGGATGATTCAAAGATGAGTCATTTTACCTATCAGTTTCCTTATCCAGCTTAGAAACTCTGATTTTCATTCTGATTTCTTCAGCAAGTTAGGTATTACACTCAGCACTCTAATAAGATTCATATCCTATATGCAAGAAAGTTCTTACTATCAATACATTGTGTAACAGAAAGTACTGTGGGCTGGAAATTAGGTGTTTCATCAACTGATTACATAAGTTTGGCCCTTAGCACTTTACTAGGGCCTTTGTTTTCACTTGGTTTGTTTCTCTGTTCTTTAACCTGTAAAATGGAGATTGTATTAATATCAACCAACTTCATGAATCTATTGAATTAGGGACCAAAATATGATAAATAGTATGATACAATTACAGCAGCAGCTTTGTCAAAACATATCTGTCTGTAGATAAGAACATGATCATTTTTTTAAATGAAAAGAATATGTGAATGTGGTAGAACAATCAGGATTTTATTCTCTCTTTTCTCCATTTTTCAATGATAAAATCAGAATAATCTTGTGATTTTTTTGCCCTAACTGCAGGGTAGAATGGTAAAGCAATAACAATAGGCAATGTTTTCTATTTTATTTTATATTTCTTAAGTTTATATCATGGAGAAATACTGATTTTTATTAGGAAGAAAAAACTGTAAATGTTGTTTTATAAAATATATTGTGAGACAGAATAAATTCTAAGATAAACTTTCTTACCCAAATTACATATTCCTTTTTCCAACTGGTATCCAACTGGGCATTTGCAGGTAAAAGATCCCTGAGTATTATTACATATGGCCAGGGGTGGGCACGGGTTTGACAGACATTCATTCACATCTGCGAAGGAGAAAAAAACAAACAGAAAAAAAAAACCACATTGAGTCTGTGGCAGACAGCAAAATCACAAACCAGTACAGGAAGTATTTACTAAGGACCACTGCACTTATTAGAAACAATGGGACCCCAAAGATGAGTAGGAGACCACCCTTGTCCTCAAGGGGCTGACCACCTATTGAAGGCAGAGGCAGTCAATAAACAACTAACTATAATTACAAGGCATGAAGTGGCAAATTTTGCTGGTGAATTAAGGACTATTTCAAATAACATCTGGATTAAGACTGGAAGAATTTTAATAAACAGATTTGAGTAGGATAATTTTACACTAAGGTACCAGTACAGTGAATGCCAGAGATAGGAAAATGCAGGTCTTTAGGTAGCAATAGGTAGCCCAGTGTGGCAGGAATGTGGGGAGAAACAAATTAGGAAGTTTGTCAGCTCTACACTATGGTAGTTCATGCTACCCTGCAGATAACACACAAACACGCTAACTCTCAAGTAAGCAGGGTATTAGTTAGAAGATCTTATTCTTCTACATTTTGGAGGAAAAAGGCATTTATTGAATAACCAAATGTAATGCTGCAGACCACTGGATACTATTTTTTCTCTTACCCACACTGCAGTTATCCCCTTGCCAGGAAGGTGAGCACATACATCGATAACCACCGCTGGTGAGGTCCACAATGCATTTGCCATCATGAAGACAAGGGTTCATGGCACAGCTGTTGACTAAAAACCCATCCAAGAATAGCACAGTTAAACACAATGGCAATGTAAAGATAGCACTGGGTAAATATTTAATTCTCTCAGTTAATATTTGACTCTTACTTATTTCTATTTACTTGCCCTGAAAAGATATGCTACTAAAATAGAATGAGGTCCCAAGAGGTATAGAAAATAGGCAATGGTACTGAGTACTGGTAATAGTTTGTGTCCATATATAAGACAATTGGATTTCTGAATTCAAGTTTCTGATTCAAATCAAATGTTGCCTATTCAGTCACTCAGTTTGGGATTGATGACTGTATTACTTCTGTGATACTTAGAAAATTCTACTCGAATCAATGCCAATTTAAAACACATTAAGTGTAGGGGAAGAATCCATGATCAATGCATCCTCCCTGATGCAAAATTTACTCCATATATGTAGGTACATTGCCTTTTCTTCTGGACATAGCAACCCTTATCCAAAAATCTCCAAATGTAACTGGGACTCTACATATTGTGCATCATTCAGACATGATCAAGTTGAGCACTACAATGACCTCTCTCTTTATATGAAGTAAAAGTGGGCCCTAGCTGAATTCATGGAGACTCTTATGACACATGTTCTTACATCCCCCAACGGCAATGACCACAACTGTTTTGCTCTATATAATTGGAAGTGTCACAATCCAGTTATGTAATATCTGCTTCATAAAGGTTTTTGACACATAAAGGCTGAAATCTACAGTGTAACTGTATCATCTACAAATAGGAAATTAGTAGGAGAATGCAAAAAAGAAGGTAGAAGTCAAACATTTTCCAAAAGAATAATCCTGAAAATGGGCTAAACCTAAAGAAGACAATCTTATTCTTAATTGCTGAAATCATCTATATAAGCAGAGTGCCTTTATAACCAATACCCATGAACACACTGGCACACAAAAAAATTATTAACAGCCAGTGAATATGTCCCTAATACTTGCCTACAGTAATTACAATGGCCATAATTTACTTTAAGGAGCCTTGTGAATTATGGTACACCTAGTATTGAAATATCTGGCATTTGGAAATGAAGATAGTGTGTCTTAAAGCAAGACTCCCAAAGGAGCCGCCTGTCATCTTTCAGGGGTACTCAAATCACTGGCACAAAGGGAACACTATGGGGTTGATGGTAAGGGTGGTTTATGACCTGCACCCTGAGGTTGATTGTGGCTGACTAGTTGAAACTACATCACTGAGTTCCATGCTCCAGTCACTACAAAGCATTTTCCTTCTTTTCTTCTTCCTTAAAATATCAGTCTCCATCTTTCCCCTTCCTCCCTGACAGTTTTCTCTTTGTGGATCTACACAAACCAAAAGTATAATTTTGAACATGACATCCAACAATATATATTATCCTTTCTTCTACCTGCCCTTAAGTGACAAAGAAGCATTTGGATGACTTTATTTTCCTGTACCAGCCACTTCCACATGACTATAAAGATAACCATACATACAATGTAAAGAATCCCTGGTAATGCAGTCACTGTGGGAAAAAGTTCATTTTCTTTTTATTGATGTCTCTCTACCCCTGTTTATCAACTAGCAATATAATCTTAGGGAGACAAAGGAGCATGGGCTTTTCTGGTCCAAGAGAAGTCCTCTGACCATTAGATGCTTCCTGGTAATTGGGGAGCTAGCTGACTGATTCAGAAGCTTTGGGCTCTGGTTGGGGAGCATGCACCTGACTCACTCCCTATTTGACACAGGCCACATAAAGCTTCTTCAGTTTCTCCACCATCCAAACCTACATTTCTGCCTGGTTCTAACCTCAGAAAGTCAAAAGTGTGCTTGAAAGCTCTTGCAATTAATTACAGAGCATTAATATCTTCAACTGCAATATACTGATGTCACACATAACCAATATGTCCTCTTTTCTTAGGAAGAACCACCTAACTTGGGGAAAATAAGAAAATGAGGTCCACCATAAACTTATTTTATGCTTTGTGTTTCAACAGGAAGCATTTTAGGTCACAAAACTGAGACTATTTCAAATACTAGTCATTTCTATACATTCACTTAAATCCTGAGCCTCATGCAGTTTACACTGCTGCAAAGGGTCTAGCAGTTGATGTATATTTGAAAGATGCATTGTACCTGACGGTGGAGGTGACAATGCCATTGGGGACTGTGTGCTACTCTGAGTAGCAAAGGTGGTAGGTTTAGGAGTCAACACTTCAGCTGTAGAAACATCTGTGGTTTGGAAAGGAGAAGTTCTGAGGAAATGTGAAGCTGGAAAGTACTCTTCTGTGATATCAAGCCTCGTGGTCAATTCTTTTGTTGATGTTGGTACATTGGTCACAGGGATTAAGTGGGTGGTAGCATCAATATGCACACGGTTCCTTTCTGTGGTGATGGCACCTTCTGTTGAGATTTGTGGCACCAGAATTTCAGGATTGGTTGGGAAGAGCTGTTTTCCAGTTGTAGTGTGTACAGCTATGGGGTCAGTACTCAGAACTTCTGTACTTGACAAGGTACCGGGAGTGGTCACAGAAGAATGAGAGGTCTTAAGAGTGGTAGTTGTCAAAGTTGGAGACATTTGGGCTAAGCTGGTGCTCATGGCTGGAAGGGCTGACTTAGTGAAGGACTCAGTTAAGGCTGGGGGCAAAGGAACCCCTGAAGGAGCACTCACTGTTACATCTTTGATGGATTCTGTGGGCAGAGACACTAGGCTTGGTGACTTTGCTTCTGTAATGATTTTCTCTTGTTGTGGGATGCTCTGGTTCTCGCGATCTGCTGTGTTACTACTGTGGGGTATTATCATGGATGACACCATTGTTGATGTCTGAACTGAAGTCTCAGGTATCTCTCTTTCCCTGGGCAGGACTGGGGTAGATGAATGTGGTAAGGTTGTCTGTGAGACAGGAAGTGGGACAGGAGAAGCAGCTGTCAAGGAAACTGGTAAAGGTGATGGTGAGGAAGACAAAAGTGTAGATGCCTCAGAGGTAGACTTCAGCTGATGGGTGGAGGCCTTGGTTGACAGTAAACTTGATGAGAACAACTGGTGGGATTGTGACACTGAGGGCAAAGGCAAAGGAGGGCCTGAGGCAGAAGATGAGTCACCAAAAGACTCAGTACTGGCATCCATAAGAACCAAAGTTTTTGGTATATTAATGGTAGAGGTGTAGGATGGAAGGCTGGATGTATGCAGAGTCAGTGACTCAGTGGATGGCTGAACATACTCCCCATTATAGGATGAGATGTTCCTTCTTTCAGTCTCAGCATGAGAAGAGGAAGAATAGTCTGAATATGGAGAGTCTGAGATCTTAATATAAGAGGTTGAACTCTCACTGATGTCTGAGGATGAACCATTATCTGTAATGGACAGTAATGCCCGTTCTCCTTTGGTAAAAGTAGATGAAACATAGGTGTGGTCTGTGTGGTCACTGGAAGTCCTTTGTTCAGTATCTGTGCCACTCACTTGACCATAGCTAAGTCCAGTGACTGCAAAGAGAAAAGCCAAAGTTAGTCCAATAAACAAAAAAGCAATCTCTCAAACATGCACTATAAAACAGATTTTCAGTATCCATGAACTCAAGTGAGTAAACTAGTTTCTTTGGAGAGGTGGTTTTCAGTGGTGAACATACTGAATAGCAACATGGGAAGGTTATAATGGTGTCTGCTGAGCAGACTCACCTCCTGTGAAGACCACAATGGCAGCAATGAACGTGGTAACAAAAGAAATGGGACCAGGGGCCTAAAAATAGGGAATAGTTCCAAATTCCTTCCACATGCCTTTTTTTTTTTTTTTTGATAAAGGCAAATTGTTATGTGAAAAGCGCACAAGATCCCAAATAGAATCATTGTTATGCTTAAATGGAAAAAGGAAAACCCTCCCAACTTTCCATTCTGTATAATGAGGTATTTCTTTCCCAGGAGATTGATTTTAGCCACAAAGCCACTGGTCTTTATTTTAAGCCTCCCGGCAGCGTCACCCCCGTATGCCTCAAGTGTGTGAAGGGATGGGGGTTGTCTTCCTGAGGTGGGAGAACCCAGGAAGTTCTTCGATTCATAAGGAGCTGGTAGGGTATTTCCTGGGTTGCCAGCCAACTCAATCATCCTAGGAGTGAAGTGCCAGGTGGGCCGAGGGACTGTGAAGAGTCGCTGCAGGGGACGACACACCACCTCCGAAGGCAGGCGCCGCGCCGGGCGACCGCGAGAGCAGGCCCGCGTGGTCCGTCACGTTCCCGCGCTGGGTGGCGCCTGCAGAGCTCCCCACCTCCGCAGAGGTGGCGTCGGCGAGGCTGAGCGACCGCAGCGTGCGCTCCCCGCTTCCGGTGAGAGCGGCCCAGGTGTGAGCGCCGCGGGAGTGCGCCCCGGAAGTGCTCCCCTCGGCGGAACTGCGGGAGCGCGAGGCCGGCGCCGCACGGTCTTCCAGGGCTGAAAGAAGCGGGAGGGGTGGCGGGTGAGTGCGGCGCAGTGCCCGTCCTGTGCCTTCTCAGGGCTTCCATCTGAGATGAAACCCCAAGAGGAACTCGGATCAGCACCTCCGTTCGGGTGCTGGATTTATGGAATATTTATTACTTCTGCGAATAGGGTCCATACTGCACCTGTGCTCGGTGAGACCTAATGGTCTACGTCAGGGAAAGTGGTGGTGGTGGTGGCAGGGGAGCGGTGATGGACTGACCACCCTGTTGGGGCTTTACTTCCTGGGACAAGGCCGGAAGGGAGGCACCAAGTGTTAGTACCTGGCCGAGAAAGGTGGCGGGAGGCTACAGGTGGGCTTGGCTTTGCAAGTGGGCTTTATAACTTATTTATTTATTCAATTAATTTATGAAGATGGAAGAGGGCAGTTGACAAAAGAATTGATATTCCTTTCCTCCTTGGGGGGGTTTTATGGTTTATGCTATATGCCTAAAGAATCTTAGAACTACTTAAGATTATTAGATTATCAAATCCTTTTCAGAAATATGAAAGTGGAGTTCAATACTTCTTGGCCTAAGTACTTCATAATCTGGCTTTATGAGAAAACGTACTCTTCTGTTTTTTTTCCCCATTCCCAGTCCAGACTAGCCTGATACCCCCACAGAATGCTTTGATTGGAAATGGACATAAAGCAGAGTTATTAGGTAAATTCATTTCAGGATTGTTTGAATTAACAGAGACAGGAATGAGCATGGGAACAGGAACCTAATGACCTAGAGCAGCAGCAAGAAACCAAAGAGAGATGTAACTTGAGTCAGGTTGAAGGGCTCAGGAGACTGATGGGAGAGTCAAGCAGGAGATTCCAGGGCAGAATGCATCTGAGCAGAGAGATAAAGGCCTCAATGGAGAGATCTTAAATATTCCATTAAATAAAATTTAGGCAAACAACCACATCAGGGGTACAGGCTTGAGTGAAACTTCATGACCTGAAACAAAGGGACTGAATGTGAACCCAGAAAAATGAATGGACTGGAAATTTTGAAAGGCTGGATTGCAGAATCATTCAACTTTGAGTCAGAGGAAAAGAGACAAAGTATTGTGGATATCTCTTTTCATTCACAGAACATTTCAGGAATGAGGCTATTCCTTAATCTATTGGACCCCAAGATCTGGTCACAATTAAATCACATTTTCCACATGAACTAACTGAGCATTAACTACAGAGAGAAAGATATTGAAGAGATATAAAAGGGGGAAAAACTATGGAACTTAAGATCATGGCTTGAGAAGGCAAGAGTCCTCAGCCCTATAGAAGTGAGGGTGGAAAATGATTCCTTTGTTTAGGAGAAAGAAAATATACTTCCCTGTGTAGACACAAAAGAGTATAAATATCTTCTATTATGTTTTATTTTGTGATCATATGCTTTTCCATGTCATATGAGTAGTAATAAATGATAATTTTCTTCATCAAAGAGAATTCTCACATGGGAGAAATGAAGCTGCTATTATTAGTGGGGAGAAGAATTTAAATCTATTAAAAGCTTAAATGATAAATTAATGTATGTTTGCTTTAGTTAACACTTTTGCATTCATAATACTACTGGGAATTGTTTTAAAAATTACCCAAAAGCATTATTAAAAAGGATCATCAAAAGACAAGTTTTCTAAAATTGATAAATTGTACTTAACATTAAAAACTTTTATTTTCAGAAAAAGCATTTGACAAATTTCAGCATTGATTCATGCTCAAAATACTATAAAAATTAGGGACAGTAGGAACAAACCTCAACATTGTAAAAGCTATATGTGTTAAACCTAAGGCCAACATCATTCTAAATAGAGAAAATTGAAAGCATTCCCCTTAAAAACTGGAGCAAGACAGGGATGCCCTCTTTCACCACTCCTATTCAACATAGTCCTTGAAACACTAGCCAGAGAAATTAGATAAAAGAAAGAAATTAAAGGAATACAAACAGGAAAAGAGGAGCTCAAACTATTTGCTGACAACATGATTCTATATCTAGAAGACCTAAAAAACTCTACTAGAAAGCTTCTAGAACTCAAATGAATTCAGCAAAGTAGCAGGGTATAAAATCAACACCAATAAATCAATTGTATTCCTATACACCAATGATGTATCAGCTGAAAGAAATCAGGAAACCATTCCCTTTATTATTATAAAATAGCCTTAAAAAAATACTTGGGAATCAACTAACGTAAGAGGTGAAAGACCTCTATAATGCAAACGACAGAATACTAAAGAAAGAAATTGAAGAAAATCTCAGAAAATGGAAAGATCTCTTATGTTCTTGGGTAGGCAGAATAAATATTGTCAAAATGGCCATACTACCAAAAATGCTACACAGATTTAATGCAATTCCTATTGAAATCTCAATGATGTTCTTCATAGAAATAGAAAAAGCAATCATGAAATTCATTTGGAAAAATAAGAGGCCCAGAATAGCCAAAGCAATCTTTAGTGAGAAAAATGATACAGGAAGCATCAAATACCAGATCTTAAATTATACTACTGAGCTATAGTAACAAAAACAGCATGGTATTGGCACAAAAACAGACATGAAGTTCAATGAAACAGAACAGAAGATACAGAGAGGCACCCACATAAATACAGTTTCATCCTAGACAAAGGCACCATAAATATACATTGGAGAAAAGAGCCTCCTCAATAAATGGTGCTGGGAAAACTGGAAATCCATGAGCAGTAGAATGAAATTGAACCCCCATCTCTCACCCTGCACAAAACTCAAAGTGGATCAAGGACCTAGGAATTAGACCAGAGACCCTATGCTTACTAGAAGAAGAAGTAGGCCCAGCTTTCCATCATGTCAATTTAGGAACCAAATTCTTCAATAAGACTCCCTAAAGCACAAGAAGTAAAGTCAAGAAATCAATAAATGGGATGGTATCAAACGAAAAAGCTTCTTCACAGCAAAAGAAACAATCAGGAACATGAACAAAGATCCTATAGAATGGGAAAAAATCTTTACCACCTGCACCTCAGACAACTAATCTCCAGGTTACACAAATATCTCAAAAAACACCAAAAAGCCCCAAATAACTCAACCAATAATTGGGCAAAGGAACTGAACGAGCACTTCACAGAAGAAGAAATATGAATGGTCAAATAATAAATGAAAAACTTTTCAACATCTCTAGCAATTAGAGAAATGCAAATTAAAACACTGAGATTCCATCTCCTTCCAGTCAGAATGGCAATTATCAAGAATACAAGTAACAATAAATGTTGGAGAGGATGTAGAGAGAAAGGTACTCTCATACATTGTTGGTAGGGCTGCAAATTGGTGCAACAATTATGGAAAACAGTATGGCAATTCCTTAGAAACTTGGAATGGAACCACTATTTGACCCAGTAATCTCACTCCTTGGGCTCTACCCAAAGGACTTAAAATCAGCATATTATAGTAATACAGCCACATCAATGTTTATAGCAGCTCAACTCAAAATAGTCAAACTAGGAAACAACCCAGGTGTCCTTCAACACATGAATGGATAAAGAAAATGTATATATACATAGTGGAATATTACTCAGCCATAAAGAAGAATGAAATTATGGCATTTGCTGGTAAATGGATGGAACTGGAAACCATCATGCTAAGTGAAATAAACCAATCCCCAAAATCAAAGGCCAACTGTTCTCTCTGATATGTGAATACTGGGAGGGGGAGGGAAGAATAGAAGTCCATTGGATTAGACAAAGAGGAATGAAGGGAAGGGAGAGGGGACAGGAATAGGAAGGACAGTAGAATTAATGGAACATAGCTTTCCTAGCCTTGTATTTGAATATACAACCAAGGTAACTCTGCATCGTGTATAACCACGAGACTAGGATCCTAATCAGAATAAATTATACTCTGTGTATGTATAATTGGACAAAATACATTCTACTGTCATGTATAACTAAAAAGAATGAATAAAAAAGAATAAAAAGGGGGAAAAAAGAAAAAATTCATATACTAATATCATTAAGAAGTAAAAAGACAACCCAGAGAACAGGAGAAAATGCCTGTCAATTATACATCTGATAAGGGACTAGTATCCAGAATATGCAAAGAATTCTTACACTCTATAGTAAAACAAGCCAGTTTTAAAATAGTCAAAATATCTGAATAGATATTTTCAAGGAAGATAAATAAATGGCCAATAAGGATATGAAAAGATGGTTGACATCATTAGCTGGGAAATGCAAAACAAAACTATAAATAAATACACTTTGAATTCACTAGCATGGATATAATAAAAAAGATAATAAGTGTTGGTGAAGATATGGAGACGATGGGCACTTTTACATCGCAGGTAGGAATTATAAAATGGTATACTACTTTGGAAAATAGTTTGGCAATCCTTCAGAAGCTTAAAAATGGTGCTGCTCTAATGTGGCAATTCCAAGAGGGCTCATGTCCATGTAAAACTTGTATCTGAATGTTTACAGCAGCATTATTCACAATAGCTAAAAGGTAGGAACAACATAAACATCTACCAGTTGATGAAAGGATAAACAAAATAGAGCATATCCTTATAGTATCAAATATTGTCATAAAAAGAAATGAAGTACTAATATGGGTGAATCTTGGAAACAAAGTGAAAAACAAAAGACTATATATTATATGATTCCATTTACAGGAAATGTCTAAAACAGGCAAATCCAAAAAAAAAAAACAAAGAAAATTAAGTGGTTGCCAGAAGCTGGAAGGACGGTGAAATGGGAAGTGAACTGCTGACGAATATGGAGTTTTTTTGGGGGGGTGATATAAATGCTCTGAAATTAGATAGTAGTGGTAGTTGCACAGTTTTTGTAAATATACTAAAAATCAGTTGTACACTTTAAACAGGCACACTGTGTGGAATGTGAATTATATCTCAAAGGTTTAAAAAAAGAGGAAGGGGGAGAGTTTCTTTCAGTGAATGCTATGAATGACCTGGAGTGACCAAGTCATGAGAAGGTGACATTTTCACCTTTCAGAAGCTCTATGATAGTGGCAGGTATCAGGGAGCAGGGTGGGCAATAGAGGAAAGGAGGACATGGACAGAGTGTCCTTGAGTTGCACATGAAAAGAGGAGGCATCATCAACAGTTCCTCAGAGATGCACCAGATAATGTTAGGATATATGTGTATCTGTCAACCAGCTTTAAGAATGGCCTGGGAATAATGAAACTATAGGGGCCACAGGAGCTTTTTTCGTTAATAGATGCCTTAATATTGCCACAGAAGATCATAAACATTGTAAGTTCTCTCCCTCCACATGGTACCGTTCTGTGAAATGAAAACTTACCTGAATGTTCTCCTTGTGGTGTTGAGGAATCTAGGCTTTCTGAGGAAGATGTAGATGAAGACTCTGAGTAACTGCTCTCATCCAACATTGTGTTACCTCCTCTGGACTGTTGAGCAGAGTCTGAGGACTGAGTCAAAACTAAAGAGTTCATAAGTCGAGGATGTAAAGCAGAGCTTCCTGTCACATCTGCAAATGTCTTGCTGTTGGTCAAGGACCAGTGTGCTGTGCTCTCTTCATCTCTAATGGAGGGAACTGACCTAGACACAGTCTCAGTCTGAGGCATGAAACTTCCATTTCTCATTTCAGAGCTTCGGGCAAGTTGATGTCCTCTGAAGGCTGTAAGATATTATAGAAACAAAAATGCCGTTACATGGACATGAAAAAGATCCTTTAACAACTAAGAAGTGAGTCTTCTTAAGATAAGATATATTTTTCCAAGGAAATCTTATTTTTTGTATGTATCATCTGACTATAGTATCACATTCTAAATTGTTATTTCAAAACTCTTGGGTGTTGACAATTTAGCCATACCAAAAATAAAAGTGTGTGATCAAGGGACTTTTAAACAGCATGTGCAAATAGCAGAGTAATTTATAGGCTTGATTATTTTATTCTCTGTCCCTTGAAAAGTAGTTTGAGGGAATGAGTGTGTCATTATATTCAACAAATATGATGTGCATAAATGTAGCACATAGAGCACTTTTCTAAAACAGTTATAATATTAATAAAGATTATCCTAGCCCTGAGGTATAGTTAAAAAAAAATCAACTGTAGCGAGTAAACCAAACCATGAACTTGAGAACTATATTTATTCTGTACATTTATTTGTAAAGATGATCTGTTCACAAAAGCACTGAAGCTAGTTATAAAGAGTGGGTCAGCTCTCACTTTGAAGATAATGCTGTAGAGTAAAAACAAGATAAACCAAGTGAGAGCCCTAAAGCAAAGGTCTCAATTCTGCTCAGTGAGCTAATGTACGCATTACCTAAACCACCTCTACGCCTTAAATTCTTCACCTATAAAAAAGCAGGAGGAGTGGCACCTGTCGAACTAACTTTGCAATGTTTTCATAAGGACGAAAATCAAAATGCAATAATGTGATATACCAATAAAGGAGCTGGTATCATCAAAGAGCACACACGTTTTTTTTCAGAGACTGTATCTTTACAGATCAAGTAAAGGTGGAATACTTACTTGTGGAATCATTTTGCCAATGTAAAGATGTAACACCAAATTCATTTTCTGTAGATGGCTCAATGAATTCTCCATCTTCTGGAGTCTTGGTTACTCTCCTGTTACTTTTTGATTCTACTGCAGAGGGTGAGGAAGAGACTGAAACTGAAGTTGTACCAATTTTGGAGTCTGTAGGCAAATCTTCTGTCTTGTTTATAGGTCCCAGACTGATAGTCAAAGACCTAAGAATCCTTGAAACACTGTCAGTGAATGTGGTGGCAACATGTGTACTCTTTGTCTGGTTGACCAGTGGCCTTTGGAGAGCAGTAGAGTTGTTCATTTCTTTTATACTCCCAGAAGCTAAAACAGAAGAAAATGGTTCAAAACTACTCAAGGGGTTAAGAAAATCAGGGATGTATTTAGGTAAAAATGATGTTATTACATTTTGTATATAAATCTAAACACTACTGGACCTGATGTAGACACAAACAGTTATGTATATTCATACACGTGCAACCAGGACCTGTTCCTTCACCCTCTACTCACTAGCTCTGATTCTCAGAGTTGAGTGGAGAAGCAGTGATGTCCCTCATGTGGCACAATGAAGAGCTTTCTGTGCAAGCCAAAAGGAAGATAGGATAAATCATAACAGATATATTATTTGCTTTGGTTTTTATAGAAGATAAAATTACTATTACTGAATTTCATAATATTGCCTGAACAGGATATGCTGTTGTGATAAGGCTTTTGCTGTTTTAACTATGTACCTTTTTGTTCAAGTATTATTATAAATTAAAATCCAATCCAAAAAAATGAATAAAAGTCAGACCTCCACAGGGCACCCAGCCCAGCCCCCTGGTCACCACTGAAGAGGCCTTGGGTTCTGCAGAATACAGTCAGGACACTACTAATCTAGGACAATAATTTCCAGCCTTATTGTCAAGGGCTCTTTATTATTCCCTAACTCAAGGCCACCATAAATTTTGTTTTGAAATGACTATCAACCAAACTGCATTCATTAAGTAACAGAAGGTCTAAGCATCAGGAGATACTCATTATTACCCCATGAATTTAACTTAATTCCACTTGAAATCAGACAGGCTTCATTATTATAATTATTTAGTCTCATTAAGCATTGGAGACCAGCTCTTAACCCAACATGCTACTCCAGCAGGCCCCCTAGGAGATCAAAGACTGAGGGCAGGGAACAGTTTTTCTGATCACTGTGGTCACTGGATAATTGGTAAGAACCTCAAGAATTGAATTACATGCCATTGGTCAAAATGCACCGTCTGTTCCGCATTATAGGTGGCTTGCTGGTGGCTCCCTATCACAGAGAATTTTTCAAAGGCTACCCTGAGAACTGACCTCCAGAAGGATATATTAATACCCTAATCCAAGGGGTTAGGGATAGAGCTCAGTGGCATAATGTGGGCCTAGTGTGCATGATGCCCTGAGTTCCATTCCCAGCAACACATACACACAAAGAAAATACTCATTCCTAAATTCAAGAAAGTTTGCAAGGGCTGGGGTCCTAGTGCAGTGGTAGAGTGCTTGCCTAGCATGTGTGAGGCACTGGGTTTGATTTTCAGCACCACATATAAATAAATAAAATAAAGGCCCATTGATGACTAAAAAAAATTTTTTTTAAAAAAAGCTTATGATCAGGGAGAAACATGGCAGGCAAGAAAACAGACTGCTTTTCAAAAAATCATTTTAAGCTAAAACTACAAAAAGTGCTTCATACATACTCTGTATAACAAAAGGCTTTGAGCTATTAATCATGCTCCAGAAAAGGGGAAAAGGAAGTTGTCATTATAAACAGTTCCTTGAGGACCAGTGCAGTTGTGACCGAAATCACAAATTATAAATATAGAGAAAGAACACAGGAAGTAAAGGGTTCCTCTCACCCTCATACAAAACCATATATCCAGCTATACCTAGAACACAGCATGCAGCTCTAGTTGCTGGACTTAATGAAGACAAAATGAAGATGCAGGTTATCATAAGGCTAGGAATTGAAACAAAGGAATGTAAAGATCCAAACACAAAAATATAGTCATGGCCTACCCCAAACTAACTCTACTTGAAAAAAACAAAACAAACAAACAAAAAAAAAACTTTAGTATGAAAAATGAAAAGTATAATAAATATTTGTCCCAAATAATTATCTCCACCGAATTACTTCCAAAACACTTTTATTCCTAGTAAATTACCTTATTTCATCCATTTGATATTTCCATGAAAACAGGTGATTTATTTCGGTGGTTTTGGCAAATAAGTGGCCACAGAAATACAATCCCTAAAGTCACAAATACTAATTCACAAAGTGAAAATGGCTGTTCTCCCTGACCCTAAGGGCTCTGTAGCACATTGCTTCTTCATCTTATCATTCTTATAAAGAGCTATCATTAATTGACCATTATGATGCGTCAAGAATTGTACTAAGTATTTTATATACTAGTCTCATTTAAGGCTCACAGTAAAGCAATGAAATTTGTCTGAAAACTGTAGAGTTAGTGCCTCTTAATAAAGAAGAGGAAATACAGGGTCAAATTAGTCTACAATTACTAAGTGTGTTAATGAGCACCTGCTAAATAACCTAAGAGAAAATTTACTGAAGTTCTAATCAACAGGCCAGAATTATTAATTTTTTAATAATTTCCCTTCCTTCCTCTATTCTGCCTCTAAAGCATCCATTCAAAAATGGGAAGACCAGGACTGTGGATGTAGCTCAGTGGTAGAATGCTTGCCTAGCATTTGTGAGACTCAGGGTTTGATCCTCATTGCCACAAAAACAAAATAACAATGAAAATGGGAAGAACATCCATCCACCAGGAGCAGACATAAGCCAAGTTCCTAGTCTTTATAACAAGGTGGAAAGAATGCCGATAAAGGGAGATAGGTCTCTTCATTCACAGCACAATCACAAGTATGCATCACAATGTTCAGCCCTACCTTGACTGCTATCCAGAATTTGGCAAAAGTATAGATGAAGCAGCTGATATTTGAGAAGAATAGGCTAAATCTAAACTCTTCTAAGTTATTTATACTTTCTCCCTTTACAAAGTGAAATCACCACAAAGCAATTTACCTGGACCACATTAGCTCAGCTACCCACAGAAATACTTTCAGAAGTTGAGATCCATTAATATAATACTCTCCACTCTTATTGAGAATCTATATAAAATATCACCTTTTAAAGAACATTAGCACAGTTTCCACAAAACAGCAATTGAAGGCATTCTCCATTAGATCCCCAACATTCCTTACAAGCATTCCTCTTAGAATTTACAACCCCAAAGCACTTATGCCTATGGATTAAATTGTATGCTTACTTTATCTGACAAGTCGCATGCCCCACCCAGCTTCCCTTTGTGCCCTGGTTTCCAGGAAGCTCAGACTAAATTTAGAGCTCAATTGTAGTCATTCTCACAGTTCAACATACACATATTTCTTTCTGCCTTCCAGAGAAGTTTATCCCCCTTGTTTGTTGCCAATGATCATCTATAGTATATGATCAGTATAGAAAGTGTGGAAACTATAGAGGTATAAAGCAGCACAAAAAATAATTCTAAATGGTTTCTGGTCTGTTTTTAAAAGTCTGATTCTGCTGCCTGCTTTAGTGGTGTAAGGCATACAGTTTATTTCTGGAAGCAGATAAATCCTGCCTATCCCAGCCTGGGAAGAGGCTGTGCCGCACACATTTCTGGGTGGACTGGTGTGAGTGAAAGAAGACACAAACTGCACAAAGGCCAAGTGTGTGTGGACTATCAGATGGTGAAATTAGAAAGGATCTTTCAGATCATCTGGTCTGATGTTTTCAATGAGGAGCCCCATCCTCCCCGTGCCAGGCTCCTAGCTCACCATCTTCATGTCCACCTTGTAAAGAGTGTCACTGATTTGACTAGTCTTAAGTGCCAGGTTTTTCTCTGGCTCATATTTATCAGAGGATGGAGTAGACAAGTGTTAAAAGGTTCAAGCCTCTACTGCACTCCTTCACTTCTGTTGTTCTGCAGAACTGGCCCACTTGGGCCAGGCCAATTCCAAGTCTGCCTTGGCAGGTTCTGCTGACTCCCCCTTGGTATCTCTGCCCAAGTGCCTACAACAACTTTATCATGGAAGGGTAAAGGAAGAGTAAAATCTCAATCTTTCCATTCAGGGTAGGTAAAATGTATACAGAAGCTCTGTTTGGTGGGTTGGCAGATGCCAGCCCAGCTTTCAAGATACAGCAGGGGGCTGGGGCTGAAGCTCAGAGGTAGAGTGCTTGCCTAGCATGTGCAAGGATTGAGTTCGATCCTTAGCACCACATAAAAATAAACAAATACAGTAAAGGCATGCAGTCCTTCTACAACTACCAAAAAAATCAATAATAATAATAATAATAAAGCAGAATTTTGTATTCCCTTTGTCTTCAGATTCTGGGGCATGTGTCTTTTGCCCAAAAGCCCTCTCCATTATCTAAGAGGGTGGTCTGACTTTATCTTGAGCAGAACACCTAATTCACTAAGGAAGAGAAATTCTCAGTAAAAGGCTCGAATATGAAAGGTGTGGTAGAAATCTTCAAATACTAGAATTATAAGGTTCTAAAGAACAATTGCTCAAAGAATTTAAGGGCCATTTTTTTTCAGTGTTAAAAAAATGTAGGTGAATAGATAGTTGTATCCAGTAAAGTTGGAAACATGGGCTGATTTTCAAATATACCACATACTGGGTTGAATTTAAATTATAAATATTAAATGACCCTAAGGGGCTGGGGATATAGCTCAGTTGGTAGCATGCTTGCCTCACAAGCACAAGGCCCTGGGTTCAATCCCCAGCAGGGAAAAAAAAAAAAAAAAGACTCTAAGCAGGATCAAAGTGGAGCTTCCTAAAAAATGCTTCCTTTCTACTGTTTGGTAAAGTTGGTTATAAATCACTGAACCACAAAACTTATGGAGCTGCAAAGGATCATAGCTTTTATCCAATCCAACCAATGTTGATGAATAATATTAAAAAGCAATCTCCTAAAAACATGAATCATAAATTATATCCAAACCCAGTCAGCAGGAAACTGTCTACAAAGTATATGGAAGAGGAATGCTTTAAATACGCATTACAAAAAGGACCTCTGGGTTCAGTTTTTGCTTTGATGACATAAACTCAAACTCCTAGTCTTGCAAAGTACTCTAAAAATCTCTGACATAAGAATTTTGAAACAGCATTTTCTGAAGCAACCTAACCTCAATTTCCCAAGCATGTTCCTCACCCTCTCTGCTCTGCTCCCTTTTGCCTGAGTATGAAAACAAGCAGTACACACAGACCCCAAATAACACCTAAGAAGAGAAAAAGGGTATTTCCCAGCATTCTCATGATAGCATGTGCCCTGTGAGGACATTTGGGTGCACACTAATACAACTGTACCTTGTTTTGGGTTTGCAGGGAACCTAGGAGAAGTAATAGACATAGCCAATATCCTCAAGAGGGTTACAGTCTCTGAGCAGGTAGGCTTTGGATAACCTGGCATGACAAGGTGTATAGCACAAAGAACCAGAAGGTATAGAAAGGCTCATGGAAATGATTTTTGAGCTGAGACGTAACTGATGAGTAGGAAGCGGAATGGCAGAGTGGAGAGTGCTCCACAGATGTAGTGACTAATAGCATGCCTTGCAAACATCTGCAATGCATTTTTTTTCCAAATGGTACCTAGAAAAACGTATACCCATGTTTTCTTTGACAATGAAAGAAATGTTTTTGCAGTCTTGAAGAAATAAAACTAATTCATAATCAAACAGTACAGTGCTCACCATTTCATACAGAGCACCCCAGCATGTGCCTTGCTGTGTGAGAATACACACCAGTAACACAGCCTGTATTGTGTGGGGGTGCGGGGGAGAAGGAAGGGGAAGCATGGGTTGGTGAACAGAAGGCCTAGCACATTCACCAGACCAACTATTATTTTTCTCCTTGTATAGTTAAAAAAAAATTTTAAACATGAACTTTAATACTGAGGCAAACTCTGTAGATAATACTTCTACCCCAAATACTTAGCATTAAAGGAATGTTTTCTTAGCTTGCTTGTTTGTTTTTTGTTTATTTTCCCCTTAGTTCCTGTTTAGGTATTTAACTAGCTAGCTGTACACACCTACTTGTGGCTATTTTGAATGACTGGAGAGGTGAGCTGGGGACAGGAGTACTCACTTGAGGAATGGTCTGAGGGAGGAGAATAAGAAATTGTCTTGGATATATGCAGCAAGGAGAGCTCTGGTCCCAAGGAATTTCTCTTCCTCGATAGCATAGTGGGTTCTCCTGGCTCTGAAGCAGCAAGGGAAGACCAGCTTGAATCTGAAGT
Source organism: Sciurus vulgaris (assembly GCF_902686455.1). Taxonomy (NCBI): domain Eukaryota; kingdom Metazoa; phylum Chordata; class Mammalia; order Rodentia; family Sciuridae; genus Sciurus; species Sciurus vulgaris. The sequence continues at coordinate 74,916,062 of NC_136470.1, forward strand.
GCCAATCACTTGGGTGTGAACAGCCACTTCTTCTGGGAGGCCCTTCACCTTCCCCAGGGAGACCTGGGGTATTCTGCTCTCCATTTGAGAAGCTGTTCTTCCTTCTGACCCTGAACTGCTGGATGGAAGGTGAAGTCGTTCCAAGCCTGAAAGTAGAAGGCAACAATTAAAATTCTAGCAGCACACTTCCAAATATCTTGGTAATCTTTTAATGGGCTTAACTCTGAGTACTATAAAATATATAGATGTAAGAAGAAATTTTTCATTCTATGGAAAACTAACTCCTGAAAGGGGCGGGGGCACAACAAGACAAAGAGTTTGCATTTTGGGATAAAATTACCAGTAAAGGTGCAGATTGAAGCTGAGTAACAGATGATATGGACCTAGGAGATTAGTGTCAGATTATTATTCATCACCCTTATTATTCATCATCCACAAAATTGGTCCCAGAATTGACTGGGACTCAACATAAACAGAATTCCCAGTATCTGGATGACCAACAAATCCAGGAAGTTTCATGTACAGTTTTTAAGTTCTGTAGCCACCATTCATGGATGGAACACAAAATCCCTTCATATATATTTCTTTAAAGAACTGAATGCCTCCAATCAGACCTCTTATCACTAGGGTGTGAAATCAGAGTGAACTTTGATAGCTTTATCTTCTATCCTCACTACCAACTTTCCTTTGTTGAGTCTTCACCAGGCCTTTTCTTTGCCTTCATCCCTGTGGCCACAAGATCAGTCCCTGAATTTGTGTCTGTCTTGGTGGTTCCCCCAACTCTAGGTTCCCTCCATCCTCTCACCCCATACCAGACATCTTGTACCTAGCTGGCAGAGAATCCTCCCCAAATTTGCTTTATCAGTATCACTCCATCGTGCAAAACTCTTCAGTGACTTCTCACCACACCAAGTATAAACTGCCTGGTTTGCAAAGTCCTCCATGGATTGTCCATGCCCCATTCACACAACTATCCCATGGACTGCTCTGTGCACGTTTCATGCTTCCCACAGGGAGGATGCTGGTCCTGCTACCCCACAAAGAGGCCAGCCAACCTGTCTTTGTCTCTTCTGTACCTTCAATCACATTGAGCATCCCACACCTTAGCCAACTCTTCCACCTCACTCAGCTACACAGGCTCAAATCCTAGCTTTGAACCCTGCCAACTGTTGACCTCCACACTTAGGGTTAATAACTGGGTTTGCTTCTTAATTTCTGAAATAAGAATAACCTGCTTTCATAAGGATTTAAAAATAGTTATGTTGGTTTCTAGTAGTACCTAAACATTCCTATTTTGTCTTCTTTTCCTCAATTAAGTCTGACCCGTGAAGCCCCAGCCCCTTCTTGAAAGACCTTCCTAAAAACAACAAACCTCCAAGCTGTGCTGACTGGACCAAGAACAGATATTTGAGCCACATGGACACAAACAAAACCACATCAACATAAGAACATAAATAAGCACAGTCTACCCCAGCCACACATCCTACCAGATTGTGCCCCTGAGATTGGTATTGTGTGGATCCAGGGAGGAGGGACAAGGTTTCAATTCAGATGATTGGAATGTAGATGTCACAGTTCTGGCCAGGTTACTCAGCAAATCTGCATCCTCCTCTAGTCTGTATTAAAAGCAAGCCCCAGCCAGTGGCTTAAGTCACGGGTCTGATCCACTCCAGCCCAGGACCCCTGGATAGGCATAGTCGCTCAAGATGAGGAAGAGGTGGTAGAGACTTTTGTTTTCTAGTACTGGACATACGTAAGTGAAATGAGCACCCCCAGTACAAACTCACTTAAGGTGCTGCCCTGGGATGTTAGAGTTGTTGCAATTTCAGACGAGTGCCCAATAGGCAAAATGGTGAAGTTTGTTCTACTTGAAGACTTGTTCCTTCCCTCCACAGTTGCTGTTTCAATTAGGGGAGAGAGGTTTACTGGAGCTTCTGAAAACACCTGGCTCATTCTGGAGGTCTGAACCATTGTGCTCTCTTTGGAGTCCACTGTTGAAAAGTCCTCTTGATTCTGATAAAAGACGATGTTTTCTATGTGGGGTTCAGTATTACTTTCTGGCCAGTGGTTACTTATAGTAGCTGAAACAATAAGAAAATGCATCAGTGAGAACTTGCTTGTTTCTGTAAAGAAAAGTGAACCTTCAGAAAAGACAGCATGTATAGACCATTTGAGGTGATTGCTGACTATATGACTTCTTAAAAATCCCATTTTTATTTTCCTCATTTGGGAATATTTCTATTTCTGCTTAAGATGGGGGAGCTGTGGACTGTTGACAAGCCTCCGCAAGGATGAATGAAGTCACTTCCGTCTCTATGAGTGAGGCAACAAGGTCAACTTCATGTGGTGCATGCACATACACACAAAAAATAAACAAGTTATCTTTTAGTTTAGTGCTGCCTAAACATAAAGAGAACAACAAACACAATTCACATAAGTAACTTTAATAGCCACACTTTAAAAATTAATAAATATTTGTATTTCAATCAGTATATCCAAAATATTATAATTTCAATATGTAATTGATAAGAGTTATCAAGATATGCATTTTTAAGCATTAAAGCTTTAAAATCCATTGAGTTTTTTAGCAGTCACATTTCAAGAGCTCAATAACCATACTGCTAACTATTAGCTACCTTATTAAACAGTGCAGTTCCAGATCAATGTTACCAGAAGCAGTGGCTCATTTATTTGGGATGGGGTAGGTGGTGATTATAAAAACTTCCATAAGAGATTCTGATAAACTTCAAAGGAAGACAGAAAAAAGTGATTTGGGGGAGGCAGAAAGAACTCAGATTCATGCCCCAAAGCTGGCAAGCCACCAGCAAAGGAAAGGTAATGAATGAACTTAGCTTTAACATAGACTTAAGACAAATGTGAGGCTCAGTCACTGGGGGTGTGGTTGTCCTTAGAGGAAGTAGCAATGTTCAGGGAACAAAAGTAAAAGTACTAGACCCCAGACAGCTCAAGGAATCCCACTGCAGTTTCCAAGAAGAAAAGAAGAACCACACACAGACAGGACATGGCTCACAATAAATCATGCTGTCAACATAGCAGCAGATTAAAGATGTAAGAAAGAGGCTGGGTGTGTAGCTCAGGGGTAGAGCACTTGCCTATCACATGAGAAGCCCTGGGTTTGATTCCCAACATTACATACATATTTTAAAAAATGTGTGAAAGAAAAAATGTATACTAGAAACAAAACGTAAAGGCAGACAATAGTCCTGCAGTATCCTCAATAATCGTGCCACTATCAACAATTAAGATGCTAAATAAAATAATTTTTAAAAATATTTCTAAATGTATTGCTGAGTTGGTGAGCAAGTTAAGAATCAAATCTTCTGGGGCTAGGGTTATAGCTCAGGTAGAGCACTTGCCTCTGAAGCATGAGAAACAGTTCGATTTTTAGCACCGCACACAAATAAAAAAAAATGAAAATCCATTGACAACTAAAAAAATATATTAAAAAAAAAAAATCAAATCTTCTTAGGCCCCAAATGAACCAAGACTAGGAATACAGAGAGGGGAATGAAGACCAAAATTTGTATCTGTTCAACATTTGTGACCCTGAACTTTTGTTCTGATGGCTGCAGGGATGCAGGGATTCCTTAGGAGGGAATCTAAAAGAAAACCACTGTGTGAGCTGGGACCCCAAACAACTATCCCTTGGGTGTAAGGCAAATAGAAACAGATCTGCCATGCAGTAAGGACAGGAAGGAAACCGGCCCTTCAATCTTGGTTTTGGTGAAAGAAAAAAAAAAAAAAAAAAAAAAAAAACTCAATCATTCAAGAATTTGTAACTACAAAACTGACCCTCATGTGGGTGTGCAGCACAAATTCACATTATCTATGTGGTCCGAACCTCAAGTTGAGGATGTACTTAAAAGTGGTCTTAAACCTTGTGAATACACTGAAAACCACTGTACTATACTCTAAAAAATGTGAACTTCACAGTATGTAACTTACATCTCAAATGTGCCTACATGGGCACATTCGTACTATAAATAATGGTGAGGTAGGGAGTGATCCTGCTAGTGCCTCCAGGTACCTGACAGAAATAATGTTAATATTCTCTAGATAGTACACCTTCTAACCAATTTCTGTCATTTCTAAAATTCTAATGAATAAGAGATTGCATCAAAAATCATAAAATATACAAGGAAATAAGGCATCCATGAGCAGAAGTCAGCAAAGTAGGCAAGCAAAGACTTCAAATACTAGAGTAATTAAAGAATATATATATATATATATATAATTACATCAGAAGAGAAAAAGGCACTATAAATAATGCCAAAGATATTTGAAATAAGCCTTATATTATTCTACAAATGAATAATATAAATTAAACTCAACAACATATTAGAAACAGCTGAAGAGAGAATTAGAAGGTAGATGATGCTAAGAATGAGATATGAGATAAAAAGAAAATATGAACAAAAGGTTAACAGCAAAAGAAGGTAGAGTAAGAAAGTCCAACATGGATCTAACAGGAGATCTAGGAGAAGAGAAAGAAAGGAGAAATGAAAACATTCAAAAAGACAGTGCTAAAAACATTCCAGAAATGATGAAAAGCATAAATCCTCAAATTAAGGAAATCCAATAAACTCTTAAGAGAATAAATAAATGCACGTGCATGTACACACACACACACACACACACACACATACATACACAGAGAGGAACCAAAAGAAAAACATGGAAAATTTTTTATTGAAGATGCAACTAGGCTAACAGATGGTTTTTCAACTGCAATAATGGAAACCAAAAGATAGTGGATATTTTTAATGTGCTGAGAAAGAGAAGAAACTAGAATTGTGTACTCAGAGAAACTATCTTTCAAAAAGTATCTTGAAATCATCAAGAAAATGTCCAGTCAAAACTGAGTTTATCAACTACACTCACTGAAGTAAATTATAGAGGACTGATTTCAAATAGAAGAAAAACAATTATAGATGACAGGTATCAGATGCAAGAAGATATAATGAGCAAAGGTAATGCCAACTAAATGCATAATTCTAAAGAAACATGGAATTTATGAAAAATAATAATTATTAGTGGAATTAATAAAACAAAATGAAACAAATCCTAGATAACAAGAGTCTGTAGGGGGCCATGATATAGAAGGGTAACTTTTGAGTTCTATGAAAATCCATTTAAATTACTCAAACTTACCCTAAAGGATAGAGTGTATCCCTTCCAAATTGATAGAGCCTGGAATGACATAAGACTTCTATAGAGAGAAATCAATGGATATTGCCCAAAACAATAACAAAGAAATCAATAAACAGCAATATAAGCATGTTATTTAGTGATATGGAGAAAATTAAAAGAAGGAATTAAAAGAGCTGGAAGTAGCTGATTCTGGAGAGCAGAAAATTATGATGGTGGAGTGGTCAGGGTTTTTATAATAGCTTTATAAAATCTGTTTGACCTTTAAACTATATATGTAAGTTTGATAAAAATAAAAACTAAAAATTTTTACAGTTGAATAACATACCAGCTATATTCCAGCTGGAAGTTTAACTTTTTGAAATTCCTAAAGTGTGCATCTCATAGACAAAGAATATGAATGTACAATTCACAAAGGGAAATACATAAGTAGAGAAGAAATACATGAAAGTATGATTTAAAAGCAAGGAAATACAAATCCAAATAAGAAAAGACCTTTTTGAAGTTTCTTTCTATCAAATTAACAAAAAATTAACAACAGTATCTAATGTCATTGCAGATTCAGAAAATGGACACTTTCATACAATGTTGATAAGTATGAAATTGGCAGTCTTTCTGATAAATTTTGCAATTTACTGCAAAAAGCTTAAAAATAACCTGATCCAGTTTCCCATTTCTGGTAATAAATTCTGAGGAATTATTAAGGAAGTTCAAAAGTGTTAGGTATAAGAAAGTTTGTCACAGCCTTGTTTATAATAATGAAAATTGGAAGTAACATAAATTTCTGTAATAGGGAGTTGGCTAACTTAAGAATGAGACAAAAAATTTTAAAGGACTGCCCAAAATGCCATTGATACAATTTTAGTTATATATTATGTTTACCCTATATTGTGTCAACATAAATTACAAAATGGTACATATAGTTTGAGCTCTTGTTATTAAATATATATATAATTTTAAAAATGCGTTTCCTGAGCTGGGCATGGTGGTTCACACCTATAATCCCAGGAACTTGGGAGGCTAAGTCAGGAGGATTGCAGGTTTGAGGCCAATCTGGGCAACTTAGTGAAGCCCTGTCTCAGGATAAACTTTTTAAAAAGGGGAAGCGCTGGGGATATAGCTTACTGGTAGAGTGCCTGCATGAAGCCCTGTGTTTAATTCCCAAAAGTGGCCATATCTTGATACAACGACCCCAAGTCTGGAGAACTGGAGAAGTCCTTTTGCAATGGGCTTTCACTAGTTTCCAGACTGCCCCCTAAGTAGGTGAAGTCTATAGACCTTGAAGTCAGCTCATGAAACATGAAAATAATGATGCATGTAGGCTGGGGCTCCAGTGACTTTCTGAAGTATAAACATGTGAGTGATTTTTAACTATATAGCAGAAAGGCTGATGAGTTTACTAGTTGCCTGGGCCTCTTGGCCCCTGAATGCCAGACTACTGTCAGTACCAGCTGTGGCCATTACTGGTGGCCTTATCAAAGAGAGCTGACCAATGACCATCTCTCTATCTCTGAGCAGCTAGAGACAAGATACACCCTTTGTCACTGCTGGTTCCTATTAACTTCAGAGACCTGTGAGATCATGATTCTACCTCCACCTTCTTCTTCTTAGTAGGTACCACAGCTGCCTGGACTGGTGAGAAACTATTAAGTTTGGTATCCCTCTTTACCTAGGTATCTATGCCTTTCTTTCCTCAGGAACAAAAGAGGCAAAATTTAAAAGTTGCTTGTTTTACCTGTACCTTGTGAATCAGTATTCTCTGCGTGAAGGAAATGAACCTGCTCTCAGCTGTGGGTCTGGATATGGGAATTCAGCTCTCAATAAAAGAGTCAGTGGATAATGCAGACTGTGATTAAAGTCAGACCATCTGGGTTAGACTTCTGGCTCCACCACTTACATGTCCTATGACCTTCGGTAAGAAACATAATTTTTCTGTGCCTTGGCCTCCTATTTGTAAGATGGGGATAACAACACTACCTACTTCACTGGCTTGTTATGAAGAAAATAGAGTATATTATGTAAGAGCTTAGAACAATACCCAATACAGTGAGTACTACATATTTTATAGCCACTGAAAAGATTTTGAGTTATCATTTTCGACACATAAGATTCAGCATGATTGTGGAAGGCACTGCTAGTCAGTCATGGCTCTGTCTCCCAATTCTTCTCCAGGCAGCTGTTCAGAGAGGGACCAGAGCTGAAACCTCCTGTACTGCCCACATTCCCTCCTGAAAGTTAGGAGTCTACTTTGATCAAAGGACTGAGGCTGGCCAAGTGGCTACTGGAACAACTTGTGCCTGTTTGAGTTCAGCTCCATGACAGCCATCCTACAAAACACAGGGTGAATTTGGGAGCACAGGGTAAGAACAGAATTACCTCCAACATAATAAGGTCTTGGTATCACTAGCTATGGATTCCAAGAGAATAGTATCCCATAGCCTCCTGGTTTAACTCTAAATGCCCCTCTATTTCTTTTATTGCCTATAAATGTTTCCATTAGAAAAGGGATTAACACACTGTGCAGGCTGGGACAGGCAGCACCCAGCCCACCCCCACTGCCACTCAAGGTCCTGTTTGAGGATCCAAGCACTTTTATACTCTTCCATGTATCTCAGGAAGAATGATGGGTCAATGCCAAAATATTTAGTAAAGTCTAAGGACTAATCCTTTCCAAGCCCTGAGTCATTTGGGTTATACTGTGGATGAGTTTTGGTTGTGGCATGGCTCCTATTCAGCATCTGTATATATACCCTGAGTAGGGTTTGCACAGTAATTCAGAGTAAACTGGAGAAGACTCTACAGGGACCTACCCTAGTCAGGGATAGGCATCAGAGAACCTGCTCTTACTCTGGGTGGAAAAGAGAGACGGCCCTAGAGATATAAGAAAGAAGGGATGGTTCAAGTTGCAGAGGCTGGGCCAGCTACAGGGTATCAGGAAGAGGCTGTGTCCTATCAGACACTGTTAGAGAATCCTCTGGTGATAGCAGCATTATAGAGGCTCAGTGGAGGCTATCACTGCTCACCTTGCTCAGGCCATCTCCCCAGGTGGTCAGAGATGATAATTCAAACCCCATTCACAGACCATGGCAATTAAGCCATGACAACAAACTGCATACTGGAGATGGGATGTCCTCATTTCTCACGTACCTTTGGGCTGGAAATACCATCCTTCTCTCTGCACTAAGGGCCTTATGTCAGACCATAATTTTCCCTTGTACCATGAATGGAGGTTAAATTAACAAGTTTCATTGCTTTGCCTGGCCTTTTTCCCCTCAAGTTGACAACTTCCACTTCTGTAGCATCTTAATGTTCTAAAACATCTGTTTGTGAACCAGCATCATCAGGGACACTAGCATAGCCGGGAATAGGATTTCCTAATTAGCAGCTGCTATAGTCAGCTCTGCTGCCACCCCCCAGTGATTGGGGGATTTTCAGCTTGCATTGTTTCTGAGCAGTGGAGAGGGAGTGTACAGGGAGTGTACCCTGTCATCTGAAGAGGCAGTTTCCTCCCAGAGGGCCTACCCTGCCCCCACTCCTCACCATCAAGCGCTACAGAGGGCCAGATGTCAAGTGCTGCCAGCTACAAGCTTGTGTTTCTGAGGCACAGAGTTGAATAATGAGCCCTTTATTTTCATGTCCCTCCATTTGAATTCAGATCTCACTAGCATCTATTCAATGCTTACCAAATGTTTCCACATGCATTATCTCATTTAATGCTCATGACAGCCCTGTCAAGTGGATATTATTATCCTTATACAGCACATGGGGAAACTGAGGACCAGAAAGATTAAGTGACTGTTCCAGGTCACCATTCCAGGTCATGCACTCACCAGCAGCAGAGACACAATCTGAACCTAGGTCTTACCCCATCACACTCCAGCTTATTCATGAGGTTTCAAGGCACTGGCCAATAGGGCCAAGCCAAAGAAAGTCACTGACCTTGCTTCTCCCTCAGAGGAATGAAATGGTGCCTATCACATGGGCTTTGGAATCAGACAGACCTCGTTTGGCAACAGCTGCACATTATTAGCTGGAAGACTGAGCAAGAGGATTTCTAAATGAGCTTCTCAGAGGTGATTTTTTTACATAATGAAAAGAATGATAATAAAGAGAGAGCAGAGCCAGAATGGAGACCAAGTTTGACGGACACAAGAAAAATCTGTTCACCAAATGTGAAGGTTGGGGTGATGACTTCAAAGTGAAAACGTCCAGTAGGCAGTTAAAGATTTAGGGCTGTTGCTGAGGATAAAGAACAAAAGATGTAATAGGAAAGGAAAATCAAGGATCAAGGAGTGATTTAAGGGAAAATTTGAATCTGGAGAAAGAGGCAGAGCCAGTGACAGGGATACAAGTGACGACAAGAGAGCAGGATAGAATTAAAAGTAGAGGCCAGCAAAGAGGAAGGCGATGAATGCTGAAGGGCAGCACTGAACTCCGTGGACAACAGACCCACAGAAAGGCCATGGATAAGTCAGGGAAAGTTCCTAGGCCTTTCCAGTGTGTCACTTGGTCAATGAAAGATGAAGGCCACATTGCTTGTGTGAAGGTTCAGGAGGAGAGGTTCTGGGACAGTACAATACTGATCCCCAGTCATGGAATGCCCCATTTCTGCCTCCCCTTGGCGATGTCCTGGGATCCTGGACTTGGAAAACCCCTCTTAGAACTGTGGGTTTGATGCTCTGAACCTATATTGTTGTATATTTCAGCAATAGACTATCAAATCTGTGAAAATAAGTTTCTCTGTAATTTTTAAAGATTTTTCTGAAATTCAGTTGCTCACCTAGGGAGGGGAGAAAGTCTTTAAAAGGTGGAGAGAGAATTTTAGCCCTCTCCATTTGGTTCCCTTTGAATATGATGTGTGGCTGCAGACTGAAGAGAAATGGAACATTGTTCACAGATACTTCCAAGAGAATGAAATTATGCTTCTATTCTCAGAGATCCAATTAATAATCCCACACATTTTCCAATCTGCAAAGCACTTTTTACAGGATAATTTAGGGGGCCAAAATATGCTTTTAGATCCTGATGTTCTGAGTGGCAGTCATGAAAGTAATTCTATCCTCTTTTATGGAAGAAAAGACTGAGGCTTAGCACTTTAAGTTGCCTACCCAGGTAAAACCAGAAAATAGGTGACAAGAACACAGACTAGAGCCCAGCTCTTTAATTCCAGTGTCCTCAATTAACCAGACTCAGATGAAAACCAGTGAGGGCTGAGAAGAGAGAAGCACATACACATACAGCTCTTCCCAAACTAAGAAGGGGAATAACAGTTTTAAGTCTGCAACACAGCCAGCAAGTGACATTTATGAATTTTTAAAATATTTGCTTTCACACCCATTAGAATGGCTACTATCAAAAAGGAAAACAGTAAGGGTTGGTGGGGATGTGGAGAAATTGGAATCCTTACACATTGCTGGTGGAAATGTAAAATGGTACAGTCCCCATGGAAAATGGAATGGCGGTCCTTCAGAAACTTAGAGTTACCATCTGATCCAGCAATTTCACTTCTGAGCATATATTCAAAATAAATGAAAGCAGAGACCCAAATAGATACTTGTACACTCATGTTGTCAACAGCATTTTTCACAATAGCCAAAAGGAGAAAGCAACCCAAGTATCCATCAGTAGATGAATGGATCAACAAAATGTGATATATACATACACATATGTATATGTGTGGGATATGAAATGAAAATAAATGAAATTTCTAATATAGCAACATGGGAAAACCCTGAAAATATAAGTTAAATAAGCCAGACACAAAAGGGCAAATATTGTATGATTCCATTTATATGAAAGTACCTGTAATAGGAAATTCATGGGGAGATAAAGTAGAACAGAGGTTACGGGGGTGGAGGCAGACAGGTATGGGATTTACTATTTAAAGAGTTTCTATTGAGATGATGAAGAATTTCTGGGTATGAATGATGGTGATGGTTTTAACAATACTGTTACTGTACTCAGAGTCATGGAATTGTACACTTAAGAATGGTTATAATGGTAAATTTGTCATTTGTGAACTTTGCCACAGTAAAAATATACTAAGCACCAATCATAGACAAGACACTGTGAGGGTTTCAAGGACAAATCAGATATGAACCTGCCTCAAGGAGCTTTTTGCTTTCAAGGGAGCTGAACCATGTAAATACATACTTAGGATGCCTCTGGGGTATAAGAAGTGACCCAGAGAGGGATAATTTGCAAAGTACAAGAAACCCATCCTCCCTTCCAGGGCTGCTTGGCCTCTGGTCCAGACAGTAGGGGGTCCTTCCTCAATAGGGTCCTCAAAGCCTTCCCCACCAAGAACTCTTCAAATGAGGGGATTTCAGGCTGCATGGCCAGGGTTGGGATATTCTGGGGCGGTCAGGAATCTCATGGGTTTCTGGGGAAGGTGACTGTCCACAGAAAGGCAGCAGCCTACTCTGGGCTATGTTTTGAAATGCAGATGTGAATGTAATGATTTGGGGTGAAGGATTTTTAGGAGCCAAATGAGTTTGTGTGAACAAAAGACTCAGCCCTCTATCTGGACTGTCCAAAGCTCTCAGGGAGTTTCGTTTCCTTCCCTTGTTCTTACCCTAAAAGGAGCTGCCCTAAGAAAAATCATACACATTGCAAAGTGTTTGGATTCAATCTGATGGACCCAATCATCAGATTTTTAGGTAGCTTCCCCTGCAACACCATAGTAATGAAGACTGCAAGGTTTACATGGCACCCCATCCTCCCCTCCCCGTGAGGGAGTCACTTTTGTTCAGCAGAGCATCCTCTCCTAGGGAAAAACATCTGCAGGACTAAGCCAAATGAGATCCAGGACAGGCTAGCCTAGAGCCCTGAACCTGGGCTCAGTCTCCCAGAAACAACCAGCCTGATGTGGCTTTAGGAAGTGGGCACTAGGGAGGGCTGCACCAGGGAGGCTGCAGCCTAAACAGGCAGGAGGGAGAGATGAAGGTCGCTGACGTGACCTCCAGATTTTCACTTTAAAAATAATTCCATAGGGTTTTTTGTTTGTTTTAAAGGCCTTGAGAAAAAGCCACAGGTTGAAGGCCAGGAGATTTCCATTCAGTTAAACAAGAGAACACAAAATCTTTTGGCAGTGGGGTGGTTACCTTGTTTCTGGGGGCACCTACCTTACTGCCTCCTTTCTGCCCCTCTGGTGCTTTGAAAAATAAACACCTAACAGAGTGACTTGAGGTTCCTCAACAAAGAGGCTGCTTCAAGAAAGAAGCTGACGCCACAGCCCCTGCCCCGCCTGGCTAAGCAGGCCCCAGGGTGTGGGCCTCCCAGCCTGCGTCTCACTGTAATGCTCACTCACACCCAGAGAGGAAGCCAGTGGCAGGGCTCCACCAGAGGAGACCTGCCAGGTTAGTGAAACAATAAAAAGGCAAGGAAAAACATCCTGGTTCCGAGGAGGAAGAGGGGGAGAGAAGTGTACTGAGGAGGGGCAGGAAGAATCAGGCCTGTTCAGGCCATGTGTGCAATGGAACTGCCTGAGCCCGCATCCCAGGCTTTAAACATTTACATAGTGTTGGCAGCTGACTTTTATAAGTTCTGCAGTTAATTTATTCTTCAGACCTCTGTGAAGTGGCTCAGGACTCAAAGGAAATCACAGAAACATAATTGTCTGGAACATTTACGACTTTTCAAAAATGGACACAGTGGAAAGATGTCTTAGCACAAAGGGCTCAGAGGCTTGGACTGGAGAAGGAAGGGAAGCTTGGGCACTGGCTCTCCCTGAGGTGGGGTTCACCATGGGGATTTCCAGGGAGCCAGCTGTAGGGAGTGAAGGAGTAAAATCTAGTTAAAGAGAGAAATGAAAAGTTTGCTAATATGCTTTTAAATTAAGATTGGGAAACCTAACATTTATTCAAATATAACCAACATTTTGACAAATGAGTTGTATACAATAGCCAGTTAAGAAAAATATAAAATACAGGGAGAAGAATGGAAGAAGGCTGAAAAGAGAAATAAAACAGAAAGGAGGAAAAAAGATGTGTCAGGACAGAATAATAATAATAATATAATACATAATAGTAATAATATTTTAGATATAGATATAGTTAAAAAAAATCTATATAGCATTTGCTCCATGCCAGGCACTCAAGCATTTCATGTGGATTGTCTCATTTCATCCTCATGACAACCCTATGAAGTAGTTCCATTATCCCTGTTTTTCTGATAAACAGGTGAGGTTAAGTAATGTGCCCAAGGTCAAACAGATCATAATAAAAGTGAACCCACTCCAAAGAAAAGTCAATTTTTAAAAATACAGAAATAGAGAAAAAGTGAAAGAAAAAAGCCAAGGCAGAGAGCATCAGAGAAATAGTCACATGTGCTTAAAGTGAAAGTCAGAAAGCACAGAGCCATTTCTCCAGGTGGGCTCCAAACGTGCCTGGTTAGGGATATTGGGATACAAATGGCTTTCATGGTACAGATGGGGGATCTTGAGATCCTAGGTAGCCCACTATCCAGTGGGGTTCAGTGTTCTGTTAGGATTTGGAGAAAAGGGAGTTAGAGAGGATAGGGGAAAGGAAGGAAGGAAGGGAAGTGTCAATGGCGACTACTATACATGTAAGAAAGGCAAGAGACAATGATGGAGATTTGAGCAGTGGATTGGAAGTGAGTGGGCCCATGAACAAGCAAAGGGAAGGCAGGTTTGCGGGAAGGAAAGGTGGTGAGTCTGCATCCGTAACTGTTGACAGTTTGAAGTGACACCACATAAACACATGTGCCCAGCAGGTTGCTGAGGGTGCACAGCTGGATTGCCAAAGGGAAGAAAGGGAATTTTGAGAATCACCCACTCAGAATAAACAAGTGAAGCCACCCTGCATCTTCCTTCCATACCTTTGTCCTGCCATCCTTCCAGACTATAAAGTCCTGCTCCCTACCTCTTGGCCTTCTGGCAAAATCTGATTTATTGCTCATTACCAGCCCAGAGACCACCACCTTCCCCAGAGAAAACACTTTCCTTTGGAGTAATTTCATCTTCTTAGACAATTCTAGCTTATGTGGTGACATTCCTAAGTGTCTTGTAAGAGACCATGGTTTTTCGGAGATGCCCCCAAAATGTCCACTGAACCAAGTTGGAAATAAAAGGCCAAGGGTAGAACTGTGGACAACATCTCACTTGGAGGGTGAGATGAGATAGGAAGGGGTCAGTCATGGCAACCAGAGACAGATGAGAGGGTAAAGAGAAGGCTGAAAAAGGCCACTGGACTTTCTAGAAATGTCCTCCCTTTCTCCACATCCTCTCCAGCTTTCTACCCATCCTTCCATGTCTACATTCACTTTGAAGCCCCTTCTCACGTAAGAGTAATCATAAGGCCTGATGGCTTCCAAGGAAGCATTAATGACTAACACAGCATGGACATGTTTACAAGCATGTCCACATGGATTAACTCCTTTCATCCTTACAATACTGTGAAGCCAACAGGACTGGTTCTATTACCTCCATATTCCAGATATAGAAGCAGATATGGAGACTAAAGGACTTGCCCAAGGTCATAGTCAGTTCACTATATTGACGATTTTTATCATTTGTGATGTCTACAAGAGCTCCTCCATAAAAGAAGCAGGACATTATTATCCTCTTATTAGAATGAGGAAATTAAGACCTAGAGACATTAGACAGCTGTCCCATAGCTGTCATAGCTTGAAAGTGGAAGGGGTTAAGACCAAAGTCCTCTGACCCACATGAGAGCTCTTGAGACACCACTGGCATCTCTTCCCTAACTCTGTTGATGGCTACTGACAGCAGCACTCCATTACCACCAGGCATGACCATAAATAATTCCTAACAAACCACAAGAATTCACCTACTCAAATTGAGTATGATACTCATCAAAGAGGTCCCTTTAGGACAATACTCCAATAATGTTGTTATTGCTTAAACCACTTTCTAAAATTTGCTAATTTTCAACAGTTCACAGAATATTCTCTTGTTTCCTGAATAATGACCAATTTTCATTCCTTGATAATGGAATTGGATTATTTGGGACACATATAAAAACTCAAAGTCCAATCTGATGAATGATGCAGGAAATGGAGACAAGTGATCCACTTCAGATCCAGAGAAGTCTAACTGCAGAGCTACACACCAGTGAGGGCTGATGGGGCCCACACATGGCCTCTGAAGGTGGCTTTCAACTCCTTGAAACACTTTTGAAATGGTGTCAATAACCCCCAACGGTTCTGATCTGAGGGAAAATATCCATTGCTGAGGGTGCATAGCTGAGGGTCCAAGTGTGATTGATTTTCAAAGACTTATTATTTTTTAATCTCTTTCCTTAAGTCTGACTGCTTCAGTCCTAAGGATGGAACTGGCATGGCCACTTTACCCATCTTCCTTCTTGGTCTTTACCTTCCAATTTATCAGAGATATTGAGGAGAAACTTGTCAACTTATCACATCTACCTCTTGACCTCCAGCAGTTGAGATCCTCATACAGAGAGATGAGGTTTCTGTTATTCAGGGTCTCCCAGCAAGATCAAAGCTTCTCTCATGTCCCCCTCCAACAACCCCAGGAGTTGGGTATACAGACTCTTGTCTGCCTGCCATGTCATCTGATTTGTAAGCTTTCCTCAAAATTTTTCACATAACAGGAAAGCCAGCCCAGTACCATGAAGTTCCACCACCCCAGAGCTAAAATACAAAGCAAAAGGAATGTGTGCATTTTAAAAATTTGTTCTAATTAGTTATACATGACAGCAGAATGCATTTTGACATATCATACGTAAATGAAGTATAATTTCTCATTCTTTGGTTGTACATGATAAAGAATCACACCAGTCATGTAGTCATATATGTACATAGGGTAATAATGTCAGATTCATTCTACTACCCTTTCTACCCTCATGAGTGTGTCCATTTCTAACAGTCACTGTAGACTTACCAGATGGTCTTCTAGCTCCTTAAGGGATCTTACAACCAAAGCCTCCAGGGCATTTGCAAGAAAATCTGACCTCCTTATCACACTTCTCATGGCCCTTTGTGACCCAGCCACCGTGGCTGGCCTTCCTCCTAATCCCGTGACAAGGCAAGATCAGTTCCTGCCTTAGAAAATCTGTTCTTACTGTTCCCCCTGCCTGAAGGCTCTTTCTGCTACAGGCAGGGGGACACCTTGTGCCAAGTCTCCAAAACAGTGAGTTTGACGTATACAAAAAAAACTGGTGTGGGCAGCAAGTAGGAAATTGAGCAAGAAGAGCCCAGAGAGGTAGCAGGGACAGATACTGCAGACCTTAAATTCCAACAAGCGCAGGGAGTGTGGATTTTATTCCAAGTACAATGCAAAGCTCTTGGAGGGTTTTAAGCCCAAGAATGAGGTGACCTGAATTACATTTTAAGAAGATCACTCTGGCTTCTGTGAGCACTGATTAAAAAGAGAGTAAGAGTGGGTGAGGGAAACAGAAAAGAGCAGTAAGGATGAAGAGGGCAGATTCACAATGTATTTTAGGAACAATTAACTACAACTGCCCCCTCTTCCCAAAAAACAAAACAAGATCGTAGAGAGTGAGGAAAGGTGAGGAACGGTGGTGTGGCAGAGGCGACTTCTACGCTTCTGATTTAAGTCTGCAGGTGAATGGTGTTGACCATTCTTGACACTGGAAGAGTTGAGAACCAACAACAGGTTTAGGGGGTAAGAATCAAGGATTCTGGTTCTGATTTTCCTTTTTCATTTTACTGTCAAAATTTACCACAGGGAGGCCAACAGCACTACTCTCTGTCTATACAGGGTGTTTTTCACCTGGTCAGGGCCAGTTTGCCTAGTGGTTTCACCAAATGCCCTCCAGGCTGAACCTGGCCCTGGCTTCTCTCTAGTTCAGTTCTACATTTTCAAGGATCCACAGAATTCTTCCACTGAGACCTACTACACTCTTTTCAGTGAAGGAAAGACTAAAACAAGTAGGCTCCTTAATGGCAAGGCAGTTCCTCCCCCACCCCTATGGCCCTCAGCCTCTCTTACTCTTTGAAATGACACTTGCTCTCTCCCTCAATTCCCATGCCCACCCCCAGTTCCAATCCATGCCTGTTTTCAGTCTTTTCCTCCAAAAGCATGGATACAATGCCCACCAGCATTCCACCTCCTATGGAAAAGATACTGAGCTGGACTAAGGTAGATCTGTCTGTGGTTCATCTGTGAGGCCTAGCACCAAGCACAAATGAACAATGAGCACAAAAACTACACTGCTCCCTCCTCCAAAGCCATTAGGGGTTCCTTAATGTGGGTGTGATGAAACAAACACCTTAAACAGACCTCTAAAGCTTTCCATAACTGGCCCTAGTTCCCTTTTCAGGGGTCTCTGGAGCCCAATTCATCAACCAAAGTCCACCCCTTGAGCTTTCTTGATTGTTGATCACCTCCATTTAAAAAGTCTTGACCTTTTCCACATTTGGGATTCTGCTGATACCAATAACCTATCCACTTCTCTGTATATTTACATTTGTCAACTTTCCAAAGCTTAATCAACTCCTTCTTTTCCCCTGAGATCTCCCTGGATTCTCCAGTCCCCTTCGGTCTCCACCTCTACCTGCTACTGCAGCCATCTCTAGCCACATCGTTCCTGTGGTCAGTATGATCTTCTTGTGGTATTTCTTCAGTTACAAATCATTAATGTATCATTACTTCACTTTTTACAACTTTGATGTTCATGCTTCAGAAAAAGATTCGCTGGGAGCAAGTTAGATGTACCTCCTTATTATCTGGCACAGCTCCTCACACATAAGTTCTCAGTAAATATTTCCTGATTTACAAATCAGTCAAATAGGACATAGATGGAGACATCTGACACATTCCAATAAAAGAAAAAGGGAAAGAGAAGATAGAAACATCTTTGTTTCTGCCTATGCTGGAGGAAATAGTGAGTGGGCAGACAAGAGCATAGATATTAAAATGGCATCTAAAAGGGGCACCATTTAATCTCTCCTCCCTCTAAATGGTATTCATAATGATTAACAACTGGCTTATAATACCAGCCACTGCTCCAACTTCACAGGCGAGTGCCCACCAAGAAAGTCAGCAATTTAATTCAGTTTAGTTGATAATTAGCGGAGCTACTTCGAACACCAATAACCTATGAATTAGCAGAGAAGTAGGGCATAAATCACAATCTCTATGTAAAATACTTTTATACAAAGATAAAGACTTTCAGGTATTGACATAGTGGTCAACACCTATAATTCCAGCAACTTGTGAGACTGAGGCAAGAGGATCACAAGTTCAAGGCCAACCTGACAACTTAGTGAGACCCTGTTTCAAAATAAAAAAGGGCTCGTGATGTTGCTCAGCCTTGGGTTCAATCCCCAGTACATTAAAAAAATTTTTTTTGAAGGCTTTTCTTGACAATTAAAAAAAAATTATTTAAATCTCTTCTCTGCAGATTGTCCCCACTACTGCTATCATTCCTTCCCAATCATGGTCCCTAATCTTAAAAAATGGCAAGAGCAAGGAACCAAGGAAAGGAGCGAGAAGACTGATGAGCTGGAGAGCTCTTAGATCTAAAACTGTCATCCCATTTACAGACAAGAAAGCTGAGATTTCGTGATATTGTGGAAAGAGCCAATGGGTCGGTCAAAATCAGTTTCAATCCTGCCTCCTCCATTTCCAGTGTGACCTAACCTTGTGAGGCTTCATTTTCTACAGCTATAAAAGGGAAATAATCACCCTCGCAGGATTGTTTTAAGGGTGAAATAGGATAAGAAATGCAAAAGCACCAAACTACACATAGGTGCTCAAAGGCTAGGGATTTGAAAGAGAGATCAAATTAGTCCCCTTCCCTGTTGTTTCAGTAGGATTCTGCAAAGAGACTTTTACTATAGCTGCAACCTCTGTTCATACAGAAAGGACGCTGGGGACAGGGAAGCTGCTGAAGAAGGCAGTAAGTAGCTAACAAACAGCATCTGCCATCTGTTCTTTGCTTTCTTTCTGAGCATGTCTGGACAAGGACAAGTTAGCTCCAGGACACTTTCTCAGGCAGCTGGGCAGGGCCACTGGAAAGCAGAGGGATCACCAGGAGGGCAGAGGCTTTTGCCCTGGCTCTCCAGGACTAGGAGTCAGGAACTGCCCAGCTGGCATTGAGCACCATCTTGTCTCCCTCTGGCCACACAGTCAGCTTCTGGGCAGAAAATATCAGCTCGGCATAGGCACACATGCTGAGGAAGCAATAAATGGGTTCTTGCAAGGTTAAAAGGATGTGGCTTTTAAATATACATGCCCCATGGAGAGCCCTTTCCCCACAACTCTCCTTCTACTTGGGCCCTTACATCAAAGCAAGCAGGGAAGCAGGATTCCCAGGGTCACCTCCCCTGCCCCAGCCAGGAGAGGACTGCATTCCTGGGGGAAAGCCACTCTCCCTTCCCTTCCTGAAGGGCTGCCTCTTGCCCAACCTAGGACTTCACTGCACCTTGTAATGGTTCTCCAGGCAGCCAAGCTCAATGACGAAGTTGGCCCACAAAGTTAGAGCAATTCAGGCGACAGCTATTTAACAGCTCATAAGGGGCTGGGCTCAGAGCACTTCCTTTACTCTAGGGAGCCGCATTTTTCTAAGATTATTATTCCTTGGGTTGGCTGCTCAGCTACTCAGCATCATTTCCCTTTTGGGTGGGAAAGTGCGTTGCTTCTGCATGAATTTTCATTATGGATTTCAGCCTTTCCACCCCCTCCCATCTGCAGATCTCACAATTATAAAGCATGGCCTATGGATCTAAAAATCAAGGCATATGAATTTAGTACCCAGCTTAGAACTCTGGTCCTGAAACCCTGAATAGCAGGAAAACATGCAGAGAAAGCAAACCTCTAGGTCTCAGCCTCCTCCTCTCACCACTGGCTGAAATACCAGCAGTACATGGCAGCTGAACAGCTAGCAGGGTGACAGGTGGGTGCAAAAGCTTAACGATGGCTACACAAACAGGGGGCTGCTCTCCAGGGACTTAACAATCCAATACAGGAAACCAAACCATACACGGAACGTAATTACTCAACAGTGAAACCTTGAACTCTGCCAGAAGGAGAAGGGCTAGAAAGGAAGGAAAGAAAGAGATGTCTCTAGTCCCTATTGCTGACAAGAATGTATTTAGAAGCCAGAGTTACTAGGCTCTAAGAGCCAGGCACTGACCTCCAGCACCACCCCAGCGTGAAGGTGCTACAGTTTCCCCAAAAAGCATATGAACCACATTATTTTTAAGACTCAAGACTCATTACCAGCAGGAGTACTCACCTCCCCTAATACAAAAACATGGAGGTAGAACCTGGGTGATCCTCTACCAAGCGTGCTGGGGAGGGCAGGCACAGGACACAGTAAGTGATATAGGACCTCTGGAAGCCCTTTCAGCCTTGAGACTCTGCTGCCTTGTGAAATAAGTGACAGTACCTGAGACTCTGCTGCCTTGTGAAATAAGTGACAGTACCTAGTGATGCATGGTGACTAAGCAAAACAAGCCAAGTAAGTCCTCAGAGGTTATTAGAAAACCTGGACTCACTGAATTCACCTAAGGTCGGTTTTATTGTTTGTTGTTTCTTTGGTATGCCTAAGTGACAGTGTTTGAGCCACTACCTGAAAGTAAGCACAGGTCATTCCTGTAACCTCAGCAATATTGGTAGCTTCTAGCATTTTCAACAGGTAATCAAAACCATCTCTTTTAATCTCACCTTCTAACATCCCACACAAAATCAGGCCTTAGACCAGCAGAAGGTCAAGTCCTCCTTGAGCAGTCTTGGGGGGACACCAGGAAACCTTTGGTAAGAAGGTTTAGACTATTCTTACTCCTCCCAGACTGCTTTCTGGAACTCTCTCATACCTGAAGCCTCCATCAAATGATTCAAACCTCCCCAAATAATTCAAACGAGGAAAGTTGCAGAGTTGCAGTCATAAGGAAAGTCTGCATCACTTGGGGCCATGATTCTTACTTTATTTTCCCCTAACCCAGCTACCTCCACAGTCCCTCCCTCTGTAACATCCACCCCGCTAATGGCCTGTGGAGAGTCCCAGCCTTAGAAGAAAGGAGACTCCTGTGCCAGCCTCCTCTGACCAAGTCAATAAGACTGGCCCTTGAGCTAAGAAGGCCTAAATACAGTCAGAGATACCTGCTTCCTCCCTGGGTGTCCCCTCTGAAATGTCCTCAACTCCCTACACTCCACTGCCTATCTAGAAAAACTCTCAAAATACCAGTGTTCCTCAGTTACTTTTCTACTGTGACAAAGCCAGAAAATTTTCTCCTTCATGAGGGTAGGAATCACTACCCTCAAACTTAGCAAAACAAAGTTATATGTAATTTAAAGTCAGGGTCACTCCATGATGGGTCTCCTGATGGTCTCCTGAAGTCTCTTTCTCTTCTCCCTTCCTTATTGTTCCTCAGTTTACCAATCTTAGGTTAGTGATAGAGATTCACAAGGACAAGGTAGTTTGTAAGGATGGGAGAACTACTGAATATGGAGCTGAGGTTTTACAGGGTGGAGGGGGGTGCAAAAAAATCTTTTCCATATTTAATTCTAGCAAACACACCTATGTTGGAAGCAAGCTGTTTCACATACTAGAAAGTTTGTGAAATATGAGAAAAGTAACTGAATTGAAATTCAGGCAGATGAAATCTTCTCAACCTTCACCTAAACTCCAAATCAACTGTCCAGTGTAGCAACACTCTAGCCTGTCCCTGCTTGTATGCCCTTAGTCACTCACAGGAAGGCAAAGGCTACCACCACCACGTTGCTGACTTTGTTCAAAGCACTTTCCATTATTTTTACTTTCATTTTGTCACATCAGGAGGCTAGGAGAAACTGGGGTCATTACTTCCATTTCAAAGACAGAGATACTGAGACCAAAAAAGAGGGCATCCTCAAGGTCATAACAGTATTATGTTTAGGATACCACCCAGTCCCGGGTATTTTCTTACAAACCAGAAAAGGAGATTGGACACAAAAGCAGCCAGAAGAGACTTGTTCCCTCTCTCTGACTAGGATGGGCAGCGGCTGTGTATGGAGCAGCAGCACGCTGAGAAAGAAAAGGAGAGGAAAAAACGCTCAGGGACCGTCCTGGGTCAGCCTTTGCCTTGCAGGAGTTCAAGTCTGCACCCCTTCACCAGGTTCCCCTCTTTAGAGTTGAATCAATAGACCGTTTGGTTTCATACTACATTCTTTGTCCTTTACAACTGTCTCAGTATCAGAATCCTTTAAAAATCCGTTATTTATACCAGAAAGTCAAGGCTCTGTACCTGCAGAGACCAGTTCTGCATCTACTGAGAAAAAAAAAAAAAATAGAATTGGGGAAGCACGGCCTGAAGTTACTACCTCCGCGGTGGGAGAGGCGTTTTTGTTTTTTGTTTTGTTTTTTAAAGGTGGGCAAGAAGCATATGGGGTACCCATGGGAGGCACAAGTTTTATTCCAAGCTGGGGGAGTACAGGATGGTCACACCCCCCAGTCCAGCCACCAGGGAAAGCTTTCCTCCCTCCAGCCCACTCTCGGAGTCCCACACGCGCTGGGTAAGCGAAGCCCCGGGCCGGGGTCGAGCAGCGCGGAGGGGCCTAGAGATAGGGATGCGGCCCCGGGGCGCCCCCCAGCCCAAGGCGGCTCGGCGCCCGCTCCCCGCTCTCACTCACCCGCGCTCCCGACTCGGGGGGCCCAGCCGAAGCGTCCCCGCGGTGTCGCGGCGCCCGGCGCGGGGGCAGTGTGGCTGGGGCCGAGGGGCGCGGGCTCGCGGCGCTTCTGGGGCGGCGGCGGCGGCAGCGCCTCGAGCTCCCGGCCGAGGTCAGGCGGCCGCGCCGGCCGGACGCTGGACAGGAGCGCTGGGCGGGTCGGGGAGGGAGGCTGACCCGGCGTCCAGGGGGCCGCCGGTGGTGGCAGCAGCAGCAGCAGCAGCGGCGGCAGAAACAGCAGGAGCGGCGGCGGCGGCCACCGCGAGGCGCGCAGCGAGGCCATGGTGGCGGCGCCCGCCCGCGCTCACATGCCCGGCGCGCGGGGAGGGCGCGGGGCGGCGCGGGTGCGAGGGAAGCGGGCAGCCGCTGCCGCGCCGGCCCGAGGAAGTGAGCGGAGTGAGGCTGCGAGCGCGCTCCCCGCCTCAAAAGTTGTGGGAGCCGAGGGAGGGCGGCCGGGGGCCGGGCGGGCGCGGTGAAGGCGGCCCGCGGCGCCGCTACATGCTAATTAGCCCGGGCGGGTCGCGGGGCGGGCGGCTCCTCCTCGGTTGACATCACCGGCCCCGCGCGGCGGGCCGGGGGGCGGGGAGAGGGCAGGAAGCGGGCGGGGGCCGGCCCGCGAGAACCTCCCGGGCTGGGACCGCGGGATGAGGTCAACAGAGCCTCCCTGCAACTTTAGTCACACGCACACGCCCTAGAGCATCGCTTCGCCTTTTGGAGAAGAACTAGAAAAACCGAACCTTCTGAATTAGGAACCACTTTCCCAAGTCCTTAAACTCACAATAAGTCTGCGGAAAGCAGGTCCTGGTGAGAGGATTGGCAGTACTAAATTATATCCCGAGTGCTTCTATAGGAAAGAAGTGGCGCTTGGCCCAGGCTTTCCATTCAGCTCTATCACTGCTCTTGCTAATTTGAAGTGCCGCCACCCCCCATTACCACCACTGCCCCTTCAGGTCCCCAGCATCGTTGCTAAACTGGCTTTAGCCAAGCCTAACACCTCACATTCTGGCCCAGGAGGGAATCCTAATTCCCCTATGCCTCCCAAACCTGGATTCCATTCCATCAGACCACTGCCTTTGGCTCACACCAGAATTCTGCAGAGATGTCACCACCAGGACTCCAAAACAGGCTGCAGGGGAAAGAAAACTGTGAATTCAGGCTCGACTAGGGCAAACTCATCATCAGTGAAAGAGTTGCAGATTGCAAATTAAACAAAATGATGCACAGGCATCAGTAAATTTTAAATGAAAACTTCAAGGAGGTAGTTACAAAGATTTAGTGTGAACAAATTTTCTTGGTAAATAAAGTTTCATGTATGTCCATAACCTTTCTCCTCCCAGTAAATAAATGAAAGGTCTAAATTTTAGGACTGCAAGCCTTTTCATTTATAAGGAAGAAAGAGGGGGCTCAAAATGAAGGGGAAATAACTTGCCTAAGATTTTGAAGTTAGACCCAAAGATAAAGTGATTTATTTGCAAATGACTGTATGAAATCATTAATTCTAATCAGAATTTACAATTCAGACAATGTCTCACTGGTCTTTGGTGATTTTGTCAGGTATCTTAGGTCTCTTTACTCTCATACTTCTTCCCATTTCCCTGCCCCTTTTTGCTTTTCTGTCTCCAGATTTCTATGACCGACCTCCAGAGGAATGAGCAGATCATGGTGTGCAGGGCAACGGCAGATGTGCCTAGACCCACTTTCTGGTGACTCAGAACAAATGAGTCACTTGGCAGAAAGCATAAAAGATGTTGTGTATAAACAAGATCACCTTAAATGAAAAAGTAAGGAGTAAAGATTTGGTTTTATTTTGTTTCTAAAGAACCACAAAACAAACTCAACTTTCTAGGTCTCACATGGAATTTCTGGGACTCTCCAAGAAAGTACCAAACAATCATCCCCCAGTATGTAAGTTGGTTTGCTTTCATGGCCCCTGCTCAACTACTCTGGACACTGTTCCTATATTTACAGGCTGGACTGCACAGCTGCCCAGACCCAGCCAGACAAATCCTAACAGGCCAAGACACTGTGCTCAGAGGTTGTGGTCATTAACACCCCCTCCCTTTTGCAGAGAACATTTCATGTAGCGCTAGTCACCCTCCTAGGCAGAGGCTTACAGGTTTAATGGACTGCTTCTTGTGTGGATTCAGGGTTCCCACTAGAGAATCTGCCTTGCCTACCAAGGCCCAAGGACAAACATGCATCTGCCACCTGCCCCTCCCCTTTCAGCACCACAGGTTTATCTCTATCTAATCTTCTTTCTGACTTCTAAGTCAAATGATCAAGTTCAGGGTAATTGCCAGCTGGGTAGTGCTTAACCAGTGGATTAGTAGGGGGAGACAAGAAGAACCTGGTATGATTGATTAACAGTGTAGATAGATCCAGCACTTTTCATCTCTTCCTAGGACAGAACAAAATAAATCAGGAAGAGAGTTGGAGGCAGTATGGAACCTGGGAAAGGACTGGCTTAATTTAAGAACCCTTGCTTCTTTCTCCAACTTTACCACTGTTTGTGTTCTGGACCTCAGTTTCTTCATCTGTAAAACAGACTGTTCTAGATGATTGCTAAGGAGTGCTCTAACTCTGATATTTTACAGTTCAGTAAAGCTTTTCTGGCACAAGAGTAAGAAGGTATGAAGCAGGTATCTTCATTTGTTATGCTTCCATCCTAGGAAAGTGAAAATCCAGACAATGTTCCTGATCATTTCAGATGGCTTAAAAGAGGTCCCCTCTGGAACCAGGAGAAAAATCAGATAACTTCTCATATCTATTCTAACCCTGAGAGTTTATTACTCTAAGATGGAACAGGTAGGGAGCAGCTCAGACCAAACTCCAGTGCAAAGGAGTTAGGAGCTAGCATTCCTAACATCTCCAGAGATACAAGTGAGATCATTCCAAAGTGATGACAATGAAATCAGCAGGCCCAGTATCTCCACCACCCAAGACTACATGGAGTTAGAGGTTTTGCAGGGACTTTCCCACTTGTACTTGTTTTGGTTAGATAGATTAGGTTTAGACTATGCTGCAATAACAAAATAGCTCCTCAAATGCAACAGCTTAACACCCTGATACTTTGTTCTTGTTCACTTAGCCTTAGACACTGATGCTCAGGTCAGTGAGGCAGCTCTTTACAACACAGTCTTCTAGAAATGTATAATATGGTGATTCTGCCACTCTGTAATGTTCAGTTTCCAAAGTTGCTGTGGGAATTGGCATTCCAATCAGCTAGAGATGAAAAGAACATGGCGATGTAGCAGGGAAGGTTTTGATGGGCCAGGCCTAGAAGGTGTGTGCCTCATTCTAACTTAACATTCTGGTGGAGAAACATGACCATTTGGTTAGCCAAACTGCAAAGAAGGCTGGGAAATGTAGCCTAGTCACATAGAAAAAGAAATGGAGAAAGAATTTGGGCCGACAGCTAACAATCTCTACCCTACCACCTGATGTCAGTGGAGCACAGGAGGGAAGGGAGAGTAAGGGAGATTAATTTATCTGGCCTCAATTTCCTTTTTGTATGACAGGGTGTTAGATAATCTCTCCTGGCCTATCTACTTTAATATTCTGTGATTTGAAGAGGCAACGGAATGTCCTCCTGCTCCAAAGTAAATAAGCATAGCAG
This sequence comes from Sciurus vulgaris, assembly GCF_902686455.1. Taxonomy (NCBI): domain Eukaryota; kingdom Metazoa; phylum Chordata; class Mammalia; order Rodentia; family Sciuridae; genus Sciurus; species Sciurus vulgaris. The sequence goes on from NC_136470.1 coordinate 74,942,464, forward strand.
GTTCCTGCTGCAGCACACCACAGCTTGAGGAGTCCTCCTCTGCCCATTGGTCTGATTGGGTGGACCCAATAGAAAGGACCTTGGATTTTCTCCAAGTTCTGTTCCTAAGCTGTTCTCAATCCTTGGCCAAGTCAAGTGATCTCTATTGACCTCAGTGTCCCCAACTTTCCAGTGGGGAGAAAAATCATTACCCTTCACCACCTTCCCAGGGTTGGTCTGAGGATATGATGAGCTCACTGCCCAGAAGGCACCAGGAGCCTTTCTGACTGAAGTGCTCTGCTTGCTGCTCTTAGTGCAGCCAGAGCCTGTTTTAATGCTGCATTCTGAACAGGACCCAAAGTGTGCCTAGTTCCTGAGGATGGTGCCCTTGCAGGATGCATGGCAGTGTCAGATAGCATTGCCATGGCTGGGATGTAGTGGTCACTACAGGTCAGAATATCCCAGGAACACTCAGAACTCTGGTGTTGAGGAGTCCCAGAGGGCTGACACATCAGTCAACAGACACCTAGACTGAGTTTCTTCTGGGATAGGTGAGTTGGGCTTGGGCATCACTGTCTCCTCCAAGGAGGCTGGCCAGCTCCTCAGGTATGCACTCATCACCCTCTTATGCACTGGGTCTGTTTATTCAGTCTCTCAACTGCTTGTCCTCTCACACTTCCAATCTATGAGCTGCTTTCTGGGAAGCTCTGTGCCTTATTTGTCTTTGTATTCCCAGAACCAAACACAGTACCTTTTTTCTTTTTGCCCACATTTTTTATATTGGTGCATTATAGTTGCACCTAATGTTGGGATTTATTGTTACATATTCATATATGCACACAATGTAATTCAGCTAATATCATCCCCCAGTATTTCTCCCTTTCCCTTCCCCCTTCCCTCCCCTTGGTCCCTTTCCTCTATCCTCATAATACCTTTTTCCTTTTATTTAGTTAGTCAACAATATTTCCTTTGTGACTTGTCTGTGCATGGTACTGTGCTGGGTGTGGGGGTGAGTCTGATCTCATAAAGCTTAAAGGTTTGAAGGAGTCAGAAGTTATCAAAAGAGCATCAGTGTAAACTCATCACTTAGGGTAGGGCCATGAAGGAGAGCACAGGGCTTCCCTGCAAACATGAGATCGAGCCACTGTCTGAAAGCATGTAGGCTGTTAGCTAGGCCAAGGAGGGTGGGGATTGTACAAAGGCTTGGAGGCAGGAGGGATTGGGATAAGTATAAAGGACTGGAAGAAAGCCAATGAGGTTGGAAGAGAGAGCAAGGAAGAGCAGGGCAAAGGTGGCACTGAGACTTTGCAGGCCCTTGCAACCCAGCTGAAGGATTTTTGCTTTACTTAAGAGATTAAGAAAATCATTGAAAGGTTTCAAGTGAAGGAGATGGGGTAGCATGGGGGTGGAGAAGAAGGAGTAAGAGGTGAGGAGTGACATGATGTATAATTGGAAATCATTGTTCTAACTGTGATAAAAGGAGTGATTCAGAAAGAAGCAAGAGCTGATGCATGAACTCTTGGAGTCCAAGGAAGGAATGATGGTTCTTGGACAAGGGGGATAGCAGTGAGTTTAGAGGAGACTATGAATTTGAGAGATTGCAGGAGTTAAAAGCCACAAGACATGTCAATGGATGTGGGAATGGAGAGAGAGGGGTCAAGGCTTCCTGCCTTTCTGGCTTGCATGATTGATGGATATTGGTACCATTGACAAGGAGAGGGAACAGGTCAGAATGAGGTCCTCGAGGTCAAAATCATTGACTTGGTTTTGAACTTGTGTCTGAGGTGACCTTGAGACATCCAAGTGGCAATGTCAAGTATACATTTGAGTCTGCCACTTGGAGCTATGAGGAAAGGCCCAAGTTGAGATCTAGATCCAAGTATGAGAGGACAAGATCACCTAGGGAAGAGCATACTGTAGTCAGTGAAGGGACCTGAAAACGAGTCCTGGAGAATCTGACAGGACATGGCTGAGTGGGAGGAGGCCAAAACAGAGACTGGAAAGGAGCCCTGGAGAGTCAGGGGGAGGTTGCGTCACCACAGCAAAGGGAAGGAGGGTGCGGACAACAGTGTGTAACACTGCAGAAGGTCAAGTGAGGTGAAGACTGAAAATATCCATTGAATTGGCAACATTAGCAACCAGTGGCCTTAACAAGAGAAGTTTCTCTATGTAGAATGATTGGAGAAGCCACATGGGGAGTATGAGGAGCAGCAAAAGGGAAGAAAGTGAGCTGGCGGGAGAACTTTTTGAGCATGTTGGGCTTTGAAGGGGCAGAGAGCATTAGGACAATACTGGGTGGGGGAGCTGGGGAGCTCTTCTTGGTTTTAGTGGAGAATATGGATATGGAAAGGGTCTACCTGGGAGGGACAAAGTCAAAGGTCTAAGAGAATGAGAAGAGGGTGACATGTAAACTTCCCGAGAGGCAGGAGGGATGGAATCCATGACCCAGCCAAGAGAATGGAAAGAGGAGAGCAGCCACAGTGAAGGGTCTGGCCTTTGGTCCGAGAACTCCACTCTTTTTGTAATGCAGGAGATGAAGCTGTTTGCTGGGCATGAAGGGACTGAAGGGCAGGGACCTAGGGATTTGCAAATTTGAAAACTGCTATGTGTTAGTTTCCCAGGGCTGCAGAGGCAAGGTACTACAAACCTGGCAGCTACGAAAGAAATTTGTCCTCTCAGAGTTTTGGAGGCCAGAATTCTGAAATCTACAGGTCGACAGAGCCACATCCTCTCTGAAGGCTCTAGGGAAGAATCCTTCCTTGCTTCCTCCTGTGTTCTCAGGGTGACCAGAAATCTTTGGTGTTCTTTGGCACAGTAACACTGTCATCACATGGCCGACTTCCCTGACCATTCCTGGCTTTCTTATAAGGAGCCAGGCATGGATTCAGGGCCTACTCTAGGCCATTATGATCTCACTTTAACCTGGTTATATCTGTAAAGACCCGATTTTCAGATAAGATCACATCCATAGAAACCAGGGATTAGAACTTACACATGTATCTTTTGGAGGGTGGCATATAATTCTGTTCACTACAACAAAGAAATTTAGAAGTAGTTGTACAGATGACCTAGAATACCCAGCCCTGGCCCACCAAGCCTGGTGAAAAGGAGCCAGAAGAGGGGAGTCTCTGGCAGCCTCAGTGGTTCCTGAATTGTCCCCTGCTGACCATTGGCTGGAGCTGGTTCACCTCAGTCCTCACCTAGTGCAGGAAGTTTCTCCTCCCACCAGGACTTACACTTCTGGCCTTCTCTGATCTCCTCTCCTTTCCCAGCTCAGTCTCCATCTCTGCCTCCCATTCTGTGCCTTTCTCCGCCTAGAGACATGAAAAAACCCTGCAGACAAGTGGCAGGGACAGAATTCCAGCCCCCATGAACACGTACATCTCTGCTACGTTGCTCAGAACTCCAGGAAGCACAGGACCTTGAATTTTGAGCAAATAACTAAAGGAATAACCCATCTCCCTATTTTTAATCCTTTTGGGAGAAGCCTTTTGTCACCTTTCTGGAATGTCAGGAATGGTCTTTTATATAGGTGGAGTTGGGTGGCTTGCTGGGGCCCAGGCCTAGGGAGCCCTTCCTTGCTGTTTCTCTGCCCACTGGTTCTGGGCTCTGGGTCTGTTGCCCTGCAGGGCCAAGGTGAGAATGTAAACAACACAATCCCTCTGGAAACTGCTGGGACCTCCTCCAGGGAGGAAGGGTTGCTCATGGCTTGGCCAGGCTCCCAAGCCTCATGTACAGAAACCCTGAACTCCAACTCACACAGCTTGGGGTGGGTCCTCAAATGACCTTCCCTTTCTTGTCTGCCCAACAGAGACGACCATTCCATTCCAAACAACATTCCTCCGATAAAATCGGTTACACACTGTAAACGTCAAGGAGCGGGGAACATTCTCCGGTGCAACAGGATTTTGATAAAGCAGTCTTATTTTGCAAAACCTTTCAGTGTGAAACATCCTCCCCAGAGCAGTCAGGGAAATTCCTGGGATGCCATGACCCTGGGCAAAGTGGCAGGCCAGGGAAGGATCAGAGAGCCAGGTGGAGTTCCCATTGTGGGCAGAAAGTGTGAAGCCATCTTTTCATCTAATCGATCAGTCAACAAGTAAAGAGTTGTTGAGTAGTTCCTAAGGGCCAGGCCTTGATTGAGTCACTGGGAATGCAATGCCTCCATGAGACTGTAAAGCCCCCCTGCTTTTTAAAAAAGCAGTGACACCCTACCCCTGCTGTGCCCCACCAGCCCAGGTTAACATTCAGAGCTTACCCTCCCTCTAACCCAGACCTGTCCCCATCCCCCTCGCCACCTCTCTCCACCTGACTTGCTCTATGGGCCTGAAGGTCGGTATCTTCCCTAAAGCCCCCTGAACCCCCATTCTGGTGAGTTTTCAATGTCACATTCTGTTTGCAGGTACCTCGTCTGTGGGCCTGTTTCCAGTATCTCAGCCTCTGCTTTTCTCCATGTGGCACTCTGTGTCACTGAATGCCTCCTGCTGTCCCCTCCTGCACTTCCCTTCCACCTCTCCAAGATCATCTCTCTCCATTTATGTCTTCTATCCAACCAACTCATCCCCCATTTTTTTTCTCCTTACCTTTTCTAGTTCTTCTTCTTAACTGACTGTTGACACAGAATCAAATTCATTTTTCCCAGCTTTGTGGAATATACTTTCTCAGTCTCTGGTTTTAATTGTTAGAATCGGTTGAAGATTTGTGCTTTTCTCTATTGTCTAAATTTCTTACAAAAGCATGTGCAACTACTTAAAACTCTGTGTTAAAATCTGATGTCCTTGGAAAATAGTGTGCTTGTATGAGCCGTAAACGTACCCATGTGCAAAGTCCGGGAATTTCACTCCCTCATCATGCCCATGGCCACATCTCAGGGTGAAGGATGCTCCAGATCCCTACCCCCACCTATCCCTATCAGTATAGATTTTTTTTTTTTTTTTTTTTTTTTTTTTTTTTTTGCGGTACTGGGGATTTGAACCTGGGCCTTGTGCTTGCAAGGCAAGCACTCTACCAAGTGAGCTATATCCCCACCCAGATTTGTATTTTTTGATAAAAATATCTGGTTTTGCATTTTATATAACAGGAAGCTGTAATATAGGCTCCGTTGCATCTGCCTCCTATTGTTCGACCTTCTGAAGGTGAACTTCACTCATACTGGTGTGTGGAGTTACACACCATTCATCCTTCTTGCTAGATAGTAGCCCTCATGGGGCCAGCCTGCAAATTATTTTCCTTCTCCAATTAGTGGATATGGGGGCAGTTTTCATTCACAGAGATCACAACTGTGTAGCTATTAACATTTGTATATATGTCTTTTGATGGTGTATATTACTGTTATAATACAGAAAGATAAAAAAGAAAACTATTTCCATTTGGAAAGATGGAGTTAGCCAAGTGGGAAGTTTCCAAAACAGGGCCGTGAAGTAGGAGATGGAACATAAGTCTTTTTCTTGGCTTCTCTGTTCTCCAGGTCCACAACTTTGGGCCAGTCAGTTAACCTCAGTGAGCCTCAGTTTTCTCATCTACAAAATATGGACAGTCATGCCTGCCACGATATTGATTATTACTCACAGGAGACCTATCATGATCTAATGAGATGATGGATATTAGAAAAACTTGGGGTGGGGGAATGCTCAAAAAATAAGGTATTGTTATTTTTCTCAGTTAAAAATATAAAAGCAAAATTGTGAAGCTTTTTGTTTTAAATTTGGGATCTGTGACTTTCATTAGACAAAAGTTCTCACTAATCCTTGACCAATGTGGACAATAAAAGAAATATCTCAAAATGTCCCATCTCCAAAGGTCTATGTTTCACATGAGCAAGTGGGAACATGTGACTGGTGGCATCTTTTGCCTCTTCCAAGTGGCCCTTGGCTCATATTGGGGCTTCTGGTCTAGATGAGCAACAGGAAACCCTACTGACTGAGCCATAAGGGAGCTTAGGGGAGGCCCAGGCCCCTGAGAGAGGGATGCATCCACACAGGGCATGCAGAAGGCCAGGGCGGGACTTATCTACAGGCCAGCCCAGGGCCCCATCCACTACCTTACACTGTCTCCTTCCCAAGGAGGGGATCTAACCAGAGGGTGGGACTGGAAACAGGCCTACGAGTCTGACCACCATCACAGCAAAGCTAAGACTCTTCCCTCTCTGCATTGTGGGGTCACTTGTTGGCTTAGGGAAGTTCGGGCTGTTCACACACTAGCAAAGACCCACCACAAGCTCCCACCCAAGTTCTTCCTCTCCGTCCAGCCAAAACAGGCCTTGTACTCTGAGGCCTTTCCTGAAGGGTTTTGGTTCCCCAGGCCTTGCCAGGTGGTTCCCACAAAGGAGGACCTCAAGTGACCAGCCCACACACCCTTCATGAGCTCCTCAGCAATGGCAGCCCTGTGCGGCTGCTTTGGGATGCGAGGTGGCAAGGTCCCTTTCCCCAGACATGCCTTTGTTGGTGGACAGAATGACAGAAAGCCATTTGGGAAGAGTCTGCAGCAAGAAGGCTCCAAGGATGAGCCACCCGTGCCGGATTATTCTCAGGGAGAACTCCTGAGAATCTCCCAGGGAAATGGAGGAAGGAATGAGAGCTTGGAAACCAGATCTAAAGCCTGCGATTCTCTGCCCTGGCTCTATGGTAGCATCACAGGAGCTTTTATAAAATGCCGGAGCCTGAAACCTGTCTACTCAGAATCCCTGGCTGTGGACCCTGTGCATCATATTCTTTAAAATTCTCCAGATAGTTCTAATGTGCAGCTATGGTTAAAACTACCACCTTTACTTAATGCAAAAGGAAATAGGGACTTCACGTAACTTTCACAAGTGCAGGGACGTGATCAAAGGAGTTCCTCAGGAAACATTTATTGAGCACCTACTCTGTACCAGTAGGCACTGTGCCAAGGTGTGGTATACAAAGAGGAGGAAGATACATATGTAGTCTCTAGTCTTGATGAGCCAAAAGATTATGAGAAAGGATAGAGCCATAAATGTGTAATGTATTTTACATATGTATAAACCAAGTGCTCTAGAACAATTCAGACTTACTGGAAAGCTTTTTTGGAGAGGTGACATTAGAACCCTTTCCCAGAGGATGTTTAGAAGTTTCCCAGGCAAAGAAAACAGAGAACATTCTAAGTGGAAGAAAGTCTTATAGAGGTGCTGAGACCTACAGGGACACAGTGTGTTCAGTGTCACACAGGGAGAACTGGGAGAGGAAGTTGGAAAGAATGTTGAAAGCAAACACCAAGAGCCTGTGCTCTATTGTGCTCTCTATGTTTAGAAAATGAGGCAGATGGACCAGTTGTGGTGGTGCACGCCTTTAATCCAGCGGCTTGGGTGGTCAAGGCAGGAGGATCAGGAGTTCAAAGCCAGCCTCAGCAACTTAGTGAGGCCCTAAGCAACTCAGAGAGACCCTGTCTCTAAATAAAATATAAAAAGGGCTGGGGTGTGGTTCAGTGGTTGAGTGCCCCTGGGTTCAATCTCCAGTGAAGGAAAGAAAAAGAGAAGGAAGGAGGGAAGGAAGGAAGGAGGGAAGGAGGTATGGAAGGAAGGAAGGAGAAAAGAAAAGAAATAAAGTGAGGCAGATGGGCCCAATAAGAAAAAGAGGGAAGTTGGGAGACCAGTAAGGAACCATTTGGATGTGAGATGATGAAGGCCCAGACAACAAGTGACAGTGGGAATGAGGAAGGGAGCAACGCGAGAGATGTCTCCAAAATAAACAATGGAATTTGGTGGGAGAGTTGGTGATGGTGATGGGGAGGGAGGTAACTAATCTGAGACAGCAAGATAACAGGAAAACATGGTATTAGCAAAGACAGGGGTACTGGGTGGATTCCTTAAACTTATGAAACGCCAGGACAGCCAGGTGGGGATGTATCCAAGATCTAGCTGAAGGGCAGAGCTGGACAGTGGGAGGTGAGAGTGGAAGTCTAAGGAGAGAAAGTGGAATGTTCAAGTGCGACCTTTCCCAGGTACTTGGCTAGGGAAGGAAAGGCAACTGGCAGGGCATCAGAAGATCAGGCACAGGTGCGTATGTGCCGGGCCAGACTTGTGAGTGTGGGTGGAAGCCGAAGGAAGAAGGGAGTCAGGAGGAGCTGAGGAGCTGGGTCTGTGAAGAGCCAAGGCTTGGCATCGGACAAGACGAGAGTCAGTCCTTAGAAAGGACTGGCATTTTTGAATGGCAATGTCTGAGAAAACACATCCCCAGGACCCTGGATCATTTCTAGAATGCATCTTCTAAAGCAAGGCTCAGGAAACTTCTTCCATAAATGGTGAGATAGTAAATATTTTAGGATTCGTAAGCCACATGCTCTCTGTCACACCAACTACTGAACTCTGCCATTGTAGTGTGAGGATAGCCAGAGACAATACATAAATGAATGAGCGAACCATGTTCCAAAAACTGTATTTTCAGAAACAGGCAGTGGTTAAAATAGTTAATTTTATCTTATCTGAATTTCACATAAATTAAAGCAAACATAGGCTGTGTGCTTGATCTGACTCACACGGCTGAAGTTACAAACACCTGCTCAGAGAGCTAGGAAAGAGAAGTTGGGAACTTAGAGAAGATAAGGTCTGGGCTGGCTCCCACGGACACCTTGAACAGTGGTCACTGAAAGCTCTGAGTTTAAATCCAGCTCTAGATATGTGACTTTGAGTAAACTTGAGTTGGCCCTTCATACCCACAGGTTCTGCACAGATTCAACCAACTACAGAACAAAAATATTTTTAAGAATTTACACTGAACACATACAATTTTTCTTGTCATTTTTTCCCTAAACAATGTGGTATAACTATTCATGTAATATCTATATTGTATTAGGTATCATAAGAAATCTATAGATGATTTAAAGTGCACAGGAGGATGTGTGTCAGTTATATGTAAATGCTATGCCATTTTACATAAGGGACTCATGAAGTCTCAGATTGTGGTATCCTTGGAGTGTAGGGGACAGTCCTGGAACCAACACCTTGCAGATAATGAGGAATGTCTGTATTTAACTTTCCTGAGCCTCAGTCTGATCATCTATAAAACAGGAGAAATAGGGACTGGGGATTTAGCTCCGTAGTAGAGCGCTTGCCTAGCATTTTAAGGTTCTGAGTTTGACCCCCATCACACACACACACACACTCAGCAGGGTTGGGGGATAATAATACCTACTCCATTGAGTTGTTCTGAAGACAAAAAGAGACAGTAAATATGAGTGTCTAACATAAGGCTCAATGAAGATTTTCTTATTTAATCTTTAAGGATTGACTATGAACTGCAGGATCCCAGCTGTAGATGGGAGCCAAGACCAGGGAGCCCCCAGGCAGGACGTGGAACCCTGGCAACCAGAAAGGTAGAATGAAAGGAAAGGAGGAGTTGCAGGCCAGGGTGGGAGGTAAGTAGAAGGTCCCTACCCATCAGAGGTTGGGAGAACAAATGCACCCACCCAGATCTACAAATAAATAGATCCAACAGGTGCACACACACATGCACAATTGCTCGCACATGTGCACACAAAGGTGATGTGGCCCAACTCCATTGCTCTTAGTGGAAGAGGGGTCTGAAGCGCTTTGTCTCTGGCTCACTGACGAGGGCCATGGGGAAGTGCCTTGCTGCAGTGAAGTTTGTTGGTTCCCAGCGTGGACCAGCATGCCTCGCCAGCAGATAGCACACAGGCTCTGGGCTGGAACTGCTGCTTCTCACCACAGCCTGGAGCTGGTAGAGACAGCTAGTCTCAGACTCAGGTCAGCCCAAAGCCTTTCCACCTGTGTTTCTCAAACTTCAGAGAATCACCTGGGAAAAGGAGGTACATAAAAATGTGTGTCCCTAGGTCCCAGCCTAGAAAATCTGATTTAGAAGGTCTTGGAAGGACCTCAGAATCAGCATTTTAGCACATATCCCAGGTGATTTTTTTCCATCAGTGAGCTGAGGCCCACACTTTAAGAAATAAGACTGTAGCCGGTTGTGGTGGAGCACACCTATAATTCCAGTGACTCAGGAAGTTGAGGCAGGAGGATCACAAGTTCAAAGCCAGCCTCAGCAACTTAATGAGACCCTGTCTCAAAATAAATGAAAAGGACTGGGGATGTGGCTCAGTGGGAAAGCACCCCTGAATTCAATCCCTGTTTCCAAAAAAGAAAAGAAGAAGAAACAAGGCTTTAATTCACCTCTAAATGTAGCTATTATATGATGGAGCAATAGGCCCCCAAATTACTTCTTGGAATGGCAGCCACAATGGTAGGGTCTGTCCCTAACACTTCTGTTTCCTCCTCATTGCCCATGAGGAAAAGATAATCTGAGTTGGATATCTTGGGGTAACCAAAGTATTCTAAAGCAGAAATGCAGATTTTCTAAGCCACTAGGTTTACCGAGGAAAGTAAAATATCAATCCAGAGAAGAGCTGGTCCAGTGTTCTCCAGCCCATCAGAAAATCTTATGGATAAGTACTCTTCTCATCCAAGTGTAGCCTATGCCAAGCCCAGTTTCCTCTCTTCCAGGTCATCCCAGAGGTCTGTGCCCAATTCTTGCATCTTCATCCTAGAACACTCTACTTCCAGCACCTGCAAACTGAGCCTCCGGCTACAAAGCAAGCAATTTCTGTCATCTAGTATCATAATTTCTGAATCAAGTGAAACAAATTTGTCCACATAGACATTCAATCAATACTTACTGAGTGAGTGACTGAATGAATCCATGATAGGTTAGATGGGTTGGCAGGGCATTCAAGAGTACTTAAAACTACACATTTGAGATGATATCTTACTGAAGACACACCCCTATTACTAAAGGCCTTTTGAGTGGGCAAAAAGGCCTACATGGACCACGAATAAATGGCATCATATGAACCAAAACTGCATACATACTATGTATATATACTACATACAAAGTCACTCACTACATAGACACACGACTTACTGGAAAGTATTTATCTAAATAAATGCTATTTGTTCAAAAATCAGCACCTAGGGAAAACTTACACAATTTTCCAATGACACTGCCAATTCGTGGAAGGTGTTGCGTTGGGATTCCAGCTCTGGAATTTGCCTTAGGAGTCAGTGTACTTTATGGTCACTACATTCTCCACCAAAAGATGATCATTTTGCCTGATTGATCCCCTTGCTCCAAGATGTGGTTTCAAATGCTTTCTGGTGCTTCCGGAAGTCAAATGAACTCTCAAAGGATAAAAACTTGCCATTCATTAGAATATACAGAGGCTCTGCGGAGAGTTCTGAAAATGGAATTCCAAGTAACGTTGGGACCAGCATGTGATTTACCACAGACAGAGCTCTCAAGGCACAAATCTACTTGGGGCAGATCAGGAGACTCTTGTTTGCTTTCAACAAGGAACCTAATTCATCTGTTCTTGTCCCACAGCACAGTGGCAGGATGGCCCAGGTGTCCATCAAACCAGTTGATCCTCCTCTTCCTGAGTGTCCACCTGGTCTATCCTTCTAATCCTGTCTTTCAGTCAGACTATGTGTGTCCAGCTTTATCCAGCTGAATGCAGGAGTAGCCTGCCCTGGTCCTAAGATTTCCCTGGGATCCTCTAGGTGTCCTGCTCTTTTTCCACCTGCCAGCTGGATGATGAGAATTCAGAGGATGATTCTGAGGGCAGAGAAGGTGCTCCAGCTGCTATACTGAAGGAGCCCTAAGCAGTGTAGAGCAGAGATTCTCACTCCCTTCTGACCTGTATCAAATTGTAATATGGGCTAGACATAAATTTATAGTGTCAGGCCACTGAAGTTTGGGGGTGCTTGTTATAGCAGCAAGCCCCCCTGGCTGATACAGACCCACATGATTGGACAGAGTTGCCCATGTGAGAAGCAGTTCAATTAGAAATTGATATGGCCACTGGAGCATCGCCCTTATGACTTTCAATGTGGGGTTTATATTTGAAACCAGTGTTGTTTTCTTCATCACCGGCCTCTTAATACATATGGTATATGTCACATCTCAGGATCAGCATTCACCAAGCCCTTCTGCCAGTTGCTGGGGATGACTGCTAATCCTTTGAAATGCCACCTGCTCTCAGGGTTTCCCAAAGTCAATCTGATGTATACCACATGGCCCACAATTTGAGCCAGGCTCCACATTCGGTGAGTCCAGGTTTTGAAATACGGTGCCTTCTTTAACAAAAACAACCAGAAAAGTGCACACACACACTACAGTTTAACAAAATAAAACAGAAAGACCAGCTATTATTTGAGACCCCATTTATAGAGCCACTCTACCTCTTTTAGAAGGTGGCTGTGACTCTCATTCACTAAGGTGAATGAATAATAGTAAGGACCCGCCATCCTCCACTCAGCCCAGTCCATTATTGCTGGGCACAGAGAGAGGATGCCAGCCTCGGTGCTGTGGGATGAGCTGCATTCCCAGGAACACAGCCAGTTGGGGACCCCTAATGCTGGCGGGTCTTTCTTGCCATCTGCTCTTTTACCTGAATATGACCTTCTTCCTAAAAGAGTATCTCATAAAGGACCAGAGGCTTAAGCCTCCATTTCCTACCTCAAGCAGACAAACCAGCATCTATTTCTGCTTTTGAGCTTCCCGAAGGAGTCCAGCTACACCTTCAAGAGGCAGGGGTGCTGAGCAGTGTGTAGTGAGTCGATTTCTGCAATTCCTCTGCCTGCAGAGCCATGCAAACAATGTAGAAAAGCTGCTGCTCAGGCAGCCACCCAGCTGATCCTCTTCTGGGCATCTCCAAGGAAAGAAGGTATAGTGGAGAGGGCGGAGGGGCGAGGACAGTAGTGTGTTGTTTGCTCTAGAGTAGGCTTTGGTTCAAAAGAACAGGAGAAGGGCTCAATGTTTTGATGTTTAGGAAAAATTCTCAAGGCTCCGGGAGGGCAGGACAGGGAAAGGGCTGAGCCAAAGAGTGCTATAGGGAAGCTGCCAGATGAATTTCCTAGGCCAAGGGCCTGCCTTGGGGGCAGGGCAGGGGCAGCTGGCTCTGATTTGGACATGCCACAGACCCCCTGCTGTTGGCTGGTATAGGTGTCCTTCTACGTCTGTGGCTCACAAGATGTAGCATGGACTCCTGGAGCAGCAGGACTCTGCTCTGCTCTGAAATTTCAGGCAAGCAAGTGCCAAGAAGCACAGCAGATCTTCTGTTTTTGTGATTTTCTCTTTCTATGTTGCCCACAGAGGCATGGAATAAGCAGGGGTGGTTCTTAAAACACCACCCATTACCCCTTCTTCATTTTTTTTTTTTTTTTGTGTCTTATTTTATTTAGTACACACAGCTCCATGCACTGGCAGGTAGGAATTATAATCCTCATTTTACAGAGAAGAAAATCAAGGTTCAGAGAGGTTAAGGAACCTGCTCAAGCTGGGCATAGTGGCACACATCTATAATCCCAGAACCTCAGGAGGCTGAGGCAGGAGGATCGTGAGTTCAAAGCCAGCCTCGGCAACTTAGCAAGGCCCTAAGCAACTCAGTGACACCCTGTCTCTAAACAAAATACCAAAAGGGCTGGAGATGTGGCTCAGTGGTTCAGTGCCCCTGGGTTCAATCCCCAGGTAAACAAAACAAACGAAAAAATAAAAAAACAAAACCTGCCCAAGGTCTAGTAAGTGGTAAAACCATTTTCTTCCCTGAATGCCATGAATTTACAATATTAACCTTCTTCTCAAGTGAGCACACTTAAAAGCGAGAGGTAGGAGGAAGGGTTGATAGGCTGAAGGTGAGCCTGCTCTCTCTGGCTTGGCTCCTTCTGCCTCGCTGTCTTGGTTTACCTCATCCCTTGGTTCCATGTCTTGTGACCAAGCTGCTCTGAACCCACTTCAGATCCCTGCCTCACCTGTCTCCTGGCACTTGTGAGTTCGTCTTGCAGTGTGTGGCCTGGCTGTGTGCTGAATGCTTTGGTCTTATGTTCCAGCCATTTCTTGGGTGCAGTTCCACTGTCTCCCCGCAGTTCAGTCCCCAAGGCTGGCATGACAGGTAGAATAGTCCTACCACAAAAGTGGCGTGGTCTTCATCTCCAGAACCCATGAATATGCAACTGACATGGTCCAAGGGACTGTGCAGACGTGATCAAGGATTTTGAGATGTGGAGAATATGTTGAATTACCAGTGGGGCCTGATTTAACCACAAGGGTCCCTAAAAGAAGGGGAGGAAGACAGGTGAGTTGCAGAAGGAGCTGTGATGGGGAGCAGAGGTGGGAGTGAATGTGATTGCTGGCTTTGAGGACAGACAGCCCGTGACCAAGGAAGGCAGGCAGCTTGAGAAGCTGGAGAAAGCAAGGAGATTGATCCTCCCCTAGGGCCTCCAGAAGAACACTGCCCAGCTGATGCCTTGATTTTGACCCAGTGAGAACCATTTTGGACTTTTGATCTCCAGAACTATAAGAGTATATGTTGTATTTTTTTATTAATTTTTTTTAAATTTTTACAGACTGCATTTTGATTCATTGTACACAAATAGGGTACAACTTTTCATTTCTATGGTTGTACACAATGTAGATTCACACCATTCATGTAATCATACTTATACATAGGGTAATACTGTCTGTTTCATTCTACTATCTTTCCGTCCCCCACCCCCTCCCACCCCATTTTCCTCTACACCATCCAAAGTTCCTCCATTCTTCTCTTGCCCTTCCCACCCCCTGCTCCATTATGTATCATCATCCACTTATCAGTGAAAACATTTGGCCTTTGATTTTTTGGGCTTGGCTTATTTCACTTAGCATGGTATTTTCCAACTCCATCCATTTACCAGCAAATGCCATAATTTTATTCTTCTTTATGGCTGAGTAATATTCCATTGTGTATATATACCACATTTTCTTTATCCATTCATCATTTGAAGGGCATCTAGGTTGGTTCCACAATCTAGCTATTGTGAATTGAGCAGCTGTTAACATTGATGTGGCTGCATCACTGTAGTATGCTGATTTTAAGTCCTTTGGGTATAAACTGAGGAGTGGGATAGCTAGGTCAAATGGTGGGTCCATTCCAAATTTTCTGAGGAATCGCCACACTGCTTTCCAGAGTGGTTGCACCAATCTGCAACTCCACCAGCAATGTGGAGTTGAGTGTATGAGTGTGCCTTTTTCCCCACATCCATGCCAACACTTATTGCTTGCATTCTTGATAATAGCCATTCTAATAGGAGTTAGATGAAATCTTAGGGTGGTTTTAATTTGCATTTCTCTAATTACTAGGGATGATGAGCACTTTTTCATGTATTTGTTGATCGCCTGCATATCTTCTTCTGTGAAATGTCTGCCCAGTTCCTTAGCCCATTTATTGATTGGGTTCTTTGTATTTTTGGTGTAAAGTTTTTTAAGTTCTTCATAAACTTTGGAGATTAGTGCTCTGTCTGAAGTATGTTTGGAAAAGATTTTCTCCCACTCTGTAGGCTCTCTTTTCACATTATTGATTGTTTCCTTTGCTGAGAAAAAAAAGCTTTTTAGTTTGAATCTATCCCATTTATTGATTCTTGCGTTTATTTCTTGTGCTGTGGGGGTCTTGTTAAGGAAGTCTGGTCCAAAGTCAATGTGATGGAGATTTGGGTCTACTTTTTCTTCTATTTGGTGAAGGTCTAATTCCTAGATCCTTGATCCATTTTGAGTTGAGTTTTGTACAGGATGAGAGAGAGGGGTTTGGATTCATTTTACTGCATATGGATTTCCAGTTTTGCCAGCTCCATTTGTTGAAGAGGCTATTTTTCTCCATTGTAAGTTTTTGGCACCTTTGTCTAGTATAACTGTACTTATGTGGGTATGTCTCTGTGTCTTCTATCCTGTACCATTGGTCTACTTGTCTATTTTGGTGCCAATACCATGCCATTTTTGTTACTATTGCTCTATAGTAGAGTTTAAGGTCTGCTATTGTGATACCTCCTGCATCACTCTTCCTGCCCAGGACTGCTTTGGCTATTCTGAGTCTTTTGTTCTTCCAGATGAATTTCATGATTGCTTTAGCATTTGACAAAATACGACACCCCTTCATGCTCAAAACACTAGAAAAAATAGGGGTAGTAGGAACATAGCTCAACACTGTAGAGACTATTTATGCTAAGCCCACAGTCAACATCATTCTTGTTAATTTTTTGTTTCAATTTCATTGATTTCAGCTCTGATTTTAATTATTTCCTGTCTTCTACTACTTTTGCTGTTATTCTGTTCTTCTTTTTCTAGGGCTTTGAGCTGTAATGTTAGGTCATTTAGTTGTTGACTTTTCATTCTTTTCTGAAATGCGCTCCATGCAATGAATTTTCCTCTTAGTACCACTTTCATAGTGTCCCAGAGATTTTGATATGTTGTATCATCATTCTCATTGACCTCTAAGAATTTTTTAATCTCCTCCCTGATGATTTTTGTTATCCATGATTCATTCAATAGCATATTATTTAGTCTCCAAGTGTTGGAGTAATTTCATTTTTTTACTTTGTCATTGATTTCTACTCTGTCCATTATGATCTGATAGAACACAAGGCAGTATCTCTATTTTTTTGCATTTCCTAAGGGCTGCTTTGTGGCATAACACATGGTCTATTTTCGAGAAGGTTCCATGTGCTGCTGAGAAGAAAGTGTATCCGCTCGTTGATGGATGGAATATTCTATATTATGTCTATTAAGTCTAGGTTATTGATTGTGTTATTGAGTTCTATGGTTTCTTTGTTTGGTTTTTGTTTTGAAGATCTATCTAGTGGTGATAGAGGTGCATTAAAGTCACCCAGAATTATTGTGTTGTGGTCTATGTGATTCTTGAAATTGAGAAGGATCTGTTTGATGTACAGGGATGCACCATTGTTTGGGGCATAAATATTTACTATCGTTATGTCTTCCTGATTTAAGTTTCCCTTAAGCAGTATGAAATGTCCTTCTTTATCCCTTCTGACTAACTTTGGCTTGAAGTCCACTTTATCTGATATAAGGATGGAAACCTCTGCTTTTTTACTGAGTCCATGTGCGTGGTAGGTTTTTTCCCATTCTTTCACCTTTAGTCTGTGGATGTCTTTTTCTATGAGATGAGTCTCTTGCAGGCAGCATATTGTTGGGTCTTTCTTTTTAGTCTATGTCTTTTGATTGATAAGTTTAGGCCATTAATGTTCAGAGTTATTATTGAGAAATGATTTGTATTCCCAGTCATTTGGCTTATTTTTGGTTTTTAAGTTGGCTTGGTTTCTCTTTTGAGTGGTTTTTCTCTAAGGTAGTTCCTCCCTTTGCTGACCTCCATTGTTGTTTTTCATTTCCTCCTCATGGAATATTTTGTTGAGAACATTCTGTAGTGCAGGCTTTCTATTTGTAAATTCTTTTAAACTTTTGTTTATCATGGAAGGATTTTATTTCATCTTCAAATCTGAAGGTTAGTTTTGCTGGGGATAGGATTCTTGGTTGGCAACCATGTTCTTTCAGAGCTTGAAATATGTTGGTTCAGGCCCTTCTAGCTTTTAGAGTCTGTGTTGAGTAGTCGGCTGCTATCCATATTGGTCTCCCCCTATATGTAATCTGATGCTTTTCTCTTGCGGCCTTCAAAATCCTATCTTTATTTTGAATGTTAGGCATTTTCATTATAATGTGCCTTGGTGTGGATCTGTTGTGATTCTGTGCATTTGGTGTTCTGTAAGCCTCTTGTATTTGATTTTCCATTTTATTCTTCAGGTTTGGGAAATTTTCTGATATTATTTCATTGAATAGGTTGTTCATTCCTTTGGTTTGTATCTCTGTGCCTTCCTCAATCTTGATAATTCTTAAATTTGGTCTTTTCATGATGTCCCATAGTTCTTGGAGATTCTGTTCATGATTTCTTACCATCTTCTCTGTTTGGGCGACTTTATTTTCAAGATTAAATATTTTGTCTTCATTGTCTGAGGTTCTGTCTTCCAAGTGGTCTAGTCTGTTGGTGATGCTTTCCATTGAGTTTTTTATTTGGTTTATTGTCTCTTTCATTTCAAGGATTTCCATTTGGTTTTTTTTTTGAGAATCTCTATCTCTTTGTTGAAATGATCTTTTGCTTCCTGCAGGTGCTCTTTCAGCTTATTGGTATTATCATTCATGGCCTGCATTTGCTCTCTTCTCTCATCTTTGGTTTGTGAATCATCTTAATCATGTATAATCTGAAGTCCTTTTCTGACATTTCTTCTAACATACTGTCATTGGATTCTATTACTATAGAATCTAGATTTGTTTGGATCATTTTCTTCCCTTGTTTTTTCATGTTGTTCATGTATCTTCCCCTCTAGCAGTGCAGATCTGGGGTATTGCAAATTTCCCCCTATAGGCTTATAGTGGCCCTATAGGTTTCCAAAACCCTTTCTTTAAGGGGAGATCAATATTAGCAGTGTCCAAATCAGACACTATGCAATCCTAGACCAAATATCCCCTATGGGGACAATAACAAAATTGTCATAATAAACAAAATGAGTTCAAATATTATCTTCGGTAAAACAAACAGGTTTGCAATAAGGTCAGCAGTTTCTAATAGAGAACAAAGAGGATGCAGAGGGATGGAGAATGTGGCTGTTAATGGGATAAGAAAAGAATATACAGAAGTTCTAGAAAATAGAAAGGGTGAGAGTGTAATCAAAAGAAACTGGATGTTAGCATACAAAAAAGGGAGAAAGAGACTCTGAGGGAACAGGTAAACAAAAGGAAAAGAGAGCAAGAAAAGTAAAGAAATAAAAACTTAAATTTTTTTAAAAAGGAGAAAAAAGAAAATCTACTGTATAATAGTCATATACTAATGAAACCTCCCAGTGTTCAGTAGCCTGATGCATGAGAGGTACCTGACAATGAGCTTCAAGCCTCCAGCAGGCGTCTCAGGATGGGACTTGCCCCACCTAATGATCGGAGCTACGGCTTCCAGGATTATCCAAGATGGCGCGCTGGCTTCCAAATGTGTTGGCAAATGGGGAGCTACAGCTCAGGGGTGGACGTGGTCAGCTGGAAGTCCTGGAGATGGGATGCAGTTGGTCCGGCAGGGGTCCTGGAGGTCCGGTGTGTTTGGTGTGGTTGTGGGATCCTGGAGGCTGGGTGCAATCAGTCGGTCTGGGGTCCCAGTGATAGGGCACAGTCAGTTGGTCTGGAGGTCCTGGTTGCAGGGAGCAGTCAGTTGATGTGAGGGCCCCAGAGGCAGGGAGTGATTGGTTGGGCTGAGGGATCCTGGAGACAGGGCTCAGTCAGTCCGGCCAGGGGTCCTATGGGGCCTGGCTGTTGTCTCAAAATGGCGGCAGCCACGTGTAATCAAACCTGCAGGTACTGTAACAGTGAACTTCCAGGCAGCAGCAGGCAGCCGGTGCTCCACTGGCGGTTGGCAATCAGTTTGCTGACTGTTGTTGGGCGATCGGGAGGTGAACCTCGAGCGTTGGGTGATGGATAGGAGTAAGGCAGGCGATGGACAGGCGAGAGGCAGGCAAATGATGGATGATAGACGCCTGAGAGTGAGCAATCTGCTCTCAAAAAAGGTGTCTATATGCTGGCAGACTGCAGGTCATCACAGCAGACAAATGGGTAAACACCAGGGGATCAATAAGCAGCAAAAACTGCCTCACCGAGAAACAGATATCCTCTGCTTGAAACCAGCATTACGGAGCCTCAACATCATTCTTAATGGAGAAAAACTGAAAGCATTCCCTTAAAAACTGGAACAAGACAGGGTTGCCCTCTTTCACCACTTCTATTCAACATTGTCCTTGAAATACTAGCCAGAGCAATTAGACAGACTAAAGAAATTAAAGGGATACAAATAGGAAAAGAAGAACTCAAACTGTCACTATTTGCTGATGACATGATTCTATATTTAGAGGATCCAAGAAACTCCACCAGAAAACTTCTAGACCGCATAAATGAATTCAGCAAAATAATAGGATATAAAATCAACACACATAAATCTAAAGCATTTTTATTCATAAGCGATGAAACATCAGAAAGGGAAATGAGGAAAACAACTCCATTCACAATAGCCTCAAAAAAATTAAATACTTGGGAATCAATCTAACCAAAGCAGTGAAAGACCTCTACAATGAAAACTACAGAACATTAAAGAAAAGAAATTGAAGAAAATCTTAGAAGATGGAAAGAGCTCCCATGTTCTTGGATAGGCAGAATTAATATTATCAAAATGGCCATCCTTCCAAAAGTGCTATACAGATTTAATGCGACTCCAATTAAAATCCCTATGTTACGTTGTTTTAAAGCACTGAATTTCTGGTAATTTGTTACAGCAGCAATAGGAAAGTAATATTTCAGGACTGTGTTCTGTTCCTGTCCTTCCCACTCCACATCTCTGCCCACAACCCACTGCCACAAGCTACTGGTATTGATGGTGTTCAGTGGACAGTGGGGAAGCCTTCCACTGGCCTACCTTCCACCCTCTCCAGTATAGCAAGGAGGAGCAGAAACAGCCATGCATGTATCAGGTGACAAGTACCTGAAGCTGGACTTTTCCTGAGCCTGGTGATGAAGATTTATTTTTTTAAATGGGGGAGGTCAGTCTGGTCAGAACTTGGGCCAAATTCATAGGTGGGCTGAGTTGAAAGGTAATGCATGTGTGGTTACCACATGATCTCTGTCCATCTGTTACTGGGTTAACAGACATGCCGGTCATTCTCTCTCCGTTCCAGCTCTTTATCTAAGGGTTTTGGGGGAAGTGAATTCTTAGATTCAAGAGGACGAATGTTAGACACTAGGGGTCTTGCTTCAACCTGCTGACCCCAGCTACATTCTCTACTAAAGTTCTTAATAAGTTTTGTACCCTTTCCTGGTATTAATACATAAAATGGAAACTTCTTTCCCATCCTTAAATATACTCTCTCAGTCAGAAACCTGGAGAGAAGCCAAAATGGTGGAATTCTGAACCTTAAACTTCACACTGATTTAATAGGTTTGTACAGGATATACCAAATTATATCAATTGGAGAACTTGTTAGAATGACTCCTGAGACATTTGAGAAAATGACCCCTGTTCTGATTCCCAGTCATGAGTTCAAGAATGCTCTGGGATTGGGCTTTACTCATCCTGAAAGACTGAATGAACTCCCATGGGGAGTGGCTGGGAGTTCATTTATACCTAAATGACCTGTGATCACATTTTTACATAATAAAACTCAGATTGATGAGAATGTATCTGGTTCAGATGAAGTGGTTTCAGGCACCTACTTATGAAGTTATGTGTACAGTTGTTCCAGACATGGATAGATTGACAGATGGGTCAGTGTGTGAGTGGAGGGGAAGTAAACGGGTGGATCAGTGGGTAAGTGGCAGGTAGGTGGATGGATCCCTGGATGGATCACTCAGTAGATGACTGCTGGAAGGGAGCCATTCATGGTCCCAGAAGATCTGATACAATACTCCGTTTGTTATTCTGGCATTATCACCCACAGCAGTAGACTTCTTGGTGGAACTCTTTTTGGTATTAGGGATTGAACACGGAAGAGATTTACCACTGAACTTCAACCCCAACCCTTTTCATTTATAAATATATTTATAATATTCACATATATTTATAATATTCACTTACAATATTCAAATATAAATAAAATATTTGGAGATAGGGTTTTGCTAAGTTGTCCAAGCTGATCTCTAACTTGCCATCCTCCTGCCTCAGTCACCCCGGTCTCCATCATGCCTAGCTTCTTGGTGAAATTTCTGCCCCTCTGTCTTAAAAAGGATGTTGATCTCACTGCCATTTTTTTTTTTTTTTTTTTTTTTCTGAGCAGTGCTGGGGATCGAACTCAGGCCCTTGTGCTTTCAAGGCAAGCACTCTACCGACTGAGCTATCTCCCCAGCCCTCACTACCATTTTTTAGGCATCCTTTAGATGTATAAACCTTATCTGCATGACCGTGACATGAATAATTTGTCTTTCTGATGACCTGCACTTACTACTGACATTTGTCAATATACATGTTGTATACGATATCTCTTAATGTGCCACTGCAAGTCCTGTCTGGCCCACTTGTCTCTGGGGCTGAGGTCACTTGTTCCATCTCAGCTGCCACCATAACAACCCATTCTGAGTGACTTCTAGATGTTTCTGCTTGCTGTAGAACTGCTACGCACTCTCATGTGTACCAATCCCCAGTGCAGGGATCGGCAATGCCCTCAGGGTTGACCTTTGATTATGGAAAACAGGACCAGTAAATTATGACCCCTTCCTACCTCTGGAAGAGGTTTTGAGACAGGTGTTCCTATAGTCTCTCAGAGGGTCCTTCAAGGGTAAGCATTCAGGGCAGGGCGTGGTAGTGCATGCCTGCAATCCCAGTGGCTCAGGAGGATCATAAGTTTGAAGCCAGCCTCAGCAACAACTAAGCAACTCAGTAAGACCCTGTCTCTAAAAAGGGCTGGGGATGTGGCTCAGTGGTTGAGCATTCCTGAGTTCAATCCCTGGTACCAAAAAAAAAAAAAAAAAAAAAAAAAAAAAAGTAAGCATTTGGTGCGTGTGATCCTACATGGTTGCATCACTCCCACCTTGATTCTTCTCAGTCTTTCCTGCTTCCCTAGAAGCACTCTGCAGCAAAGTGTAGCTCATAAACATCTGCCTTCTGAGGAACTCAGGCCAAGACCAGATTAATATTACTATTTACACAATCTAGTTTGAATTAAGCACACGATGTTTGGACCTCATTAGAGGTTCAGCCTTTTTAGCATCTGCCCTCCACCATAGGCTGTGAGCTATTCATTTTGGTATCCCTAACACTGAGTATCAGGTTTGGATATTTTACCACACCCCCATTCTTCTTTTATTCTTTTCCACAAAATTAATCATGCTGGGAAGGTGCTCTTCCTAGATACTTGAATTTTTTGCTGTGTTTTCAGCCTTGATACCACCTTTTTCAAATTCTCCTGGTATGCAAACTCAATAGCATCTTTTCCAGAAGGGTGACTTTTTTAGCTTGTTGTGCAGCATTCAAAAAGGCAAAGAGAAGATTCAGTAAAGTCTTCCGTGGTAGGCTTAACATGGTTTCAAAAGAGGGCTGGGGTTGTGGCTCTGTGGTACAGTGCTCACCTAGCAGGCATGAAGCCCTGGGTTCAATCTTCAGCATCACATAAAAAATAAAATAAAATAAAGGAAATATTGTGTCCACCTACAACTAAAACAAAATATTTTTTAAAAATGGTCCCAAAAGATACCCAATGTAGAGTCCTCTGGACTCTGTGAATGTTTTCTCATTTGGCAAAGTGATTGACTTAAAGCTCTTGAGATGGGGACTGGCCTGGTTCTTTGGTAGCTTTTAATGCAATCACATGCATCCTTACAAGACAGAGGCAGAAGCAGGCTTCACAGACACAGAGAAGTCAATGCAGCAGTGGAGCAGAGAGACATTTGATGTTGGCAGTAAAGATTGGAGTGATTTGGCCATAAGTTCAGGAATGCTGGCATCAACCACCAGAAGCTGGAAGGGCCAAGAGACAAATGCCCTCAGAACCCCTGAGGCAGCTCAGCCTTGCTCACTATGTGACTTCAGCTCAGGGAGACTGATTTCAGGGAAAGAGGACCAGGAGATAAATTCTGACTCCTTCCTATCTGGAAGCGGGTCTTAAGACAGGCGTCCCTACGGTCTCTTCTGAGTCCTTTGAGAGTAAGCATTTGGATGCACTCCCCAATAAAGTGGTAGCTTATAAAAGTCTGCTTTCTGGGGAACCCAGGCCAAGACCTGATTCATATTACTATTTTCACCATCTAGTTTGATTTTAGACTTCTGGCCTCTAGAGCCATAAGAGAATAAATTTCTGTTTAATCAAAGTTTGCTTTCTTTAAATTGTTTCTTTTTTTGGGGGGTGCTGGGGATCAAACCCAGGGCCTTGTGCTTACAAGGCAAGCACTCTACCAACTGAGCTATCTCCCAAGCCCCTGTAAATTGTTTCTAATTGTGACCAGGAATCTGACATTTTACCAAATCTATATTTTGTGAACATAATCATAAACAAGAGCCTATCTTTCAGAGAGAAGGTTAAGATCTAGCTGGTCCATTGCCATGACCTTTCTGACCCTCACCCACTCTAAGCCCTTCCATCCAACATATCTCTGTTTTTCTTTTCCTTTTTTCCCCTCATATGTTTTTATTGATGCATTATAATTTTACATAATGTGGGATTCATTGTTATATATTCATACGTGCACATGATGTAACTATAATTTGGTCAATGTCATTCTCTAGTATTTCTCCTTTTCCTTCTCTCCTCCCTCACCTTGGTCCCTTTCTTCTACTCTACTGATCTCCCCTCTGTTTTCATAAGCTCTCTCTCACACACACACACACACACACACACACACACACACACACACACACACCTTTTTCTTCTCTAGCTTCCACAAATGAGAAATCCACAATGCTTGACGTTCTGAGTTCGGTTATTTCACTTAACATGATGGTCTCTAGTTCCATCCATTTTCCTGCAAATGACATAATTTCATTTTTCTTTATGGCTGAATAAAACTCCATTGTGTATATATATCACATTTTCTTTGTCCATTCATCCACTAATGGACACCTAGGCAGGTTCCATAATCTGACTATTGTCAACTGTGCTGCTATAATCATGGGTATGCCTGTATCACTACAGTATATTGATTTTAATTATTTAGGACAAATACTAAGGAATGATATAGCTGGGTAATATCGTTAGTCCATTCCTAATCTTTTGAGAAATCTCCATAATGCATGTCAGTGTTTTCCAAAATGTGGTCCATAGACTACCCACTTTGAATCACATGTAGCACTTGTTGAAGATGTAAAGCCCATGATTCCACACCAGATGATAAAAGGCCTAACGTGAGGTACAGACATTTGTTGCCTTGAACAAGCATCCAAGGTGATGCTTAGCACACCAATTTTTGAGAAGCTCCAATATCAAAGAATCAGAAGTGAGCCAATAGTCCTTTCTTCTGAGGATCAGTGGCAAAACCACTGACCCTGGGCCAGATCCTGAACTTATCAGGAGAAGCCATTGCTGGGCCCCCAGGGCTAGATGCTTGTGATGAATGTCAGCCTGTGCTTTTAAAGCAACCAAGAGTTCCATCCCCTGTGCTATTCATTCCACAAAGACAGTTGCCTAGGTGTTCAGGGAGTCAGAGACTATAAATATTTTTGAGAACAGGAGTTGGCATTAGGCAATTCATAGAAATTTAATTTTTAATTAAAAAGCCTTCATCAAACAATAATAGCCTTTTGATTCTGTGATTCTACTTTTGGGACTGTCCTACAGATATGCTTTATGATTGTATATATGTAGAAGATTATTCACTGCAGAACTGACTGTAACAGCAAAAGATCAGGCAGAGTTAAAATGCCCATCACTGTGGAGCTGGTGAAATAAATTATGGAAACATCCATACAATGAAAAATAATGAGGAAACTCTAAGTATTGATATGGAAATGTCTCTGAGTTAGATCGTTCAGGGTAAAAATAGCAAGGTGCAGAACATGTGTATAATAAGCTACCTTTATGTACAGAAAGGGAATGATAAGAATCCACATTCCTATTTACTTCAATATTTATAAAGAATTGCTGGAAATGTGTATGAGAACAGCAGTTACCTCAGTGCCAGGGGATGGGAACCGAGCAGACAGGAAACAATGATGGGAGGAGACTTTTAGCTCTATGTATGATTATACTTTGGGACTCAGAACCATGTAAGCATATTAAATATTCAAAAAATTATAATACAATAAATTTTAAAATGCCTTTATTGTGGCCCTTGGAACAAGCAATCTGGTTTTGGTTCTCCACACCTGATCATCTTGCTGTCACCTGAAAGTCCTGAGGTCCCAGGTGGAGCGCTCCAAGTTGGGTGCCACATAATGGAGGCCACTGCCATTCCTACTGTTCCCGTGGGTCAGACTGGTGCTCCAGAGCAGAATGCAACCCAAAGTAGCAGCAGGAGGACAGACCTTGGACTCTCCTGTCAAGGAGAAGCAGCTCCACAGGGTTCTATTTGGGTCCACTGAGCTCAGTGAAGCTCTAGGAGAGGAAGGGTCCCGGCCTGGCCCCTAGTACAGAGGCATCAGCTGTTCCTGATTCACGAGGGAGGAGTGGTGGTAGCGATCTCGGGTGGCAAAGTCTGTGTTCTCTTGGGTGAGCTGAGTCATCTCCATGTCAACTCTAGCCAGGGGCGGTGCCAAAATGATCTGCTCCTGGGACCGCAAGCTCCTTCAGAGAGACACAGAGGACGGTGAGGAGGAGGGAGCAAGCAGAGAGGGAGTAGCGGAGACAACTCTACTCTGAATAAATGTATTTGTAACCTGAGACAGGAGGATCGGAGTTCGAAACTAGCCTCAGCAACTCAGTGAGACCCTGTCTCTAAATAAAATATTTGGGGGGGTGTAAGAGGTGGGCGTTCACCGGATTGGACAGGAGCGAGTAGGGAGAAGGAAGGCAGGATGGGAACAGAATGATAGTAGAATGAATCGGACATCACTTTCCGATGTTCATATATAAATACACGACCAGTGTAACTCCACATCATGTACGACCACAAGAATGGGAAGTTATACTCCATGTATGTATGATATGTCAACATACACTCTACTGTCATGTATAACTAAAATAACAAAAAAAATTTTTTTAAAGGGGCTGAGGATATAACTCAGTGGTTAAGCACCTCCTGGGTTCAATCCCTGGTACCGCCCCCCTGAAAAAAAGAAAATTCAGTTGTGCTAATGTTTAGCATGTATTTAAATGTTTAAAACACAATTGTGCTTTTTTTGTTTGTTCTTGTAGTGCTGGGAATCAAGCCCAGGGCCTTGTGCATGCTAGGCAAGTGTTCTATCTCTGAGCTTCACCCCAGCCCAAAGTACTGAGAGCTATATGTACAATAGTTTGTGAATTGAAAGTATGAGAAATACAGTGTATTGAAGAGAGGAGGGGAGAGACAGAGAGGGGAGGGGAGAGAGAGAGAGAGAGAGAGAGAGAGAGAGAGAGAGAGAGAGAGAGAGAGAGAGAGAGAGAGAGGGACTTCTTACCCTTTTTAAGTAGAAAAGCATAAAACCTGGTGGGAGATAACCCATAAAGAGAGTTTTTGCCTCATAAATAGTGTTGTGTTGGGGCTCTATAGCTTTTCTTTGCTTTTTTTGTGAAACGAAATAAAGGAATGGAGAAGCTGGAAAATTGCAGAGTGAAAAGAGAAACCATCCCTTTGATTCACTGGATAGAAAGTTGAATGAGAAATGATTTCCAGAGAATGATTTCCAGGTTTACTTAGCAAGTAGCTGAGGTAAACCGCAGAAGATTTTGACACTAAAGTGACCTCCAAACAAAAAGTAAATCCGGATATAGATCCCATTGTCACTACAGTCTCTGCATGCAGTTATGGTTGGAATAAAAGAAGAAGGTTAGGGATACGAGGAAAGTGTTAGCGGCAGAAGGGAATTAAGGAAGGCCCAGACTAGCAGCCAGGGCAGCTATGGAAAGCAAATCTGGTCACATTTCTGTCCCTAATCAGCTCAGTGGCCTCAGAAAGCCTCTTTATCTCCACATACTTCCATTTTCTCACCTTTCCAGGTTGTTTCCAGTTCCTACAGATCTTAAGTCTTCACTGAGGCATGGATTTCCTCTCAGAATTTTACTCTAAAAGAATTGGTTACTCTACTAGTAAGGTTCGATTGTTTAAATCAGGAATATATTTGAAAGTTGTAAAAAGATAGGAATTAATGTCATCAATCTGTGGAACTTAAACAGTAACTTCAACTGACTGTAAAATGTCCAGCTATGAGAAGATCAGGTCCCATGATTATGGCATTATTTGTAGAGAACATATTTGAATTACATAGGTTGAGAGCTTCGGAAAGCTAGATTAACATTTACAGAGGTTAAACCTTCAAAAAGTAAGATTAGGAAGTGACAAAATGCCACACCAATCAATCAACACAGGACAGCTGCTACGGCTGCAGGAAAAGTCTTCTGGAGGTCAGAACTAACTTCACCTAGTAATGGGAGCTATAGGTGTAACAGAGGACATTATACCCAAATCCTTCTGCTCAAACACTTGGCTACAGTTTTCTTCTTTGATTTTGAAGGACATTGTGGGGTATAGTTGGGAGGGAAAACTCAAAACTACAAAACAGAAAATACAGCTACCAATTTCTATTTTTAAACGAGTCACCATTTCGTGGTCCTTTCTGCTCCTGAACATCTACAATATATGGCCCAGGATCCATGGTGAGCCCAGCACCATTGTTGCTGACTGAGCTGAGGCTCACCACCCACTTCACTCTCTTTAGCACCAGGATTGCTATGAATCATGTGGAGTGTCCTTTTCTAGGATTAATCTCTTCCTTGTACATCATTCTTTCTACACAGCACTATAGTGACGTACAAGGTAAAGCCTCAAGAATTCAGGATGCCACCAAATGATCTCCCACAGCCATCTTTAGGCTTTAAAACTGGAAATGACTAAAAATATTCTTGTAAATCAGACCACGTCAGATATCATCACCCACAGACCAACTACAGCTCAAGAATGTGTAGTTCACTTCTACACAGAATCTATTTCTACTTCAACTCTACTTGTCCTCAGGACCAGGTTGTAGGGGAAAAGAGATCAGTGTGGGTATGCTGTGACCTGAGTCACCTGGCCTTGTGCCTCAGACTGAACCAGAGGAGGACAGGCCACCCACCTTTCCTGCAGCCCCACACAGGACAGGGAGCCCTGCTGGCCATGCAGATGATGGGCCTTACAAACTCCACCCTCCATTCCTCCCTCGGTCTCCAACCCTCCCTGTGGGTTTCTAAAGCGCTGCTCCTTTTTCTTCATCCAAGCTCCAGCATTAAGGTTTCATTTCTTGTGCCAACGTGAACAGATCAGCAGTGCTGGCAAAGAGCTGTCCTAGAAGGGATTCTGGGAAATGAGGAGTGGGTGTCAGTTTACGAAGAGAAAAAGTCCTAGAGTCCAGTTATGGTGGTGGTTGCATGACAGAGTGAGTGAACCTAACACCACTGAGCAGTACTCTTAAAAATGGTTAAGAATTCTACTGTCATGTATAACCAATTAGAACAAATAAAGTTAATTAAAAAAATAAAACAAAAATAGTTAAGAAGGTAAAGTTTTTGTTATATGTATTTTACCACAATAAAAACAGGAAGTGGGGGAAATTTTTAAACTTACTTCAAGGATCAATGGGAAAGAGCCCTGTAATGCATTAGCAATGTCTGGGCATGGAAGGTGGGAATACTGGCAAGTGCAAGCCAGACATCAAGAGCTTTCACAAACAAACCCACTCCAGGTGTGGTGGCACACACCTGTAATCCCAGCAGCTCAGGAGGCTGAGGCTGGAGGATTCCAAGTTCAAAGCCAGTCTCAGCAACTTAGCAAGGACCTAGTGAGACCCTGTCTCAAAGGGCTGGGGATGTGGCTCAGTGGTTAAGCACCCCTGGGCTCAATCCCTGGTACTTAACAAAAACAAAAACGCGTACACAGAGCGAAACCCCGTAATTGCTTGGTTGGATGGGTTCTGCCTAGATTTGCCCAGTCTGCAGCTTTGGTTCCTCACCGACACTGAAACAGGATGGAACGGTGGGCTGATTCCCCAGAATCCTGAGGTTTTAAAATGTGAGGAAGTGCCGGCACTACAAGAGTGGAGGGGAAGGAGAAAGATTAGGGCCAACGGACAGTACATTCTCCACCTTAGGCATTTTAGATAGCATTCTGCCACTGACCTACTCTGATCCCAGGTGAAACCTTACCTTTTCTCCAAAGCCATGTGTCTCAGGAGAGTTTATTCCCTTTGTTGTGTATCTGTATCTGAACGTGGAGGTCCCACGTTCAAATCCCTACTTTATTTCTGACCTTGGTTTTCTACAGTCACCAATACAGTGACACCAGCTACCTCTGGCTGAAGAGGGAGGAATAGGAGTCCTCGTTTCACACTTCCTTGGGCCTTAATCTTCTGTATACTTAGATACTGATGCTAAAGTCCTAGACCATGAACTCACTGAGAGTAGCTCTCTTGACTTGCCATCCCAGAATCAGATTCTAGACAAAGCTCCTGTGCATAATGCCTGAGGATAAGAATGTGAGAGGACGTGAGCTTGGGGAAGCTTCTGAGGAGCCGCAGCTGGGGACTGGTGGGGTGGAGGGCAGTGAGGAGCAAATGTGAGCCTCCTGGAGGCTGTCAGGTACCAGGTTCCCACACTACAGTGTGGCCCAGCCAGGAGAAGGATCACTTAGCACTGGCACAGACCTGTAGGAGGGGATCAGAAGAGACCTTATCCATCGGAAAAAGCTGAAGTTGGAGGCTGCTCCTGCAGGGAAGACAGATATAAATATTTATAAATGTCCCACATTCCCAGGTTGAATCAGGTGACTCTGTGCCCCAACACACACACACACACACACACACAGCATAAGCACAGTTTTCCCTTCTTCATTGTAATACTCTGTGATATGGCGGCCCATTAAGAACTCTGTACCCATATGTAGCTTCCAAAAATTTATTTCTAAATTACAAAATCCCAAGAAGGAAATTGGAGAAAGTGCTGTAAAGAAAATAGCAGGGATTTACTAACTGCTGTCTTAGGAGCTCAACATTTTTGTATAATACTTTGAATATTATCCATATTACTAATTTTTAGTAATATTTTTAGATTCACAACAACATGTGTTGAATCCATGCTCTAAAACCTCCCCACTAGACCACCCTCTGAGAGTAGGCAACATGTTCCTTCCATCCTGGCAACCCTCGGAGCATCTGGCCCTTGGGAAGTTTTCAGCAGGCATTAAGAGAATCGAATGGCTCAACAGGTAAAACTGAGAGGGGATATGAAGTGAGACTGCTATTGATGCTGGACAAATAATTCTGATGTCAAATGCACTGGTTTGACTAGGGGTTATCAATCCTTTCTTTAATTATTATTTGAGCTTTAGAACTTTATAGTTCTAACTATAACTTTAGAAAATGCTTTTCTAACATATATAGTGGGAAATTGATGAATTAGATCATGTTCACTATATGATCAGGAAATTAGCATTATTTGAAGAGGCTTACATTAGAATCTTGGTTAATGTCAACAGTATGCAACTGATAATATTTATTCAGTATCATTTAGAGTTCTTATGATTAAAGGGAGCATAAATTTTAGATTTAGGTTAAAATCAGAAATTGCAAAGGGAAGATTCCTAATACATTTAGTGAATCAGCTATGTATTTTCAGAGGTCAGAAAATAAAACATAAAAATTTTATTATGTGATTTTATTTATGTGTGATCACTTAGATTTTACATTATCTAAATATTAGATGGCTATCAGCCTGAAATTTAATCTCTACCTTTCCTGTGATTAGATTTCTAGGAAATATTCAAATTTCTTAAGATAAAACCATTTTTAAAAGGAAATTCAGAAACAACCATTGATTTAATCAGTTTTAATTAAGATATATTGTGCTGGGCACAGTGGCACATGCCTGTAATCCCAGCAGCTCTGGAGCCTGAGGCAGGAGGATCATGAGTTCAAAGCCAGCCTCAGCAATTTAGTGAGGCCCTAAGCAACTTGGTGAGAACTTGTCCCTAAATAAAATTTTAAAAAGGGCTGGAGATGTGGTTCAGTGTGGTTCAGTGGTTAAGCACCCTGGGTTTAATCTCCAGTACAAAAAAAAAAAAAAAAAAAAAAATATATATATATATATATATATATATATATATTATCCATGAAATTAGCTGGCATAAGGATTTCTTCTTAACATTACTAAATCATTATTTTTAGTTAGTTTAATATATATTTAGTTTTAATTAGTTTCTATTGGTGCTTTATAATTATATATATTAGTGGGGTTCATTGTGACATATTTATACATTCACACAACGTAATTTGGTCAATTTCATTCTCCAGTACCTTTTCTTTCCCTTCCTTTCTTCCTCCCCCACTCCTCTTCCTGTACTCTGTCTCACTCCTAACTTAATGAGATGCTCCTTTCTCCTTTTCTTCTCTCTACCTTCCACATATGAGATAAAACATAATCCTTGACTTTCTGAATCTGGCTTATTTCACTTAATGCTCGCAAGTTCCATTTATTTTCCTGCAAATGCAATAATTTCATTCTCCTTTGTGGATGAATAAAACTGCACTAATATATATATACCACATTTTCTTTATCCATTCATCTGTTGATTGACACCTAGGTTGGTTCCATAACAGCTATTGTGAATTGCACTGCTATAATTTGGGGAATGCCTGTGTCACTATAGTATGCTGACTTTAATTCTTTAGGATACAAACTGAGGAATGGTATAGCTGGGTCATATGCCAAATCATTACTTTCAGTACACATGTGGCTTAAAGTATTTGAAGTGTATTTCTTTTTAAAAAAATGCATCTATTATTCTAATTGTGAAGAATTTATTTTTCAGTTTACCTGGATTGTTCTGGTTCATCTGATTTAGTTAGGACTTGAAACTAATCGCTTTATTTTAAAATGAGCATCATAGAATTTTCTGCAAAAGGCTCTCTATTGTATTTGTCTTCTTGGCAGTAGGGCAGGGTAGTAACTGGGGATTGAACTCAGAGGATTTACCAGTGAGCTACATCCCCAGCCCCCTGCTCAGCCTCCCTAGTTGTTGGGATTATAGGCATGCACCACCAACCACAACTGTAATGTATTTTTAAATAGCTTTATTGTTGAGGAAAAATAGACAGTAAACCTTGTGTTATGACTTGAATGTACCTCCAAAGTGCATGTGTTAGGAAATTAATTCCCAATGCAACAGTGTTGAAAGATGAGAACTTCAAGAGATGATTGGGTCATGGGGACTCTGCCCTCCTGGGGAGTGGGTTCTGATCAAAAGATGAGTTCAGCCAGTTCTACCCTCTCTTCCCCCACCTCCCCCTCCTCTTCCTTCTTCTCCCTCTTCTTTCTCTTTTACTACGTTTTGCTTTTCATCATGCTATAATGCAGAAAAAACGTCCTCACCAGGCACAGACCTTCTAACTTGGACTTTTCAACCTCCAGAACTATGAGCCAAACAAACTTGCTCATAAATTATCCAGTCTGTGATATCCTGGTACAGCAGCAGAAAAGAGACCAAGACAGTAAGTACTGACTACATTTTTCTATTTTTTTGTATTCTTAATGTGTTGGCATTTCAGGTCTTGATCCTGGAGGAGGAGGGCCATCTAGCTAATTTCTAGATACAGCAAACAACTCCCCTGTGGGTGTGCCAAACCAACCAATCCAGAGGCCATCTTCATCCTTCATCAGACTCTAACATACCAAGTCAATAATCCCCTTGGCCTAAATCACATGGGTATGGACAATTAGAGACTGTCCCTAAAGTTCAGTCTGCCAAAATTATTCATACTGTTCAATCTTAACCTTACTCAGTGAACCTACCTGCCTCTCCAATTCCTTCCCATAAAACTCCATTGACAACTCTGACCCAGGCTTTCTCCTCTTCCTCTTCTATCCCTGACACTGGTCCTTCCCCCATGTGGCGCTGTGTGCCAGGCCTCCTGTTTCTGGAGTACAGCTCTGTGGCTATAAACTTCTTCCTACATGACAATCATTTCCAGGCTTGTGTATTGTACCACATCTGATTAAATCAAATCCAAACAACATTTTCAGAACAAACTGCAATGCACTTAAAATGTACAAGTTGGTCTGTTTACACACACACAGTGAAACCATCATGCAAGCCAGATAATGAACATATTTGTCACCTCCAAAACTTTCCTTCCATGCATCCCTACTCTACACTATCTAAAAGCAACTACTCATCAGCTGTCACTATAGATTAGTTTGCATTTTCAATAATTGTATATGCACACACATATATATGTACATATGTCACATATATGTATATACATATAGCATGAAATAACATGCTATGAACCCCTTTTTGTCTCTTTCACTCAGTATAATTTGGGGGTTCATTCATTTATCAACAGTTCATTCTCTTCACTGTTGAGTACATTCCATTATGTGGATACACCACAATTAATTTAGAGTCACCTATTGATAGATCTTCAGATTATATCCAGTTTGGGGGTATTATAAGTTAATCTGCTATGAATATTCATGCCCATGCTTTTATATGGCCATATGCTTTCAGTTCTTTTGGGTAAATACCTAGGAGTGTAATGGCTAGGTCATATAGTAGGTATATGTTTAACTTTTTCATTAACTGACAAACTGTTTTACTGTTTTACTAAATGGTGAACCATATTTCACTACCACTAGCACTAAATGATAGTTGTATTTGCTCCACGTTCTTGCCAATACCTGGCTCCAGGCTGTTTGTAAAAATGTTAAGGTTTATTATGTCTTCTTGATGAATTTTTCCCTTTATCTTTATGAAACAATCCTCTTTACCCTTGGTAAGATCCTTATCTCTGAAATTTACTTTGTCTGATGTTAATATAGCTATTCCAATTTTCTACATCTTTTTATATCCTTTTACTTTTAATCTACTTGTGTCTTTATATTTAAAAGATGTTTTTAACTGGGTGCAGTGGCAAACACCTGTAATTCCAGCAACTCAGGAGGCTGAGGCAGGAGGATCTCAAGTTTGAGACCAGCCTCACCAATTTATGAGATCCTTAGTACTCTACATGTTACCTCAAGATTAAAAAAAAAAAAATTTGAAGGACTGGGCATGTAGCATACTGAGTTCAATCCCCAATACCAAAAAATAAGAAGATGCTTCTTGTAGACAGCATATAGTTGGGTCAGGCATTATTATTCAACTGCCAATCTTTACCATTTAATAGGGAGAGTTTAGGAATTTAGACCATCTATATTTAATGTGATAATTGGTATGATTAGTTATATATAAACCATCTTGTTTTGTATCAAATATCTTTTATTGTCTTTTTTTCCTTTTTGCTGCCTTATTTTGATTTGGATACTTTTCCATTCAATTTTATCTCCTTTATTGACTTGGTCCCTATAACTTTTCATTGTTACTTAGTGGTTACTCAAGGGTTTCTAGTACAGATCTTAAACTCACCAAAGTCTAACTTCAAGTGGTATTGTAGTACTTCATGCACAGTATACTTCATCAGTATATTGAAACCTCATTTCAACAGCATGTTTCATGTGTTATTGGTACCATCCATTTCACTTCTCTGTGTCTTATAAACCTCATAATTAATTTTTATTATTTTTCATTTATTGTCATTTGTGTCCATGTCACATTTCTCTTGGACCATAAGTTACTTGAAAATGGGATTCAAACATGAGTCAGTGTTGGCAATTAATAAGTGTTCAAAACACTTTTCCCCCATGAATGCTAAAGAGAGAAAGAAAAGTAGTGGGCAAAGTCCTCAGCCACTTACCAAGGTGAAGTCCTGGACTGGCACAGCCGATGTAGAAATACACAATGGCAGCCACAGCGATGTTAACCAGGGTGTAGACCCACTGGGTCACAAACACGATGAGAAGGGACCCAACAGCCTATGGCAACAGTTGGAAGGACAAGTCACCTAATGGTTTCTACAAGTAACAGGCCTTGAGAAACATTAGACTCTATCATCAACTGATTGCTACAAAAGTCTAAACAACTGAAGTTCAGTCATAATTCAAGAAACTTCACTTAAGTAGATATTTGGGATAATGAATACCTCTGAAAGTAACCCTTTAATCAAAATTATCCATAAACAGTTATCCTATCCTAGTTCCTTGGCCTATTCCTCCCCACAAACAACAAGTTAGTATGAACCCCATGTAACCCAGAGGTTATCCGTTATAATTATTTAATAAGTAAATAATTGATTAAATAAGTGGCCCATTAAATGTAAATCTTGCCAAATGCAGTCTCATCTAATTTTCAATACAGAAAGCAATTAAAACACTTTGCTCCTAATTAAGCCCTCTTCTTCCTCAAATCACACATCCTCCACCTGAATTATTTCTCAAGACAAATAAGATCAAGATGAAGTTACTCACCCCTAATAGGGAGACCCAGGGGTTGCACATGCGGGCATAGAAAGAAGTTGGTCTCCTCTGGATTTCTTGTTCCTGAAGTCTGGACTTCAGGAAGAAGCCTAAAAAATAAGTCAACTCCTTGGTTACCAGTTTGCTACCCAATACTTTTCTACTCTGCTGTATTCACATGAGCAAATATTTCTAAGTTCCTCTTCCCCAATTTTGTAACTCAATCTCAAGACAACTCCTATCACTTGCTCTTGAAGAAGGGAGAAAGAAGGGGTTTCTGGCCTCCCATCAGCCAAGGATCTGATAAGAAAGGTAAGTGAGAGGCAGAGTAGAGATGGAAGCTCCCCTAAAATCCATTGTGCATCCATCTAGGTTTGTCATCTGGGGAAAATAGAAGTTTGGATGTCACTGCTATTCTTGGCCCTTACATGTGACCATTTGCACTAATGAGTTGGGTTGGCTTTTGTCTCTCCAGGGGAGTTTTTGCTAACCCCTGACTCTAAAGGTAAGCTCAGCTCAGCCTAGTCTCAGGTTTGGACCAGAAGATGATGAAGGAGAAAGAGGAAGGGAAAATTGCTCCTTTGATTCCTTCCTCTGGTGGTTGAGGGGACTGAGGGGGAAAAGGGTTTGGCCATAAATACATGTATGGTCCTACTTCATCCTCCAAGGATTTCAGGCACACTGGAGTTTCTCAGAAACAGGTCATGTTTTATGTAGTTCTGCCTTCCTCATACACCTGGTTCCAGAAATGATCAATTTAACCATGAAAATGTGTATAGGTTGTTTAGCAATATGGTCTAATCGATGAACACTGCAATGGTGATTTCTAACAGATGGTATGTTGGGTTAACTTTGCTGTATGCTTATACTGTGAGAAATGGAAAGTCCAGTGGTCCATTTTCAGAATAAAGTCTTTAGTCTTAATAGGAATGTAAGATCCAGCTATAGCCATTTTAACTGTAGCCCTTCCCTTTGTCCACCCAATTTTCAAACTAGCCAATTGCATAGATTATAACCCTGATTTCCTCCTATCAGAGCAAGGGACAGTGTTGTGTTAGAGATAAACACAGGCAGACTGCCCACCCAGGTGTGCTTGTTTGGCAGACTTGGTTTAGTAGCACACCCATCTGTAGAGTGTGCCTTCTGAGCTACTTCTGAGGACGCGTTTGATTCCTTGCGGCACCCTGGTATTTCTAACAATACTCATTTCAACATTAAACCCTCAGAGTTTGTTGCTTGGGAAATGTGATTGACAGCTCCCTAACTCTCTATTCTCCGGTCCCAGTTCCTGAGTCAGCAAAAATGCTTTAAATATGCCATCTCTTCTGCCCATCCCTTCCCTGCTACGCATCCTGAGCCTGTCTCAAGCAGCTGTCTTCTTCCCCATCTCAGCTACTTCTGATGGGTTGGCCCTGGGAATCCAGCTGGGATCCACTTCTCAAGGATCCCCTAACCCTCAACTTGCCTAACTCCTATTCATCCCTCAGATCTCAGCTCAATATCACTGCCTCCCAGAAACTGTTCCCCACCACAAAAATCTAATTTATCCCCTCATACTATTAATATTTCCTTATGACCCATTTCCTTTCCTTCATAGAATTTATCATTATTTGTAGTTGTATGTTTATTTATATACTTCTAGGTCCATGGGATGATGTGTTTCATGGAGACAGCCTGTCCTAAGTGTAGGGCTTGGCATGTCGCTGGCATTCACTATGTATTCTTACTCCAAGCCTTCATCCTCCATGGTCACTGTGACTTTCAGATCTAGCCCCCTGAAGCACATTCCTTTAGACTATTTCATTCCCTGCCCTTTATCATTGCTGTTCTTCCCCAACTTCCTGGTTACTCTCTTTCTCTTGGTAAAGACTTAAGCCCCTGTCTCAGCTTCTTTCTATTACTAAAGTGATGGATGATAAAACCAGGCCTGGATGTGAAGAGCACGGTCGGGCCTGGAAAGGGAGCGTTCCCCTCCCCTTTTAACCAGTCCTCCTTCAGGAAACCTAAGCAACACCACAGACCCCTACCTTTTGGATTGTCAATAACTCTAGGAATCTAACTACTCCCCTTTGAAGTGTAAATGCCCCTGTGGAGGCTTCTGGCCCAAGGCCTTGTGTGAGGAGCCAGTTTCCCCCTCTGCTTTTATAAACACACTTCCATCTAGAATCCCCTGCGCAGGGCCTTCTATCCTATAGACAAGAACTTTTATGGCACCAGATAACCTATAAGTGTTGTGAGAAACTGGAGCTGGGGCCTCAGAATTTGGAGTCTGATCTCTTCTGGGCCCCCCAGCATAAAGTAAAGTTTGAGCTCTTTCTCTCTCACGCTCAAGTACCATCTGCCGCTTTCTTGACAGGTCTGACTCTGGCAACACTACATCATTCTTGGTAACTTCCTGGTGCCTTCTACATAAACAACTTACTTGATGCCCTGCTTGCTTAGTTCCTTCAAGTCCTCCTCTAACAACCTTTTTAAAATTTTTATTTGGGCAGGGATCAAATCCAGGGCCTCATACCTGCTGGGCAGGTACTCTACCACTGAGCTTCACCCAGCCAGTAACTTTACACTTCTTATACTCATTTTTTGGTTTGTTGTATGGTTTTCCTTGAAACACAATTCTTCCAAACAGATTTACTAAATCAGGGAAAATATACAATTTTATATTTCTTGTTACATCTTGAAAGATCACTCTTCAGAAAGAATGAACCAGACTTCCAGTTATGGCAGTGTGAAAAGTTCAGTGAATTGTCTTCCCCCAAAGTAAGTACAAAATGAAAGAAAGTATCAAACTCAACCACTTCAGGGCTCCAGAAACTTACCAAATGAGGACAACTGAAAAGCACTTATTTATCAAAAATTGCTGGAACTAAGGGTAAGCACAGTGAGAGCGTTTGACCTTCCTGCCCAAGCTGCTCCCTTTCCTGTCCCAGTTCTTACCTGTGTGAAGCTAGTCAGACACCAGAAGTTTTTCTGCTAAAGGGAATAAATAATTTCGATAAGGGGTAGGAGGAAACTGCCTTTTTAAGTTAAACATTATAAGCACAGTAGAAAAATGAGCAGAGAAAATCCTCAGATTTGCAAGCGTGAGGGTGCAGTGCCAGTTAGGATGATCAGTAGTCCAGCCAGAAATGTAATGGAGAGAGCCTGGAAATGAGAAAGCCATCAAGGGACTAAGTAACTTCCCAGATTTCCCTGGGTGACAGGAAAACAATGTCCATGACTGGGGAGACTGAGAGAGCCTGGCAAAGAGTAAAAGTCAGGGGAGACTGGAGAACTGGCCGAAACTTTGTGCTTCAACCCACACAGAGCCACTAGCACAGAATTATACAGACATGGGGCAACCTCCTAGGAAGCTCATTAAAATGAGAATAAGAAACTGACTAAAGACATCAGCAGCCACATACCACAGGGAGATGGATTCCACAGTTCAAATCCAGGCAATTAACTACAATGAACAAATGAAACCAACATATAAAAACTCAGAAATAAACATCAGAGTCAAGAGCTGCTGCAATTTACCCACAATGTCCAGTTTTCAGCCAACGATTACAAGACGTGCAATGAAATAGGAAACTGGGACCCATTCTCAAGACCAAAAATAAAAAAAATAAAAAAAAAAAAACAAGAGAGACCAACTGGGAATTAGGTCTACCTGTTAGATTTGGCAGACAAAGACCTCAAAGCAGTCATTATAAATATATTCAAATAATTAAAGGAAGATACAATGTCAGTGACCCAAGGAAAATATGATGACAATGACTTTAAAAATAGGGAATTATCAATACAAAAATATGAACTATAAAAAAGAACCAAAGGAAAAGTAAAGAGTTAAAAAACCACAATATCAGAGAAGAAAAATTTACTAGATGGGCTCTTCAGCTGATTTGAGAAGGAGAACAAATCAGTAAACTTGAAAATAGAGCAACAGAAGTGATCCAAAGTGAAGAACAGAGCGGGGAAGTTGGAAGGGAAAGAAAGAGAGCCTCAGAGACCTAACAAATGTACAGTGGGGCTCCACAGGGGCAGCAGAGGAAGGGTGGGAAAAAGGCTTGAAGAAACAATAGCCAAAATTTCCCAATCTGATGA
Source organism: Sciurus vulgaris (assembly GCF_902686455.1). Taxonomy (NCBI): domain Eukaryota; kingdom Metazoa; phylum Chordata; class Mammalia; order Rodentia; family Sciuridae; genus Sciurus; species Sciurus vulgaris. The sequence continues at coordinate 74,982,314 of NC_136470.1, forward strand.
GACACTTTAATCAACAGGTCTAGAAGGAGCAGATCAATTGTTCCTAGCAAAATGTACATATACCTGATTACCACGGACCTACTATTTTTTATTAAATTTTTGAATACTTAATATACATGTGCAATGATATCTTAAAGGTGGTTTGTGTTCATTTAATCAATACCATGGCCAAATTCATAAGAAATATAGGAAGTGTCATTCACTTTGTAGACTTCTATACAAACCTATTTAAAGTCAGACAAATCTGGGTTCACATTGCTTTGTATCTTGAGCAAGTGCCCACCTTCTCAAAGTGTTTTATTATCTGTAAAAAGCTAGTAACAATTCCCAACTCTAGGCTTAGGAATGAAATAATCCATATTTAGGGCTTACTTGGTAAATGTAAGTCACATAGGACATACTTGGTAAATGATGGCTAATTTTAGCTACTAACAACATTTAATACTTAATAATAAAAGTTAGTCTGTTGAATGAACATGAATGAATCTGGGCACTGATTTTTTTTTTTTTCAAATGTAAACTGTGTATTCATCTCTCCTGACCTCTTTTTAGAATCTGGATTGTGATTTTCCTGTACTTTTTAAAGAATGTGCTTTGGAAGTTGTGCTTTTATCAGTTGTGATTGTCAGAATAATTGTTTCCTTCTGTGACACAGTGTTGTTCAAATGTTTTTTATTTCTATTTAATCAGATCCTTTTTGTCTTTGATGATGTCCACAATAGTCAGAAAGATCTCTCTTGCACAGCTGTTATAAATAAGGAATCCATGCATATATAAGGTACAGTCCCAAGTTATTTTTTTAAATCCATTTGCTCTCAAGAATATTTATTCAATTGTGATTTGATTCTTACCATTTGATGACATCTGGGTTGCCAAGATTTGGTTCTTCTAACAGTTTAACTCTTCCTAGTCTGCTTTACTAATTGACATTTCGATTTTCTAGCTGTATCTGTTCATTGCTTATTAGCTTCACAGGGCTTTACTGAGTGCTGCTCCATGTGCTGTGTGGGAATACTGAGATGAAGGCAGATGTGCAAAGACATGGTTTGTGACCAAGGGAAGCTCAAGTCTAGTAGCAAAGACATACAACAAAATTAATGTTTATCGTCCTTAAGACACCCAGATGAATAGGCTTGCAGACAAATGTATAAACAAATGTGATGTAAATGTGACAATACTTGATGCTACTAGCAGAAATCAAATGTTGCGCAGTGGAGGAAATCAGAGAACTTTTCTCAAAAGAGGTGACAGTCTTAAAATAGTTTTAAGCCAGACTTTTCCGAATAGAGAAAGTAAAAGGAGGTAAAGCAATTTGAACAGGATGTGCAAAAGCATGAAGCACAGAATGTGATGTGTTTAGGGCACTAGTTTGGGTGCAGCTGAAATGCACAGTGCATGGGTTGTCATGATATAAGCAGCCAGGAAGGTAGGACAGGGCAGGACGTGAGGAATCCTGCATGTCACACAGATCTGGGATTTTAGGTGTAGGTATTTGATTCCCGCAAAGGTTTTTTTGTTTGTTTGTTTTTTGTACCAGGGATTGAACCCAGGGGCACTTAACCACTGAGCTACATCCCCAGCCCTTTTTTAATTTTAATTTTTTATTTTGAGACAGGGTCTTACTGAGTTGCTAAGGCCTCACTAAGTTGCTGAGGCTGGCTTTGAACTTGTGATCCTCCTGCCTCAGCCTTCCAAGCCACTGGGATTGCAGGCATGCACCATGGTGCCCATTCCAGCAAAAGTTTTTAAGAAAGAGAAAAAGATCATTTAGTGGACAGTGTAGAAGAGAAATGGGATGCGGGAAGAGCCTGGAGGCAGGAGACAAGTTTGGAGACTTAGCAAGAGTCCAGGTACAAAATGATGAGGGAAAAGGCAGCAAAGAGGGAGAAAGGAAGTGGTCAGCAAGAGTGGAAATACCAAAAACCGGGCAGCTGGGTAGTGACCACTTCATTCATTAAGTGGTGTAAACTGACAACATGTCTCTCCTGACAGTCCACTGAGAAGACAGAAAACGCATAAAATAGGCATAAACCTACATCCAAAGAGAGAGAGGAAAGATAGAAACAAGGCTAGGAAGTTGGGAAGGTGGCAGTGGTGACAGTCTGAGCAGAGCAGAGGAGCATGAGCTCTAGGCCCTATGGAGGGTGCTAACAAGGAGCTGCCCATCCACCCATTAGACCCAGCAAAGCTTAGGACAAGGAAGCACTGTGTCCCTCAAATGGCCAGATGCACAGGGCTAGTGGCCAGTCTCCATCTGTTGTACTCCAAGATCCTCCCCTCTGCCCAAGTAGCCCAGCACCAGCGTGGATCCCTTCTCCTGCTTGACCCCCTGCTGAGGGGGCTTTTCCTCTGAAGAAACCCAGCCTGAGTGCCAGGCTGGGTGCACCAAGTACAGCAAAAAGTGGGATGTGAATGTCCATCCCCTAAACAACAGGATCCCCTCTCCCTTATCTCACCTTGCTCCCAGAATGTAAGCAGCCATTGGTGTGTCCCCCAGGTAAGAGATTAAAGGACTCTGGAGGAACAAAAGAGCCCCAGAGAAAAACCTCTAGATATTCACATTTGGGTCCCTCCAATGAAGAGGCCAGCCCAGTCCTATTATGCTACAGTGAGGTCCTCCAACCGAGAAGTCCTGCCATGGACACAGTCTCCTAAAGAACTTTTTAGTACACTCATCTATCCCTTAGTAACCATGGGGACATTGGTTTCAGGATCCCAACAGCCCCAGCCCTTTTTATATTTTATTTAGAAATAGGGTCTCGGGGTGGGAGGGGTGGGGGGAAGGGAAAAAATAACAGAATGAATCAAACAACATTACTCTATGTAAATTTATGATTACACAAATAGTATGCCTTTTCGCCATGTACAAACAGAGAAGCAACATGTATCCCATTTGTTTACAATAAAAAAAAAAAAAAAAAAAAAGAAATAGGGTCTCACTGAGTTGCTCACAGCCCTGCTAAATTTCTGAGACTGGTTCTGAATACTGGGATTACAGATGTGTACCACCACCCCCAACTCAAGTCCCATATAGAAAATGGTATACTATTTGCAAATAACCTACACATATTCTAGATTACTTATACTAATACAATGTAAATACCATGCAAATACTTGCTAAGTTACATTGAATGCATGTTCTACACAGACACAACCCTCACAGGCCTAACTAGAGAGTACACAGCAGCAACTATGAGAACTTTTTTGTCTATCATTTTCCATCCACAGTTGATTGAATTGAGCAGATGTAGATCCCATGGATACAGAGGACTGCTTGCACTCTACCTTTAAATCTGAAAAGAAATCAAAAGATCAACAGACATTTTAATAAAACCTCCAAAATGACCGAGAGCCAGAAGAAAACCAAAGAGAAAAGAATCTAGAGAAACGAGGAGCAATGATAGGAACAGAAAGAGATTTTAAAGGGGGAAGCTAAGCAATAACATCAGAGGTAAGGTAAGTCATTGTGTTCACAAAACAAGAATGGATGACTTTCAAATTAGGGGGAAAAAGATTTAGACAATCAGGTTACCACCGAGAGTTCTTAGAAATAAAACGCAGGATAATTGTGGCATAGACTAAGTGTTGCTACCCTATTTCCCCTTCTGTCTTAAGGAAAAACGTAAAAAATGTAATTTTATGTGAAGTAGCAGTATGACCAGGTAAAAAGACTCTCCCCGGCCCCCCTTGAGCTTGTTACCATCAGAGGACTCAATGCCCACCGCTGAATCACAGGAGTGTGGGACGGGACTTCTGAGGAGTCCCCAGGTGCCTCCGCTGGCAAGTTTTCTCCTTGGTACCTCCTCCCTTCCCTTTAACTACTGCCTGGAACACGAAAGTAACACCAAGGCTCCAGCAGCCACATCACGGATCATGGAATAATGTGCTAAGCATGGTAAAGAAAGAAGTCAGAAGGAGCCCGAGTCAGTTAGGACCATGAAGTGGCCATGGCAGCCCTGGACTGCCCACTTCTGGCTCCTTTTGTATGAGCTAGAGTAAGCCACTATTATCTTGAGATTTTATTATTTGCAATCAAGCCTAATTGTGACAGATACAACCACCAACATCAATTATTGGAAGAGTTGGGAGATAAATTCAGGGAATATTCCAGGAAGGAGAACGAAATGATCAATAAGCGAACAACAGGAAAGAGCAAAGGGAAGAAAATGAGAGAATCACTTTGGATGATTCAGACCAGGGATAATGGAGTGGGGGCTGAAGAGAATCATCAAGGAGGAACCAGGCAAAAGCACAGACTTGGTGAATAAGCAAGAACAATAACAGAAAAAAAAAGTCATGAGACACGCCAGAGCTGCTGAGACTGACCCAGCCAGGCTATGTCTGTGCCACCATGCCCTGAGATGGGGTAACGAGAAGGCAGGTGACTCACATATGACCTGTATAACCCTCACCCCGTGGAGGGAAAATAGTATAGGTGACTGAACACTAAAGAAAGCTGGACAATGTACTACCTAAAAACCAAACAGGCTAGCAATGAAGAAAAATATATAAACAGCATCAACATGATGGATGATAAGGGGAGAGAGGACCCCAAAGATATAAAGATTTTGTTCTTGGGGACCCAGAGGTATTAAGAAATCAATAGGAGTCAGTAGACAGAAGTGCCTTTTGAACAAATGATGATGACATGCTCTGAACTCAGTTGTGTAGTCTTCTCAACTCTCTACACCTGAAGTCAACAGAAAAACCCCAGGACTGAAGGCTGGGAGAAGCTCTAGAATATAAGTACTTACTCAGTGGCCAGTACAATGGCTGAGAAATGAAAATGTCCTAAAAACTTGCAGAGAGGGAAAAGCAGGGTCAGGCATCATGCGAAGGCTCTAAGGTTAAGAGATCGGTTTGCCAAATTTCTCAATAGTGAAAAGAAAGCTCCCTGAAAGTGAACAGATGATAAAACATTGCCTCCAAAAATCATAGGGGAAACTGCTTTCAATTTAAGAGTTTTATGCTCAACCAAACTATAAATCAAGTGTGAGGTCAGAAATTTTCAGACCTGTCAGGACTCAAAAAAAATGTAATTTTCATTCATTTTTTCCTTAGGAAGCTATTGGTGTATGTATCTCAGCAAAACAAAACAGTAAGAAATAAACCAGGAAAGCTGGGTGCTACAGCCATGCCGTGGCTGAGGCAGGAGGATCGCAAGTTCAATGCCAGCCTAGGTCACTTAGCAAGACCCTGTCTAAAAAAATAAATAAATAAAAATAAAGGGGGTTGGGAGCATAGCTCAGTGATTAAGAAGAAGAATGAAGGAAGAAGAGGAGGAGGAGGAGGAAATGGAGGAGAAGGTATGTCTCATCCAGAATCTACCTTTGACTGGTTTAATCACTAAGGGATTTAGCAAATAAATATTGGGTCTTGTTGATAGAAATGTAAAATGGTACAGCCACTGAGAAATAATATGGCAGTTCCTAAAAAATTTAGAAAGTAGTATTTTCCTATGATCCAGCAATTGTACTTCTGGTGATATACTCAAAAGTGTTGAAAGCAGAGTTTCAAAGAGATATTTATACACCCATGTTCATGGCAGCATTATTCACAATAGCCAAAAAGTAGAAGCAGACCAACGATGCATGGATGGATGAATAGATAAGCAGGATGTGGTACATTCACATAATGGAATATTTTTTGAGCCCTAAAAAAGAAAATGATTCTAACACATGTTACAACAGGGGTGAACCTTGGATGCATTCTGCTAGATGAAATAAACCAGTTACAAAAACATATACGATTCCACTTATATGCAATACCGGGAGTCAAAGGCATAGAGACAGTTAGGATGGTGGATGTCAAGAGCTGGAGAGTGGGAGAAGGGGAATTAAACTGAAACAGTTTCAGTTTTACAAGAAGAAAAGAGTTATTGAGACAGATATGGTGATGATTGTACAACACCATAAATATATTCAATAACCCTAATTAAATATATTTAATAACCCTAAACTGTACTCTCAAATGTCTAAATTGGTAAATTATATTTTGAGTATATTTTGCTACAATTTTAAAAAAGGATTCTGGACCTCTGAGACTAGCTGGGCCAGGTGCGATGGCACATGCCTCTATTCCCAGCAATTTGGGAGGCTGAGGCAGGATTGCAATTTGAGGCCTGCCTTGAAACTTAGTGAGACCCTCAGCAACTTAACAAGACCCTTAAAAAGGGCTAGGGAATGTAGCTCAGTGGTAAAGTGCCCCTGGGTTCAATCCCCAGCACCAAAAATTTAAAAAGAGACAGCTGGAGAGGCCAGGGAGTCAGGTCAGGGCTATGTAACCAAGGAAACTCAAAATTATAGGTCATAGCAGCCTGGTGGGCCACCACTGCTGCAAATACCTGATCTGGAAGTCCTGGACACTGGAGCCAGTAATGTAGTTGCCCTGCAGCTATCATCGTGCTTCTAGAAAGTTCCTTGAAGTCCTCCCTTTCTTCAAGTTTCCAGTTCCCAATTCTAAGTCCAGGGAGGACTCATCTGATTAGCAGAGCTTTGGTTACGTGTCTAAACTCTGACTGCAGGACAAACCAGAGAACTGAGTACCTGACATTTTCAGTTTTGAGTGTGAAAGGCTTGCTTTGCCTTCCACCAAGACTCATAACATTGGAAATTCCTTCAACACAGGTCCAATGCCGGGCAGGTAATAACAACAACAAAAACAGAAGTCCACTACAATATTGAAATTTATTGTTTCCTGGATCTGATACAGAAGTGTGGTAAAGAGAAGAATTCAAGGACAACAGTTTGGTAGCAGGTCTCAAGTACAAAAAGACTAGAGTGCACCAGGAAGATGGGAGCCATAGAACAGAGGGGAATAAAAAAAAATGGATATGATAGACTCTGAAGAATGGGAACATTGAGAGGCATTTGAAGGGACAGAGGAACCTAATTCAACATCATAAAGACTGTATATGAAAAACAAAAGCAAACCTCATAGTAAAGGAGGAAAAACTGAAAACATTTCCTTTAAAATCTGGAACAAGACAAGAACGTCTACTCTTATCAATTCTATTTAATATAGTGCTAGAAATTCTAGCCACAGCAATTAGGCAAGAGAAGGAAATAAAAGAGATAAAAATAAGAAAGAAGTCAAATTATCACTGCTTACAGATGATATGATCCCATACCTAGAAGATTCAAAAAACTTCACTAAAAGACTATGGAGCCAGGGGCTGGGGTTGTGGCTCAGTGGTAGAGCACTTGCCTGGCATGTATGAGGCACTGGGTTCAATCCTCAGCACCACATAAAAATAAATAAATAAAATAAAAGTTTTGTGTCCATCTACACCTAAAAAATATTTTTAAAAGACTACAGAGCTAATACACTTGGCAAAATAGCAGTAAACAAAATCAATATGCAAAAATTTAGTAGCTTTCCTATATGCCAACAATGAATCTGACGAGAAAGAAATCAGGGAAACAATTTCATTCACAATAGACTACAAATAAAACAAAATGAACAAACATAAAAACCAAGGCATACATCTAACTAAGGAGGTGAAAGACCTCTACAATGAAAACTATAGAACACCAAAGAAAGAAAATAAAGACCTCAGAAGATGAAAAACGACCTCCAATATTCATGGATACTCAGAATTAATATTGTTAAAATGGCCACACCACCAAAGCAATATACACATTCAGTGCAATCCCCATTACAATATTAATGACATTCTTCAAAAACTAGGAAAAAAAAAAAAGAATCCGAAAATTCATTTAGAAGAATAAAAGACCCAGAATAGCCAAAGAAATTCTAAGTCAAAAAAGCAATGCTGGACTTTAGAGCTACAGTAACTAAAACTGTACCTGACTTTAGAGCTACAGTAACTAAAACTGCCTAGTATTGACATAAAAACAGACACATAGATCAATTACATAGAATAGAATACACAGAGACAAACCCACATAGATACATCATCTGATCCTTGACAAAGGTACCAAGACACATTGGAGAAAAGATAGTCTTTTTAAACAAATGATGCTGGGAAAACTGATTATCCATACATAGAAGTATGAGACTAGACTCTTATCTCAAAATGGATCAAAGATCTAGGCATTAGGTGAGAAACTATGCAACTCCCAGAAGAAAACACAGGGTCAACACTCCGGCACACAGGCACAGGAAACGACTTCTCAATAGGACCCCTAAAGCTCAGGAAATAATACCAAGAGTTAATAAATGGGACGGCATCAAATTTAAAAGCTTCTTCACAGCAAAGGAACAATTAAGAATATGAAGAGAAATCCTACAGAATGGGAAAAAATCTTGGCTAGTTACTCATCTGACAGAGGACTGATGTGTATAAAGAACTCTAAAAACTTAACACCAAAAAATCAAATGACTCAATTGTTAAATGGGAAAATGGATTAAACAGACACTTCTCAAAAGAAATACAAATTGACCAACGAATACATGAAAAAAAGTTCTACATCATTAGCAGTTAGGGAAATGTGAATCAAAACTACCCTGAGATTTCATCTCACACCATCAAGAATACAAATAATAATAAATGCTAGAGAGGATGTAGAGAAAAAGGAACACCTTTACATTGTTGTTGACATTGTAAATTAGTACAGCCACTATGGAAATCAGTATGGAGGTTCCTCAAAAGACTAGGCATGGAACCACCATATGACCCAGCTATACCACTCCTTGGTATTTATCTTACAGAATTAAAATCATCGTATCATAGTGACATATGCATACCCATGTTTATAACAGCACAATTCACAATAGTCAAACTATGGAATCAGTCTAGGTGTCCATCAACAAATGAATGGATAAATAAAATGTGGTGTATATAACAGTGAAATTTTATTCAACCATAAGGGAAAAATGAAATGATGTCATTTGCTGTAAAATTGATGGAATTTGAGAACAGTATGTTAAGTGAAATAAGTCAAACTCAGAAAGTCAAGGGTCGTATATTTTCTCTCATGTGGAAGCTAAGAGGAAAAAGGAAAAGAAAGATGGTGGTGGAGAACCTCATGAACATCAAAGGGAGATCACTGGAATAGAGGAAAGGGGGGCTGGGATTGTGACTCAGAGGTAGAGTGCTTACCTAGCATGCATGAGGTACTGGGTTTGATTCTCAGCAGCATGTATCAATCAATCAATTAAATAAAGGTCCATCAACAGCTAAAAAAAAATATTAAAAAAAGAGGAATAAAAGAAAGGGACCAGGGAGTGAGAGGCAGGGAGGGAGTGGGGAAGTGCTGGGAATTTATATTGGCCAAATTATATAGTTATATTGTGTGCATGTATGACTATGTAACAACAAATCCCGTCATAATGTATAATTATAATGCACCAATAAAAATGTGGAATAAAGAAAGAATATTGAGAGGCATTTGAAAAATCTACAAAAACATTTAGAGAAAAATGATGATAGGAAAAAAAAGACTATTATTAACCTCAGGAAACGGAATAAGTTGCACAAAAAAGGAAGGATGATCACAGTGCAATGTATGGCTCAGAATTAAGCAATATTTACAATCATGATAATGTGAATACTAGTACTTAATTTAATATACAACTGTGGTATAGCTAAATTGTGGCATTAGATGAGAAGTCAAAGTGCATGAAAGAGTTAAGTCCCTCATCAAAGGAAGTCAGTAAAAAGATGATGTCTGAAATTGACACAGGTTAAGTAGCAATACAAATACATTATTTAGTAACAGGAAGGTTAACAGAGGAGGCAACTTTTTGGTTGAGTCCCAAGTTTTTTGGTCTGGGAGTGGGGTTGGGGTAATGAAGGGTAAAAGGGATGATATGGAAGAGTAGGAACTACTGTTTCTGATTATCTCAATTTTATTTATTTGTTTGTTTGTACTGAGGATTGAACCCAGGGACATTTTACCACTGATTTTATCCTGAGTTACGCCACCATCCCTTTTTTTCTTCTTTTTTAATTTTGAGACAGGATCCTACTACGTTTTGAGGCTGGCTTCTAACTTGCAGTCCTCCTGCCTCAGTACCTTGCCCCAAGAGCTAGGATTATAGGCATGCATTCCTGTGCCTGGCTGATTACACAAATTTTAATATGATTTTGCTTATTAAACTGAATACTTATTAATTTGATAAAAGTAAAATAACAAAAATTGTTAATAATATTCCTATCATTAAAACCTTTCCATCAATTTAGAGGTAAAGAAAAGAAATCATGTTTATAGAAGAAAATAAAGTTTTTAGATATATCCTTCTGTCTTTTGCCTCCTCCTTGCCCACACCTGTCTGAACAGATCTCAAGAGATGGTATACTACAGAAGAAAGAACATGAGCTTCAAAAATAGGGAGACCTGGGAGTGACATTCAGTGTGCAAAGAATCAGCTCTAAGACTTTTTTGTGACCTCACTAGAACTTAAGAGTCTTTGTTTGTAAAACAGAAAATGCTGATATCTGTAATATTTATTACATAAAATAATAGGTGTGTGTGTTACTCAACTTTCCATCACTGTAACAAATACCTGAGAAAATCAACTTATAAGGGGAAAAGGTTTATTGGCTCACAGTTTTGGAGGTTCCAATCCATGATTGGTTGGCCCTGTTACTTTGGGCCTATGGAGAGGTAGCACATTATGGCAGGAGCACATGGTACTCCCATTTATATAAGCTGGGGAGCAAAAGAGCAAAGAGAGGGAAAGGGCACATTCAAGAGCAAGTCTTCAATAACCTAAGACCTCTCATTAGCCCACCCCCACTTAAAGGTTCCAACAGTTCCCAACAGGGCCATGCTAGGGATCAAGCCTTTAACATGTGGACCTTTGGGGGATATTCCAGATCCAAACTATAGCAAGATGGAAAGCACCTGTAATATGGAGGTCCTCCAACATTATGAGTTCTTTCTTACTCATGTCCTCTAAGCTTCTCCTTGAGAGTTTCTGTTGGTGTCTCTGTGCTTATAGGTTTGAGACAGCAAAGAAAAATTATGTTTCTTTATCTGCCTTCTCTCTATCTTATTGTGCCTGGTTTGAAAGATTCATCTTCCAAAGTCTCATGCTGGGTCCTCACCAGGGTATTGACTTCAACATGTTTCCGCTTCTCTTGAAAGGCGAAATTGGTTTCATGCACATTGGCATTGTATTTCAGCTGATTTTTAAATTATGTTTTAAGATGTTGGTGGATCTTTATTTTATTCATTTATTTATATGCGATGCTGAGAATTGAACCCAGTGCCAGAATTGAACACATGCTAGGCAAGGGCTCTACCACTGAGACTCAACCCAGTCCTATCAGTTGACTTTTGAGTGACAAGAAATTGCTATTCAATTACTAGCCCTGGCTTCCAATTCTTTACAAATAGGAGTATAGAAATTTTTGTTGAAAACTAACTATACTATGTGAATTATAAATAATACAACTGGTACCTGGTATTTATTCTAAAATAAATATCAAACAAATAACGCCAAGAGTTATGAAGATGATGAAAGCTGGATAGGAGAGGCAATCAGTGGTCACTCTCAAATAGGAGGTTCCCAGGTGATTCCAAAGCACTCACCTTCTCCACTGGCCCTAGGCTGGTTGTTCGGCTCAGGGACAAGTCGTTGCCCATGTGCTCCCGCAGGCAGAATCCCTTCACTCCTGGAAGTCAGCTGGTTCTGGTAGAACTCCTGGTACTCCCAGAAGACAGTAGGCAACCTGTCAGAGCCCTTGGGAGGGAAGGAAGTAGGGGACTTGAGGTCCAAGAGGAAGCTATCTTGTAGGGTCTTCTTGGTGGCCTTCTTGCATTTCTTCTTCTGACTCTCTGGGATCCTATCACTCTCTCCAGAGCTGGGCTGGCTACTCTCCAGCCTCCTGGTTAGCTGGAGGAGATGATCCATGTCCTTGGTGAATTGTATCAGCGTTCCCTCAGACAGACTTTGGGCAGAGCCCTCAGAGCCATAGCTGGGAGTCTTCTCTAGGAGCAGGTGCTCAGAACAGCGGAGCGCTTCTGAGGTCTCTCTGGGCACAGGCTCAGGCACCTGAGGAAGGCTGCAGGGACCCATAGACAGGGAGAAGTAAGAATAGTCTACTGCCATGTACGTCAGCATGAAGTTGATGGTGACGATGGGTGCCAGAACATTCACCTGACCCACAAGGACAAAAGCCATGGTCACCAAACTGGTCAGGCAGATGGCTGCTACTGGTGTCCTATTTGGCCCTTTCTGCAGAAACAAAAATAACATGCGGGACTATGAAATTTCAGATGAAAAGTTTCAAACATTTCAGAATTTATATGATGGAAACCAAAATCATAATGGCTCAGTCACTTCTCTCTGTGTGAACTTGGGATAATAATATCCAACTCATGGTGTGTTTCAGTCAGCTTTCATGTTGCTGTGACCAAAATACCTGACAATAACAACTCAGAGGACAAAAAGTATATTTTGGGTCACGGTACCAGAGGTCTCAGTCCACACACACAGCTGACTCCATTGCTCTCTGCCCAAGGTGAAGCAGGGCATCATGGGAGAAGGGCGTGGTAGAGGGAAGCTGTTCACTCATGGCAGCAAGGAAGAAGAGAGAGAGTGGAAGAGGGGAAGAGACCCCCTGCACTGCTAGCAGTCTGAAAGGTAGGGGCAGGCTGAAGCCACCTCCAGATCTGGCCTGTAGGTCTCCCACACATGTTCCTTCAGGTGCCTCCCGCCTCTCAGAAGACTGCAATAGATAGCAGCCCAGAGGCCACGGGTTGAGGATGGCAGGTCACCATCTGCCTGTGTCTGGGGATCAGAGCCTTTGCTGACCTAAACTCCTGGCCCAGACAGTTAGAATACAATTCAAAAAAAAAAAAAAAAAAAAAATTAATTTAAGAATAATAAAAATATACTTCTCCTGTGTCTGAGAGTTAAATTTTTGGGTATATTTGTTATAGCTGTTTTGCAGGCTCTACTAATAAAACCACAAATAAAGTAAATCCTCAGGAACTTAAAGAATCTTAAAAAGGAGGGTCTTGGATAAGCTGAAGAAAATGCTAGTGCTTTAGGCCAGGACCTTGATAAGAGTGGATTCTAAATTGATTAAATAGGCCAACATGAACTCCTCTTTACCAAAAGATACCAAAAGAAATGAAAAGATCAGCCACAGAATGGAAAATATATTTGTAACACATATAACTGACAAAAGGTATCTAGAAAATGGAAAGATAATTGAAAAACTGCAGCCCAGTAAACAAAGAAACAAGTAAAAAATTGAAACAAGTAGTTTACAAACCAATGTCCATTAAACATAGGAAACACTGTCTGGCAAGGTGGCCGACACCTACAGTCCCACTACTGCGGGGAGAGGGCTGAGGCAGGACTGCAAATTGGAAGCCAAGCTGCACATGTAGTGGGACTGCCTCAGAAAAAGTATAATGAAAGGGCTGGGGTTGAAGTTCATTAGCAGAGCACTCCTGGATATGATCCCCAATATTATGAAATAGAGAGAGAAAAAGAAATCAAGCCCAACCTCACTAGTAATTAGAGAAATACAAATTAAAACCACAGTGAAATACCATATAGACACTGACCAGATTAGCAAATATGTAAAATTCTGATAGTATCAAGTTCTGGCAAAGCCACAGAAGAATGGGAACTCTTATCCACTGCTGATAGGAGTGTAAATTAGTATAACTACTTCAAAACAGAGAGGTGTCATCTGGTAAATAAAGATATGCACATCTTGCAATTCAGCAATTCCTTTACTGGAATATAGTCTGGAGGAAGTCTACATTTACAACTAGTACTAGAGTCTTTATAGAGTCCATAACACCCCCAAGTAACAACCAAGCTGCTGCTACAAGCAAACTGAGGATGACTCTCACGAATATAATGGTGAGTGAAGAAAAAGCATGCCACGAAAGAACACACACACACACACACACGCTCCATTTACAGATTGATTATTCCGAACACAAAAACTCTACATTCCTCTAAAATTTTTTGAGTGCTGTTATGATGCTACAAGTGGAAAATCCCACACCATGAAATTTTGTCTCATGCATAAAATTACTAAAAATATTGCATAGAACTGCCTCCAGGCTATGTGTACACGGTGTATATGAAAAACATAAATGAATTTTGTGTCTACAGTTCCATGCCCAAGCTATCTCACTATGTATATGCAAATATTCCAAAGTCCAGAAAAACCCCAAATCTGAAACACTTCTGGACCCAAGCATTTAAGATTAGGGATGCTCAACCTGTATTTAAAGTTCAAAAACAGGCAAGTCGGGGGTTGCAAACTCTGGCCCCCTAGGCCAAATTCAGCACTACCTGTGTATGCATGCTATGAGCTAAGAATAGTTTTACATTTTTAAACAGTTGGGGGAAAAATCAAAAGAATAATAATATTTTGTGACGTGAGAATTACATGAAATTCATATTTGGGTCCATCAATAAAGTATTTGGCATTATCTGTGGCTCTTTTTGAGCTACAACAGCACGGCTGATTAGTGGTGACTAATACCACATGGCCTGCAGAGTCTAAAGTATGTAGACACTTTCAGAAGAGGTTTGCTGATCCCCAAGAAAAACCATAAATAAAGCAAGGAAATTATTATCAACATTGGCTACAGCAGTGAGAGGGAAGGGCTTTGACCAGGGAGGAACAGGGCTGGCAGGGTTCCTGGGTGGAGGCTACAAGGGTGTTCACTTCATGGTTCTTAAAATGGTTCACACTGGTTTTATGCTCTTTTTTATATGTTGAATACAGGTCCAAAAATGTAAATTGCTACTCTTCCTCCATTAAAAAAGAAAATAAGCTAATATAATTTAATCATATATAGAGAAGCTTTCGTGGGGTGTGGGGGAAGTTCCGAAGTTAAAAGACAGAGCAGGAGGGGTAGCTTAGTGATAGAGCACTTGCCTAGCATGCACGAAGCCCTGGGCTTGAACCTCAGCTTTGCTAAAATTCAAAAAAAACAAAAAGTTAAGAGAAGACAAACCAGGAGAAACATTTGTCATACATAGCGCAGTTAATCTTCCTAACAAAGAAAGACCCTCTAACAATTAAAATGAAAATCACCAATTAATCACAGAACAAAATACAAATAGCTTTTAAACAGAGGAAATGAGGTTCAACTTCACTCAGATAAGAGGACTGCGAACTTGTCTCCTAAGGTGCCATCTCTCACTACACGATTGGCAAAAATCACATTTGGCAACGAGCTGCGGGCAGAATCCTTGTTAAACTGTGTTTGCTGCCCAAGGCAAGAGTGCAAACGGGGTTCTAGACACCCTATGTCTAGATATTTACAACTAAGAACCTCATTAACAACCTGTTAAACTAAATAGGTTCTGACATCCTTCCTCAGCAAACATGAGGAGGAATGTCAGGTTCAAGTTCAGAATTCCTCAGACTTCCTCAATGAAAGATGACCATGTGTAGCACCAGCTCAGAGCCCACCAGCTTCTCTCCTGAGACCATATCATGGGGGCCTCACATGTATATGTGACCCTCTGCCCATACTTTGGGAAGTGCGCCATCTAGGCAAGGAATTCCAGGGACACCATAGCTGGACATTGTCTAGAGTAGGAACATTGCATCCAGGTGGGCATGTCCCTTACAAAGAAGCAGTCTTATAAAGCAGGATCTTTTGGCCTGAGTCTAAGAGTGGTACTGGCTCTCATCCACTGCTGGTGGAAGTACAAATGAGCTGGGCATGGTGGCACATGGCTATAATCCCAGTGACTTGGGAGACTGAGACAGGGGGATCACAAGTTTGAGAACTGCCTCTGCAATTTAGAGAGACCCTGTTTCAAAATTTTTTAAAAAATTAATTAAAAAGGTTAAGGATGTATCTTAGTGGTAGAGCATCCCTGGGTCAATCTCTAGGACTAAAACAAACAAACAAACAAAAAAATGCACAATGATACACATCACATGGTAGGTATTTTGGCAAGATCTATTAAAATTAAAAGTGCATTCACCCTTTGACCCAGCAATCCTACTTATGAAAATGTATTCACATATGCAAAACCACACACACACACACACACACACACACACACACACACACACATACACACACACACAAAGACTATTCATTGCAACACTGCTTACTGGAAGCCACTCAAGTATCAATCTATAGGGAAGTGATTAAACTATGGTATATCCTCACAATGGAAAAAGAATTAAAATTTCTGTGTTCATATTTTTAAAAAAAGTTTCCTAGGCTACATAAAGTGAAAAAAAAAAAAAAAAAAAAAAGAACAAGGTACAGAACAACATACAGAGAACACTATCTTTTGTGTAAAAATGGGAAAGAGAATAATTCATTAAAAAACTAAGAGGTTGGGCTCGGTGGCATGTGTCTGTAATCCCAGCAACTTGGGAGGTTGAAGCAAAAGGGTCCCAAGTTCAAAACCAGCCTCAGCAACTTAGTGAGGCTCTAAGCAACTTAGTAAGACCCTATCTCAAAATAAAAAAGGGCTGGGGATGCAGCTCAAAGGTTAAGCACCCCAGAGTTCAATCCCCAGTGGGTCTCCCTGCCCCAAATACAAACAATAATAAGTACAGGAGAGAATGTGGAAAAAAAGGAACACTTTTATGCTCTTGTTGAGATTGTAAATTAGCACAACCACTATGGGAATCAGTGTGGAGGTTCCTCCTTCTAGGCATGGAACCACCATATGACCTAGTTATACCACTCCTTGGTATTTATCTTAAAAAATTAAAATCATCATAATACAGTGATAACATGCATACCCATGTTCTTAGCAGTACAATTCACAATAGCCAAAATATGAAACCAGCCTAGGTGTCCATCAATGAATGAATGGATAAAGAAAATGTGATATACACAATGGAATTTTATTCAGCCATAAGGAAAAATGAAATTATGTCATTTGTAGGAAAATGAATTGAATTAGGGACCAGTGTGTTTCTTTATTTGGAGGAGGGTACCAGGGCTGAACTCAGGAGCACTTGACCACAGAGCCACATACCCAGTCCTATTTTGTGTTTGTTTAGAGACAGGGTCTCACTGAATTGTTTAGTGCCTCTCTTTTGCTGATGCTGACTTTGAACTTGTGATCCTCCTGCTTCAGCCTCCCAAGCTGCTGGGATTACAGGCGTGCATCACCGAGCCTGGCAAGACCAGTATGTTAAGTGAAATAAGCCAAAATCAGAAGGTCAAGGGTGGTATACTTTCTCTCTTATGTGGAAGCTAGAAAGGAAAAAGGAAAAGAAAGGGGTGGGAGGGGGAAGTGCTGGGAGTGATATTGGTCAAATTAGATTGCTACCTTACATGCATGTAACAACAAATGAATGAATACACAATAACAAATCCCATCATTAGGTGCAACTATAATGAACTGATAAAAAAATGTGGAAAGAACATAAAACTAAGAAAAGCAGTGACTACAGGACAAGGGGAAAGAGGTAGGAAGACTCATGACAGAAGTGTATACTTTCTACTTTCTTTTTAGTTTTCAACCCTGTGTTCATTTCACCTCATAAAAAATTAAGTGAAAGAAAATAAAATAAAAGCCATATCACTATCACAGATGGAAGGCAGTACAGACGACAGTCACCCTTCCTCCCCAGCCATGCTGACTGGGGATAAGAAGTGGATGAAGGTCAAGGCAAAAATTACAGTTGATTTTCATGTGCCGTCCCAACAGGGAGGCTGGGAATCAGAGAGGCTGGGGGAAGGCCTCTGAGGTACCCCCCACGACAGAAACAAGCCATAACTTGCAGATCAATGGGATTCTGTCTATTTCTCTTTTGTAATCCTCTAGTTTTAGGAACATCTCTTTTGATCATTCCAGTCATGACTCAACTAATCTACTCTGTATCATTTAAGGTTTGGGTCATGGTAGTTAAGAGAGTCCAGAACTCAGAGATGTGGGAAATCTTCAAACAGCACTCCCCAAGAGCAACATGAGCATCAAGGGGCAGTTAGACCTGCAAGGACCAGCTTCCGTCCTAACCAAGAGATTCTTTCTTCTATGCTAAACATGGAGGATTCAGAATTTGTTTTTATTAAAGGAGAGGGTATTTCACTTCTCTGCAACTAGGGTCCAAGCTACTGTGACTAGTTAGTTAGCTAGTTAGCTAAGGAGCCATGCGGTGGTGATATTTAAAATGCTTCATGTAATGGGTCCCAGCCTAAGCCAGCCAGAGGACAGAGTTGTAAGAAATAATGGCTGCACTTTGTCCTACCCTAGAGAACTTGCCCAGAGGCTCTAATCAGAAAAACTTCAGCAATTGATGAGTCAACAATTGGGTTAACAGAAAAATCTGTTTCTCAATAAAAAGGGTCACTCACCCCTTGCCCCAGACAGGCAAGTGCAGGAATCACTTTCTCCTGGGCAATGCACTGCAGGATCCGGGGAGCGCCATAGAGTCCTCCCATACAGGAGGCCAGGGACGAGATGTATAAACCCAAAAGGAATAGGAAGCCCACCAGGGACACCTGTGTGAGAAAGCAGTTTCATTATTGCTGTAGTTTGGATCTTGAAAGTCCCCCAAAAGGTCCATGTGTTAAAGGCGTTGGACACAAGGTGGCCCTTTGGGAAGGTAGTGGGACTTTAAGAGGTGGGGCCTAGTGGGAGGTCCTTTGGTCATGGGAGGTGTACCCTCAAAGGGGATTGTGAAACCCCAGCCCCTTCCTCTCTCTCTTTTGTTTCTTGGCCGCAAGGTAAGCAGTTTTGCTCCACCACATACTCCCTGTCATTGCCATCTGGCATCCCTGCCAGAGGCCCAAAGCAATGAATGGATCCACAGATCGTGAACTAGCACCTCTAAAGCCATATGCCAAAATAAACCTTCTCTCTTTAAAGGTATTATCTCCGATATTTTGTTATAGTGACTGAAAGCTGACTGACATAATCATTCAATGCCAGACCCTGTTTTTACTCCCCTGGCACTTGCCCACCCACACTCACCTAATTATACACTCCAGATTCCACCTCTGAGTTAGAGTTCTCATTCCCAGCCTGACTCTGCCACATTCCACTATTTCGAGTGAGTCTACCATCACATCTTATAGGGATGACACAGTGGTTCTTAAACTGAACAGGAGTCACACTCATCCATAGGGCTCATCAAAACACAGATTTTGGCCCCACCCGTAGAGTTTCTGCTTCAGTAGGTCTGGGGTAGGGCTTGACAATGTGAATTTCCAACAGGTTCCCAGGTGATGTTGATGTTGATGGGCTGGGAACCATCCTTGGAGAAGTGCTGGCCAACTACCATGCCATTGGTCTCCTGCCTCTAAGCATTTTCTTTCTCAATCACCCACTAGGCCTCCACTAGAGTTACCTCTCTAACCTCAAATCTGATCCTAATGCCTCTGCTGCAAACATATCAATGGTTTGATACACAGGCCCTGCACAGTCTGTGCCCTCTCTATCCCCTACCCTGCACAGAGTCACTGGTCAGCACGATTTCTCTGCCTGCTGAAACCCTGTCTGCATCCCTTAATCTATCCATTGTCTGTCTATTGAACTCCTAACTGAGCATCAAAACTCAGCACAAACCTCCCCTCAAGAGGTCATCCCCAAACCCCTTCACAACAGTGGTTGCTCCTCAGTGCCCTGGGCACCTCAATATGATGATAGAATAGTGCCCATCATTGTCTTCTCCACCAACCTGCAGGCTTCCTTTAGGAAGGTCTCCTGTCCTGTTCACCCAGTGTTCTTGGTGCCCAACACAGATACATAAATGAATGAATGAATGAGATCCATGACCAATATGCCCCAAAGGCACCAACAGATAGAACAAGAGAGGGCAGAGCTGTTCTCCTTGGCATCAACTTGCAAAAGATCCGTGCTGTTCAACATGCAGCTCTGTCCCAGCCTGAGTCCTGAACCCCTCATCCTCCTGAGCTGGACTCCTTCATACCCTCAGGGAAGCCTCTCCGTTTTCTTGACTATTTGTGATACCCTCTCCATTCTACCTCACTGTAGGCACAGTGGTGGGAACTGTGTATTCAAGTGCTTCTTTGTCAACTATTATAGATAGGTTAGAGACGATTTCCAGCTTTGTCACTTACACCCTTCTTGATGAAGGCTCTCCATGCCTCACTTTTTTACTTCCTTGCTTCCACAATGCACCAGATCTATGATGTCAAATTACACTGAACCTAAGTCCCTGGCTGGATCTATTCCCTGACTCATAAATTATCACTAGAATAATTTGATGAATTCATCAGTCAGGATTCTTGATTGGAAAAAAGAACTTTTTTTTTTCAAAAAAGAACATATTTGTAGGGCACTGGAGGTTCACAGAATCATCAAGAGGCCAAAAAATCAGCCATGGAGAAAGGTAGGACCCAAGCTTGAAAGCACTCCAACTCTTCACCAAGAAGTGGCTGGCCAGCGTGCTACCTGTACCCCCACCACCCTGCAGATGAACTGTCACCGTTTCTTTGTCTTTCACTCATTCACACACTTGGAGCATCTGATGCCCAGCTGTGATCATGTGCCCTACCAGGACTGTAAAGGGACAGGTAAGAGGTCTTGTTCTTTGGGCTTCTGAATATGGTCTCACACCCTTCAAGACCATGCATAGGTGGAATAACCCCTAAATAGTCAGGGAAGTCAGAGGCTTGCCAGACCATCTAAGGTCCACTACAGAGTATATCCTGTCATTGATTCAGTTGGATTGCCTTTCCCTATGTGTATGATCTCATTCTTATCCCCAGTGAATCTCACCTCTCTCTTCGTTTTCTTGGGTTTTCTCCCCTTCCTTCACTTACCATTTTATTATATGAAATTAGTATCATCTGATGTTTCCCATCACTTTGTATACTCTGATGGCATTTTTTTCCCCTTGCAGGATAGGAAAAAAATAACAAAATGCCATGGCTTGCTTTGCTCCTTAGGGTAGAAATGAATGGTGTACCTCTTCCCCGCTGCTCAGCACCTATCACAGTCTGGCAAACAGGGCTCAGTCGCTGAATTAATAAGGCACATGACTTATGTGATCTGTGCCCTTGATACCTTACAAAACGATTAGATAAACTGGTCCTGTGATTAATCCTCCTTCCCTTCTGAGACGTGATCATTCTTCTGTAGCCTTTGTTTCTGTCTTCTCTACCAAATGCATCCTGTTGACTGGTTTAAAAAAAAAATAGACTCTATGATGAAATTTTATCAAAAGCATTTTGAAAATTTAACTCAGTATTTCTCCACTCTGGCTTTACATAAGAATCACCCCAGAGGTTCTGATTTAATTAGTATTGAGTGGGATACACATTTTGTTGATTTTTAAAAAGCCTTTCAGGTGATTCTGATGTGCAGCCAGTGTGAAGGACCTCTGGGCATAGTACATCGTATCTATTGCTTTTGCCTTTAAAGACTTTTTCCAGAGAGGCAAGCAGGGTATCTCCTTGAATAAATTTGTTTCTTATCCGAAAAGCTGTACAGTTCTCTCTTGGTATCCATGGGGGATTAGTTACACAACTCCTGACATACCAAAAATCCATGGATGGGCTGGGGTTGTAGCTCAGAGGTGGAGCCCTTGCCTAGCACATGTACAGCACAGGGTTCGATCCTCAGCACCATATAAAAATAAATAATAAAAAAAAAGATATTGTGTCTATCTACAACTTAAAAATAAAATCCAAGGATTCTCCAGTGTCATATAAAATGGCAGAGTATTTACATACAACCTGCACACATTCTTCCACATACTTTAATAAAAGGTGAAAGATTCATATGATCCTGTATACTGCCTAAGTGTAATGTAAGTGTTAGGTAAATAGACATTATTCTGTATTGTTTAGGGAATAATAACAAGAAAAATGTCTTTCCATCTTCAATATAGATGCAGTGATTTTTCTGAATATTTTTTGATCCAGGTTAGTTGAATACATGGGCGTGGGATCTGGGACTATAGAGGGCTGACTACATATTTATGTTAATTTTTTTTTTTTTTTTTTTTTTCATTTAAAGCCTGTCCATTTACTCTGAATGGGAATGAGACTCCCTAGTCTGCATCCTTCTGTGTTGGGTTGACCTCAGGAACTTGCTGAGTCTCCGGCTCTGTGAGTACGTGACACTGGTGACTTCATCTTTGGCTAGTCATCCAGAGACACACCCTGGGATTCCTCCAGAACCTTGGGGCTGGGGACAGATGAGAGAGTACCCAAATATAGTGACTTTTTAATGTTCAGTTTGTCAGTTGTGTTTAGGATAGCCTATTCACTTACTGCTTTTATATATAAAACTATTATTCAGTCTATTGCCTGAAAATAAGTGAAATATTGGTCCACACATGTAAAGAAATTATAAAAAAGTAAAAACCCTCCATTCCATCTCTCTCCCAGCTCTGCTGTTCTGTCATCCATCCATTTAGTAAGAATTTCTTGAGGATGGTTGTAGTCCTGGCATGGGGCCAGGCATTAGAGATTAAAGTGGTAAGTCATGCAGCTTTGCTCTCAGCCCTTGCTGAACTTAGTCATTTTCTCTTCGTATTGTACTGAAAGTTTGCTAAACATGCTAGTGGAGGTAGAAGTGAAAATTTATTTGAGTAGATCTGTGTCATTAGTTTTAAAAGAAATGATGTTCCTGTGTCATGTGCCTGTTTGCATCATCACAAAAAGCTATCTTTTCAAAACGTTATATGGGTATGAACTAATTTCTTTTTTCAGTTAACTACTAATGAAAATAATTGATTATATCTTTCTGCCATTGGTATTTTATTCCAGCTCTCATTCTGAGTTTCAGCTACTGAGGGATTCCACCAATTCACTGCTGCTCCCTCCTCTTGGTTTAAAGTCATTTGCAAGGGACTTGGTTCTGCCTCATCTAGTTCCTGTGGCCCCTTATTGATACTGAGGGTGACAACCTGAAACCCTTACAAGGCCATATGTATTCATAAGGCAACGTTTCAATAGTCCCTGGGCTTTCTCCCATATCATGTTTTCACAGAGTCACAAGTTTCTAATTCTCTCCTTACTCCATGGATTGACCAACACTGCAACTTTCAGTCAAGTTTTATCTCTCACTTGAGAGCATTTTTCCAGTAAGAGGTAAAGTCCGCTTTACTTCCTGAGACGCAGCACTGTGTCCATGATGAGAGCAGAGGACAGTCGGGCTGGGCTGGTGGCAGGTACAGAGCAGATGACTCAGACCACTCACTGTCCACCAACTCTGTCCCAGCCCCACCTTCCCATGCTTGGGCTTTCAAGGACCCTCCTGAACCTGTGAACCCATGACAGCCAAATCCAAAACAGAATTCACTTGGGGATTTCCAATTTTTCACAAAGATACTTTAAGGGTATTATTCCTACTTAGTTTGCTCTTACTCTGCTAGTTAGCATGCCCCACAGTTCCTAAGGTACTTAAGTCTTTTTAATTTGTAATAAACATCCATTTCCTGGAATATACATATATATATATATGTTTTTTAAAAACATTAATTATTTAATTCTAAAACTATTCTTTATAAAATTTCTTTCTCTGCCACTGAATGATATTGGGATTGACTATTTTAGCTTTTTCTATTCAATTAAACATGGTGAATTCATTGAGAGAGGAGGGGATTCTTCCTAAAACAAATGTCTCTATCTGTAAAGGTATCCCCAAAAGGAGTGTGGAGAGGAGTTAAAGTTCACAAGAAAGCATAACATTTCTGAGACTTGACACTCAGAAGTGGGGAAAGAGTTCCTCTGGGGGTGGGGATTAAAAAGTAGAAGACTTGGAGAAACCATGGGCTGGGAAGCCAAATAATTAGAAATAGATCTGAGAAAGTGCAGGAAACCCAGAAAGAAACAGATTGACTGACCAACTGCAGGCAAGTGGAAAGGAATCCAGGCAGCCTCCAGTCATTGAAGAGAATTGTTCCAGCAGAAAACACCCAAGAGAAAGAGAGAGACATGCATTGAGGAGACTCGTGTGAACCAGCAACAGGGACAGAATGTTGAGACTGGCAGGTGTCCATGACTGAAGAGGGTAGTCAGGGCACCAGACAGAAGCAATCATGCTTCTTCAGGGACCAGGAAAACTCAGGGATGTGCTGGCTCAGAACCAAGGCCATAGCTAAGATGTGAACCTGAGCCAAGCAGTTATTAAAACTGCACAGGGTAGCGGGTTGTGTCAAGTAAAGAAACTGCCCCTGCACCTCCCAGGCTCTGCAGGCTGCACCTTCTCATCTGCAGGCTGTGCCCTCCAGGGACTGTTAGTAAAGTCATCTGTGGCCCAACTTCCTGCCAGAACGTAGGACCTGCAGCTGAGTCAGACCCAGTGAGGTGAGAGCAGGAAAGGAGAGATGGCTTGGGGAGATGCTGCGCAATCCCCACGTGCAGCAGCAGAACACCAGCAAGTTGCTATTTGAAGTTGTCCGGGTTGGTTCCATCCCTGTTCACTCACTTGCTGCACCAATCCCTGTTTGTGACTGAGAACCAAGAACAGTCACTTATTTTTCATCACAGTTTTTACAGTCACCTATTCCAGGAAATGGTCTTTCTTCCTCTCCAGGATCTAAATCTCCACCATCCACCCCAGTGTATGCTCAAGAAATACCTCCCACAGATTATGGCAGAGGCCTGTGTGGCCAGTGCTGCCAACCAGCTAAGGGGTGCCTACCTGTCTCGACCACTGGGACTGGTGACATTTCAAAGAAAGTTCCTTCAGTTTGAGTGTCTATTATCGGGTGTGGAATTTCTACCTTCTCTGAAGAAGCTTTTGCTGTATTGCTCTGTGGCCTTCCTTGGATACAAGGCTACTTACCCTCACACATACCAATTCTGAGCTCTCCCTGCAAAGATGGGGAAGGAATCTCAAACCAGGAGAAAATCATCTTTTTCTATCCAGATCAGAGTCTCTAATGGTTGAAATGAGCTCTGTGAAGGAATCCACTAAAGAGGAACAAGCTTTAGAAGCAGGCAGGGGTAGCCAGCCACTGGCAAGTTGCAGATGAACAACAAGCAGTTCCCCCTGGTCAAACAATCCCTCTCCTTTCAGCTGCTCCCTTCAATTCCTTAATGCAGCTAAGCTTTTCATTTCACCACTGGAGAAAAGGCCTTTGGAGGTGAAACTTCAGATGAAAGGGGCATCCGATATATCTGATGGACACAGATTCTTTCCTCCAGAGCAAGCTTTGCAAGCTGGGGACCTGAGGCCTTGGGTGCTACAAGGTGTGTGTCAGCTCTTCCACTGCCTGACCTACTTCCCTTTCAAAACCTGCTTTCATACTAAGGTCAAGATCTCTAAAAACAAATATCACCTTTACTTCAGTGTCTACATGCTCTAAAAAGAAACCTGTGCTAAGGTGAGAACTGAGCCTCAGTGCAGTTCTACAAAGTAAGTCCATAGTCTCCCGACCTCCTGTGAAGATCAGCTGCTTTGCAAAGCTGCACACCAAGAGAGGAAGGTACTCTCCCCTAAAATAGAAGTGGCAACACTCAAGAGTTAACCATAAGAAAAACTCCCTGACAACACTTCTCAGAAAATGATGGGAATCTCAGGATCCATGTTTTCTCCAGGAACTTGAGGAAAGGGAGGAATTTTAGGGGAATTTTCAGGAAAACGTCTGGAGATCTTATTCTTGTGGGTTTTAATGATGCCAAATAAATGTCCTTGATGTCACGTGGCCTCCAGCATGCAAAGGAGGCTATGGAACACAAGGAATATGCTAATCTTCTCCTGGCAGAGTGCATGCCCCAGAAACAAAGATGTTGCAGCCAAATCAACCCAGAGTTTCTGAGATTCTGGGGAAAGTCAGAAGGGTGAGGGTCCTGCCCTACTTCCCTGTCAGGCCTCCCTAGCACTGAGCTCCTCCTCTCCTCCACCTCCCTGCTCTGTCCCTGTCCTTCAGCATCCACTTTGCTGCTTGTGAGCAGCTTTCTGTTTGTGTTGAAAGGTGAAGCTCTTGGCAAAAAAGAGTTCTGTGTAGTCGGCTGAGCTGGAGATATGGGGCAAGCAGATTCTTCTGTTTCTGTCCTGATTTTCAACATGAAAAAATGTCTCCATCATCCAGTTACCTGCCTTTGTGCCCCTTCTCTGGGTACCAGGATCTGTTTTGTGGGATCCATAAGCAAAACCTGCACCTTCTCCATCATTTCTGACTCCCCAAACCTTCAGCCTAGGTGCAAGACTACATGAATTCCCAAGTTAGAATTGCAAGGGAGAGGTAGCCATTTGTTGATGGGAACAAATAAATAACCCCAACAGACCAAGGCCTTTGGGTAAGAGCCACCCACCTTTTCGGCTATCAGGAAGTTATAGCGAAGGGCCTCTCTGGTGCAGATGGCGCCAAGCAGGAAGGTGAAGACGATGTACAGGAACCACCTGTGAAACCCGAGAGCAGAGGGACAGCTGCCATCTGACCTGCCAGCCCTATCCCAACAAAACCCCCCAGCCCTCACCCCCGCCAAACTGCTCAACCTGTGCTTCCTATGGGAATCTGTCTTTAAAATTAAAGAGAAGCTAGCCATGAAGCCTACCCAGTTTGCCTGGGTGGGGTCTGTTTATGCTGTTTCTCCTCTAGCACATTTCTTACCAAAAAACAAAAAACAAAACAAACAACAACAACAACAACAACAACAACAACAACAAAACAGAAAAACAAAAACCAAAAAACAAAAAGGCTATCAATGTTTTGTTTCTTTCTAATATTAAAGAAGAAAAACACAAAGGCTGTTGGGGGTGAAGAGCAGGAGGCCCAGCTGGCCTCTAGGCTGCCTGGATTCAGGTCAGGGTTGACCCAAGACCCCACACCCTATCCTCCCAGGCAGAGGACACTGAGCCCTGCTGGTCTTTGGATCACAAATAACAGGCTGGGAAGCCAAGTGTGAAAAGGCAGAGTGTAGCCTGCCCCCCAAGATGCCCTATAACCCTGAATAGGTCAATGATCCCTGAGGGCTCCCCACCACCATCTGGGCACTGAGAGGACAGGTCAAATGTCCCTCCTGAGCCTCCTATCTGTGATCAAAACCAAGGCAGAGTTCTTTTTTTTTTTTTTTTTTGCGGTGCTGGGGATAGAACCCAGGGCCTTGTGCATGCAAGGCAAGCACTCTACCGACTGAGCTGTATCCCGTCCCAAGGAAGAGTTCTTATGTAGAACTCTCTTCTTTTCTCCCCATCATTCAACTGTCTCCCCATTGTCTGTATTATCTTCCCAATGTTGTTGCCTTATTTTGCACAAAATGACCTTGTGCCCAGGGCCTGACTAGTAGCAACAGTGCTACTGCAATAAGATATGAGCAGATTCTGTGCTTATGAAATAGATATATTAATATTTTTAAGTATCATAGTTAAAATAATAAAAGCATTTTCAATTTCCAAGTCAGGCTGGTCATGTCTATGATCTCATTGCTTTCTTACACTTCCCCAGTGAAGCTTGCTTCTTGGTCCTGAGAGAAAAAGAAGATTCTAGAAGATCAGAAACAGACTTAAGGTCACCTAGTCTGCTAGTGTGGGTGGCACAATGAAAACTAAAAGTCCAGAAGCCTGACAGCCTTGGGGAAGGTGGAGGGGAAGGAGAGCTGGTCTGAGTGTCTACTATGTGTCTTTCTCTATGGTGCATCTCTTCCTCAGTCCATGAGGCACACATTTATCATTATCCTCATCTTATAGAAAAGGAAATGGAAGCTCAGAGAGCTAAGTGAAAAAGTCACACAGCAAATCAGCCACAAACTTGGGATGCAAACCCTAATCTGTCTGATTGTGAAGCTCTTCATGCGTATGTTCCTGTCAATGGTCTGGAAATTCAATGGTTAAAAGAAAATCCCCAAGTTCAAAATGAGGGTAGGGAAGGGGCAGGGGCAAGGGTGGGAGGCTGAGGAAAAAGGAATGAAAGACTTTGGCCTGTGATCTGCATTAATGACACTCCTCCTCCCAGCATTCCCAGGGGGCGAGGGGGATGTGCAAGGGCAGTGTCTGAGCCCACCAGACGTGAATTTTCCAGCCCAGCGCATATTAAAAGGAGGATCGGCATATGAAATAGATTGGTCACAGTTGGGGCACTCTCAGAACAAAAGGGGCAATCCCCTCTTTTGCCTGGGGTTTTCTCTCCCACTCTCCAGCTTAGACTGATTGCCACGAGGGGAACTTACGAGATGCCAACAGCTGCTAGGGAGCCCAGGGGGATGCTGGCAGCCGGATCCCTGAGGTCGCCTCCCATGTTGAAGCCGGCCATGACTCCTGAAAGACACCCAGACCGGGTAGGCCCCACGGTGATGTGGCGCACTGCACGAATCACCTTCCCCAGGGCTGCTCTTCCTCTCCTCCAGTGTCCTGTCCTGGAATCTATCCCACATCAAGCCCTCCCATCTGCAGCTCCATAAATAGGCCTCTTCTCAATCTCCCCTGGCAACTGGGGAGGCATCTGCATGGCCATGAAAGAGACCTTTGTGGTTGAGTGAGACTCAGGAGGAAATCTCTTCTAGCTACAAAGGCATCCTATCGCCCAGCACAAAGTATTGGGGGTGAGGGAGGTACCTTGCAAGTCACACAAAGGTCCCTGTACTGCATGCTGAGCCCTGCCTTCCCAGCTGGAACAATGCCCTGGAGTGGCTAAGCAGTAGCAAAAGACCTGGCAGACCTCTGCTGGGCAGATTTCCTTGCCTCGATGCCTACTGATTACACTAGGGATTCAAGTGTCCTTGGGTCACATACCTCCAACAGTCAGGACCACAGACCACGTTCAACGCTCCTGAGCTACCAAAGGGCTCTAAACAAACTCCAAAAACCTATCCGATGCTGCCTTTTCCTTAACACCTATCGACCCCAAGAACACTAATGAAAATGAATTGATCCGTCATGGTGAGGGACCAACAGCTCAGTCAGTGAGGAGATATGTTGTCGCTCCACCTATGTGAAAGCAACAAGATGGTGTGTTCTGAACATGGGATGAGGGTCCAGCCCGCGAGAGCTCTGAAACTCAATTCAGTGGGCCAGGAAACCTCACAGGGGCGGTGGGTGCACCTCCAGTGTGGCCTAAAAAGAGGGGTTGAATGAACTTAGTGGTCAAAATGGGCTCCACACTACCATTCTAGATTTATGAACACTTCCGCCCGAGAGGGCCTATGCTAAGTGCTTTACATATATTTTTCTCTTGTGTAAGCCTCAAAACAATCACTTCAGAAAGGTCAAGAATTATGTCCTCATTTTATAAAAAAGTCCTCGAAGAGGATATTAAAAAGACTAGGTCACACGTTTACTAAGTGGCAAGACGAGGATTCAGTCATGGTCAGACTCTGAATATTAAGCTTTCAATGTTTCTGCTGAAATATTTCATGGAATCCAAGTGAAATAGAGGGAAGTCAAAGTTTGGGGCAGTAAGTCACAGTTGGGCTATTTCAAAGAGAACCCTGAATGCTGGAACAAGACTTGGGCCTGCATATACGTTGACCCAGCAGTTCAGTAACCACTAGGATTTTATCCAAAGTAAATAGTCAAGGATATGAGTAAAGATTTAGTACAAAGTGTTTATAAACACGTGTTCGGAGTGAAAATTAGAAACAACTTCATGTCTAAAAATGAAGGATTGCCTAAATAAATGACAGTCTGTCTTTCAATAAATACCAGAGGTGAAATATTGTCAGGGATATGCTGTGACATGGAAAGATATTTAAAGCTATTGTTTAGTTTTAAGAGGCATATTAGAAAGAGAACATGTGTCAGGGTCCCGATGTTGGAAGGAACGGAGAGAAGCATGGAAAGAGGAGCTAGAATGTTTTTTAATGTCAACGATGTTATTTCTGGGTGATGGTAGAAGACAGCTTTTATTATTGGATTGTTTATATTTTTTCTTAAATTTCCAGTGATCCTTTTGAAATGTGGGGGAAATAACGTTTAAAAGGTTCTTTTGTTTAAAATGGCGGGTAGGCTCATTTTCTTTCCATTCATTCCCCTCCCCCAAGATCCTATTAAACAGATAGTAAAGGGGGACAAGGAATAAATAGCCACAAGCAAAGAGAATGGCATTTACACTATGTAGATGAAAGGCTCCCATAAATGTCTGGGACACAGAAGATGATGAGTGAAAGGGAAGGAAAAGAGCGCTAGGGAAGGCTTCTCTAGAGGTCTCAATAGTCCACCGGAAGAAATCCAGGGCAGCTAGGTGGATATTGCACCCAGATGAGGCCCTGCTCAGCAGGGAAACACACCTAAACACCCTACGACAGGGGAATCTTTGCCAGCTACCAAGGATGGCCTGATGTGTGGTGAAAACCAGCAACCAATAAACAAATATCTGCATAAATAGAAAAAAAACTTGACTGGAAGAAACACATGAATCAGGATACAGAGAGCACTTTGAAGAAAACACTGATTAATAATTCCACATACATCCAAGAAGAATATCCTGCCTGTAAAATAAGATACAATGAGGAAGCTGGGCACTGTGGCACACGCCTGGAATCCCAGCAGCTGGTGGGGGCTGAGGCAGGAGGATCACAGGTTGAAAGCCAGCCTCAGAGACTTTGTGAGACCCTACCTCAAAATAAAAAAATAAAAAGGGCTAGGGATGGGCCGGGGTTGTGGCTCAGTGGTACAGTGGTTGCCTGGCATGTGTGACACCCTGGGTTCAATCCTCAGCACCACATATAAATAAATAAATAAATGTCCATCGACAACTAAAAAAATATTTTTTAAAAAAGGACTAGGCCATAAAGAAGAAGTATATTATGGCATTTGCAGATAAATGGATGGAATTGGAGAATATCATGCTAAGTGAAATAAACCAATCCCAAAAAACCAAGGACCGAATGTTTTCCCTGATAAGTGGATGATGATATATAATGTGGGTGGGGGTGAGAGTAGAATGGAGGAACTTTAGATTACATAGAGGGAAATGAGAGGCAGGGGTATGAAAAATGGTGGAATGAGACAGACATCATTACCCTATGTACATGTACGATTACACGAATGGTGTGAATCTACATCATGCACAACCATAGAAAGGAAAAGTTGTACCCCATTTGTGTACAATGAATCAAAATGCAGTCTGTAAAAAATTTAAAAATAATAATAATAATAAAAAGGGCTAGGATGTAGCACCCCTAGCTAGGTTCAATCCCCAGTGCCTCCCCACACTAAAAAAAGATGCTATGAAGAAAAATACCATATGAAAAAAAAAAAAAAAAAAAACCACAAGAAAAAGCATTTAGAAATTAAAAATATTAAAAATGTAATAGATCTGAAGGATAAAATTAAGTAAATATCCAAACATTTAGAATATAAAGATGGGTAGACCATCTGAGTGAAATCAGAAAGATATCTTAGAGTTACAACAGCCAACTAACATGAAATCCAGAAAAAGAGAAGAAAACAAATGCAAATAATCAGGTAGGTAACAGAGGTAAATTTCCCTAAACCAAAGATACAAGTCTTGAGACTGAAATATCCCACCAAGTACCCTACACAAAAAACTAAAATTAAAAAAAATCTATACCTACATGTATCACTGTGCAATTTCAAGAGAAATTCTAAATGCTGCAAAATATAAAACCTGAACACTTGCACAGTGTTATGACTTAGATCTTAAATGTTCTCCAAACACTCATGAGTTAAAGGCTTGGTCTCCAGTTGATGCCACTCTTAGGTGTGGGTGGTATCCTTGGTTGGTGGGGCTCAGTAGCAGGAAGTGAGGTCACTGGGGAGTGTGCCCTTGGAGACCCCTCCTCTCATTTCCTTGCCGCCAAGATGTACGCACCTTTGCTCCACCAAACACTACCTGCCGTGATGTGCTGCCTCACCATAGGACCAAAGCCTCTGAAGCCACGAGTCAAAATAAAACCTTCCTCCTTTTGTTTATGTCAGGTATTTGTCACCATGACTGATGGCTATCTAACACACATAAAATCAAAAACTGCACTGGCATCAGACTTCTCATCAGCAACAGTGAATGCTGGAAAATAGAGGGGAACCAACTTAAAAATCCTCACAAAAAAATTTCTTAAACTTGAATTTTGGCCAGATTACCAATTAAGTGAAAGTAAAGTTAAGCAAATAAAGAGTCCAGAAACTTTATCTCCTCCATATTTTTTCTGAGGAAGCTACAAAAGTAGGTACTCCAGCAAAATAAAGACAGAAACCATGAGGGAGGGGGAAAAAACCCTCAGAAAATAGTGGTGATAACTCAGTACTGAAGTGAAACCCTAGAGTAACAGCTGGACAGCAGAGAAAGAAGCAGGGACTGAAGCAAAACGATGGATACCCCAAGAAGGATGCTTCTGGACAGGAAATGTACTCAAAAAGAGAGGCAATCTGATTAACACACTGAATGATCTTAAAGTATATGCTGATTACTTGTTTTAGCAACAAGAAAAAATAAAAGTTATTGAAACTCCAGGAATCTAGGTGCTGTGGGGCATACCTGAATCCCAGGGACTTAGGAGTCTGAGACAAAAGGATCACAAGTTTGAGGCTGGTCTTGGAAAGTTAGTGAGACTGTCTCAAAAATAAAAGGAAGGGCTGGGGATATAGCTCAGTTGGTAGAGTGTTTGTCTTGCAAGTATCAAAGCCCTCGGTTCAATTCCCAGCACCGCAAAAAATAAATAAATAAATAATAAAAGGCAGAAGCCAGGTGTGATGGTGTGCACCTGTAATCCCAGCGGCTCCAGAGGCTGACACAGGAGGATTGTGAATTCGAAGGTAGCCTCAGCAACTTAGCAACTCAGTGAAACCCTGTCCCTAAATAAAAATTTAAAAGGGCTGGGGATGTGGCTCAGCACCCCTGGGTTCAATCCCCAATACCAAAAAATAAAAAAATAAAGGGAAGGGACTAGGTATACAGTTCAGCAATAGAGCACCCCTAGGTTCATCTCTAGTACCTCAACAAAAAAAAAAAAAAAAAAAGAAAGAAAGAAAAAAAAGAAAAGAAACTCTAGGAAAAGAAGTGACAAGGAAGTTAAGTCAAGGTCTAAATATGAAGCAAACTCGAATGTGAGATAATCATAACTAATAAAAACTAAGAAAAATTAATCCATTTGACCTTGATATTGGGAACATTCTCCTTAAATGGCAACAAGGACCACATCAAAATCACCGGGAGGAATGGAATTCTAGGCCACTACTTTACTTAGTTCTTCAGTGAACAACCATTATGGGGTCATAAAGTACACATTAATTGGTTTTAACTTCAGAAACTGAACTACAGACAACACAGAGGACATAACAATAGTTATAAAGCAGAATTTGAACATTATCTACCTTGACAATGTAAAAGTCAGGCTATAGTCAACTGATAGTAGGAAGTGAAAAGAGGGTAATGAAGTAGAGGGAAGGAAAAAAAACACACTAAAATCGTCATCAGAGTAATGTGGGAGAAAATAATGTCCCGTGATCTTCTCTCAGAAAGATTTAATGGCTGTAGTGTCACAAATTTAATTAGTCCAAGAAGAAAATCTGAAAGGTGCTTCAAGCAACACCTTGGGCTAGCCATTAAACTTGTTTGGTAGACAAGGAAAGGACTAACAAATATTTATACACCTGTTACAATAAATTTAAACTTAACTGTGTACTTGTAATATGTCTTATCATCATAAATTTGAGTTTCTAAGTGTTTCCTAAGAAGAGCAAAGAAGTTTCCAATATTTCATAGTTCCAAATACTGCTAACTTACAACCTTAAGATAAAAAGGTTGAATGGGTGGAGGGTGGAGAATGGGTGTATAACTGTGTGGGTTCACTCAGAGTTGTAAATAACATTTTTCATAGGATTTGGTCCACTCACTTGCTAATAATCAAACTTGCTATTGTTTTCCTGATATTGCCCCAAAAGCTCAAATATAAAAAGAGTATACAGATTCTTTTAAAATGAGGACAGTAACTAAAGCACTCCATGTAAAAATATTTTACACATAAAATAAAAATGACTCTAATGTATCAATCTTAAAACACAACACAGAATCTCAACTTCCCACACTAACAATAAGGAGTGAAGAATGAAGCCTAGAATTAATAAAATAACAGAGATTTAAACATATTATTTAAAGTTATCAAGGTAATCAACAAAATAACTAAGAACAAAAAAGTAACTGTTGCCCCGCACAGTGGTGCATGCTTGTAATCCCAACAGCTTGGGAGGCTGAGGCAAGAGGATTGCGAGTTCAAAGCCGGCCTCAACAACAGTGAGGTACTAAGCAACTCAGTGAGACCTTTTCTCTGAATAAAATACAAAATAGGGCTGGGGATGTGGCTCAGTGGTTGAGTGCCCCTGAGTTCAATCAAAAAATAAAGTAACTGTTAAAAATTGGGAGTGAATGGGGGGCATGTAAGTAAGCTAAACTCCACACTTCCTAGCACAGGTCAATATATAATGCCTGGCTTTGATTAATCAAGTGACAGGTATAATGGTATGGTTCTGTATTATATAGTTAGCTCCTAAAGTACTGCAAATGAGTAAAAGTGGTTGCCCCTCAACCTAGGACCCTTCAATAGATGAATGGATAAAGAAATTGTGATATAAATATAAATATATATATATACACACACACACACACACACATACACACATATACATACAAACACAATAGAATATTACTCAGCCTTAAAGAAGAATGAAATTATGGTATTTGCCAGGAAATGAATGGAGCTGGAGAATATCATGCTAAGTGAAATAAGCCAATCCCAAAGAACCAAAGGCTGAATGTTTTCTCTGATATGTGGATGCTAATTCACAATAAGCGGGGCAGACTAATGAAGAATGGAGGTACTTTGGATTAGACAGAGGGGAGTGAAGGGAGGGGAAGGGGTATGGGGGTAGGAAGGACAGTAGAGTGAATGATGACCCTATGTGCACATACGATTACATGACAGGTGTAACTCTAAATCATGTACAACCAGAAGTATGAGAAGCTACACTCCACTTACATATGATGTGTCAAAATGCATTCTACTGTCATGTATAACTAATTAGAACAAAAATATTTTTTAAAAAATGTGGTTGCCCCTATGGACAGATATTTCAGGTAGTAAGAGGCAGGTATGAGAATACTATTTTGTATTATAGCTTCTCTGTACTGAGATATATATCGATAGATAGATTGATACACACACACACACACACACACACACACACACACACACACACATATAGGGAGAGTTTAGATTAAAAAAAAAAAAACAGAAATGCTAGGCTCAGGGCCTGCCCTATTCTCACCATACTCCGGTCCCAGGTCCTATTACCCAGTCTCTGTTCAAGGCCAGGAGCCCCTCAGTTTGCTGCCAGAAAACTCTGATGTCCAAGGTTACCCTTGACTGCATCACCATTTATCAGACTCCCAGGCTGCAGCACCATCCACTAACACCACCCCTTCCTGGACCACCCAAATTCTGACCCTCTGCAAGGTCCCCACCTGTCCCCAGGTTGACTCTGTCGTGCTGTGTCTCACCTAGAGAGCCACATTGCCTCCCATCCCCTGCCAGGGACTCATTGTGCCCCCAAGACCCTGGCAATTTTCCACCCTTTCATTCAGCTCTGTGTAATTACATGCCACTCTGTATTTCTTGCCGTTTTAGTACCTCCTGGAGTGTGTCATGTCCTTTTGGTGTTTTTTTGTTTGCTTGCTTATCTGTTTGTGATACTCGGCTTGAACCCAGGAACACTCTGCAACCGAGCTACATCCCCAGCCATGCCATGTCATTTTGGACACTTTCCTTCAGATCATTTGTGAAAGTTAATTCAAGAAAATGTATGTATATATAAATATAAATGTGGGCACTTTTTTTTTTTTTTTTGAGATCCTAGGGAGTGGACTCAGGGGCTTATGCTGACACAGAGTGGGGGTGGAGGCCAGGCACCCCGCTCTCTAGAGTACCAGAGGTGAAAGTGTGATTCTGCATGCTAGGCAAGTGCTCTGCTTCTGACATCACAGTCCTTTTTATTTTTTATTTTGAGACAGGCTTTTGCTGCATCACCCAGGCTGGCCTTGAACTTACAATCCTCCTGCCTCAGCCTCCCTAGAAGCTGGGATTATAGGAGTGCACCACCTGGCCGGGTTATATATATATATACTTCTACCAAGGAAAGTGACTGACTCACCCCTAATTGCTTCCTGCTTCTAAACAGTTTCTGCATCCATAACAAACACCCTTTCCTCCTCCCTCACATCCTTCCCACAGGCCCTCTTGGCTGGCCCACGCAGAATACTAGCTCGGATCCTGGTCAGGGGGAGGAGAGAGGACTGACACGTACCCAGGAATGAGCCGACCCAGATATGACCACAAAGTGGCTGTTGAGACAAAGCAGAGGCCAGAAAGCAGATAATGAGAATCACAGGCACAGAGGCCCAGAGACAAGGAGATGGAGGCAGCTCAGACTCCAGAGGGAAGTTTTCTGGGTGTGTCCTGGGGGACCAAGGAGGGTGACCGTTTCTGCTGGCACAGTGCACACGTGGTCAGTGGGCTTGTGCCTGGCAGCTGTCACTTCCAGATGTTACCCTTGTACCACTACACGATTCTTGGGCAGATGTTCTCTAGTTTATTAATGTCTTACGAGCTAGATCTAGAAAAATTATTTTGATTTAGCGTGTGCTTGCCTATCCTTGTTAAGTGTTTCAGAGATGCTTTGCTTTCTTTCAGATCCTGGTGCAATTTAAAAATATCACCAATAACATTAGAACTAGATTTAGACTTGGTGCATAGAACAGAACAGACACCCGAGTGTCCAGATGTCTTACAAAGATTACATTTTTTAAAAGTTTCACAAATGCTAGGTGTCGTGGTCGTGATGTGCAGGAAGTTGAGGCAGGAAGATCAAAAGTTTGAGGGCAGCCTCAACAACTTAATGAGACCCTGTCAAGATAAAATTTTAAAAAATGGACTGGGGAGGTTGCTCAGTAGTAGAGCACTTGCCTTGCATGAATGAGTTTCTGG
This sequence comes from Sciurus vulgaris, assembly GCF_902686455.1. Taxonomy (NCBI): domain Eukaryota; kingdom Metazoa; phylum Chordata; class Mammalia; order Rodentia; family Sciuridae; genus Sciurus; species Sciurus vulgaris. The sequence continues at coordinate 75,019,048 of NC_136470.1, forward strand.
ATTTAATTCCTATTACTCCAAACAAAACACACACACACGCACACACACACACACACATGAAGAAAAGGAGGAAGAGGAGGAGGAAAAGAGACAGCTAGCATGCTGCTCTGTCTTGCTATAGAATGCCTTCCACCATGTTATAACACAGCAGGAAGGTCCTCACCAAGTGCAGAGCAGATGCTGGTACCATGCTCTTAGACTTCCCAGTCTCTAGAGTTGTGAATCAAATAAATTTCTATTCTTTATAAATTACCTGGTCTTAGGTATTTTGTGATAGCAACAGAAAATGGACTAAGACAACACATCTGTCTCTGAACCACTGAGGATGTGGTGAAGTTTAAGTGAAAATCTACATAAAGCGTTCATCACAGTGCCTGACACAATAGGCTACAATAATAATAATTATTATTATAGATATTTAGAATAATTAAAATTATAAATTAATTCTATAAATAAAATTACAAAAACAAGCATATATGACAATTACAAAGCTTCCTTCTTTTCTCCTGTTCCAGGTTACAAATCCATTAGGATGAGGTGAAGTCTGCCCCATTTTCAGGTCATCCTTTCTTGGTCCGCTCTATTCCTTAAACCAGGGGTCCCCATTCTGGTTCCACAGATTCTTGTCCTCTCACCCACAAGACATACAACTTGTGAGAAGCCTAGGGGATGGCGTGGGAGGAGAGGAGTTGGGGAGTAGAGAGGGGTCAGCACTATGGCCAGGAGAGGGAGGGGAGTGGACTCAGGGCACCTGACCCAGAACAGGGGGCAATCTGGGTTGAGGATGCTGCAGACAGCAATCTGAGGTGCCTGGCAGGCTTCCCAGGTTGTACATGTGAGTAGGAGGGGAACCAGGCTTAAAAGGTCAAAGGGCATCACAGAAATCACAAGGCTCTTGACAAGGAAGGTGGCTATGGACACTCGGGTAAAAGCCGTTGGTTTCCCACCACGTTTTTTTTGTTGGGTGTGGTCAACCACAGGCCCATGTGCTGCCTGTGGCCAAAGACGCTCTTATCCCTTCCAGTAAGAGTTTGGGATTTGGGGACAAGGGTTATGTGACTTCACACAACTGGTATTTTTCTCAGTGAATTTCCATTTCCTAGTTCCTTCATGGACTGGTCCTGGATCCCTGGAGTGGCTGCATTTGTCAGGGTGTGTTTGTGAAAATCCTGTCAGGAGAGACGTCTGTTTTCCAGGGAAAGTTTGGTGGCGTAGCTTAGAGGAGAGGGCTTTGAGAAACAAAGCAAATGCAGTCGAGGCCAAAGTCCCACCCCCACCCCTGAAGCCACCACAGGGTGTGGCAGAGTGCAGTGCAGTGAGGACAGGAGGATGTGCTGCGTCAACCCAGAGGTGCCACCAACACCCAATCTTCAGCTGCTCCTTGGAAGTCGCCTGCCTTTGGGATAAAATGCCTGAAGTAACTTAAGTCATATGTCCAGGGGTGGCGGGGGCAGAAGTGTTTGTTCTTCAAAACCCCTCTCTCCTCTCCAAAGCCTGGAGGTTCTCTTGTTCCAGAAGAGGATGGCGTTGGAGGGAGCCCCAGCCATGACTCACTCACAGCTAATCCTAGGCAAATCTATCACCATGGAAACTGCCAATCATCCATGCTTTTCATAGCTCAACCAAACATCTGCCAGGGGAAACAAGTGGTACAAATAATTCATCCTGCCTACCATATTTGCATTTGGGGTCCTGGTAAACAGAGAACTAGGGGTGGGCAACCTCCACAGCAGGACGATGACCCCACTCCACTCACTTATTAGCTGGGTGACCTTTATCAAGTCCTCATAAGCCGCTCTGTGCCCCTCCTTCCCCATTTGGTAAAAGGAAGGATCAGATCAGTGATTCTCAATCTGCCTGGGCTGAGGGGCAACGGGAGGGCAGGAAAACCCATCCCTTAAGAGAAGCAAGCTAAAGAAGACTATGTAATTGACAGCCTATTAAGTATTATAATTTTATATTTGGAATATCATAAAATAAAACTTTCATAACTTAGACCACAAAAAAATAAATCTTGGCTATTACTCTTAGGTAGCTATTGTTTTTAAAGGAAGTACAAAGGCATCCATCCCTGGACCAGAATCTCCAGTGTCTGTGAGGTTTCGAGTATGATTGTCAATAAGGAATATGGGTTGTGGGGGGTGTGGTGGCACACGCCTATAATCCCAGCTACTCAGGAGGCCGAGGCAGGAGGATAGCAAGTTCAAAGCCAACCTTAGTAACTTAGTGAGGTCCTAAGCAAATTAGCAAGACCCTGTCTCTAAATATAAAATGGAAAGGGCTGGGGTGTGACTCGGTGGCTAAACGCCCCCGGTTCAATCTCTAGTATGGGGGGGAAAAAAAGAAAGAAAGAGAGAGAGAGAGAAGAAGAAGGAATATGGGTTTTAAAGGCAATAAGTTGAAGGGGCTGGAAGTGTGGCTCAGGGGTGGACAGCTTTCCTGGCATGCATGAGGCCCTGGGTTTTATCCCCAGTACCACAAAAGAGAGTTGCTGGACTAGCTGGTCAGAAATGTTAATCTAGCTCCAACTCTGGACTGCTGGGGGCATCCTCAAACCTCAGGCCACTGCTGATTCCTGTCTGGAAGAAGTGTTGGAAAGGAGGTTTGATACCCCTGTCCCAAACTCAGATCAGGCATCCTTTCCTGTAACAGGACTCGGGGCTTTCAGAGGCAAAGGAGGACATGCACACTATGGGGAAATCAGGGCCCTCCTGGGGTGCCCAAGGACACCCTGAGATAACAGCCTCTGGAGAGTGACCAGCCAATAAGTCACACAGCCCCTGTCCCTGCTAACCTGGCATAGTCGTCCCCTGGCCAGGACTCTCCGTCAGGCCCCAGGGAACATCCCCAGGGGAGTGAATATGTGCTCAACTCGTGCATGGGAAGGGAGGGGCTGGAAAAGAGCTAGAAAATACTGTCAGATGTGGACTTTTCTCCTTCCTTCTCTTTCCCCTTTCCTCTTCTGCCCATTCAAGAGGAAACTGACCTAGATTTGACGGCCTTGAGGAAGTTGTGCAGCAGAGAAGAGTCAGGATCCATCTGCAGTATTCTGATTTGTTTCTTCAAAGCCTGGGTTCTGAGGAGGTTTTCAAGGATTGAAGAAGTAGACAAGAACCAGGCAAATGGCTGGGATAACATGGGGGACACGAACAGGAACTACCACATGGTATATGGCACTCAGTCAAAAAATTTCCAGGATCCCTTGCTCAAAAGTGATTAAAAAAAAAAAAAAAATAGGAACAGCAAAGCAGTAGACCAAGCATGGGGCCCTTTTCTGCATGAGGCCCAGTATGACTGTATTAGCCGGGTTCCCATGTAGCTGTCCCTGGGCAGGGAAACAGAAGCACACAGGTTCTGGAGCAATGGGGACTTGGTACCTAACCCCTGGCACCACTGGTGGGAATTCAGCAAAGCCTCAGAAAGGATAGTCTTGCCAGACCATAGGGTTTCTAAGGTCAGCAGATGTCCGTTTCCCCGAAGTGGTGCAGAGGCAGCCTAAAACTGAAGGCCCTGCACACAGAACAATGGGAGCACCTGGCTCTGTACACAGATGGAGAAGAGCCAGAGAGCCCGACATCCCCTGGTGCTGTGTAAGACCCCAAGACCCTGGAATTGATGCAAGCAGGACAGGGCCAGGAGGAGGGATCATGAACCACTGGAATTAGTTTTAAGTCATCCTGGCAGGACAAAGGCTTAGAGTCGCTATTTCCAGCAAACGTGGGTTTGTAGACCAGGATTCTATCTGTCACTATTGAGCCCTGATTTCAGGCTCATTTTCATGAACAAGAAATATCAAGCAACAATCCAAGTGAGAAATGAAGCTTGGACCAGACTTGTCAGATGGCAGAAATGAAGAGAAGAAGAGAGAATCCACTGATACTTAGGAGGTAAAATTGACAGAACTTGTAGAATAATGGGAGAAAGAGAGAAGAATCACAAATAACTCCCCTTACTCTCATGAACAATTGACTGCAGAGAGACACCATTCACCAAGACCAGGAGCAGAGCCAGGTAAAGAGCCATTTGGAGGCAGGTGGGATGGTTTGGTTCTGAACTTCTTGGGTCCAAGATACCCAAAGAAGATGTCACATATAATAAATAATGAGTAAATCAGGGGAACATGAATAAATAATGAGAACTGAATAATGTCACATGTAATAAGTAATGAATAAATAATGGGAACTTTCAAGGAGAAGTCTATGCTCGAGTTGTGAATGAGGGAGTCATCAGCTTTGGGGCTGATCACTGAATAGTGGTCAGGGATTGGATTCCAAGGAAAACAGTAGAAAAAGAAAAGAATGGATCTTAGTAGCTTAAAGAACCCCATCATTTAATGGGTAGGCAGAAGAGGATGAGCTCACACAGGTGGTAGAGTAGAAAAGGCAAGGCAAGAGAAAGGAGGAAGAGGCGGATTGCTGCTCAGAGCTTAAATAAAGCAAGAAATCAAGAATGCCCTCTTCTCAGCAAAGGAAACAATAAGGTGAAGAGAGAGCCTACAGAATGGGAGAAAATCTTTACCACACGCACCTCAGAGATATATATATATATATATATATATATATATATATATATATATATATATATAAAAAGATATATATTCAGGATATATAAAGAACTCAAAAAACTTAACACCAAAAAACAAATAACCCAATCAGTAAATGGGCTAAGAAACTGAACAGACACTTCACAGAAGAAGAAATACAATCGATCGGTGACTGCGCCAGAGCTACAGGCGGTTGCCAGAGGAGAAGCCGCGCGGCGAGCTGTTTGGACTCAGAACGACGCTTCTGAACCCCGGGGCCTGCCCTGAGGACGAGGAGGAGGAAGAGGAGCGCTGCCGCTTGGATTCGGGTGACTACACCAGAGCTACAGGCAGTTGCCAGAGAAGGGGCTGCGTGGCGAGCTGTTTGAACTCAGACCACTTCTGAACCCCGGGGCCTGCCCGGAGGAGTAGGACGAGGAGGAGGAGGAGCGCGGCGGGTCCTTTGGACTCGCAGTGACTGCATTAGCGCTCCAGGCGGCTGCTCAGAGGAGAAGGCGAGTGGTGAGTTGTTTGGACTTAAAGTGACAGCTCCTGAACACGGGGGGCTGCCTGGAGGAGAAGCGTGGTGGGACGCTTGGTCTTGAGTGGCCGCACCAGAGCTCCGGGCGGTTGCCCAGAGGAACCGTGCAGCGGGTCACGTGGATTCAGAGCCACTCAGAGGGACTGCTCCTGAACACCCGGGGGGTTATCTGGAGAAGGAGGAGGAACGGGGAGGGTCACTTCGACTCGGAGTGATTGATTGCCCCGGGCTACGGGTGGTTGGTGGGAGGAGGAGGCACGAAGTGAGTTTCTTGGACTCCTAGTGACCGCACCGGAATACTGGGCGGCTGTCTGGAGGAAGAAGCCTGTGGTGGGTCTCTGGGACTCAGAGCGATTGTTCGGGGCCACAGGTGGCTGCTCAGAGGAGGGGCCACACAGCCAGGCGTTTAGGTGCAGAGCAGGGTCCCAGGATCTAGGAGGCTTCTGGGTGGAAGAGCCGCACAGAGACAGGCTTAGGGCGGAGCGAAGGTTCCAGGCCTGTGGGCAAATTCTCTGAGGAGGGGCAGCCTAAGGAGATTCATCTGCGAAGGGTGAGGCTCCCAGGCCCAGGAGGTAGGGCCGGGCCCCTGGGAACTTTGCAGAGGAAGGCAGCCCAGCCCAGACGGTAGCTGTAAATTGAGGGGAACCTCTAGGAGGGAACTGACCAGCGAGACCTCCCCACCGGGTGAGTCTTCCCTGCTGGGTGAGGTTTCCCCACAAGGACGATAAACCAGAGACTCAGGCCCAAACAGGCCTTGCCTCAGCCCGCAGCCTAGGTCCCCTTTGGATGACCATTGGTTAACAAGTGGAGGCACCTCTGCCCACTAGCAGGGATTATACCCCACCTGAAGGCCACCACTCCTAGAGAGGCAGCTTCCTTGTGGAGCACCACATTATCAACTTCCTCCATGACTTCAGCCTACTGAAGGCTAAGGGGGGATATATATAGAAATCTTCAGGGACATTGTAAGTCAATAGAGGAAATCTGCAATATCTCAGCGGTCCACTGATACCTGAACAATATGAGAAAACAAGGAAAGAAAATGCTGCAAACAAATCTAGATGCTACATCAATAAAACCCAATGACAGCATGGCAGAAGAAATGACAGAAAAGGAGTTCAGAATGTACATAATTAAAATGATCAGAGAAGCAAACGATGAGATGAAAGAGCAATGCACGCACTGAATGATGAGATGAAAGAGCAAATGCAGGCATTGAATGATCGCACCAATCGACAATTAAAAGAGCAAATACAGGAAGCAAAAGATCATTTCAATAAAGAGTTAGAGATATTGAAAAAAAAACAAACAGAAATCCTTGACATGAAGGAAACAATAAACCAAATTAAGAACTCCATAGAAAGCATATCCAATAGGATAGAACACCTGGAAGACAGAACCTCAGACATTGAAGACAAAATATTTAACCTTGAAAACAAAGTTGAACAAACAGAGAAGATGGTAAGAGATCATGAACAGAATCTACAAGAACTATGGGATATCATGAAAAGGCCAAATTTAAGAATTATTGGGATTGAGGAAGGCCTAGAGAAACAAGCCAAAGGAATGAACAATTTATTCAATGAAATAATATCAGAAAATTTCCCAAATCTGAAGAATGAAATGGAAAATCAAGTTCAAGAGGCTTATAGGACTCCAAATATACAAAATTACAACAGACCCACACCAAGGCACATTATAATGAAAATACCTAACATACAAAATAAAGACAGAATTTTAAAGGCTGTGAGAGAAAAGAACCAAATTACATTCAGGGGGAAACCAATACGCATATCAGCAGATTTTTCAATCCAGACCCTAAAAGCTAGAAGGGCCTGGAACAACATTTTTCAAGCCCTGAAAGAAAATGGATGCCAACCAAGAATCTTATACCCAGCAAAACTTACCTTCAAATTTGACGATGAAATAAAATCCTTCCATGATAAACAAAAGCTAAAAGAATTTACAAAAAGAAAGCCAGCATTACAGAACATTATCAACAAAATATTCCATGAGGAAGAGATGAAAAACAAAGAAGCAAATCAGCAAAGGGAGGAATTATCCTAAAGGAATTGTCAAATAAAGGAGGAAACAAGTTGTGTCAAACAAATAAATAAACAAAATTTTAAAAATGAACCAAATGACCGGGAAACCAAATCATTTCTCTATAATAACCCTGAATGTTAATGGCCTGAATTCATCAATCAAAAGACATAGACTGGCAGACTGGATTAAAAAGAAAGATCCAACAATATGTTGCCTGCAAGAGACTCACCTCATAGAAAAAGATACCCATAGACTAAAGGTGAAAGGATGGGGAAAAACATACCATGCACATGGACTCAGCAAAAAAGCTGGGGTATCCATCCTCATTTCCGATAATGTGGACTTCAAGCCAAAGTTAGTCAGAAGGGATAAAGAAGGTCATTTCATACTGCTTAAGGGAAGCATAAATCAGCAAGATATAACAATCATAAACATCTATGCCCCAAACAGTGGCTCATCTATGTATGTCAAACAAATCCTTCTCAATTTCAGAAACCAAATAGACCACAACACAATAATACTAGGTGATTTTAACACGCCTCTCTCACCACTGGACAGATCTTCCAGACAAAAATTGAACAAAGAAACCATAGATCTCAATAACACAATCAATAATTTAGACTTAACGGACATTTATAGAATATACCATCCAACCAAGAGTGAATACACTTTCTTCTCAGCAGCACATGGATCCTTCTCTAAAATAGACCATATATTATGCCACAAAGCTAATGTTAGCAAATACAAGAAGATAGAGACACTACCATGTATTCTATCAGATCATAATGGATTGAAGTTAGAAATAAATGAAAGAGTAAAACACAGAAACTATTCCAACATCTGGAGATTAAACAATATGCTATTATAGGATGAATGGATAACAGAAGATATTAGGAAGGAAATTAAAAAATTCTTAGAGGTAAATGAGAACAAAGAAACATCATATCAAAATCTCTGGGACACTATGAAAGCAGTACTTAGAGGGAAATTTATTTCATGGAGCGCATTTAATAAAAGAAGTAAAACTCAACAAATAAACAACCTAACACTACAGCTCAAAGCCCTAGAAAAAGAAGAACAGAACAGCACCAAAAGTAGTAGAAGACAGGAAATTGTTAAACTCAGAGCTGAAATCAATGAAATTGAAACAAAAGAAACAATACAAAAAATTGACAAAATAAATAGTTGGTTCTTCGAAAAAATAAACAAAATTGATAAACCTTTAGCCACACTAACAAAGAGAAGACGAGAGAAAACCCAAATCACTAAAATTCGGAATGAACAAGGAAATATCACAACAGACAGGATTGAAATACAAAACATAATTAGAAGCTATTTTGAAAATCTATACTCCAACAAAATAGAAAATTTCGAAGACATCAACAGGTTTCTAGAGACATATGAATTGCCTAAACTGAACGAGGAGGACATAAACAATTTAAATAGACCAATTTCAAGTACTGAAATAGAAGAAGTCATCAAAAGCCTACCAACAAAGAAAAGTCCGGGACCAGATGGGTTCTCAGCCGAGTTCTACAAAACCTTTAAAGAAGAGCTCATTCCAATACTTCTCAAAGTATTCCATAAAATAGAAGAGGAGGGAACCCCCCCAAACTCATTCTATGAAGCCAATATCACACTGATACCTAAACCAGACAGAGACTCATCAAGGAAAGAAAATTTCAGACCAATATCCTTAATGAACATCGACGCAAAAATTCTCAACAAAATTTTAGCAAATCGCATACAAAAACATATTAAAAAGATAGTGCACCATGATCAAGTGGGTTTCATCCCAGGGATGCAAGGTTGGTTCAACATCAGGAAATCAATAAACGTAATTCACCATATTAATAGACTTAAAGTCAAGAATCACATGATTATTTCAATAGATGCAGAAAAAGCATTTGATAAAATACAGCACCCCTTCATACTCAAAACACTAGAAAAAATAGGGATAGTGGGAACATTCCTTAACATTGTAAAGGCCATTTATGCTAAGCCCATGGCTAATATCATTCTAAATGGTGAAAAACTGAAAGCATTTCCCCTAAAAACTGGAACAAGGCAGGGATGCCCTCTTTCACCACTTCTATTCAACATCGTTTTTGAGACTCTGGCCAGAGCAATTAGACAAACCAAAGAAATTAAAGGGATACGAATTGGAAAAGAAGAACTCAAACTATCCCTGTTCGCTGATGACATGATTATATATTTAGAGGAACCTGGAAATTCCACCAGAAAACTCTTAGAACTCATAAGTGATTTCAGTAAAGTAGCAGGTTACAAGATCAATGCCCATAAATCCAACGCATTTTTATACATAAGTGATGAATCTTCAGAAAGAGAAATTAGGAAAACTACCCCATTCACAATAGCCTCGAAAAAAATAAAATACTTGGGACTCAATCTCACAAAAGAGGTGAAAGACCTCTACAATGAGAACTATACAACACTAAAGAAAGAAATTAAAGAACACCTTAGAAGATGGAAAGATCTTCCATGTTCTTGGATAGGAAGAATTAATATTGTCAAAATGGCCATACTACCTAAAGTGCTATACAAATTCAATGCAATTCCAATTAAAATCCCAATGACGTACCTTACAGAAATAGAGCAAGCAATTATGAAATTCATCTGGAAGAATAAGAAACCCAGAATAGCTAAAGCAATCCTTAGCAGGAAGAGTGAAACAGGGGGTATTGCAATACCAGATCTTCAACTCTACTACAAAGCAATAGTAACAAAAACGGCATGGTATTGGTACCAAAATAGAAAGGTAGATCAATGGTACAGAATAGAGGACACGGACACAAACCCAAATAAATACAATTTTCTCATACTAGACAAAGGGGCCAAAAATATGCAATGGAGAAAAGATAGCCTCTTCAACAAATGGTGCTGGGAGAATTGGAAATCCATATGCAACAGAATGAAACTAAACCCGTATCTCTCACCATGCACGAAACTAAACTCAAAATGGATTAAGGACCTCGGAATCAGACCAGAGACCCTGCAGATTATAGAAGAAAAAGTAGGTCCAAATCTTCACCTTGTTGGTCTAGGACCAGACTTCCTTAACAGGACTCCCATAGCACAAGAAATAAAAGCTAGAATCAACCACTGGGATAGATTCAAACTAAAAAGCTTTCTCTCAGCAAAGGAAACTATCAGCAATGCGAAGAAAGAGCCTACAGAGTGGGAGAATATCTTTGCCAATCATACTTCAGATAGAGCGCTAATCTCCAGAATCTATAAAGAACTCAAAAATCTCTACTCCAAGAATTCAAATAATCCAGTCAACAAATGGGCTAAGGAAATGAATAGACACTTCACAGAAGAAGATCTACAAGCAATCCACAAACATATGGAAAAATGCTCAACATCTCTAGTAATAAGAGAAATGCAAATCAAAACCACCCTAAGATTCCATCTCACCCCAATTAGAATGGCGATTATCAAGAATACGAGCAACAACAGGTGTTGGCGAGGATGTGGGGAGAAAGGTACACTCATACACTGCTGGTGGGGCTGCAAATTAGTGCAGCCACTATGGAAAGCAGTGTGGAGATTCCTTAGAAAACTTGGAATGGACCCTCCATTTGACCCAGCTATCCCACTCCTTGGCCTATACCCAAAGGACTTAAAATCTGCATACTACAGAGATACAGCCACATCAATGTTCATAGCTGCTCAGTTCACAATAGCCAGACTGTGGAACCAACCTAGATGCCCTTCAATTGATGAGTGGATAAAGAAACTGTGGTATATATATACAATGGAATATTACTCAGCCATAAAGAATGATAAAATTATGGCATTTGCAGGCAAATGGATGAAATTGGAGAATATCATGCTAAGTGAGATAAGCCAATCTCAAAAAGCGAAAGGACGAATGATATCACTAATAAGTGGAGGATGACACATAATGGGGGGGAGGGAAGGGTTAGTGTTAGGGTTAGGGAGGGGGGCAAGTATGGAGGAAGGAACTACTGTACAGAGGGTAAAGAGGGGTGGGAGGGGTGGGGGGGAAGGGAAAAAATAACAGAATGAATCAAACAACATTACTGTATGTAAATTTATGATTACACAAATGGTATGCCTTTACGCCATGTACAAACAGAGAAACAACATGTATCCCATTTGTTTACAATAAAAAAAAATGAAACCATTAAAAAAAAAAAAAAAAAGAAAGAAATACAATCGATCAACCAACATATGAAAGGATGTTCATCATCTCTTGCAATTAGAGAAATGCAATTCAAAACTAAGATTTCATCTAGAAATCTTAGTCAGAATAGCAATTATCAAGAATAAAAGTAAAAATAAGTTTTGGCAAGGATGTGGAGAAAAAGGAACACTCATACATTGCTGGTGGGACTACAGATTAATGCAACCATTATGGAAAGCAGAATGGGGATTCCTCAGAAAACTTGGAATGGACCCACCATTTGACCCAGCTATCCCACTCCTTGGTTTATACCCAAAGGACTTAAAATCAGCATACTACAGTGACACAGCCACATCAATGTTTATAGCAGCTCAATTCACAATAGCTAAACTATGGAACCAACCTAGATGTCCTTCAGCAGATGAATGGATAAAGAAAATGTGGTACATATACACAATGGAATATTACTCAGCCTTAAAGAAGAATGAAATTATAGCATTTGTTGGTAAACAGATGGAGTTGGAGAATATCATGCTAAGTGAAATAAGCTAATCCCCAAAAACCGAAGGCCAAATGTTTTCTCTGATAAGGGGATACTGATTCATAGTGGGGGGTAGCAGGTAGGGAAGAATAAAGGAACTTTGGATTATGCAGAGGGGAGTGAGGAGAGGGGTGGGGCAGTGGGGATGGCAAGGATGGTAAAATTAGATAGACATTATTACACTATATACATATGATTATCCTTCTGGTGTGACTCATCACCATATACAGCTAAAGGAATGAGAAGTTATGCTCCATTTGTGTACAATGTGCCAAAATGCATTCTACTGTCATGTATAAGCAATTAGAACAAATTTTTTTTTTTTTTTTTTTTTTTTTGCGATGCTGGGGATCGAACCCAGGGTCTTGTGTTTGCGTGGCAAGTGCTCTACCAACTGAGCTATCTCCCCAGCCCCCAAATTTTTAAAATTCTATAAAAATGCTCACTGGAGATTCTAACATGGAAGTCAATGACAACTTTGGAAAGACCCATCTCATCGGAGAGACAGACTTGAAATTCCAAAAGGAGAGAGTGAAAGAGTTGATCAGGGGGTAGGAAAATGGGAGACAGGCTATGCAAAGGGGAGGAAAGGGGCTGTTGCTAAAGGGAGAAGTGGAATTCAGGAAAGGTGATCAAAGTTGTCATTTTCATTTTACATCTTTATTGAGGTATAACTAACATGCGATACACTGCATACATGATTTTGTGTGTGTGTGGCACTGGGGATTGAACCCACGGGTGCTCTACCAATAAACTTCATTCCAACCCTTTTCTTTTCTTTTTTTTTTTTTTTTGTTTTGAGATAGGGTCTTGCTAGGTTGCCCTGACTGGCCTTGAACTTGTGATCCTCCTGCCTCAGACTCCTGAGTGGCTGGGAATATAGGCGTGCACCATTATTCAGGTGCGTATGTTTTAAGTGTAACAATTTGAAAAGCTTTGACATATGGGTATACCTTGAAACCATTATCTAATCAGGAACACATTTTTCGTCCTCTGAAATTTCCTCCTGCCCCTTAATAACCCTTCTCTCTTATTCCTAAACCTCATTCCCAGACACCTACTGATTTGCTTGCTGTCACTAAAGTTTGCATTTTTCTAGAATTTTATTATCTAATTTTATTTTTTTAGGTGCTTTTGGGGGCATCTGACTTCTTTCACTCAGCATAATTGTTCTGGACTCCATATTCGTTGTGTGTGTCAGTGATTCATTCCTTTTTACTGTTGAGCAGTGTCCTGCTATATGGCTGTACCAAGATTTGTCTAACCGTTCATCTGTTGGTAAGTATCCAAGCTGTTCCCATTTGGGGACTATTACAAATTGAACTACTTTGAACTTTCACACACCAGTCTCTGTATGAACACAGGCTCTCAGTTCTCTGTAGTACATAAGCAGGAGTGGCATGCAGGGTGTGTGCCTAATTGTTAAGAAACTGTCACTGGTTTCCAAAGTGGTAGCACCACTTTACATCCTGTGAGTGGTGTGTGAGGGTTCCAGTTTCTCCACATTTTTTACATTTGTACTCTCTTTTTCACCTGAGATATTCGAGTAGCTGCTTCTCTCTCTACCCCTATCCTATCTGGGGAAAGGATAATGAGCAGGGACGTGGCATACGTAGGAAGGCAGAGGGAGATGGCGGAAGACAAGGAGACAACAGCAGCCCGTTCCAGGTCACAACACTACCTAGACCAGGAGGGACATGCTCTGCTGAGTCTGTGCCCTGGGGACAAGCCCAGTCCCTAGTGAACCTATCTCCAGTGGGTCACCTGTCAATGTTAGCTTACTGCCTCCCCCTCAGAAGGTGCTGCAGGGCCACTGAAGAGCAGGAAAGCAGGGAACAGTAGGGTAAAGAAACTCATCCACTGCCCACGGGACCCTGGTCTGGCCTATACCCAAACCCCCTGGGAGAAGACATACAGGAGAGAAGCAGGTGGGGAGAGTTTCTAAACCAAGTATGCACTCCTTCCAGGTTAGAGGAGGGGAGCCTGTCACACTGAGGAATCCATCCTGCTCAGCCCTCAGAGAAATATATCCTTTCTGTTAATTTAGCCAAGAGATCAATATATAAATATAAGGAGGCTAAAATCATGCTGGGGCCTTCAGAAATTATGAACAAGTAAATGCTTTGTTAAAATAATAGATTCTTAGTCAAAGCTAATGCCACCTCTAAAGTTAGATATACATTCTAAGTGCATGTACAGGCAGGCCTGTTACGACACTGAATTTTGGGAACCAAGAATATATACCCCTGGTGTATGAGTGAAAAGGAACCCAAATTATAATACCTGTAGCTGCTGGGAAGAACACCCCAAACACAGTGAAAAAGGACTCCCCGGTGCTGTAATCTGGCAGAGTGTTGTTCTGTAGAAGTTCTGGTGAGTATCCAACAAAACCATGCTCTGAAATAACACAAAGGAACAGAATGAGCTGAGTGACAAGAGAGAGCGCAGACACCCCTTGGTTACAGTGGTATTGTACATAAACTTTAAGTACTAAGTAGGGTAGTGAAAGAGGAGGAGAGGAAGAGATGGGGGCAGTGAAGGTCTGACAGATCCGCCTCCCTTCCAACACCAGGGTCTACTCATGTCCGTAGATATGGGTGCAGTGACATCCTAAGTCAGAACAGTGGTTATCTCTGGGGAGGAGGAATTTTCATCTCTTGCTTCATAGACTTCATAGATAGCTGGAATATCTTTCAATGAACATATATTTATGAGTTTGCTTTTCATTGAAAAAAAATTCACTTGATGCTTACAAGTTACTTCCCTGCTCATAAAGCTCCCGTAGGTCATTATGAGCTACACAAACTCCAAATTCCTTAAGATGAATATCAAGCTCTCAGTCACCTGGTAACAGCCCACCATATCCCCTCATTCTCTGCCTTTTCATGTCCCTAACAGTCCCTCCTCCCAGGAGCATCACTCGTACCATCCTATGCCTCTGCTCAGGCCACATCCCCTGCCTTCCAGATCCTTCTCCGTGAATGTCACTATTGTGTTCATTCGTCAAGTGCAGCTCAGATGTTGCTTTACCTCACCCTGGATCCTCCCCCTCACTTGCTCTTAGTACTAAGGGCTAGAGGTGAGAAATCCAGTCCTCGGCATCTCCCAAGTCCAGCGCTGCACCCAGTGCACAGTAGGTAGGTTGCCAATAGGCAGCACATCAAAAAGAATCTTTCTCTTTAGAGCTCTTGGCTTATGGGCACATCTCACTGCCAAGCTTTCTGTTAGACTTGCCCAGAGACTACTTTATAGCAGGAACATCTCAAACATGAATTCTTTAAAGCGTTTTAAATATGTTTGCACGTTGACCTTAACAAAGTTTTTCAAGTGACTTCAATCTTACAGGCGCTTTGCTTCTTTGTCAAAGGAGGTCACTTTGAACAGCCTCTGTGAATATGCTAGCGGGCTTTGGAATTTTAAGATACAAGTCAAGTGATCTTGGCTCAGGAACACCCAGGATATTCAGCTCTGCCTTTGAATCTCATCTCTGAGAACGAGTTGGTTTGTTCTTATTGACTGAAGTCCAGGAAAGGCAATTCCTGCTCCTTTTCCCTCAGCCCCTGCAACCACAGAGGATGGATTTTCAGTCACCAGAGGGCCCTGGTCACAAAACCTCCTATGAACCTGGTCCTCCACCCATTCAGACCTTGACTGGACCTGAGCTTCCACCAGGAGAGCTCCCGCGACCCTGACCAGTCCAATGAGGTCGCCTGTGCTTCCCCAGCTTCCAAAGTCATAACTTCACTGGAAAACTATTTCCAAAAAAATAATAAAATGAAAGCTCAGTGAAGCACAAGGGACCCCAGGGAGCCCAGTCAGGACTTAAAATCATTGTCAATTGCTTTCTTTTGCCTGAATACAGAATTCGCTCTGGCATATTAAATCCCAACGTTTCTGAATGGTTTGGCATCTTCACAGCTGGTCCTCCCCTCATTAACAAAATGCAATAAGAGCTAGGTTAACTTTAGCTTATCCGCTGGCTGACCCCACCGACTAGTCTTTCTGAGGAGAAAACCAGCCCAGCCCGTCCTGGGACTCAGCTCTGTCTGAAAGTGCATCTGAGCAGAGGCTGCGCAGCTGGGCAGGCAGGCCGGCCTGCAGTACATAAACACTTCATCAGGCGCCACTCACCTCTGCAGTCCCACAGGGGCCCTGATGCAGGGGAGTATCCGATCACAGGCCTCAGGGCTTTGCCCTGCTCAGCCTGAAGGTTCAGAGGGATTTCAGACCCAAGTGTCACTGGGAAACTTTTCTACTCCAGTCCTTTCAAGATCCACAGGTTGAGAGGATGGGTTGGGGAGAGGGCCTGCATCCATTGCCCTCTCTTGCAGGGTCACCAAGAAATGCAGCTCTGACATACTCACAAGCACACACTCACACTGACACACTCACAAACATACATGGACACACAAGCACATACAGGGACACACTCACAAGGACATACTCACTCCTGCTCGCCCAACCTCTGAACTGGATCCAAGTCTAGTTCTGATGCTTACTTAGGAAATAATCTTAATTCTGAACTCGATGGACAAAGATATTTGTCAGTGTTTTACTTATGATAATGTAAAATAGGAGAAGGGTCTAAATGTCTAACTATGGGAGACTGAGGTATTTTAGATGTTTATAAAGAGATTTTTTAGTAGCAAAGAAAACTGTCCTATCTATCTTTGTAGGTTAATTTTTTTTTTTCAGTATTTTTTGTTGTTTGTTTTTGTTTTGGTGCTAGGGATTATATCCATAGCCTGGAGTAAATTAAGTGTACACTCCACCAGAGCTACATCCCGAGATGGCTTTTTAAAAATACTTGACCTGACTGTGCAAATAGGACATTCTTTGATAAATCTGAATGTATGTGGCAGTGAGTACCATCAACTCCAGTCATAGAGATAAACTCTACCTTGTTAGCGAAAATCCTGTCATTGATGTAGCACACTTCCATATAGGTTAATTAAGAAAACTGAATACCAGTTACCAAAAAAAGTTTTAATTTACACACGTAAGAAAAGTCTAGAAGGAAACATACTTAAATACTAACTGTGATTATACAAATAACTAAAGGAAATTCTTTTTCTTTCTTATTTTATTTCTACAAAATTTCCACATTTTTAAAGTTATTACTTGTTATCAAAAATAATTATCAAAACAAAACTTCTTTTAGGAAAACAAACAAAAGGGACCCTACAGCTGAAAGCCACTGTCTCCAGGAACCGTATGATACAGAACTATCTTTCTTTGGTTCCCCCTTCCTTTCAATTTGTACTCTCCCTGCCTCCCTGAATAATTTGGGTGGTTTATGAGAAAAACATAAGCAAATAGGCCAGGTGTGGTGGTGCACACCTCTAATCCCAGCAGGTCAGGAGGCTGATGCAGGAGGATCATGAGTTCAAAGCCAGCCTCAGCAATTTATGGAGATCCTGTCTTGAAATTAAAGGAAAAAAAAAAAAAAAGGACTGGAGATGTGGCTCAGTGAGTTCAATCCTGGGAAGGAAAGAAGGAAGGAAGGAAGGGAGGGAGGAGGGAGGGAGGGAGGAAGGAGAGAAAAAGATAAGCAAGAAAGGACAAATAAAATTAAAAACAAAATAGAAAAAGAGGGAGCACATCCATATAGTCATACCTCCATAACAGTCTGAGGCCTCTGAATAAGGCTTTGAGGGGAGCCCTGCCGGGAACTTCCGAAACCAGAACCTGTGCCTGGAGAGACAATTTTGTAAGTGTTTTGACTAAGTCTCCTGGGGCAGGGCATTGGACTTGATGGCCCATCCCGCCCATGGCATGGATGAGAAGTAGCCCCTGAGCTGACCTCTTTCTTCTGCCCTTATCTTCCCAGGTCTTTTTGATCTTCACCCAACTCATGGCCACTCCACCTCAAGACCCCCAGTCCTGAGCCAAGCCCATGGAGGTCTGCCCTACTGATCCCCATCCCACCTGCTGAGTCCCTTTCCCATACGGAGCCTGGTAGTCCCACCAGACCTGGAGCTCAGGCAGAGCATGTGTCCAGGAGAGGCACTGCTGCTCTTATTGGCTGGCTTTGGCCAGCTGAGGGATGGTGTGAGGGTCACCCCCAGTGCCAGGGTTTAGGGCTGAGGCACACACTGGCCATGCCCTCCCACAACGGCTCTGAATGTCTGACTTGCTGACATCCAGACCAAAGTTTCCTACTTATTTTTATCGTGGCCCCCTTTGAGAGTCTGAAAGCTGTGGTCCCCGTCCCCATCTACACGACCTTTGGCACACAATCTAGATCTCTGAAGCTTCCGGGTGCAACACAGTTCCTCCAGGGACTCTTTCTACCTGAGACTGTCCTGACAGGCCCTGTATGCATCTACAACTTCCCAAGCCCTGGCTGCCAATGTGCCCCACTTCAGAGTGGGCAGCAGCCCCAGGAGTGATGTAGCCAGACATGCCTTCATACTATAGTCCCTGCCAGGCAATGAGGAGACCTTGGGCACAGAGATTGTACAGGTACCCCCAAGGATATCCCAAGCCAGTCTTGCTCTTGAAAATAATGCTGCACAGTCATCTATGGAACACTTCCTGTGGGCCAGCCGCTGGGCACCAAGTTCTGACATCACCACCTTAATCTTCATAACTACCCAGCAAGATTGAAAAGGTCAGAAAACCAAGGCTCAGGAAGGGGAAGATTCCTACAAGTTACAGAGTCAGACCTGCCTGTACTTCACCCACTGCCTCTGCCTGGGCTGAAGACCAGGCGTTTCTCTCCAGGAGATGAACCCTAGGCCCTGGCATTCACCTCCTTCAGAGAGATGAATGCCAGACAGGTTCCCCTTCAGCCTCTGGAAATGCCCCCAGAGCTCAGGGCCTCTCCCTTTGTTCCACCTGGGGAGCAAACAATTTTAGGGTAAGCAGAGCCCTATCGTGTAGAATGCCACAGACTCAAGAGTGTGTAATGGGTTGGGGCTTGTATGGCTGGGAGAACACACAGCCTCCCCTGGACTCCAGGTCTGTCTGCATTTAAAGCTTTCCACCTCCATACAGTCTGTAATTCATTGCAGAGTTGTTTCCCCGGGGATTCTAAAGCTTGTTCCTATTTTTTTTTTTTTTCTTCTTTTCTTCCCAGTACTGGGGCTTGAACTCAGAGTCTCATATATGATAGGCAAACTCTACCACTAAGTTATGCACCCAGCTCCTTTTTAAAAAAATAATTTTGAGAGGGTCTCACTAAATTGTCCAGACTGATCTCAAGCTTGCCATTCTTTTGTCTCGGCCTCCTGAGTAGCTGGGATAACAGGCACATGCCACTGCGCCCAGCTAAAGCTTGTTTCTTGACCTCAAGTATCGCTGCCTCAGTGGACCTTTAGGTTCCTTGTCTAGAAAAACCAGCTCACAGGACTGGGGTCCTGTCAGCTGACATCTCCAATTCTGAAAGGCCTGGGATGCCCAGGACCTGCAGCTGCTGAATGTGAATGTATCTGGGCTTGACCTGAACATCTGCTTCTGTATCCACAGAATAAAAATACTCTGGTCCCATTCGAGCTGTGTGCTTTTAGGCAGAACAAAAGCAGAACAGGGGGAGAGAGAGAAAATCCCCACAAGACCCAGGCAGGAACAGCAGAGGAAAGCCTTGAAGGCCTGCATGCAGGAAGACCTGACCTCTCCCTCCTAGGATTCAGGTCACTCCAGCTTCTTGTGATGCTGTCAGTGGACTGCAGTTCTTGGGGATCACCCTTGGTTTCCAGGAGCTCCCTCCCCACTTTGGACAAAGGTAGTCAGCTCTGCTCACAAGTGGTGACAAAGAGTAGCTCCAGCAGGGATAAGAAGGGTCCCCAGGCTGCCCAAGCTCGCAGACCTGGCCACCCTGCTGAAGTGACTGCTGGGACACTCCCTGCGGCACCTGTGGTCTCCACACCGCACCCCACCACCCTCCCCACCGTGGGGGCGGGGAAGCTGCTGAAATTAGTAGAAGCAGTCAGGAAGTCTCCCCGTTGTGGGTGTTGGGTTGCTGCTATTGACGAACTTAGAAAGCAAGATTTCTAAAAATGATGCTGGCACTGTGGGCTGCGGGCGGAGGGCAGGGGCTTCCGGCAGTACTGGCTTTCTTCTGGCCTCAGCTTCCCACCCACCCCGCCACGACCAGTAGTGACCAGCCAGACAGCCCTTTCCTGGGAACAGACAATGGGAGAGGCTGGTCCAACCAGGAATAGAAAGAGTGGAGGAAGGGCCGGGAGAGAGGAAGGGAGGGAGGGGGCCTGGCCCAGACCGAAGCGAGGGTGGGGCCTGGGAGATCACAGGAAGAGCAACTATGCAAGGAAAAGGAAAGGAGAGGCCGAGGTTCTGGGAAGGGACACAGGCACCAAAACAACGCCTTAGGGGAGGGGAGTGGGGCACTGGCAGGGCAAGGGAAGGCCACAGAGCGCTCGCTGCAGATCCTCAAAGGAGCAGGAAGTACAGTACGGAGTGGGCTCCTGGAACAGAATGGGCCTTCCACAATGGCCAAGCGCCTGCCCCCGCGGACTCCTCCTGAGGCCCCCCTCGTGGTGGAGCTGAATGGGAATCCAGGAAAGCCTGCCAGCATCTTGTACTACCTGGACCACCCTGGGCTACTGTCCCAGGGGAACAGATCTGCAGCACATCTGAACTGGCCTGACAGAGTAGGATCAGGGAGAAGGGGAAGAAAGGGAGTCACTTAAGCCACCCACAGGAATTCGGCCCAAGCAGCCAACACTTACTCAGACACTGCCCAACCCTAGAAGGACGAGGATGAACAGAGAGGGCAACTGAACCTGCATACCCCATCTGCTGAGACCCGCAGGTGGAGTTTTTCCTGTGGGCTTTGGTGTCGGTTCCTGGAGGTGCAAAGAGTGAGGAAGTCGGAGGTTATCAGGAAGGAACCCAGCAGAAATAGAGTTCAATGAACGTGGATTTGGGAGAAGTCCCAGCTATGCTCCTCCTCCCTGGGTATGGGGCATGGTGACCTCTTCCCAGCACAAGATCCCTGAAGATCTCTGTGAAGAAGGCAAGATCCATGGCAAGACCAGAAGTTAGGACCCCTGGGTTGGGGCCCTGGTCTCACCACAGACTTAGAGTAGGCGCCCTTTCCTCCCAGGATTCTACATTCCTTAGGAGCTCCCAGGTGATACCAACTCCAGACAGTAGATCATATCTCAGAGGCAGGGTAATAGGTGTTTTTTAGAATCCTCTACTTCTCTCTCTCTCTTTCTTTTCTTTCCTTTTTTTTTTTTTTTTTTTTTTTTGTTGTTGTTGTTGTTGTTGGCAATACTAGGGATTGAACTCTACCACTGAGCTATACCTCTAGCTCTTAGTATTTATATATATCTATATATATATAGGCTCCCTAAATTGCTCAAGCTGGCCTCAGATTTGCAATCCTCCTGCCTTAGTCTTTCAAGTCGCTGGGATTACAGGCGTGTGCCAATGTGCTCAACTAGAATCCTTCTACTTCTTAGAGCTGCCTAATCAGATGCCCATTCTTAGGACTCAGGACACATCATTCAAAAGCACGAATGATTTCCAATGGCAAAAGTAAAATCCCAAACCAGATTCCAGAACATGTCTGCTTTCCCTCCTCTCATTCCAGAACTGTGAAACAAGCTCACAACCACATTTTGAATATATAAATGAAAAAACGATTAGTCACTGCCATAAGGTCTTACATGTTTTCATTTTCTGCTGTTTCGGATGACCAAAATCTATAGTGTCTTCCATTAGTGCAGATAATGAAAGATTAAAGAGAGAGATGGGAGCAAAGTCACCTACGGTCTAGTTTGTTGGACCATTTTAACAACTGAGAAAACTGTAGTGCAGAGTTGGCAGTCAGTTATTCAAAAGGCATGGGGAAGTTAAAAGTGGAAGAATGACCCTGATTTAGAGTCTAGTGTGGAGTACAGATAGTACCAAGTCCATTTTGCTGGACTTTCCCCTTGAACTGGATTATAATAATCCTGGTACAATTACAGGTGTTTGATACAAGTGTTTTGAAATGGAACTGAATCGGGTTGCATTGATTTAGACTGTACTGACCATGGCCTGGAGAAAAGGAAGAAGATATCGAGGCAGGTTTGGAAGAAGCCCCTGAAGAGTTCTGGGCAGCTGGAGCTTCCACCAGACCACAATCTCCTCTCTGACTTCAGCCCTGGTGACTCCGGTCTTCCAGAGGGTGGGGAGAGGATGTGAGCAGGGTTTCCAGGCCTGAACCCCCACCCAAAGAGAAAATACGCAGAGGGCTGGGCCTTCCAGCAGTGGCCAGCAGGGAAATGTGAAGTGGGGCCAGGCCTGTCCAGAGGCCCTGGAAGTTCCACCCAGACCGCCCAGGGAGGAGCAGCCTGGAGCCTCGCCTGGCCCTAGGGAAGGCCTCCACCCTGTGGGAGGGTAGGCTGTCAGCAAACAAATAGAAAAGCCCCCAGTGCTGGACAGCCAGGCTAGGGGGATGTCAGGATAGCCCCTTTGGTTGGGGAGGGCAGTGGCTCTAAGCGTCCAGCAACAGGAGGGGCTCCTGCCAACCCGAACACCCCAGGAAGGCAGCTCTGGGGTTCTATTTGAGCAGAGGACTTCTTACTTGTGGAGAGGAAGGTGAGCCATTTCCTCCTGAAGAATGGTTTCTAATATCCAATAAACAACTTCCTGGGCTGGCGTGAGCTCTATTTTAAAAGCTTGATGAACCTCTGTGACCATGGCCTTGAGATCAGTAAGTCGAGCTGAGGAGAGATCTCTGCCTAGAAAGGTCTATCATAGAAAGAAAGCGACTTGGGTAGACACCCAGGGTTCACCCAGTCCCCAGGAAACGGGTGGCATCTGGGGGTGAGGATAATGACGGCCACTTAGGCTGAAAAAGATCATACCAGATATTGTCCTGAAGGTTCTTTCCAAATCAGCTCGTACAAGATTCCCAAGAGCCCTACAAAATACCTGTGTTTGTTGTTGTCATCGTTGTTTGTTTTTCAGGTCAAGAAACTGAGGCATGAGAGGCAAAGGGGATTTGAACCTTGTGCTGGGTTGGGGCTTGCCCAGGGATGCAGGGAGTCTTGGACTGTGGCCAGGAGCTCAAGCAGTGGTGTGCAGGGTGGGAGTGTGCGCAGGGGACTAGGGAGGCCTCACACAGCCCAGCCCCTCAAAGCCCCCACAGGCCTCTACACAGCTCAGCTCAGAGGAGCCCTGAGAAAGGGAAATCTGGCCTTCTTATCTCCTGGGGGAAAGGAATGCACTCTCCCGCCAGGATAAGGGGCTGTTTTGACAGGAAGTCTCCACCCTGACTGTGGGTTCCTCCCCGCCACCACTTATTCCTTCTGGCTGTCCCTGCCTCTGCCATCCCACTTCCCATGCTTAAACTCCTGACCCCGACACCCCCAAAATCATCCTAACCGGACTCCCCCCACCCCCTGCTCCAAGTTGGCTGCTCCTGCCCGGTTTCATACTAGCCAGGAGTTCTGACCTGGGAGGCCACTCCCCTGCCCCATCCTTGCCAGGCAGGCAGCTGAGGAAGGGGTGGATGGGGGAGGCAGCATCGACACCCTCCTGCCAAGCACCCAGCTGAAAATACTCAAACGCCCAAGCCCCCACTCCCAGCACTCAGTTCTGCAGCCATGAGCAGCTCTCCCTCCAAACCAAGTTCTACCCAAGTGTGCTCAGGAGTTTAGGTGGAAAGCAGAAATCCTCTGGATTCCCGTGGCCTGGGGCTTGGGGTAGAACACAGGGGTAGAGTATGTGCTTAGCATGCACAGGGCCCTGCATTCCATTCCCAGCAACACACACACACACACACACACACACACACACACACACACACACACACAGAGAAATGCCATAGCTAAAGATTCAATGCCATAGAGCCCTAGGATGTTAGCCTCAAATTCACTGTACAGATGGGAAGGTTGAGGCCCAAGAAAAGAGGCCCTACACCACAAAATTAGCAGCTGGTCCAGAACTCAGTGAGTCCAAGCCCACATTCAACATGTTCTGTGAGTCCCCACAGGCCTTAAGGTGGCACTCATCTCTGTCATAACTACCTGGCTATTGGCCTGTTTTTCTACTAGGCTATGAGCCAGGTGGGTGCAGGGACTTTGCTATTTCCTGGGGTGTCTCCAACGCCTAGCCCCAGTGGATGTGCAAAAAATAAAATATTTTGACTAATAAACAAGAGAAACAACTTGAGTGTCCATCAAGAATGAAGGAATAAGCAGAGTGTGGTATACTCAGACAATAGAATATTATTCAGCCTTCAAAAGAAATGACACTGAGACACATGCTACAAGACAGATGAACTTTGAAAACATTACACTAACTAAAGAGCCGGACGTAAAATGATAAATATTGTATGATTTTGTTTATCTGAAATATCTAGACTTGACAAGTTCACAGGACAGAAAATAGAATAGAGGTTGCGAGGCAGGGAGAGGAATGGGGAGTTATTGCTTAATATAGAATTTCTGTAAGAGAAGCCTTTTGGAGGCAGATGAAGTCCATGGTTACGCAATAGTGTGAATGTGATCAGTCCCGCTGAATTGAACATTTAAGTTAAATCAGCAAACTATGTTACAGTTCTGACTACAATTAACAATAAATAAGCAAGCCCTTTCTTTGCACAATGCCCCTCAGGGGCCCCACCCCGCAGCCCTGCTTTAGGCCTGGCTCCTCCTTGCTTTATAGATGTGGAAAGAAGGAATGAAGGGGAAAGTGAAGGGCAGAACCACAGTCTCCAGAAGCTTCTCTCCACCCCAGACTGCGGCCTGCTCGGGCAGAAGCAGCTGGAGTAGCTCCCGCTCTAGGCAGCTCCGCGGCGGACTTGAACAGAGAGCACCGGCACCATGTGCTCAGAGGTTTAAGCAAAAAGCATGGCTCCTTCTGCTAATGCCAGAACCCATGGCTGTTTTTGTTTTTTGATTTTTCATTTGTTCTTTTTAGCTACACATGGCAGTAGAGTGCATTTTGGCATGTCGCACATACATGGAGTGTGACTTCCCATTCTTGTGGTGGTACATGATGTGGAGTGTCACTGGTCATGTATTCACATATGAACATAGGAAAGCAATGTCGGAGTCATTTCCCGGTCCTTCCTAGCCCCACTCCCCGCACTGCCCTTCATTCCCCTTTGGCTAATCCAAAGTACTTCTATCCCACCCCACTCCCCAACCCCCGCCCCCTTATTGTGTTAGCATCTGCATATCAGAGAGAATATTCAGCCTTTGGAGTTTTGGGATTGGTTTATATTCCCATGGGGTTTTAATTCAGGGGTGAAGGTGAGAAGATTTATAGCAAAGCAGTCAAGAAGCACAGATTTGGGTGTCTCTCTTTAAACCACACCCGACTCCCACAAAAAATGTCAGCCAAGTCTCCTAGTCCCTCTTGGAGCACATGTTCCCACTTTTAAAACTTTCATGGTTATTAGGTCCCAAGGCCTGGGAGCAGCATTTGACAGGGGGTTCCAGTAAGAGAGAGGTGGCCTTGAAGGAACATGCCTTTAACCTGGGTTGCCCTGGGCCAGTACACTGGCCTTACAGGCTCTGATCTCACCATGCACAGCCTTCTGGGTCTAAAGGAGGAAACCAGAGATGCATCTGCCTATATCCTGTATTGCTTCGAAAGCCTCCACGTGGCTTTGCAGCAGGTGCTCAAAGGAGTGAGGGGTGTCTGGACCATCTCCCATCAGACGAGGACTCCTCAAGGTCAGGGACAAGTTCCCTCCTCCTCCTCCTGGATTTCTGAATCTCCTCCTCATCCCAAAATGAATGCAATCACTGGGGTGCTCCATGGGCAAGGAAACCATAAATCCTGGTAGGACAGTTCCACCAGTTTTTCTGAAGTACTTGTTAATATAGCAGGAAGTGTTCTGATGACCTTGCCCCAGAGGGCATCAGGAGGGAGCATTGAGAGAGGAGCGGGGAGGACACTCCTCTGCCTGGCCTGGACTGACCAGGAATCTTCCTTGTGATGGGAAGTCTGGTCCTGGAACTAGCAGCATCAGAACACCTGAAAGCTTGCTAGAAATGCAGAATCTCAGCTCTCTCCTCTCCCTCCTTACCCCACCTGCAGAATTGGAATCTTCATTTTAATGAGATTCCAGACCCTGAAGCTTGAAGCATCTTCTTCTTTTTTTTTTTTTTAAAAACCAGGGATGAAACCCACTTTAATCTTAACCACTTAACCACTGAGCCACATCCCCAGCCCCTTTTTTTGTATTTTATTAGAGACAGGGTCTTGCTGAGTTGCTTAGGGCCTTGCTAAGTTGCTGAGACTGGCTTTGAACTGGTGATCCTCCTGCCATAGCCTCCCAACCTGCTGGAATTACAGTCATGCAACCTGTGCCTGGCTTGAAACATCATCTTAAGGGTATGAACCAGGGGCCTCCAGACACCTATCTTCCAGAATAAACAATGCTAACAACAACAATTACTATTCATGAAGCACTTATTTTGTGCCAGGTATGACATTAGGCTTCTTACAAACTTTTTTTTTTTTTAATTTTATGCTTTGACAACACAGTAAGGTAGGCATTATTACCTGCTTTTTAGAAAATGAGGAGAGTAGGCAGAGGTTGATTGATTCCAGACAAAAAAGTTGTAGCCAAGTTGGAATTTGATCCCCAGGGTCTAACTCCAAAGCCGTGACTCTGACAACTTAGTAAATATGACGCAATCTTTCAAACTAAGCCAGCAGTTACAGCCACTTGCCAACTCTCTGTGGCCCACAAGTTGGCATGTAGATGCACACCCCAGGGAAGTGTTCCAGAGGCTGCCCTGTTGCCTAGCACTAGCCTGCCTATGGGTACCTGTGTGCTGGGGTTGGGCTAACCCTGAGGCAGAAGCCTTAGTGTCTCTTTAGAACACACCTCTGAAGACGAGTTTGTATGTTCCAGTCTGCAAAGAGCATGAAGGCCCACAACTAGAGTGACATATAAGTTGGGTGGTGAGCAGGCCTTGGGAACCCTTTCTGCCACAAGCTCAGGCATCTCTAGTACTGGCTTCATCTTGGCCCTAGAATGAAGGTCCAGGGGAGAAAAGCAGGGTGAGGCCACAGAGGTCCTTGTGATTTCATTCAGCTTTCGAATGTGTGATTCGGACATCATCTGCTGTCAACCCTCAGGAGGCAGCACTCTCTCACCAGCTCCACCTGTGATAGACTCCACACCCCACCTGGCCAGCATCCATAGGCCCCTGTGTCACCAAGAGGGCCTTAGCTAGGGTCTTTGCCCCACCCACTCATGGCCTGGGGTTGTACTGTGGCTCTCTGGGTCTGCAGCTGGCTGCCTCATTCCCCACTCAAAAGTGAGTGATTTGAGGGCACACGTCCCCTGCCCCGTGCCCCACACAGACCCACCATCAAGTCTCCCAACCTAGAAAGCACCCCCAAAATGTCTGAGCCTGAAAGTGCCCCTTCTGTGATCACCCAGAGAGCATTCTGCAAATTCTCAGAGCCAGAGGACATCTTCCAGGTGCAAGGAGAACACAGCTCAGCTGGCTGAGCAGCTGGGGGTACAGACAGGATAGGCAGACCACCCCTCGGGCTGTCACCCTTACCTTCTGTGGAACTCCCAGCTGCTCAGGGCTCAGCAATGTGAACCGGCCCTCCCAAGCTGGTGACTTCATTCGCCAGGCATCCATCCCCAGAGCACTGGCCAGGAGGCCTGGCTAGCCGTCTCCTCCTGCCCACAGAGCTGCAGCAGATGCAGAGACAGAAATTGGGCAGCTCTCACTTCCTCTGCAGCCTTGACCGGGTCCCACAGCCTCCTCAGCCTATGGCTCCTATCTCTGGTCTCCAGAGCCAAATTCAGCAAATGAAAATAATCCAGTGGCGACAGCTCAGTTGTGGGGTGGATGTGGGGACTTGGTGTCAAGGGTCTGAGATTCTGGTAGGCCATTCTTTCTTCATCAGAATCAAATTCGGGACAAGCAGGGATGAGTGGAGACTACTGCTCACAGAAAACCTTCTAATGGGGCCAGATCCAAAAGGCCAGGAAATTCAGGCTACTTAAAATATTTCCTCCCTTGACCAGAGAAAAATCAAATGTTCAACTCACCTAACATTAAAAAAGGACATAAAATGTTATTCCG
Organism: Sciurus vulgaris; assembly: GCF_902686455.1. NCBI lineage: Eukaryota > Metazoa > Chordata > Mammalia > Rodentia > Sciuridae > Sciurus > Sciurus vulgaris. The sequence continues at coordinate 75,046,894 of NC_136470.1, forward strand.
TAGGCAGAACAGACAAAAGTCATGCTTTTTTTTTTTTTTGTCATTCAGTAAGGGAGAAGTGGTGGATGGTGAGAAAGGGTACGAGATGGTGAGAGGGAGACAAAGAGGAAAAAGAGGGACAAAAAGACTAGGGCGGAAAAATAGAAAGAGGGAGAGCCATAACACAAGAGAGAGGCAGTAAGAGACAAGCAGAGAAGGCAGGTTTGTTCTGAGGAATGCAGGAGGTCACCATTTGATGCTGGTTTATTGGCTCGGTCAGCAGAAGTCCAGCAATCCTAAACCCAGACCTGAGTCTTTGTTTACGATTCTTCACTGCTCTAATCCTTAAAAATTCCTCTCTTCTAATCCTTAATCTTTCTCCTTTCACGGTCAAAGATGGCTTTGAAAATCTGGCAGTAGTTCTGGAGCTTCTCCTAGGAAAAATATTCTTATCCACATAAAATCTTGCAAGCAATTTCTGGGTTTATGAACTCTGTTAAAATTACTTATTCTAGAAGCTCCTCTCTGATTGCAAGACCCACAACAGCCAAAGCAAAAATACCCCAATTGCCAGATTAAACTAAGGGTGGGAATCATATGTGTACTCAAGCTTAATAACAACATTTGCTTCATTGATAGAATTTTGTGGCACCAGTACCTACCCCTAGCTACTGTCCCACCAGATGGGGAAACTAACACTCAGACAGATCATTTCCCCAAGGCCATGGAATGAGCCAGAACTGAAATCCAGGTTCTGGTATTTCTTTCCTGACACTGACAGCAGGTTTGTTCATGCTGTAGGAACTCAGGACTGCAGAGTAATGGGTCAGGGAGAACAGCACTGTGAAGTCGCTTCCACCAGAAGTCTCTGGAGCAAAGAAAGCAAAAAGTGATTTTCCTTTTGTTTCATGTAGAAGTTTGAGAAAAAAAGATAAATGTATGTTGGGTTTGTTTGGTTACTGTTGTTTGTTTTAGGCCACAACTAAAGGCTGTTTATTGCTTGAGGAACTTACAAATGTGCCATGGCTAAGGAATCATACCATGATCACAAAAGGCAAGTGTAGGTTTAAAATAATGTTCATTCAGGCAGCACATTTCAGATTTACTGTTCAAATTTATTATTTTGTTTACTTTTGAATATTTTTAATTTCTTACAATTGGGATCATAAGGTATCATAACTTAAGAAGTACAGCATTAGCCAGGCATGGTGGCACAGGCCACTCAGGAGGCTAAGGCAAGAGGATCAAAAGTTTGAGGCCAGTCTGAGCGTCTTAGACGTCTTAGACTCTGTCTCAAAATAAAATTAAAAAGGACTGAGGATGTAGCTTGGTGGTAGAATGCTTACCTTCCATATGTGAGGACTTGAGTTTGAAGAAAGAAGGAGAGAGAGAGGGAGGGAGGGACAGGGAGAAAGAGAGAGAGAGAGAGAGAGAGAGAGAGAGAGAGAGAGAGAGAGAGAGAGAGAGAGAGAAGAGAAGAGAAGAGGAGAGGAGAAGAGAGGAGAAGAGGAGAGGAGAGGAGAGGAGAGGAGAGGAGAGGAGAGAAGAAAAGAAAAAAGAAAGGAAGAGCTTAACATTTTAGTTTCTGCCAGTTTAATGAGAGCCAGAAAAAGCCAGGAGAAACATCATTGAAATAATAAAACCAAGAACTTGTTCTCTACAATATCCAGTAAATGTTCATTTTCTGGAAAGCAGCTAGGGAGAAAAAAGAGAGAGAGAAACTTCATAAAACTTAGAAAAAATTATCTGCATTTGATTGATCAGTTGATTGATTTAGCAGTACCGGGGAACTGAACTCAGGAGCACTCTGAGCCCCCAGCCCATTTTGTTTTTTATTTTGAGACAGTGTCTACTAAGTTGCGGAGGCTGGCCTGAAGCTTGTGATCATCCTGCCTCAGTCTCCTGAGATTTCGGGTGGCTGGCAGACATATTATTTCTAAGGCTTACAAAAAGCCCTTCTGGGGCAGGATGTCCATTAGACAAAAAGCCCACTCAGTTTCAGTGACTGGCTCACAGTCACTGAAGGAGCATGTGTTTGCACAGAACAGATCACAAAGCGCATATGACTGTCAGCGATCTTCCTCCTCTCGTTTCACGAGGGCCGGGACTATGCTCCCCACTGCATCCCGGAGCCTACTCGGGGCAACCCAGGGATCAGTGGCTACATACGAGTGGGCGGAGGGAAAGAGGGCCGGGCTGCCGCGCGCCGCCACTCCACGCAGCTCTTATCACACTTACACAGGCGGTACAGATTGTTTTCCAGCACCGTGGCCATCTGCTCAGCGGATCCTCATCCACCCTGGTTCATTTCCCAGTCAGTCACTCAGCGAAGTGTAACTGGGAGCCAGCCTCGTGCCAGGTACTTTCTAAGACGCCAGATACAAAGGCAATAAGCGGCGAGTCCTGTGCTTGAGGCGTGGTGGCCTGGAAACCAGGACCGCCCTGCTTGGTCAGCTCTGTGCCGCACAGTCCAAGGCACGCGGGTTTTCTCAGTGGCCTCCCCAGCCCTCTTAACTGCCGCATGCTCTTTTCTACCACCCCGGATGCTTTCTTTGGTTCTTTTCAGAGATTCCAAAAGATGGCCCCAATGGAGGTACTCTCCTCAAGAGCATGTCCTGGTGTTCTTCACTCGGGCACGTCTCCCACGCTGGGAAGCACAAGACAAGCATGAGGAGTGAAGCCTGGGTGTCATACGAGGCTCTGACCCAGCCGTGAAGGGACACGGAGCTGGAGGAGGGCTTGTGTCTTACAGGTGAGGAAGCAGAAGGTGAAGTCTCCTCAGTCACCGGTGGAGCTGGAGGACCTGGCTCCACCTCTCCGGATGCAGAACACTGTACCTACAGGCCCCCTTCCCTATAGTACTTAGCAAATTCTCAAAAGTGGGTTTTAAATGCCACACACTGCTTGCTTTGTAATTGAGCCAATAGATAGCATTGAGGCTCTAACAGCTAGCAGCAACATGAGCTTGATAGAAAGATGGACAGGGACCTCAAGGTCAGACAGGGTTCAAGTTCTGGCACCCTGCTCGGCTTGTGAGTGTACACCTGTAATCCCAGTGGCTCAGGAGGCTGAGGCAGGAGGATCTCGAGTTCAAAGCCAGTCTCAGCAATTTAGGGAGGCTCAAAGCAACTCAGTGAGACCCTGTCTCAACATAAAAAATTAAAGGACTGGGGATGTAGCTCAGTGATGAGCACCCCTGGGTTCAATCCCAATCCCTGGTTCAAAAAAAAAAAAAAAATTCTGACACCCTGGTTTACTAGTTATGTGATCTTGGGAAAGACAGCTTGCCTTTCTCATCTTTAACATAGAAGCAATAACTGCAAAGGGACCCTATGGGGATTGTAGGGATAAAACAAGATGTACGATGCTTAGCACAGGGCCTGGCACATAGAGAGAGCCCAACAAACACAAGGTATTATTACCTTCTTTGGTCTCTATACCACCTTCAAATCTTTAAGATATGTATAGCAACGTGAATGGACTCACTACTTTTCTCTAATTAATTATTCTACTTTACTTTCTTCTGTACTTATAAGTAAAAGTATGCAGTACTTAGAGTTTCTAAAAGTAATACATTTTATCTGGGCCACTTGGTAAGGAATGTCTGAGAAGGGCACTGTGAGATTCTAACCTACCAGCAGACGTGGACATCTGACATAAACACCTGATGGCCTGTTACAAGTAAGTTTGAAAATACTAAAAGTTGGATAACGATTCATGAATAACTTTCCTAAATCATTATGCTTATGCTTATTCCTGAAAAAAAAAAATGCTTCATAACACATTTTCAAGTTTTCAGAAAAATGACACAAATTCTCAGAGAAGCAGGAGAAATTTCCCTTCACATCTCTAGACTCAGTATTCAGGGTGAAAGAGACTGTTGTTTGGGGGGAAGACTTGTGAGACAGACATCATTTTCACATACAAATGATGACCACATCCAGGGATAATCCAGGCCCCAGGCCAGGCAGAGACCCCAGCTGTCCAGTCCCATTTACAGTGCAGGCGCATGTGGCTGAGCCCCAGTCCCAAGGTTAGGAAGCCCACCGCCCAGCAGTGGGAAAGGATGTGCATGATAAAGATTAAAAATGCAAAACACCCTGGACACTGTGCAAATGAACTTCACTCTAAGAAGGCATTAGTCGTGAATCACAGAGGGGTTGGCCAGGATTTACCAGAGGAAGTGAACATCCAAGTTCATATACCAGATACTGTGCCAGGTGCTTTCTGCACAGCATCTCAGGTGGCCAGGCCATGGGTACCCGCAACCACACAGGGGTTGACATTTGTCCACTCACACGGACAGTACTACTGGAAAACCAAATTTTCATGAGAGGATTTTGGAATCTTTTATTATCATTATTTTGAATCATAAACTAACCAGAAAAATCAACTAAGGATCTTACTGGTGAAAATAAATTTTGTTTGCTAGTGTTGAAGTAGTGTGTGTTGTGTTCCTGATGGTGGTGGTTGATAGTAATTGAGGTGGGAGGAAGGTGAGAAGGGAGGAAATGGAAAAATTAAGGAGGCATTTAAAAACAAATTAAGAGCCAGGCACCGTGTCCAGGCCTGTAATCCCAAAGGCTTGGGAGGCTGAGGCAGGAGGATCGCGCGAGTTCAAAGCCAGCCTCAGCAACTTAGCAAGGTCCTAAAGCAACTTAGTGAGACCCTGTCTCTAAGTAAAATATAAAAAAGGTCTGGGTATGTGGCTTAGTGGTTAAGCACCCCTGGGTTCAATCCCTGGGAAAAAAAATTAAGAGAAGGGGATCATAAAAATGGTTCCCAAATTGCATCTGGTCTCTTCTCCACCCAATACTCCAGGCTGCGTCTTCTCTTCCCTCTGAATTGTCTCTCTGCCTTTGGTCTCTCTCCATCCCTGCCCACACTAACCCCAGGCAGGGTTTCTGAGAGAAAATTTCATTCAACCGCTTCCCTGCTTGAAAGAAAAACTTTCTGACCTTTTGCTTAGCTTTTATGATTTACACATTTGTGATTCTTTTGTTTGTTTGTTGATTTCCTAACTATAAAGACTAAGAAAATCCTCAGGATAAGATATGTCATCCAGCCTCTGTTTATATCACAGGCCATCTGGGATTTCTGAATGTTGCTACATCAGTTTTAACTTTATAAAAATACTACATACTATATGAGCTCAATTATGTTTAAAAAAGTTTTAAAGGGATCACCGAGGCTGGGTGTGGTCGGGCACTTGCCTGGCAGGTACTAGGTCCTGGGTTCTATTCTCAGAACTACAAAAAAAATTTCTAAAAAAACTTAAAAATCATGAAAAGGACTGGGAATGTGGCTCAGTGGTAGAGCACCATTGGGTTTCCCCTGGGTTTAATCCCTAGGACTGAAAAAAAAAGGCTACAATAAACATTTCTAACTCTAACTTCATATTTTAAAATTCGACATGTGTGATAGGGTGCAGCTCAGTGATAGATCCTTTGCCTAGCATGCATGAATCCCTGCATTTGGTACCCAGCACTAAAAAAAAAAAAAAAAAAAAAGTTTAGATGTGTATTATTCTTGGTAAAAAATAAACAAAAATTATATTTTAGATATAGTCTTATCACAAATATGAATAAAAATATGTAAGACAAAAATGCCAGAAGGAAATATGCTGTTTATATAATATTTATATTTATATTATATAATATTTATATAATAATATAATAATCTTATAATTGTCTGAATGATAGGACTCTGAATGACTTTTTTCCTTCCTTTTGCTTTCCTTTGTCTTTCAGACTTTCTGGGATGAGTATGTATTGTTTTTGTAAAATGCAAACTTTGTTTCATTCTTCAAGTTGGCTAACTCCACCCAGCCACAGACTGAATCCAGCCCTGTCTATACTGTTGGATGCAATCACAGAGACCTTTGACACCTGTCACGAGGACACAGGCTGAGAGAATTTGTTTCTCCCCAAGATCTCCTTGTGCCCTGTGACTCTCTTTCCTGGACACAATCTCTGGGCCAGAGATGGAGCCTGAGCCAAAGATGACCACACAGAGGCTGATCCCGAGAGAGCCCACTGTCCAAGAGGTTTCCCATCAGTCCCAGTCCAACCAATGATAGGAAGATAGTTCTTCTTATCATTCTCTCTGGGCAAGAATGAATAGAAGACCCTTCAGAGAGGCAGCAGGGGGCAGCAAGTGTCAGCTGTGGCCGTGATCTGAACAGCGGTGAGCTAACCTTCCATCCTCACCAAGGCCTGTGTTTCAAACCCTCCGGCTACACAACGGCTGGTTTTCGCAGCTTCCCTCATCTCCTCACACGGAACCACCATGGCAGCAGGAAACTGGGTGTGACTCTTTCTGAACTTGAAAAAGCCTTACTTCCTTACAGTCCTCTTTCATGCCTGCACCATCCCAGAAGCCTAAGCTCCACACACTTTTCTGCACTTCCTAGAATTTTCCATGCACTTTCTCCACCTAAGTCTTCACACACATTTCATTTCCTTGGAATGGCTCTCCCCAGCCCACCACCCTGTGATCTATGGGACCTCCAATATGCACTCTGTCCTTAAAGACCTCTCTGACATCTCCAGGTCAAGGTCCATCCACTCTCCTCCACCAAAAACGTGTGTTTTCCTTTATAACATTTAACCAGGGTATGATGATTATCTGGTTAAGGGAGAGACTGTGTCTTATTCTTGTGTCTTAAATGTCCAGTTTGGAGTCCACACATTGTGGCGTTCAAGGAAGTCTCTGGTTAATTGATTAGAGTGGAAGAAAGAGGAAACTAAAAGTGGTGTGGGAACAACAGAGACAAAGGGACCAAAGAAGGACAAGGTAGAAATGTAAGTGTCAGGCAAAGGATGTTAGTAAGACAAATCCTTAAAAGGCATCAGGAAAAATCTTTTCAGAAATAAATGCATTTTCCTAAGAAGACCTTTTCTCTGTTTATTTTCAGTCCTAGTGAGTCCTGGTGCCCAGTGGGCTTATTCTAATTATAAATGCTTCCAAAAAAATAGAAGCCTCATTGGACAACTTCTGCTTTTTCCTTGGTTGCAATTCCCATGTATTTCAAGCATGGAATCAGTGTTTTCCCCAGAGCAACACCTGAAACTTGTTTCTGTATAGCCTACAAATACTCCACCGTGGGGGAGGGAAGTTCTCACAATAATTGCAGAAGGTTTTTACAATACTAATTCACAGCTCCTCGCTGCTATGATTAAGGCACCAACCCATGAAATTGTACCTAGTGATAACAAGGATTCCCAAATATTTATTATGACATAATAATAAAAATAATACTAAATAATAATAAAAATCATACTGCAGCAATCCACCAAGAGAAAATACCTTCTTATTCTACAATATCATCCAAAAAAAAAAAATTTCTAAAAAACTCAGAAACCTTCAGTTGACAAAGTATGAATTTGTGTTTTCACAAATGGTCTCCAGAATCAGAGAATAATCCACAAGATGATGGCAGCCCTGAACACAGGAACTTTAACTTTTCCAGAGCAAGAAAGACAGTGATCTCTCATAGAGAGAGATATATTAATCTTCTTTAAAGGTGGAAAAATGCTACTTTTTGTGTCTGGGGATTGAACCCAGGGCCCCTGCATGCTAGGTAACCAGCACTCCACCACTGCACTACACTCCCAGCCTTTTTAAAAAATTTTACTTTGAGACAGGGTCTTGCTAAGTTGCCCAGGCTGGCCTTAAACTTGGGATCCCTCTGCCTCAGTCTCCCAAGCAGCTGGAATTTTAGGTATGCATCACCATGCCTGGGAAAAATGCTACTTTCTAAGGGGAAAAGGTAAATTAAATCTTCAAATTAAAAAAAAATTAAACATAGTTTGTCATCTAAAAATATTAATAGCAGATTGCTGTGTTGAGATGAAAGACTGAATACATGTACCTGACTTTGTTCCCTCTCCAAACACCACTAACATACAGCAAAGAGGGTTTTTGTTTGTTTTATAAATAATAGAGTTTTATGCAAATATAAAGCTGTGCACTTTCCAAGCTATCACTCCAACAGAGGCATTTGTTCAGCAAAAAATCTTTTAAAATATTTTAAAGATGGACAAATATATTCAGAATATCAGAATATAATCTACTGATTAAGACACCAACAAAGTTTATAGTGCCTACAACAGAATTTATAGATGACTACAGTCTACATTATAGATTGGTTCTGTTTATAGTTATATGCCTTATTTTAAGAAATATTAATACTGGATGAATGTCTGACTTTGGATTTTCTTAGTCTATTAGCTCTCTCTCTCTCTCGCTCTTCTCCCCACCCCCTTTGGTACCAAGGATTGAACCCAGAGTTGCTTAACCACTGAGCCACAATCCCCAGCCCTTTTTATTTTTTATTTTGAGACAGGGTCTCGCTAAATTTCTGAGACTAGCTTTGAACTCCTGCCTCAGCCTCCCTAGTTCCTGGGATTATAGGCGTGTGCTACCACACCCAGCAGTTGTCTTCTTCTGCATCAAACAGTGAAATGTCTTCAGTGTTGTCATCGCAGCCCTGTGGCCACACATTGGCCCTGCGCCAGCTCCACTTCCAGGAGCCATCCCAGAGCAGCGTGGCCAGGTCTGGCCTGAAGTTACGTGGTCACCACCCAGAAGGCACCAATGTACAGCCCTAGCCAGGCTTCACTTCCCTTAGACACCCAGAAAAGAGGTTTTAAAAAGGATTTAAACCCATAAGATTGTGGAAAACAAAAGAATTACTACATACTGGAAGTTATAAAGCAAATGGTTCATGGCACTGACATCAGAACCCCAAAAATTGAATGTCAAGTTAGTAGAGGGAAAAAACAAAACTGTGATTCACCCCACATAATTCTCTAAGGCCTCTGGAATTGGCAATGCCTGGTGTCTCTGGATGTTGGGTCTGAGAGACAGTGTGTTAAAACAAAGAAGTCCAGGGTGGAAAGTCGCCAAGAAGTTACTGGTGCTGCCAAGCACCTGATGCAACCAGACTCAGCCAAAGCAGAGACTCCCCTAACCCTCTTCTCCCATGCAGCTCCCACAGCAAGGGCCACCAGACTCTTATCTTCCAGTTAGAATGGAAGAGTCCTCTCAGGAGAAACTGAAACAACCTGAGAAGTATCTAAAAGCTATAGGGGCAGAGGTGTAACTACAGTGCTGCTTAGCATGCCCAAGGCCCTGGGTTCAAGCCTCAGCACCACACTCAGACACACACACAAAAGCATCTCAACGATTGAACTTAGGAGAGAGTCCTCAACAAGCGGTCCACTGAGGTCCTCTTGTTACAGTAGGGGGTTCCAAGGAGGTCTCAGGAGCAGAGAAGACTTTTCCCAGATATTCCAGGTTTTTTACTACACCGCAGTAAGAATTTAAGGATACATCAGGTATAAGTAGCACAGCAGGAGATTTATCATAAAGCAGAAAGTACACACTCCAGAATGGGAGTGCCGGGGAATCTCAGGGTCAGCCATCTTGGTCTGAGCTTTTAACCTGTATACAGGGACAGTAACTGGGGGCTAAACTAGAGGTGGAGTCAGGGTATGGTGATGCAATTTCTGATTTTTTAAATCAGAAAAAATGTAAAATATGTATATTGATAAATCCTTTGAGAGAGAAGAGAATATTGCATCTATGAAGGGGCATGTTATTAAATTAGTTAAAAGGAACTTTCAGGAAACTAAAAAGAAGTCTTAATTACCAAAAATTTGATAGCAAAAATAAGGAAACTGATAGAAGTGGAACATCAAATTCAGGAAATCTCTCAAATAGTGAAGATAAAAATAGGTGATAAATAATTTTTTAAAAATTTTTGTAGTTGTAGACGAACAGCATGCCTTTGTTTTATTTGCTTATTTTTGTACGCAGTGCTAAAAATCGAACCCAGTGCCTCACACATGCTAGGCAAGCACTCTGCCACTGAGCAACAGCCCCAGCCCATAATTTTTAAAAATTATTTTAAAATAATTTAAAAGGGCCAGTCTAAGGTATCCAATATCCAAATAACAAAGTGCTAGAAAAAGAGAACAAAAAAAATGGAAAAAATAATCATCATTGAAATAATTGAAGAAAATTTCCCAGAGCAGAAGGCTGAGTTCCCAGAACAGAAAGGGTTCACAAATGCCCAGACTCTCACTTTTTAGATATGATTTTGAAATCTCAGAAAACTGGGAACAAAAAGAATTTCCTACTAGTTTTCAGTTACACATAAAGGAGCATGAATCAAAATGACTTCAGACTTCTCAACAGCAAAATCAGAAGCAAAGAGACAATCAATCAAAAATCTAAAGAAAATTAATTTTCAACCTGGAATTTGATATCCAGCCAAACTATCAGTTGATTGTGAGGATAAGATAAAGATTTTTACATCTTTATTCAGACATAGGATTCAGAAAAGGGAAATGTGAGAGAGAAAGAATGGTGAGCAGAGATCTGGGGATGACAGAGACAGAAGCAGTGTGACAAGGACTCACTGAGAGCTCTCATCACCAAGATCCCTGCAGCCACTGCACCCAGTTTTTAACCTGAGGTCAGAACACTCAGGTGAGTCTATCTGGGATTCTCATCTGTTTTCGGCTTATCTTGATATGAGCCGATGAGGTTGCTGCTTCTCCTTCTCACCTTGCTTCACCCCAGGAAGTATTGCACTCTGACCTACTTCCTGTGGACCAGAGACAGGCAATGACAGCTTAGAGGGAGAAATTCAGAGCAGCTCACTCCCCTAACATATTCTCTCCAGTCCTATAGAACTGACACCTTATATACTTCCTGCTATCCCAACCCTGCACAGATGGAGACTCAGATGTGTCCTCAACAATTCAGAGTTGGTGAGGCTACAAGGAAAGGAGGGTTCATAAACAGCTAAAAGTCAAATAGTGACTACTTCTGATAGAGAAGCAATTGTGAAGGAATAAGGGTGCTGGTCATGTTCTATTTCTTTTTTAACCAGTACACATGTTTTATACATGCTCCTGTGTTGAAGATATGTTTTATGATAAAAATAACTTAGATTAATTCCAAATTTTAGAAGGACTAATGTTTTCCTCCAGGTTTAGGGGATGAATCTCATCCTAGGTTCTTTTTCTGGAAACTTTGTGTATGTGTGTGTGTGGTGCTGGGGATTGAACCCAGGGCCTTGTACTTGTGAGGCAAGCACTCTACCAACTGAGCTATATCCCCAGCCCTCTTTTTCTGCAAAGTGCTGTACTATAAGACTTGGGAATACTGTCAGTAAAGACTGAGAATCTCTGAAATTTAGCAATTTTAGGCATAAATGATGTTATGATTTGAATATGAGTTGCTCCCCAAAGCTCCCATGTTCATGCAGGAATGTTCCAAGGTGAAACAATTAGATTGTGAGAGCTATAGTCCACACTACTTTGAATGGACCAGCAGGGTGGTAACTGTAGGCAGGTGAGGTGAAGTTAGAGTAGGTGGGTTGCTGGGGCTGCCCTAGAAGATTCTTCTTCCCAGTTGTCCCTACCCCTGTCCGCCTGCTTCCTGGCTGCCACAAGGTGAGCAGCACTCTTTCCACCACGCCTTTCTGCCATGATGTTCTACCTCACCTTGGGCCCATAGCCACCATGGACTAAACCTCTGAAACTGTGAGTCAAAAATAACCTTTTCCTCCTCTAAGTTGTTCCTGTTGGATATTTTGTTCACAAAGATGAAAAGCTGAAAAGGTATCATTTCATAAAAACTGACATCGAGTATAGATTAAAATAAGTCAAGTCCTCCAAAGGCCCAGGTCTAGGGCCATCAGATCCTCAAGAGGTTATAAAATGTAATGGGTAAGAGCTGAAGCTACTTGACTCTCATCTCCACCCATGACTTACCCCTCTCCATCTCAGTTTCTCCATTTGTAAGATGGGAATAATAATCATAGTACATCCTTCTCTTTGTGAGAATTAAGTGAATGAGTACATGTACAGCAGTAAAATGATGCTTGGCCTATAGTGAAGATTAGCTGTTGTTATTATCACTATGACAGATCATCAGTTGCCTGACCACACATGATGACCATCTTTTTACAGAAGTTCTTTCCACCCAAAGTTCCATGAGCATTGGCCCTTGCTGCTCTCAGTCTTTCTCATGGCTGCCTGACATCCGCAGCTTTTATGATCTTTCAGCCAGCCACTAACTGCAGAGTGTGGAGAAGCAGGTAGTGTTTGTAACTACTTATCTTAGTCTTTTCACACTCAGGAGTAAGATATGGGTCCCCAAGAGGTGCAAACTCAGCTTGCTGGTGGGCTGCCTCTGCCCCTCATCAGGCCCCCCTCACAGGAAGCAGAGTCTGAGATCTGCATGACGGCTTGCCGTGAACTTAGGTGGAACTCAGGGTAGCATGGTGGCACAGGCCAAAGAGCCCTGGATTAGGGGTTGGGAGACCTGGGTTCCAACAGTGGCTCTATGTGACCCAACAAATGTCACTCAACCTCCCTGTGCTCCCACATAGAATCAGGCGCATCATTCAGATTCCCAGATTCTGGGACTCTTATGTGCATATCGGTTCTCCCTTAAGTCACATATAATTAATGCAGGGGAAGGGAGGTCAGTCACAGGGCAGCGAGTCTCCTGAAAACACAACTAATCCTCCGAATCTGACTTCAGGGCTAGCGCTGGCCTGCTCGGTTTCCCATCCCCTTGTCTAGGCAGAGCCCACAACAATGTTATCACTTTTTAAGACATATGCCTAAACTCATTCCTATTCCAGACAATTGGCAGGTGCCCAGTTAATAGATTATTCCACCAGACAGTTGAATGCCTTGGCCATTGGTCAAAAATGAGATCACCATAATCCTATGTGCTAAAACTGGAAAAGCCTGATGAGAAACAATCGTCCATTTTTTTAAATGAATAGAAATCTATGTTTCTATACCATATCCCTAAATTTGCCTTGTCTGTATATGATTCAGGAGCAAAGGAGGACTTCATTCAAAGTCACTTAGTTTTGCTCTTTGGCCCCATACACTGGGAGTGTGACAGTCCATGTGGGTTTCACATCAGCAAATCCCCAACCAGATTCCAGCTGATCTGCAGGAATTTCTGACCAACATCACCAGATCCCTGATCTTTCTCTCAGACCTGCACAGGTCAGAAAGGTCCTTGTCCCAGCTATCTGGATTCTCATTTAATTTAATTTACTCACTCACATATGTTCAGCAGATACTAGTAATACAAAGCTCAGGTACAGAGAGAAAAGGAAGGTTCTAGGGAGTACAGAGCTGTTGTTACCAGAGGCTGTGGCATCTTCCCAGTACACAGGCATTCATGAACAAAATTCACCCCTGACCTGCGTCAGGTAAGATACCTACAGATTTTACCAGCGACTCATCCACACTGTTTCATCAAGTATTTGATGCCTCTCTAAACATCTCCACTCCTTACAAAAGAAAAAGAGAAAGAAAGAAATCCCAGGAGGAAAACTTTTCAAAGCCACAGTTCTTTCAGCAACAACCCTTCCTTCCTTCCTTCTTCCCAAGAAGGTCTGACTGAACTTGCAATTGGACCCCACCCTGGGCCGGGCCCTCCGCGCAGGCATTGTGCGATCCGCTGCCAGCTGCGGCATGTGCAGACAGAATACCTGAGAACCGCTGCCAAAACAGGAAGGTTGGCGCCTTTCTGGAGGGAGGCCTGGGGAGCATCCGTTGCCCAGTGACTTTAGATAAGAGGCCAAGGGGCTAGGGGGCCGCACCTCTGCTGGGGCTCCAGAGCCCTTCCCTGGCATTTTCTTCATTCTATTTGATTCATTTTTTCATTCACTCACTCAACAAACACAGAAGGCACCTAGCATTGTGCTGGTGTTGGGGGACACAGAGGTGACAGATAAATCTTTGTCCCCCAGGACACTCATGTAGTTGTGACAGGCCACTCAAGGGACAACTCTGACACCTCAGATGCCTGTGAAGCCCCCAGTGGAACCATCTCTCTGCCATCCCAGTGGTGACCCCTGCAACTTGTTTGCCACAAACAAAGCAAATGGGCAAATGGGAGTGTAAGCAAGGGGGACAGGTAGAGGGTCAACCCCATCTCCCCAGTTTTCCTTAGCACCAGCAAGGCTTCCAGATTCAGGTCCAGTTTCTGGTCTCAAGCACTTGTCTCACTGTGCTGTTTGGCAGGTTGGCCATGATAATTGGTTTATGTTGAACTCCAATCCGGGGGATGAAGACTGTTGAAGGCAAAACCTTCCATGCTGCCCGCCTCGGATTCTCCAAGAGTCTGCTCATTACCAGCATTCACAACACAACTCTTCAGCAAGATAATAAGTAACTTTCATACTTAATGGCAATTTTTTTTTTTTTTTTTTTTGCTTTACAAAGAGGAATTAGAACAGTAATAGGAGGAATCCCAGGTTGGGACAGAAACCCCCATACAGTAGCTCCTTTCAAGGATCCAACCACAGACAGGGGCTGATGGAAAGAGATCAGAGGAGGAAGCCAGAAAATGAGAAGGCGAACAAAGGAGTCAGAGAGGCTGGAGAGGAAAGGGGAAGGAAAAAAAGACGGGAGAAGTGTCCAACAGGGCTAGGAATGCCACTTGTTCCTGTCTAAAGTACTCTTCAGCTACTTTGAGGACTGCTTCTCTCTGCTGTTCCACCAAGGGGCGGAACACTGTGGCGCCTTCTATTTCCCCTGTCTAAGTCACTGCTTCTGCATCTCTGAGCTGAGGAAAACAACCCTGCTCAGCCAGTGGCACTGCCATTTGTGAGGGTCATTTGTGTATGTGTGAAAGTTTTTACTGCACAACACCATTCGCCCCAGAGCCCAGAAGTAAAATGTAAAGGCCAGGACACCACAGACATCTCACACAGAAGCCCGTGTTTCCTCCTGGGACCTCTGTGGGCAGAGAGGAAGGGCTGAGCCAGCTGCCCTGGGACAGGCTCTCCAGCCTTCAGGTCAGAAGACAGTCAGAATCACAACGCCACACAGAGGCCATCCTGGGCACTGCAGGGCCCTTCCAGGCAGGCCTGGCCAAAGCCCGGGAAGCCCTTCCAGGCAAAGCCACAGAGCTGCCCTCCCACCACAGCGGGCAGGAAGCTGCTGGCTTGGATGGTGATACAACAGAGCCATTTTGGTAATAACCAGGCTTCCTCGCAGGAGGGAGCAGAGCTCAGGCAAGGTAGGAAGGGCTAAACCCCATACTGGGGACCAGGTGGGGGCCTGAGGTCCTCCCTCACGGCCTGACTACACCTGCTGGGGTAGAGAGGCCTGGCATCGCCGTCTTTCACTTAGTAGGTCATTTCTTGAACAAACATTTACCCAGTCTCTCTAGATGCCAGGCCCTGCATTCCAGAAGACCCCAGCTTTGTCCTCCCCACAGGTCCAGACTGACCTCAAGCAGGCCAAACGCTGTGTGTTCATTGTACCTGCCTGGAAGAGCCACCTGGGGAGCTTCTGCAGCCTGCTCCTGGGTGAAGAATCTCAATCTTTAGCTACCCACTGTGTATGCTTAGAGTTTTATTAGAGAGCTCGGTCTGTTTTTGATTTTAAAATACAGAAGAGTGCAAAGTGCCTCTTCCCATGAATAAATTCCATCTTCATAAATACGGCTCTTTCCCCATCAGAAAGCAGCACTTTCCCCAACAATTCCAGCCCCTCCCACTGCTTTACCTACTCCCACCCTGCACACAGCTTCACCCCCAGCCCTAGTCACACTTCCAGCTCCCTCCAGTCACATCACTAGCCTATTGGTCACCTCCGTGTGACCTTACTGAAACTGAGGTGGACCTGGCCATCTCCCCTACACCTGCTCCCACTGCTGTTTCCCCACCCCCATCCAGGGCCTGAGGCCCTGCCAGCCGGGGACAGTGTTGTCTCTTGCCCTCCTCCACCCCACACCCACCCCTTTCCTAGCACCTTGGGGAGGCTCCCCAGGATTATCCCAACAGCCTCCCAGGGGCCTTCCTGCCTCTGCTCCTCATCCCTATCCCACATCGTTTTCCACACTGGGGTCAGAGAATTCTTTCTAAAACACAAAACAGATGCCCATTTCCCACTGTTCTGAGATAAAGCTCAAGGTGGTCAGTGCAGGGGACCAGGCCTTCCCTGAACTGGCTCTGTGGCCTTTCTATCTGCCTCTCTCCACCACCCCCTCCCTGTTCGCTGGTACAGCTGGCTGTCCCGCTGCTTAAGCTGTCCTCCCTGCAGACCCTGCTTTCTTCTTTTCCTCTGGTTAAATTCTGGTTCCCTGAACACTTGGCTCAGAGATGATCTCTGGAAAGACTTCCCTGACTTGCCAGCTATGTTAGGAGCCCCAGGGATCCCCAGGTCCCTGTGCAAATCTGTCACAGCATTTGTCACTACCTCGTAACATGTCTGGATCTCCCATGACAGCATGAGCAGTTAAAATGAACGAAATGCCACAGCCTGTAGTAACGTGGATACATCTCAAAAATATGTTGGGTGAGAAAAGTAATTTGCAGAATCATTCATTCACCATTCAGTATTTTATCCAATGAATTCATGCAGAATGATAAACATGTATGCAAATTCTTTAACCACTAAACAATAGAAGTGATTGCTTGTGGCCCTCTCTATGTGATAGAAAAATAAAGCACATGGGGAGGATGTACTTGAGCCTTGGGGACGGAGGTCAATGAGGGGAGAGGCTGGGGTGGGTCAAAGTAGGGCTGAAATTGTATCTGTGATGTCTCATTTAGTTTCATTTTTAATACCGCTCTCAAGCAAACTGGCAAGTATCTATTAAATTTGAATGGTAGATAATGGATATTTGTTATATTATTTCCACATACTTGAAATATTTTATTAGTACTTTTTAAAAATTTTTAATAAGGAAAACTGAGTGGCAAATGCTGTCAGTAATGTCCCAGGGACCTGGGAAGACTCCTGCAGCTGCTGACCCCAACAGGTCTGCATGGGCATAGCTGTCACTCTGAGATGGCAGAAATATAATCTAGAGAAGTAAATATGACTTATGTGTGTGCGTGTGTGTGTGCACGTGTGTGTGTGTGTGTGTGTGTGTGTGTGTGTGCGTGTGCGTGTGCTGGTGGGGATTAAACCCAGGGTCTCGTGCATCATAAGCCAGTGCTCTGCCACTTTGCTACTTTCCCAGCCTTTTCATTTTTTATTTTGTGAAAAGGTCTCACTGTTTCCCAGGCTGACCTCAAACTTGCGATCCTCCTGCCTTGGCCTCCCGAGTAGCTGGGATTACAGGCCTGCACCACTGTGCTGGATGCTGTTTTTGTTTGTTTATATGTGGGGGTGGAGAAGAGAGTAAGAAAAGGAAGGACGGAAAAACAAAGGATGCGAGCTTACTGTCTTTAATTCAAGATGGTGTTCAGATTCCTAAGCAGAGATCCAGTAGGAGTTGGTCACAAGGGAGCTGAGTTTGAGAAAGCTGGAGAAGCAAATGGACCAGGGCAGTAGTGGTCGGGAGGGGAAAGGAGAACACAGGCATAACAGAGGACTGAGCCCTGCGCTTCCCCTGCCCACGCGAGGGGACAGGAAGACCAGGAACAGAACTAAGACATGTTGTGTCCCAGAAGAAATGAGCACAAGTCCTGGACTTGGAGATCAAGAGGTCCCAGGAGCCTCAGATAGAGCAATTTCAGCAGAGAGGAGAGGCAGCCATGCTTGCTTCACCGCTACTAAGACAGCTCCTGAGCCAAGCACCAGCCACCCCTCTCCAAGCAGAAGCACTTCCCACCTTCTGGATGCGGCATGAGATGAACTTGGCCCTGCCGAGCTCTGTCCCACTGGCCCTCCTCTTAGTAGGTGACAGAGCCATGACAGAGCAACATGCAGCGTGGGTGTGGAGAGGAGGATACCAAGAGAGAGGCCAAGCAACTGCCTTCCTAGATAACGGGCAAAGTAAGCTTAGGAGACACATAATTTCATTTTCAAATGCAGAACACAGAATTAAAATGGGCCACATGTCACTTTATTTTCTAAAATGTATTTTCTCTATATTTGCCTGACTTTTATGGCAATAAGATCGTTTTGGCATGACACTCATCTTACATAAATGAAAATATGAGCCAAAAAATGGCATTTTAGGAGCCTTAAGCCAAACAAATGCCTGAGAGTATCTTGTTTAAATTGTCAAGCTATCTAGCTTTTTATAGTAATGAAGCTCTGCATCTTCACAGAGTCTTGGGCAATAGTGCTTGTTTTGAAAAAGACAAGACAGGAGGTGGAGAAAGGAAGAGGGGCCCATGCTGCCAGTCTGCAGGGAAAGGAGTTGGGAGGTGAAGAAATAGTAGTGATGAGGAAGACCCACGGTCATGAGAATCTGGAGATGAAATGAGAAACATGACCCAAAGAAGATGGCACAGAGAGTTTGAGATGGAAGGACACAGTGGAGGAAAAGATGGGCCTGTGACAAGCACTGACCTAAATGAATGTCTACAGCCTAACTGTGAAGCCTCCAGCCCCTCCTCCTACATTTCCCTGTTCCCAGAACTGTGACAGCCAGGCTTGTCCCTGGAAGGAGACTGGAGAATTCCTCTTTGGAAAATATGAACTGCACCAGAGGAAAGACCTATAGAAACTGACTGTATTAGTCTATTTTCTCTTACTATAACAAAATACCTGAGGGTGGGTGCTTATAAAGAAAAGAGGTTTATTTTAGTTTACAGTTTCGAAGGCTGAAAATGCAAAATTGGGTGGGCTCATCTGTTCAGTCTTTGGTGAGGGCTCCCTTCATTGGATCACAACATGGCAGAGAAAAGAAAAGGGACCTGGCTGCATACAGAAGGGGCCAAATGCATGGGCTGGTTGGTTGGTTGGATGAATAAATGGATTTATTTGTTTATTCATTCATCCATTTATATGCTGCTGGGAAATGAACACAGGGCCTCACATGTGTTAAGCAAGCATTTCACCACTGAGCTGCACCCAAATCCCAGATCTTACTTTAAAATAATCCACTGTCATGAGCACTAATTCTTTCTACAAGCCAGGCTTCCATCCTTTTGGAGGATTATGCCCCCGTGACCTGATTACTTTCCACTAGGTTCCACCTCTAACAGAATCCACCACCTTTCAACACCACTAAACTGGAAGCCAAGCTTCCAGCATGTGGACCTTTGGGGACAACCACATCCATACCATAGTGCTGAAAGCTGGGAGTCTTCCCAGGAAATAGCTCAGCGTGCACAGGATCACCCTACCTGCCAACTGCCCTGCGCTCAAGGTGCACACACGGCTTCCCATTCTCTTCTTGTGCCTCATTATTAAAGATGAATCAACAACCAAGGACTATCAAACATTTGAAGAAAGTTGGTAGAATTAACAGGGAGAATAAAATAACAGAAAAGAAGACTCTAGACAGGGGGCAGGAGGACAAGAGATTCAAAATAAAACCCTTATATTTTATATCCTAAAGGAGTCAGAAAGAGATATTATATCCATGAAACAAGAACAGGATGTGTTTTAAAATTAGCAATCAGAGAACAAGGATCTCTTAGAAATTAAGGATAGACAAAATAAAAAATGCAGTAGAAAGGTAGAAAACAAAGTCGAGGAAAGCTCCCATAAAGTAGGGAGGAGGGAAAAGATATAAGCTACGCAAAAGAGATTTTTTAAAAATAATAATAATAAAAGAAGGTTCATATCAAGAGTTCCAACATCTAACTGTGGTTGTAGTCCCCTCTTATCCACAGGGGACTGTTCAAGGACCCCCAGTGGACACCTGACTGCAGATACACCACAAATGCTACACATAATGTGTTTTCTTCCACACATATTGTTATGGTTTGGATATGAAGTGTCCCCCAAAAGCTAGGACGTGAAAAGATGGGATTTTGAGAGCTAATCAGTCTGCCTTAGCTTGAATGGACTCACTAGGTGGTAACTGTGTCATTGGCGGAGATCACTGGGGTGTGCCCTGGAAGGGTACATCTTCCTGCGACTGCTTCCCCTTTTTCTCTCTCTTTCCCCTTCTCTCTGTTTCATGAGCATCATGAGGTAAGCAGTGTTTCTCTGCCATGCCCTTCTCCCACAACATTCTGCCTCATCTTGGGCCCAGAGCGATGGAGTTGGCCAACCATGGACTGAACCTCTGAAATCATGAGCTGAAATAACCTTTCGTTCCTCTAAGTTGCTCTTGTTGCATATGGAAAGCTGACTAACACAACATATCTATGATAAAGTTTAATTTATAAATTGCAAAGTAAGATACTAACAAAAAAAGAACAATTATAAATCTTATGAATTGCTTATGAAACATCATTTATGAACATCTATGAACTGCTTATTTCTGGAATTTTCCATTTTTCCACCAACTTATGGAAAACAAAACTATGGTTAAGAAGGGACTACTATAGTCAGAATTTGAGGGGGGGAAAGTAAAGAAACAAAACAAAGGGGAGGAAATTATCCAAGAAGTAATAAAAATTTCCATATTGAAAGTGCCCAGGACAATGAATCAAATTTTTCATTATGAAATTTTAGAACATTTTAGGTAAAGGGAATACCACAAATACGTGGAAAAGAAAAAACGGGTTACCTACCAAGAACAGAAATCAGAATAACCAAACTCCTGGTGCCACTGAATCAATGCTAGAAGATGAAGTGATAAGGACTCCAAGATTCTGTGGAAAACTCTTTTCCACCCAGATTTTTATATATCCTGCCAATTACAGTGAAGGTAGAAAAGTGATATTTCTCTTGTAGGCAGAGAGGATGATTTGGGATCCAGAGAATAGGGAGCAACCCCTGGGAGCAGAGCAGTGAGGGTGAAGACCCAGACCCTGAAATCATCCATCCAGGAAAAGCAATGCCAAGGAGAGAATCTCCAACAAGGAGACCCTAACAGAGTGGGCACTGAGGGAAACGCCCTAAGTTATTTGAAAGCTCTATGGAACATTTTTTTAATGGTAATAAAATTTTAGAAAATAAGGCAAATAAAAAACAATGGAATATCGTGGTTTGAGTGGAGACCCCTAAAAGATGTCCACCTCAACCCTGGGAAACTACAAATGAGACCATATTTAGAAAAAGGGTCTGCAGTTTGCAGACGAACTTAAGGCACTTCAGGCGAGATCAGCCTGGATTACCTAAGTCAGACCTGTTCCCAGTGACAAGTTGTCCTTACACAGTGCACAGAAGCAGGAGGAGAAGGTCACATAGAGATGGAGGCTGAGGAAGGAGTACCACTGCCTCAAGCTAAAGAGGCTCTGGAGGATCCTCCTCTTGGGCCCTCCAGGGAAACTGGCCCTGCCTGACACCTTGGATTTCATACTTCCAGCTCCAGAACTGTGAGAGAATAAATTTCAGTCATTTTAAGCTGGGAGTTGTTGGGGCAGCCCTAGAAACTATTACAAGAAGTGCTTAATTTCAGGAAGAGCTGGAAAATACAAGAGAAAACAAGCAATCAGAGTACCAATTTGGCTCAAAAAATGAATATATTTATGTATACATATTACTTCCATTACATATAAAGTCAATTTTAAAAGGACAAATGACATATTAGGAAAAAATTTTCAACATATATAACAAACATTGTCTGTCACTAATGAAAACTAAACAAATATTTGTTTTGTATGGATTAATGGTTAAGGTAGAAAAGTTTCTGTAAATCATTAAAGAGTAAGATAACCTAATGGAAAAATAGGGAAAGAATATAGACAACTCAGAGAAAAAGAAGCACAAGTGGCAATAAAAATATGAAAAAATTATCCTCATTAATGATTGAAGAAAAACAAATATAAATGATTACTTTTTTCTGCCTATCGCATGACAGAAATCTAAAAGATTAAACCTATCCAATATTTTCCAAGATATGGGGAATCAATAACTCTTTATGTACTGTTAGTGAGAGTCCGAAATGGAACAACCTTATTGGAAAGCAATTTGGCAGCATCTAACAAAATTTAAAATGTGCTTGACCTTTGTTCTATGAATTCTATTTTTAAGACTTAATCCTGCAAAAAATAAGCTCCAACTTTGGTACAGCATGTTCACATCAACATTTGAAATGGCCGCAAACTAGAAAAATCTAAACAACTACCAATAAATTAACCTTTAATTACAAAGAACTTTACATTTGTAAAGTGGAATGCCTTGCAGATATTGAAAAAGAATGAGGGAATCCTAAACATACTGGCATTGCTATCCACGATATGGAAGAGAGTGGGGGAAGGGGCCAGTAGCAAAACAATGTGGAATTTAATTACATTTTTATAAAGAACTATGCTGTATGTGTTTATGTGCAGGCACACCTGCATTTGTGTTCACACGTGTGTAGAAAATAGACTGCAAAGATACATGCTCATCTAACGCCTGCTGGAGTGTAAGAGTGTTCTGATTTTAAAATTAATTACCATGGCTTAAAAATGTGCCTGCAAATTCACTGAAACTTATCCATTTGAAAGGTGGAAACTAATTCTCCTCCCTCTGAAGCAGCCTCAGTAACTCACCCTAACACGGAGGTTACGAGGGTGGTGCCACTAAGTGGCTTCTGAGGCTAGATCATAAGGAGTTTTGCCTTTCCTTTCTCTCTGGTAGCTCTGGAGGAATCGGCCGGCCCTTGACTTGAGGACACTCAAGCAGCTCTCAAGGGAGGACCACGTAGAGAGGCACTGAGGTCTCCCACCAACCACGGACCATGACCTGCCAGCAAGACCTCCTTGCGCCTTCAGATGACCACAGCACTGCTGGCACTCACCTGGACCTCACAAGAGACCTGGAGCCCCCACCACCAGCTAAGTCGCACCCACATTCCTGGCCCACAGGGAAGGCCAGAGGTAAATGTTTACTGATGTTTTATGCCACCTACATTTTCAAGAAATTTGTTTGATAGCAATAGGCAACACACATGCCAATCTCCCTCTAGAGAGAAGTGGGGAAAAAATGGTTGAAGAAGGGAACTTCCATCTTTTACCACACTTTCTACATTTTTACATTATATATTTTAGGATTTTTTTTTTTTTTTGTCATTGACATTTAAAGAAAGGAAAATAGGGTTTGTGCTGAAGCTCAGTGGTAGAGTGCTTGCCTTGCACATGTGATCCTTAGCACCACATAAAAATGAATAAAGATATCGTGTCCATCTACAAATAAAAATATTTTAAAAAAAGAAACAAAGTTCAGTTTAATTATATTTAAAATATTTTTTTCTGATTTAAAAAGCAACACTAGTTAAAAAAAAAAAAAAACAGTTGGAAGACAGGCACAATCCAACTGTAGGATGTACAATAAGGCTATGATAATTCTAGTGGTGTGGAATGGAGAAAGAATGCACATACATCGATGGAATAGAATAGACAGCCAGAAACAGACCCACATAAATAGAGCCAATGATATTTGACACAAGAGCTAAGGCAATTCAATGGAGACAGAATAGTGTTTTTTAAAAAAAATTGTGCTTGAAAAACTGAACAGTCATATACAAATAAATAAATAATCTAGATACACCCTTCACAAAACAATTACTCAAAGTTGATCATGGACTTAAATGTGAAACACAAAACTTCTATACATCAACAACAAATTTGCTGAGAAAAAAAAATCATGAAATCAATTCCATTCACAATAGCTACAAAAATAAGATAAAATACCTAAGAGTAAATTAATCAAGCAAGTGAAAGACCTACAAAACACTGAAAAAAGAAAACAAAGAGGGCACAAAAAGATAAAGATCTCCCATCTTCAGGGACTGAAAGAACATTGTTAAAATGTCTACACTATACAACATAATCTACAGATTTAATGCAATCTCCATCAAAAAACTAATGATATTCTTCACAGACTAGAAAAAACAATTCAAAAATTCACATAGAAGCTGGGGTGGTGATGCACACCATAAACCCAGCAACTCAGGAGGCTGAGGAAGGAGGATCACAAATTCAAGGCCAGCCTCAGCAACTTAGTGAGACCCTGTCTCAAAAATAAAAAAAGGTATGGGGTATAGCTCAGTGATAGAGCACCCTGGGTTAAATTCCCAGTATCTCGTGTACATGCAAAAAAATTCATGTGGAAGTACAAAAGACCCCAAGTAGGCAAAGGAATCTTGAGAAAAAAAAAAAAAAAACAAAGCTGGAGATATCATACTATTTGACTTCAAAACATGCTGGAAAGCTATAGTAATCAAAACAGCATGGCACCGAATGCTGTATAAAACAGACACACAGACCAATGGAACAGAATAGGGATTCAGAAAAAAAATCCACACATCTACAGCCAATTGATTCTTAACAAAGGCACCAAAAACATCTGTTGACATGAAGACCAATGGTCCAGAATAGAAGACACAGAAACAAACTTTCTTAATACTGTTAACTTGGATTAGACAAAGGCACCATAAACGTACATTGGAGAAAAGATAGCTTCTTCAACAAATGGTGCTGGGAAAACTGGAAATCCCTACATAGCAAAATGAAATTAAACCCCTATCTCTCACCCTGCACGAAACTCAACTCTAAGTGGATCAAGGACCTAGGCATTAAACCAAAGACCTTGTACCTACTAGAAGTAAAAGTAGGCCCAAGTCTCCATCATGTCGGTTGAGGAAACATTCCTCAACAAGACTTATAAAATGCAAGTGAAATCAAGAATCAATAAATGGGATAGTATCAACTAAAAGGCTACATCACAGTAAAAGAAACAATCAAGAATGTGAACCAAGAGCCAACAGAACAGGAGAAAATCTTTGCCACCTGTAGCTCAGATAGAGCATTAATCTCCAGGATATATGAAGAATTCAAAAACACCAAATAAATAAATAACTCAATCAATAATGGGCAAAGGAATTGAACAGGTACTTAACAGAAGAAGAAACACGACTGGTCAATAAAAATATGAAAAAATGTTCAACATCTCTAGCAATTACAGAAATGCAAATTAATACTAAGATTCCATCTTACTCTAGTCAGAATGGCAATTATCAAGAATACAAGTAACAACAAATGTTGGCATGGATGTGGGGGAAAAGGCACACTCATACATTGCTGGTGGGACTGCAAATTGGTACAACCACTTGGGAAAGCAGTATGGAGATTCCTCAGGAAACTTGAAATAGAATCACCATTTGATCCAGTTCTTCCACTCCAAAGGGCTCAAAATCAGCATACTATAGTGACTCAGCCACACCAATGTTTACAGCAGCTCAATTCACAATAGCTAAGCTATGGAACCAACCTAGGTACCCTTCAACAGATGAATGGATAAAGACAACGTGGTATATGTATACAATTGAATTAGCTATAAAGAAGAATGAAATTATGGCATTTGCTGGTAAATGGATGGAACTGGAGACTATCATGCTAAGTGAAATAAGCCAGTCCCAAAAAACCAAAGGCAAATGTTCTCTCTGATATGCAGATGCTAACACAAAATGGGGGCAGGGAGATAGGGAAGAACAGAAGTTCATTGAATTGGACAAAGGGGAATGAAAGGAAGGGAGGGGGATGAGAATAGGAGAGATAGTAGAATGAAGCCAACATAACTTTCCTTTGTTTGTATATGAATACAGGACCAGTGAAACTCCACATCATGTACAAACACGAAAATGGGAAGGTATGCTCCACGTATGCATATTATGTCAAAATACACTCTACTGTCATGTATATCTAAAAGGAACAGCAAACATCTGTTAGAGAAATGACAACCTCTTCAATAAATGGTGCTGGGAGATCTGGATATCCACATGCAGAAGACTGAAACCTGCCTGCTACCTCTCACCCTGTACAGGAAGCAACTCAAAATGGATTGAAGATCTAATGTAAGACCAGAGACACTGAAACTAATAGAAAAACACATACGGGTTGAAATACTTCAAGCATTGATACAGGCAATAATCTTCTGGTTAGGACCCGAAAAGCACAGGAAACAAAAGCAAAAATTGACAAATGATAGTGCACCAACTAAAAAGTATCTGCACAGCAAAGGAAATGATGTATCATCAGAGCAAAGAGACAACCTACAGAATGGGAGATAACACTTGCCAACTATTCATCTGGCAGAGGGTTAATATCAATAATACCTAAGGAACTCAGAAAATAACAACAAACCCCAGCAATTCTGTTTAAAATGGACAAATGGGCTGTGGGTGTAGTTCAGTGGTACATACTTGCCTAGCATGTGTAAGGCCCCCAAGTTCAATCCCCAACCCTGCAGGGAAGAAAAAAATGGGGTATGATTCAAAGAAACATTTCTAAAAAGAAGAAATGCATATATTTACAGCCTACAAATATATGAAAAAAAACACTCAATGTCATTAGCCACAGGGAAATGAAATCAAAACTACAATGAGATACCATCTCACTCACTGCACTTAGGATGGCTATTATAAAAATAACAAATCCTGGCAAGAATATAGAGAAAGAGGAATTCCTAGATACTGTTGGTGAGAACGTAGATTAGCACAACCATTATACAGAACAATATTGACGTTCCTCAATAAACTAAGAAAAAATCTACTACATGATCCAGATCCAGCTCTCCCACTTCTGGGTGTACAGCCAAAGAAAGTGAAATCAGCATACCAAAGAGACACCTGCATCATCATGTTTTATTGTGGTACTATCCACAAAAGCAAAGATATGAATCAGCCTGGGATCCATAGATGAATAGGATCTACAGATGAATAGATAAAGAAAATATATACAAACACAATGGAGTATTATTCAGCCACAAAGAAGAATTAAATCCTGTCATCTGAAGCAAAATGGTTGGAAGTAGAGAACAAGTTCTCTCTGTCTATCTATCTGTCTGTCTCTCTCTCTCTGTCATATACACACATGTGGAAGCTAAAAACATTAAAAAATAAATAAAAGACTGGGCACGGTGGTACATAACTGTAATCCCAGCAGCTCAGGAGGCTGAGACAGGAGGATGGAGAGTTCAAAGCCAGTCTCAGTAACTTAGTGAGGAACTTAGCAACTCAACGAGACCCTGTCTCTAATTAAAATATAATAAAGTGCTGGGGATGTGGCTCAGTGGTTAAGCACCCCTGGGTTCAATTATTCGTACCAAAATAAAAAAAGAAAGAAAGAAAGAGAGAGAGAGAGAGAGAGAGAGAGAGAGAGAGAGAGAGAGAGAGAGAGAAAGAAAGAAAGAAAGAAAGAAAGAAAGAAAGAAAGAAAGAAAGAAAGAAAGAAAGAAAGAAAGAAAGAAAGAAAGAGAAAAAGTCAACCTAGCTGGGGGCAGTGGCACACATCTGTAATATGTTACTTGGGAGGCTGAGACAGGAGGATCATAAATTCAAGGTCAGCCAGGAAAATTAGCAAGACCCTATCTCAAAATAAAAAATAAGAAGGGCTAGGGATATAGTTCAGGGGTAGAGCACACCTGGATTCAATCCTCAGTACTGAAAAAAGAATAAAAGCGAAATAGAACAGGGATTACTAGAGATTGGGTACAAGGGCAGGGAGATAGGTAGAAAAGGGAGGTTGGAGTGATCAGTGCCTGCTAGGTGAATGTTTGGAACCACACACTGAACTCCATGAATGTGGACAATTAATATGTGTTGATAAACAAATTAAAAAAAAAAAAAAAAAAAAACTTCTAGAAGAGAACGTAGGAGAAAAAGTTAGGTGACATCCAGTATATGATCCATTAAAGAAAAACTTAATATGTTACGCTTCATAACAATTAAAAATTTCTGCTTTACCAAAGACATAGTTAAGGGAATGAAAAGACAAACCACAGACTGGAAGGAAATATTTACAAAACACATATCTGTCAAAGGGCTTATATCCAAAATATGCAAAGAACCCTTAAAATTCAACAGGAAGAAAACAATCCAATTTTCAAAAGGGCACAGTATTGAGACAGTTCACCAAAGATGAAAGATGATACACAGATGGCAAATAAGCATATGAAAATATGCTGAATATCAGATGTCATTAAGGAACTGCAAATTAAAACGATGAGATACCAGCACTCCCAGAAGAGCCAAAATCCAGAACACTGACGTGCCAACTGCCAACAAAGACACAGAGCCACAGAAACTCATTCAAAATGCAAAATATTATGGTTGCTTCAGAAGAAGACGGTTTGGTAGTTTCTTTCAGAGAGAAACACAGTCTTACCATATGATCTAGTAATCATGCTCCTTGGGATTTATCTAAATGAGCTGAAAAAATATCATCACAAAAACCTGAACAAGGACGTCTATAACTGTTTTGTTCATAACTGCTGAAAAACTGGAAGTAACTGATGTCCTTCAACAGGTGAATGGAGAGATAAACGAGGCACATCAAGACAACAGAATATTACTCAGTGGTAAAAAGAAATGAGTGGGCTGGGGTTGTGGCTCAGTGGTAGAGCGGTTGCCTGGCATGTGTGACACCCTGGTTTCGATCTCAGCACTGCATATAAATAAATAAATAAAGTTAAACCAACAACTAAAAAAATAGTTTAAAAAACTTTTTAAAAAATGAGCTAGCAAGCTGGGGCTGTAGCTCAGTGACAGAGCACTTGCCTGGAACATGTGAGGCATGTTAACTTACATGCAACTATTTTTGGAGAATAGTGTTTCCTTGCTAAAAATGAGCCACCAGGTAGATGGGCTTTACATAGATTATACTCTCAAGATCCATGAGATTTTTTTTAAATGTTTGCAAAAATATTGGCAATAAATATTTTTTTTAAAAAATGAGCTATCAAGCCACAAAAAGACATGGAGGAATCCAAAGTGCATATTAGTAAGTGAAAGAAGCCGATTTGGTAAAGCTACATATTGTATGATTCCAACTATATGACATTCTGGAAAAGACAAAACCGTGGAGGCAGTGAAAAGATGAGTGGTGGCAGGAGTGGCAGTCGGGTGGGTTTAACAAGTGGAGCACAGGGGTCTACATGCGCTTCTGTGAGAGTCTATAATGGTGGACACGCGTAGAACATGCAACGGCAAGAGTGAACCCTACACTACGGGTGTCAGTTAATAATCATGTGTCAGAAGTGGTTCATCACTTGTTAACAAATGTCCCACACTAATGCACATGTGAACAGGGGAAGCCGTGGTGAGGGAGGGGGAGAGGAAGCAGGTGGGACCCTCTGTACTATCTGCTCAGTTCTCCTCCCACCTAAACCTGCTCCAAAACATCTATTAATTTTTTTTTAAAGTAACACTAGTCAATTGAAGGAAAAGAAATAAAATAATATAGCCACATGTCATCTCCATAGATGACAATTATCATTAACACTTAGGCATAGATCCTTCCAGTCTTTTTTCAAATCTCTATGTATATGTCTTTTTTTTTTTCAATAGCTGAAATCATTCTGCTAAACCCATTCTGAAGGTTTATAGTCTGGTTTCAGTTTGGATTTTTAACCACAAAAAAAAAAAACCAGCCCGTATAAAACATCAGTGATACCAAAAACAGATTCTAGAGGGGCCAGTTGCTATGGGAATAATTGAAAATAAATTTTGGTTCACACTACACCCTGCTAATGTACTGACCAGAAGGAAGGAGAAATATTTGGAGAAACTTAGAAGAGCAGCCAAGAAAACTTCTAATCAAAAAGAAAGAAAATGCATCAGACTAGTAGGATTTCAGAGAGGCCAGAAGGATTGCCCTGCAATTTAACTGTGCAGTTTCAGCAACTGTGAAGACACCCGGGAATCAGGGACTAGAGTGGGTGCTTTCTCCCTCAACTGACAGTTTGGCAGGCAAAGGCCAGTAAGTCTCCCTCAGTATCGGGGCCCCGGTGTAAGATGGTTCAAGGCCAAGGGGAAAAATCGCCCTTCCCTCCCATGTACATGTTCCAAACAGCAAGCCACAAGAACCAGGCTTCAGGTGAGCAGTGTGGATGCCACCGTGGCCCTGAGTACTGGAGTGGCCCTTGGGACCTCTTCTGTACAGGAGTTAACTGTTAGGTGCTGGATCGTGGGGCATCCTGGAGATTCTGAAGAAGGGCCCACAATGCCACAGGGTAGGGACATTCAAGGAATTTACGGAAGCTGCAATTCTCCAACAGAACAACTATGGTGTTTAAATAAATGAGGAGGCCAGACCAGCGTATACTAACCGAATTCTAACCTTTCCACACCAGCACTGTGATAAAAGATAAGACTGCTTAGGACACACATCAGGTGTAGCCTAGAAGGGGAAAAGCAGAGTTGCCATCATGGAGTGTAAAAACAGGTTTGCTTCCCACATCAGGGATCAGCTCAGCTGTAGTGACAAAGAAGCCTAATTTTAAACCCAGCTCTGGCAAGCAGACCCACAAATAGGCTCTTTGAGCCTCAGTTTCCTCATCTGCAAAATGGGTATAGCTGTTCTTACTTTAAAATGTTCTGATAAAAATGAAACAAGAGGGCTGGGGATATAGCTCAGCACAGGGCACTGAGTTCAATCCCCAGCACCACAAGAAAAAGAAAGAAAGAGTTAAATAAGCTAAGCCACGTAAAGTGCCAAGCACCATGCAAGTGTTTCAAATGCAGCTACCATCCCCACCTGTACAGGTCACGGTCCATGCTGTGTGTTTTGTTTTGTTTTGTTTTAAACACAGCTAGGGACTCCATCTTTCTTTCCTCATCCATAATCCAGATGAGCTGTGTAGTCATACTGTCATATAAAGACAGGGTCCCTGAAGTGAAAAACATCAATTAGTGGCCTTTTTTCCAGTGTTCTAGGAATAGTTCTGCATTCTGGAGAGGAGCAAAGTTGGTCTTGATACCAAAACAGAGCAAATCAGAAAGCTGCAGGGTTAGGACACTGTGGGTAAGAGCTTGTCACTCAAGGCCTAAGGCAGTAGGGTTGAGTTGCCAAGCATCCTCAAGGCTGAGGAAAACCCAGGGTTAGGTTAAATAGTGATGGACTGCTTATAAAGACGGGATACATCTCCACAGGGGCAAAACTATACCTGGTTGGTTGTTTTCATTAAACTTAGTGAATGGATGCATATTTTTATTTTGAAAAAATAATTTAGCACAGAAAACCATAAATCATCAAGCATATATCTGTCCCTACCTCCCAGAAATTGTTAATATTTGTTGTATTTACATAAAGTCCTTCATTCACAGTGCGAAAGATCAAACCCAGAGCCTCACACACTCTAAGCAAGCAAAGTCCTTAAAAAAAGAAAAAAAGGCAGATAAAATTAAAGTCTATTTATCTTCTCTTCACCCATATATTTATTTCTTGCCCAGTCTTCTAATCACTGTTATCAATTTAATCTCTATCTGTGTACTTCAGCTCATTCTTTTAATCTAAGTTTTCTGAATTTTGTTTTAAAAAGGAAAGGAAAGGAAACAGAAAAAGTGTGACGTGAAAATGTGTGTGTGAAAAGAGACTTTGTGAATTCGCACCAAGACATACCCACTCACCTGATCAGGAACGGCCCACACTAATTGTAGGTACAACCCGTGGCGGGAGGATCGTCTCCAGATTCATACCTATCAACATTCACAATGCAGTACAGATCCACAGGATAGGCCACATACCGAACCCTGAGGGGCTTACCTGGGTCCAGGTGGGTGAAAGAGCCCACCACAAAGTCCAGCGTGGACACGGCCAGCAGGAACAGCAGTAGTAGCTGGAGTCGAATGATCCATTTGACACCCGCTAGGTTGATCCCCAGCAAGGCCAAAAGCACGGCAACTGAAATTCCTCGCACAGCCCAGATATTCCTGAGGCCCAGCAAATCCGAGATGGACTCAGCAAAGCCAGTGATGTACATGGCACCTGCAACACACTGCCAGCCATTCCAGATGAGAAGAGCCTGCAGGCAGAGAAGCCGCAGGAGCCCCTGGGCAGACCACCTGCACGGAGCACCCTGCTTGCCCCAACAAGACAAATACTGGCGCCAGCCCAGGCTCAGCAGCAAGGAAACAGCACAGGATACCCTGCCCTTCTCGCCTGGGAATCTGCCTCAGGCCCCATTTCTATGTCCATGTCTTGACCAAGGGGAGAATGAGCGCTGAGCCCAAGCTGAGAGCCAACTGCCGGAGGTAACAAAGATGAAGAGGGTATGAGAGGAAAGGGCGGGGAGGCTGGGTGGAAGAGGCCTTTGGATGTCTCTGTCTGCACTATTCAAGAACTAAATCTAGAACAAGAACAAGCAGGGGGTCCCCTCTTCAGAGCTACGGCAGGGCACTGTGGCAAACCAGCGTTTCCACATTTCTTTGTAGGTTAATATTATTTCTGAAATTATCTAAAACTTGGAAAAAGGAAAAAAAAGGGGACGGCACATCTTTGCAAGGTCATATGTTACAAAAGCTACCCAAGGAAATCTAGGTGAATGTACTCAGTTCAACTTACTTTTCACTATTGATTAAACGTACTAAATGTCCCAGACTTAGTAAAGTTACATGTTAACTTATAGATTTTTTTTTTCTAGTAGAAATACAAGTAACTTTTATCCAGGGGAACAGATAGCCCAAAAGATTAGAGTTTGTTGTACGGCAAGACATCAACTAGCTTTGGATCTCACCCAGCAACCTTGTCCTTGTCTTTATTTGGTAAACTGCCCATGAATCTGTGGGTTGATCTCCATCCGTCTAACATCCACACCTAGCTTCTCCCTGCTCTTCATCCTGTTGGCTCCTCCACTGATGGAGGAGTTAAAAGCTCGTTTTATATTTGCCTCTGAGCCATGATTTTACTTTTGGGGGGAAAATATTTGAAAGATAAATCAAGAGTTGAAAATCCCACCTGACTTTGCCTAATCCTCAGTCTTAGCCCCCTTCACTCCTCAGGTTCATCCCTTCACGGGCCCCAGAGTCAGCGGTCACTCTCATCCCTCTTGCCCTGCTCTTGTCATTCCCCCAGGGAACAAACCCGTAGGGCCTCATTGGAGACACCCCTTTCCATCAAACCTTTCTTCATCTCCATTTTCTGAACAAACGTTATGCTCACTGCCAGTTCCATTCAATTCATTATCTGCGTCCACCTCCTATATAGCATGTATAGAAGTAATACAGTAACATTCAGCGAACCACTACCAGGAATGCAAACATCTTCAAAAAAAAAAAAAAATAGCTGATTTACACCTCTTCAAGTCCCCTGCATTTGCTAAGTATGTCACAAGCATCCAAGGAATATTTTGTGATGGGCTGACTGAATAAAAAGTGCTTTGGGAGGCAGGCACTGCTAAGCCCCAGCCCTGCCGTGCAAAGGCCAGGAGGGTGACACAAGCTCTGTATCTGAGGGGAGCTCACACACACGGCACAAGGCCCCACTCGTCACTGAGAATATTCAGCATACACCATTTTTGTCGATGTTCTCCAAAATCTACGCACTTAGCTTAGACAGTTATTCCAGCCCTCCCAGAGTCCCATAACAGCAGGCATCTCTGTCCACATTAGAAATGGGGAGGAAATACAATTATTTCTGATAGAAAGAGGTAGAGAGGGCAGGAAGAGAAAGAGAGTGACTTGTGTTTGCCTACATTCACCTCAGAACTCAGATTTTCTTTTAACTTAACACTAAGAGTGTGGTGGTGCTAAGAATGCTATGTCATTAGCATTTGGCCAGGTCAACAGGAGTTTTCATGGTCATATTTATCTGAATTTAAAAACCAAGTGACGGGCTGGGGATACAGCTCAGTTGGCAGAGTGCTTGCCTTGCAAGCACAAGGCCCCGTGTTCAATCTCCAGCACTGCAAAAATAAGTAAATAAATAAATAGATAAATAAATAAATAAATAAATAAATAAATAAATAAAATAAAAACCAAGTGACAAGAATGGAGTAATAATGATCATTTGTATGGGCAACACCTTCCCAGGTATCCCATGTCACCCACATGCCTCTGCCAGAAGATGCCAGAACTTGAATGTGACCATTTGCATCTGGAGCAAATTCCAAAATTTGCAGAATATACTTGCTTACATGAGGGGGCCCAAGCTGTACATACCACTTATGTTTCCAGTAATTCCAGTAGAGCCCTCTTCGGGGTTTGCACCTATATGCTTTTTAGCTCAAGTTGCCACAACAGCTCTCTGGGATGCTTGAAAGACCTTTTTGGTGGTTAGGTACATATACTATGAAGCCATGTAAGGCCAAACCCTGTGTGAATTGGGAAAGTCTCTCAAACTCTGTGTGCCTCATTTTCTCACCTGTGAAACACAGATAATAACAGTACTGACTTCAGAAGGTTATTGGGATGATTAAATGCAATAATTTGTACAAAGCCCTAGACAAATATCTGACTCATACTTGGAGTTAATAGAAATAATAACTATTGGCATTATCATTGTGACTTTATTAGTAGCTACCAAAGAAGAAGAAATAGGGACTAGCTTATAAATACCATAAAACACTTTGCTAATGCTGAATAGATGATGGTAATGCCACTGGAAAGTTGCAATATAAGTTGTAAATAAGGATTCTTGAAGTCAAAGAGACTGGCTTGAAGGAGAAGAAATGGAATTTTCAAGATGGCAGACTAGAGGGTGGCTGCATTTCATGTTGCTCCAGGACTCAGGATTCAAGAAGAGGAGATATTGATAGACTTGGGACCAACTCAAAGCCACTGGGTGAGTCTCTCCCGTTGGGGAGGCGTCCCGGATGGGGCGCTAGTCCCGGAACGCAGGGAACTTTGTGAAGTAGAGCTGCCCAACGAGACACCCCTCCCCCCACTGGAGCAGTGAACCCAGACAACTGGGAGCATCGTAGAGGAGGCTGCTCAGCACAGCGCTTGGACTCGGAGCAACCACTGGGGCTCTGGGCGGCAGCCCAGAGGAGGAGCTGCGTGACGAGCTGTTTGGACTCAGAGAGACCGCTCCTGAACACCGGGGGGCTGCCTGGAGGAGGAGGAGGAGCGCAGCAGGTTGCTTGGACTCGGAGTGACTGCCCACGGCTACGGGCGGTTGGTGGGAGAAGGAGGAGTACAGTGAGTTGCTTGGACTCCTAGTGACCACACCAAAACACTGGGTGGCTGCCTGGAGGAAGAGGCATGCGGCAGGTCACTGGGACTCGGAGCGACTGTATGGAGCTCCAGGTGGCTGCTCAGAGGAGGGGCCACATAGCCAGGCGATTAGGTGCAGAGCAGGGTCCGAGGACCTAGGAGGCTTCCTGGTGGAAGAGCCACACAGAGACAAGCTGAGAGGCGGAGCGAAGATTCCAGGACTGTGGGCAGATTCTCTGAGGAGAGGCAGCCTAAGGAGACTCGTCTGCGAAGGGTGAGGCTCCCAGGCCCAGGAGGTAGGTCCGGGCCCCTGTGAATGTTGCAGAGGAAGGCAGCCCAGCCCAGGTGGTAGTTGTGGATTGAAGGGAACCTCTAGGAGGGGAGCTGACCAGTGAGACCTCCCCACCGGGTGAATCTTCCCCGCCGGGTGAGGTTTTCCCACAAGGACGGTAAAACCAGAGACACAGGCCCAAACAGGCCTTGCCTCAGCCCGCAGCCTAGTTCCCCTTTGGATGACCATTGGTCAACAAGTGGAGGCACCTCTGCCCACTAGCAGGGAATATACCCCACCTGAAGGCCACCACCCCTAGAGAGGCAGCTTCCTTGTGGAGCACCGCATTATCAACTTCCTCCAAGACTTCAGCCTACTGAAGGCTAAGGGGGGATATACTAGAAATCTTCAGAGACATTATAAGTCAATAGAGGAAATCTGCAATATCTCAGCGGTCCACTGATACATGAACAATATGAGAAAACAAGGGAAGAAAAAGCCCCAAACAATCTAGATGTTACATCAATAAAACCCAATGACAGCATGGCAGAAGAAATGACAGAAGGGGAGCTCAGAATGTACATAATTAAAATGATCAGGGAAGCAAACGAGATGAAAGAGCAAATGGCAGGCATTGAATGATCGCACCAATCGACAGTTAAAAGAGCAAATACAGGAAGCAAAAGATCATTTCAACAAAAAGTTAGAGATATTGAAAAAAAAACAAACAGAAATCCTTGACATGAAGGAAACAATAAACCAAATTAAGAACTCCATAGAAAGCATATCCAATAGGATAGAACACCTGGAAGACAGAACCTCAGACATTGAAGACAAAATATTTAACCTTGAAAACAAAGTTGAACAAACAGAGAAGATGGTAAGAAATCATGAACAGAATCTACAAGAACTATGGGATATCATGAAAAGGCCAAATTTAAGAATTATTGGGATTGAGGAAGGCTTAGAGAAACAAGCCAAAGGAATGAACAATTTATTCAATGAAATAATATCAGAAAATTTCCCAAATCTGAAGAATGAAATGGAAAATCAAGTTCAAGAGGCTTATAGGACTCCAAATATACAAAATTACAACAGGCCCACACCAAGGCACATTATAATGAAAATACCTAACATACAAAATAAAGACAGAATTTTAAAGGCTGTGAGAGAAAAGAACCAAATTACATTCAGGGGGAAACCAATACGGATATCAGCAGACTTTTCAATCCAGACCCTAAAAGCTAGAAGGGCCTGGAACAGCATTTTTCAAGCCCTGAAAGAAAATGGATGCCAACCAACAATCATACCCAGCAAAACTTACCTTCAAATTTGATGATGAAATAAAATCCTTCCATGATAAACAAAAGCTAAAAGAATTTACAAAAAGAAAACCAGCATTACAGAACATTCTCAGCAAAATATTCCATGAGGAAGAGATGAAAAACAAAGAAGCAAATCAGCAAAAGGAGGAATTATCCTAAAAGAATTGTCAAATAAAGGAGGAAACAAGTCATGTCAAAAAAAATAAATAAATAAAATAAAATAAATGAACCAAATGACCGGGAAACCAAATCATATCTCAATAATAACCCTGAATGTTAATGGCCTGAACTCATCAATCAAAAGACATAGACTGGCAGATTGGATTAAAAAGAAAGATCCAACAATATGTTGCCTGCAAGAGACTCACCTCATAGAAAGAGATACCCATAGACTAAAGGTGAAAGGATGGGGGAAAACATACCATGCACATGGACTCAGCAAAAAAGCTGGGGTATCCATCCTCATTTTAGATAATGTGGACTTCAAGCCAAAGTTAGTCAGAAGGGATAAAGAAGGACATTTCATACTGCTTAAGGGAAGCATAAATCAGCAAGATATAACAATCATAAACATCTATGCCCCAAACAGTGGCTCATCCATGTATGTCTAACAAATCCTTCTCAATTTCAGAAACCAAATAGACCATAACACAATAATACTAGGTGATTTTAACACACCTCTCTCACCACTGGACAGATCTTCCAAACAAAAATTGAACAAAGAAACCATAGATCTCAATAACACAATCAATAATTTAGACTTAACAGACATTTATAGAATATATCATCCAACCAAGAGCGAATACACTTTCTTCTCAGCAGCACATGGATTCTTCTCTAAAACAGACCATATATTATGCCACAAAGCTAATGTTAGCAAATACAAGAAGATAGAGACACTACCTTGTATTCTATCAGATCATAATTGATTGAAATTAGAAATAAATGAAAGAGTAAAAAACAGAAACTACTCCAACACCTGGAGATTAAACAATATGCTATTATAGGATGAATGGATAACAGAAGATATTAGGAAGGAAATTAAAAAATTCTTAGAGGTAAATGAGAACAAAGAAACATCATATCAAAATCTCTGGGACACTATGAAAGCAGTACTTAGAGGGAAATTTATTTCATGGAGTGCATTCAATGAAAGAAGTAAAACTCATCAAATAAATGACCTAACACTACAGCTCAAAGCCCTAGAAAAAGAAGAACAGACCAACACCAAAAGTAGTAGAAGACAGGAAATAGTTAAACTCAGAGCTGAAATCAACGAAATTGAAACAAAAGAAACAATACAAAAAAATTGACAAAATAAATAGTTGGTTCTTCGAAAAAATAAACAAAATTGATAAACCTTTAGCCACACTACCAAAGAGAAGACGAGAGAAAACCCAAATCACTAAAATTCGGAATGAACAAGGAAGTATCACAACAGACACGATTGAAATACAAAACATAATTAGAAGCTATTTTGAAAATCTATACTCCAACAAAATAGAAAATTCTGAAGACATCAACAGGTTTCTAGAGACATATGAATTGCCTAAACTGAACGAGGACATACACAATTTAAATAGACCAATTTCAAGTAATGAAATAGAAGAAGTCATCAAAAGCCTACCAACAAAGAAAAGTCCAGGACCAGTTGGGTTCTCAGCCCGAGTTCTACAAAACCTTTAAAGAAGAGCTCATTCCAATACTTCTCAAAGTATTCCAGGAAATAGAAGAGGAGGGAACCCTCCCAAACTCATTCTATGAAGCCAATATTACCCTGATACCTAAACCAGACAGAGACACACTGAGGAAAGAAAATTTCAGACCAATATCCTTAATGAACATCGACGCAAAAATTCTCAACAAAATTTTAGCAAATCACATAAAAAAAATATTAAAAAGATAGTACACCATGATCAAGTGGGTTTCATCCCAGGGATGCAAGGTTGGTTCAACATCAGGAAATCAATAAATGTAATTCACCATATCAATAGACTTAAAGTCAAGAATCACATGATTATTTCAATAGATGCAGAAAAAGCATTTGATAAAATACAGCACCCCTTCATGCTCAAAACACTAGAAAAAATCGGGGTAGTGGGAACATTCCTTAACATTGTAAAGGCCATCTATGCTAAGCCCATGGCTAATATAATTCTAAATGGTGAAAAACCAAAAGCATTCCCCCTAAAAACTGGAACAAGGCAGGGGTGCCCTCTTTCACCGCTTCTATTCAATATCATCCTTGAAACTCTAGCCAGAGCAATTAGACAGACCAAAGAAATTAAAGGGATACGAATAGGAAAAGAAGAACTCAAACTATCCCTATTTGCTGATGATATGATTATATACTTAGAGGAACCACGAAATTCCACCAGAAAACTTTTAGAACTCATAAGTGAATTCAGTAAAGTAGCAGGATATATCAATGCACATAAATCTAATGCATTTTTATACATAAGTGATGAATCTTCAGAAAGAATAATTAGGAAAACTACCCCATTCACAATAGCCTCAAAAAAAAAATAAAATACTTGGGAATCAATCTCACAAAAGAGGTGAAATCCTCTACAATGAGAACTACAGAACACTAAAGAAAGAAATTAAAGAAAACCTTAGAAGATGGAAAGATCTCCCATGTTCTTGGATAGGAAGAATTAATATTGTCAAAATGGCCATACTACCAAAAGTGCTATACAGATTCAATGCAATTCCAATTAAATCCCAATCTATTTCTTACAGAAATAGAGCAAGCAATTATGAAATTCATCTGGAAGAATAAGAAACCCAGAATAGCTAAAGCAATCCTTAGCAGAAAGAGCGAAGCAGGGGGTATTGCAATACCAGATCTTCAACTCTACTACAAAGCAATAGTAACAAAAACGGCATGGTATTGGTACCAAAATAGAAAGGTAGATCAATGGTACAGAATAGAGGACATGGACACAAACCCAAATAAATACAATTTTCTCATACTAGACAAAGGGACCAAAAATATGCAATGGAGAAAAGATAGCCTCTTCAACAAATGGTGCTGGGAGAATTGGAAATCCATATGCAACTGAATGAAACTAAACCCATATCTCTCACTGTGCACGAAACTAAACTCAAAATAGATTAAGGACCTCAGAATCAGACCAGAGACCCTGCAGATTATAGAAGAAAAAGTAGGTCCAGATCTTTAACATGTTAGCTTAGGACCAGACTTCCTCAACAGGACTCCCATAGCACAAGAAATAAAAGCAAGAATCAATAACTGGGATAGATTCAAACTAAAGAGCTTTCTCTCAGCAAAGGAAACTATCAGCAATGCGAAGAAAGAGCCTACAGAGTGGGAGAATATCTTTGCCAATCATACTTCATAGAGCACTAATCTCCAGAATCTATAAAGAACTCAAAAAAACTCTACACCAAGAATGCAAATAACCCAATCGACAAATGGGCAAAGGAAATGAACAGACACTTCACAAAAGAAGATCTACAAGCAATCAACAAACATATGGAAAAATATTCAACAACTCTAGTAATAAGAGAAATGCAAATCAAAACCACCCTAAAATTCCATCTCACCCCAATTAGAATGGCGATTATCAAGAATACAAGCAACAACAGGTGTTGGCGAGGATGTGGGGAGAAAGGTACAACTCATGCGTTGCTGGTGGGTCTGCAAATTAGTGCAGCCACTCTGGAAAGCAGTGTGGAGATTTGTTAGAAAACTTGCAATGGAACCACCATTTGACCCAGCTATCCCACTCCTTGGCCTATACCCAAAGGACTTAAAATCAGCATAGTACAGAGATACAGCCACATCAATGTTCATAGCTGCTCAATTTACAATAGCCAGACTGTGGAACCAACCTAGATGTCCTTCAATTGATGAATGGATAAAGAAACTGTGGTATATATATACAATGGAACATTACTCAGCCATAAAGAATGATAAAATTATGGCATTTGCAGGCAAATGGATGAAATTGGAGAATATCATGCTAACTGAGATAAGCCAATCTCAAAAAACCAAAGGACGAATGATATCGCTAATAAGTGGATGATGACACATAATGGGGGGAGAGAGGGTTAGTGTTAGGGTTAGAGTTAGGGTTAGGGAGGGGGGCAAGAATGGAGGAAGGAAGCACTGTATAGAGGGAAAAGAGGGGTGGGAGGGGTGGGGGAAGGGAAAAATAACAGAAGGAATCAAACAACATTACCCTATGTAAATTTATGATTACACAAATGGTATGCCTTTACGCCGTGTACAGACAGAGAAACAACATGTATCCCATTTGTTTACAATAAAATTTTTTTTAAAATGCAAAAAAAATGAGAGAGTAAAAGGAAGTATTTAATATAAAGAAATATAAAATTGAAGAATTAGAAGAACAATAACAGAGAAATGGCACAAAAATCAAAAGCTGGCCCTATAAGAAAATCAATAAAATAGATAACCCCTGGCAACGTGATTAAAAAGAAAAGAGAGAATGCAAAAATGTAGACTATTAGGAATGAAAAAGGAATAAAACTACTACCACAGAAAAATTAAACAGAGGACAGAAATGTGCCCATAAATTAGGTATGTTCATATTATTTGATATTCAGTAAGTATTATGCTCATAAAGTACTAGTTGAAAGCACTGACCTAGGGGAATATCTGACTTCGGGTTAAGTGAGGCCCCCCCCATTTTTATAAAAATAAGCAAGTTCTTCAAAAACCCACAGGTGTGAGACTGGAGTGGTGGAAGACAACACAAGCTGTTGACGCTGGCTACCTTGGGTGGAGGCAGCTCACTTTTCCTTACATTATGTCTGATGCGTTAACCGACCACAGTGTAAGATCATTTTGCCATTTTATAAGAATTCATAAAGGAAAAATAAAAACAAACATACTAAGAGTACCATTATGTTTATGCAAAAACTACCTTCGGGTACCCTGCAGCCCAGTCATCTATGTTCAGAGAAGTAGCCCAGAACTGGAGGACTTCACCACACCTGGCTCAAAACAGCCATCTCAAGACTGGTCTGAGCTCGGCCACAAGGTATGGACGCTCAGTGACTGCCAGGCCTTCCGCACAGCAAGCCAACTACCCTAAGCAGGTCTACCTTCCTAGCTGAACACCACTCTTTCTTGGAAAGCATTCTTGGCAATTGGTATAAACATCTCTAGTGGTTGTTTTTAGTTTTTAAATTTTCTGGCAGTAACAGGGATTGAATTCAGAAGCATTTTACCCCTGATCTACATCCTGGGCCATTTTTATTTTTTAAATTTTATTTTATTATTTAAAAAAAATTTTTTAGTTGTCAATGGACTTTTATTTTATTATTTATTTATATGTCGCGCTGAGAATCAAACCCAGTGCCTTGCACGTGCTAGGCAGGTGCTCTGCCACAGAGTTCCAGCCCCAGGCCCTTATTCAAAAAAAAAGCAGAGGGAAGGAAATAACAAAGACTAGAGCAGAAATAAATGAAATAGAGATCAGAACAATAGCAGAGAAAATCAACAAAATAAAAAATTGGTTCTTTGCAATCTTTATCTGGACTGATGTACAAAAAAAGTGAGAAGATCCAAATCATTAAAATTAGGACTGAAAGGGATAGATAGAGAGGATTATAAAACAAAGATAGATAGGATTATAAGGGAATCTGTAAATAATATGTCAGTATGATAATCTAGATGGAACAGACACATCCCTAGAAAGACACAACCTTCCAAAGCTAACTCCAGAAGGAATAGAAACATGAAATATGCCCATGTAAGTAGAGATTAAATTAGAAGTCAAAACTTTCTAAAAGAAAATCCCATCACCTCACGGCTAAATTCTACCCAACATTTAGAGAATTAATATCAAACTCTTTCAAAATAGTAGGAGAGAAGGGAACACCTCCCAACTCACTCTGTGAGGTCAGTATTAGCCCCACTCCAAAACCAGACAAAGACGTCACACATAAAACTACAGACCAACGTCCCTCATGAATATGCACAAAAAGTCCCCAACAAAATACTAGAAAACCAAATCCAGTAGCACTTACAGGATTAAACAGACACCACACCCTGCTCAGAGACTGCAGCCTGGGGGAGCTTCAGACAGAGCAGAGGCGGGAGGAAGACACTGAACAGAGGCACTCCAAGGTTTCTGACGAGGCCCAAATGGAAAGAGGGCAGAACAGCAGAGCAGCTGACACACAGGCTTCTCGGGTGTGGCTGCCAGGGCTGAGGAAACACCTTTCTGGGATTTCCTTCCAAATCAGCCCCCCTAAGGGAGACTCAGTGAACCAGTGTCCTCTCTCTAGCCTGGGTGTTCAGAACTGGCACCTGCTTCTAGAAGCTGGCTTGTCACCTGCCCAGGGAGTGGGGAAAGCAAGGACTTCTGTGTCCAGCCTGCAGCCCACTTAGCTCTGCAATAGCAGAGCCATGCACAAATCCTCAGGGGAAATAAGGTACTCCAGCCACTTACTATTCACCTCTCAGGCACTCGTTTGAATATCTCCCAAAATGCATGGAATCAGAAATGTTTCTGATTTCAGAATTTTTCTGATTTTGGTATGTTTGCACAGATTTCATGGGATGAGCATCCGAATGTGAAAATCTGAAATCAGATGTTTCAAAATCTGAAACTTTTGAGCAAATAAATCGAATAAATTTAGATTTTGGAGCATTTTGGATTTTGAATTTTCAGATTAAGGATGGCCAACCTATACTATTCTTAAAGAACTTTCTCTGGTAAAAGTACTTGCTCTTTAAGAGTCAGTGACAACCCATCTGCCTTCCATGCACCTGTCCTAGACAGAAAGACACGTGCGGGCGCATGTGCGCACACACACACACACACAC
The DNA here is from genome assembly GCF_902686455.1 of Sciurus vulgaris. Lineage (NCBI taxonomy): Eukaryota > Metazoa > Chordata > Mammalia > Rodentia > Sciuridae > Sciurus > Sciurus vulgaris. The sequence continues at coordinate 75,090,005 of NC_136470.1, forward strand.
ACACACACACACACACACACACACTGCTTTGTGCTGTTAGAGAATCAGATGTACTTTTGATGAAATCCCTTACCTGTGCTGCCTAAAAATAAAAGAAATAAAACCAGTGCTTTCCTTGAGGAGACTCTTGTATTCTTCTTTACACAATTCTTTAAGCTGTTTTTAAAACCACCTTTGGGGTACCATAAAAGCTTTTTCAATCTAAGAAATGCTTACAAAGAACTGCTACTTAGTGTCTACACTTTGTTTCCTCAGCATTAAGTCACCGCCCTGTGTTTGAGCTAAGAAAGCCTTAGAACTTCTCCCTGCTGGCTGGTTTTCAGGTGCCTTTGTCCATCCCAATGAGGTGGCCTCCTCATTGCTATTCTCCTCCTCAGACACGGCGTCCACACAAGGGCTCTTAGTATTCCTCTTAAGGTCACCTGAGTCATCAAATGTGTCTGAGAGCTCCAGCTTAGTTGAGAAGGGCCCGCTTCCAAGAAAGTCCCTTGACACAGGCAAAATACCCTCTCTTCAGCTCAAAAGCGCCCTGGTCCCAGGCCACATGGCTACCACCTGGGCTCCAGCTGCTACAGGGCACACCCTTCCTAGACGGACAGCAAGAATGGTGCTGGACCAAGCCCCTTGCCAAATCAGGAATCCATGAGGCCGGAGTGGGAACAGGAGCTCTGGACTAAGGAGTCAGGGATCTGGACCACAGCCCAGCCTGCTTGCCTATAAAATGGGGCCACTGTCCCCACCCTCATCTAACATCAGGTAGAAAGGAAGCAGAAGAGAAGATGGTGAGAAGAGAAGAAGCAGAGCGCAGGCAGGGGCGGGGTGTCGCGCTGTTGGCAACCTCACCTGTCCAAACACATAGAGCAGCCCGATGGTGCCTCCCATCTGCCCGCCGAGGACGGAGGAGATCATGGAGTAGACGCCGCCACTGCCAATGCCAACGTGCTCCCCGACGCCGATGCCAGACAGCACGGTAACAAGGGCCACAAGGATGACAAAGGACACCAGAAGCATGCCCATGAGCACACCTGTGTTTCCCTGCAGAACAGCAAGGAGCAAGATCAGGATGAGGAGCAGAGGCCTTGCCAGAGGGGCCCCTACTGGAGCACTAGCCACTTCCCCTCACCCTGTATCCACTAGAATGGGGGCACAGGCAGGGCAACCAGAAAAGGATAGAAGGCACCGCCAGAGCTAAGGCCCATGAGAAATTCTGGATGAACAGAAGGGTCCTTGCTTTACACTTTCCAGAGATTTCCCATCGCCTGCATAGTAAAGTCAAAGTACTCAGTATACTCGCAAGGCACCTTCTAACCTGTTACTCTGTGCCCTACACTACAGGGACATTCTTTGTCCCTGCCGCCCTCTTACCTACATGACTAGAATGCCTTTACTGCTCATTCTGCTTGTTTGCATCCTGGAAGACTCAGCGTTTAGGATTTCCTCCTCCAGGAGACATCCCTGTAACACTTCTGGGCTCCTCCAAGTATCCAGGGCTTAGTACTTATCACAGTACTTGCCATACTAAGTCTCTTCCCCAGTCAGCCCCTACCTCTAGCTGTCAGTCCCAGGAGAGCAGGATTCCCTTCATGCCCTTGGGGCTTAGCATATCCTCCACACAGTAGGTGCATACTCAATGCTCCTGAGTACATAGGCACACACACACACAGGCCCAGAGGGGCACACCTGTAGACAGACACATTTCAGTGTGAAAAGCAAGTGTCCTGGAGAGGAAATGGACACAGCACACACACACCTAAGGAGGAGAGGTCTGCCCAGAGCAGGGCCATGGAGGTACCGAGCAGCAAGGCTCTACTGTGTGGATGTTGGAGAGAAAACTAGGAGTGGGTAGGGCCAGGACAACCGCTGAGTGGCCTTAAAATGAGCTGGAGACATGTCCTGGAAATCAGGGGTGCCCTGTTCCCTGTTCACAAGATGATGTTCTGGGCTCCACCACTGGTCTGCGATGGGGAGAACAAGGACTGCAGGGGGTCAAAGCTGGAAAGACCTTTTACTCCCTACTCCCACTCACAGTATTCCTGATACCCTATCCTAGGAATTCCTACTGATTCTTACAAACATTTTTTGGAATATTTGCATTCTAACTCTTATATTAACTGTGAACTTCACATGGACCAATTTGGGTTTTTCTTCCCTGGCCAAATTTCTTTCTGCAAGGACACTGCCACCCAGTCGACCTAGAAGAAAGCCCTCCACCTCTCCTCTCCCACAGACCCCTGGGAGGAAGTTCTGGGACATACTGCTCATCTAGCTTTGGAGCTACCTGCAAGCGAGACCTGGCTGATGGGATGAGCTCAGGGTGATGTGCCGGCCCCCTGGTGAGCAAGCTTCACCTTTCCCCTTCACTTCTGGGACCTGTGCTTTCTCTCTCATGAGTTTTTCAAGGGTTTTTTAGCTTGAAGTACTGTGGGGTTTTTTTTTTGGTTTGGTTTTCGTTGTTGTTGTTAACTACCTCAAATTCCTTATGGGAATAAAGCCAAATAGAAATAAAATGTGGGAATGGGGGTGAGCTCAGTGGTAAAGCGCCTGCCTAGCATGTCTGAAATCCTGGATTCTATACCCAGAATCAAAAGAAAAGACAGAAAAAGAAAAGAAAGGCAAATGTGAGATGTTAAGGGCTGCATCAACGTGCAAGAAGACAGCCATAGCAATGCAGTAGACGTTACCCACACACGTCTTTGACAAAAGGGATGAGCCTCTGACCATCTGACCTAGCATGGAAGTGAGGAGCAAGGAAAGGGTCTCCTAGGGGACACTCAGGTCAAGAAAGGGACAAGCATCTGCAGAGGTAGGGCCCCGAACACAAACTGCATGCTGAGCACAAGCAGACACGGCATCTCCTCAACTGTGGCTACTGGGACTTTACCTCTGCTCAGTTTCCTCTTCTGTGAAATCAAGATAATATTTATCTTGTGGTTTCAGGAAATACCAAATCACAGGGGGATTAAACACATATAATGTACTTAGAATGCCATATGGCATATAAGGGTTTGATAAACTTTATTAGCTATATTCTTATTTTTCTATAAATCCTATGCCACTATTATTACTATTATTAATTATTATTATGCAGTTCATAATTACTCCACCTACTCGCTCTCCTCCTCCTTAGTGGCCAGAATGAAGCATGAAGATATCTGTGGCTCCCTCTGGGAACAGACCATCAACAGATGTGTGGGAATGTGCACAAAAACCCAACCACAGCCAGATGGTTCATATCACTGTTGGGATTTCTAGGGGCGGCAGCAATGAATGATTCTGGAGGTGAGACAGGGGCAGAAGAACTGAGAGGAGTCAACCACAATACCCACTTGCTTTGCCCCACTCCATCACCCCAGGCCCAGCTGCCCCCAGGCTGATGCCCTCAAACTATATGTGATTATGACATCTCAACATGCTGGGGACTAATTTTGCTGAATTGACACTTATAAGAAAATTACATAGGGTCATTTTTTTTTCCCTTTGTTCATGCCTGTAAATCGTCTGCATGTGAAAATAAAATATCCAATAACATCTTTAAGTTTTCATACCAGAATGACCACTTTTCCATTTTCCAAATTATAAGTATGCCTCCAAATTATTCTTTACAGTTTAAATCTTCCATTTAAAATATAGTAATTCTGGCATGATCTCTACCTATTTTCATTTTATGCCATTCCCTAGAAGCTCTATATTTGAAGCTCTATATTATTTTTGGCATTTCACATTTGCCTTTGTTTTCATGACCAAATATGAATTTTCAGGTAAAAATAATGTCAGAGCTGAAAATGAGGGATCATTTTAAGGCAAAAGGATGTATTTGTGTGGTAGACAAACTTAACGCCCCAGTGGTCACTGTCCCTTGGTGTTTCTGTCCTTGTGTAATTCCCCAGCCCTTTGGGTTTGGTCTGCACCAAATGATTCACTTTTTAAAGTATGAAAATATTTTGTCAGTCACTCAAAATGATCAAATTAGTTGAGATTTATTTCATAGTTTTTGAAGTGCAAAATTAAACATGCGCATACTTCCATTTTAGGCTATTTGTTTTATCCATGTAGTGACTTGCTTTTAATGATTGAAATACTGCAGAAATGACAGAATGTCACTTCTAGGATTAGGATAGTAAAAAGATTGTGGCTTCTGTTTCAGGCTCTTGCTGTCTTTCTCTCTTAGATTGCTCTCCCTTGTAGAAGTCTATTGCCTTATAATGAGGCAACCCAATGCAGACATCCACGTGATGAGGATCCAGGCCTGTCAATAACCACTCCCTGCCCCCAGATGAGACTTCAGAGAAGACCGTAGCCCTGAATGACAACTTGACCAAAGCCTTATGAGGACCTCAAGCAAGAGGCACCCAGCTAAAATTGCACCTGGATCCCCAAACCACAGACAATATAAGAGAAGACATATTTATTGCTTTAGTATTAGGGTAATTTTATATGCAATAATAATAACTAATGTAACTTGTACCTTCACTTTGGGGATGGAAATAATAGTTCTTGATAGTGATAAAAAAAAAAAAAAGAAAAGAAAGGGAGAGGGCTAAAAGGCTAAACACCTCTGCTTCCACCTTTCCATAACCATCCCTGCATGAAGCAGAGCTCAGGAATCCCAGGATGTCGCTAATCAGGCCTCCCCTGCCTTAGATGTCAGGTTGTTGGGCCTCCCTTGGACACAGGCTAGAGACTTATTGAGCAGTGAGGCGATCCCCACAGGAAGAGGAATAACGGGGCAGGTCCCCAAAGCCTGAGCCTGCCTGCCAAGATGAACAGTGTGAGCTGGGGCTATGTTTTCATAAGTCGGGGGCCCCCTTAAATTTGAAGGACTTGTGAGAGGCATAAATTCTTCACTTAAACACTAATTTGTTGACCCAACTAAGCTTTCTATGCATTAACAATAAAAATCTTCAGACTTACCCAGGTACAGTTAAGGCTGAACCCTGGGGCAAGGACTAGGGTGTGATAGAACAAGGGCTTAGGAAAATCTGGCCTTATCCAGACCTCCTGGGGGGGTTCAAGGACTCTGCATGTCCTACACCTCAGAGCTTTAACCTCCTGGAATATGCCCACAGCATGGTTCATTTCATGTGTCAACTGTGGTGACCAGTGGTTTAGTCAGACACTAGTCTAGATGTTTCTGTAAAGGTATTTTAAAGATGTAATTAAAAGTTTTTTAAGTTCTTTATAAACTTTGGAGATGAGTGCTCTATCTGAAGTGCATGTGGAAAAGATTTTCTCCCACTCTGTAGGCTCTCTTTTCACGTTATTGATTGTTTCCTTTGCTGAGAAAAAGCTTTTTAGTTTGAATCCATTCCATTTATTGATTTTTGCTTTTATTTCTTGCCCTCTGGGGGTCTTGTTAAGGAAGTCTGGTCCGAAGCCAACATGATGAAGGTTCGGGCCTACTTTTTCTTCTATTTGGTGAAGGGTCTCAGGTCTAATTCCTAGATCCTTTATCCATTTTGAGTTGAGTTTTGTACAGGGTGAAAGGCAGGGGTTTACAGCAGAAGATATACAGGTGATCAACAAATATATGAAAAAGGGCTCATCATCTCTAGTTATTACAGAAATGCAAATTAAAACCACCCTAAGATTTCACCTAACTCCAATTAGAATGGCTATTATCAAGAACACAAGCAATAATACAATAATAAGTATTGGCGTGGATGTGGGGGAAAAGGCACACTCATACATTGCTGGTGGAGTTGCAAATTGGTGAAGTCACTCTGGAAAGCAGTATGGAGATTCCAGAAAACTTGGAACAGACCCACCATTTGACCCAGCTATCCCACTCCTCAGTTTATACCTAAAGGATTTAAAATCAGCATACTATAGTAATGCAGCCACATCAATGTTCATAGCTGCTCACTTCACAATAGCTAGATTGTGGGACCAACCTAGATGCCCTTCGACTGATGAATGGATAAAGAAACTGTGGTATATAGACACAGTGGGATATTACTCAGCCATAAAGAAGAATAAAATTATGGCATTTGCTGGTAAATGGATGGAGTTCGAGAATATCATGCTAAGTGAAATAAGCTAAGTCCAAAAAAATAAAGGCCAAATGTTTTCTCTGATAAGTGGATGATGATACATAATGGAGGGGGGCGGGCAGGAGGGGCAAGAGAAGAATGGAGGAACTTTGGATGGTGTAGAGGAGTGGGTGGGGAAAGGTAAGATAGTAGACAGAGACAGACATTATTACTCTATGTACATGTATGATTACATGAATGGTGAGAATCTACCTTGTGTACAACCATTGAAATGAAAAGTTGTACCCCATTTGTGTACAATGAATCAAAATGCAACCTGTAAAAATAAAAATTAAAAAAAGAAAAGGAAAAAAAAGATGTGATTAAAATAATCAGTGGTCACAAAGTAAAGGAGAGTACCCTCCATAACGTGGGTGGGCCTCCTCTGACTAGTTGAAGACCATCAGAGCAAAGACTAGAGTTTCCCAAAGAAGAGATTCTGCCTCTAGGCTGCAATGTAGAAATTCTGCATGAGTTTTCCACCTTCAAATTGAAGACTTACCTGGTAATATATACCTCGTAAATGTGTATCTCCTATGGCATTGGCTCTGTTACTTTAGGAATATTCTATTCCTTCAAAGGCCCTCTCTTCCACCTGTTTAGTCCAACTCTCCCTTCAAGGCCTTTCACAACTGCACCTCTCTTCAGGAAGCTTTCCTGGACCCTTCAGTGAACACAGCATCCTTAGCCTCTTCCCCCCTTGAGGAATTTCATGCTGCTCTGATGACTTGACCCTGCCCACTACGGGAAGGATGAGGGGCAGGGTTCCTCAATCCCATTGGCGCTAGGAGTACTAGCATGCAAGAGGTGTTCACCTTTGGTTCTGGGTGGCCTATTTGGTCTACAGAAGTCCCACTGTGTGAGAAGACACAATAGGAAGGGCTGAGATGCACACCTGTAGAGAAGAATGCTTTTGCATAAGACAAAGGAAAAGACTCTTGTTCTCTGTGCAGAGAAAGACAAACTGACCCCAGGATCTGGTGCAGAGCAATCCATCCCCCAGAAGTAGGGAGCCTATACCTCTGACTAAGCACCCCCATGCGTGGTCACACATAGAGTCAGGAGAGTGAGGGAAGGCAACCTTGTGGGTGAGGAGCTGGCGCATTAGCAAGACACAAGGCAAGAAGAGAATAAGAAGGCCAGAGAAGGTCACAAGCTGGAAGCAAAACTGCCATCCATCTGACTCTCTGCCCAGCTCTAGTCCCACCCATGATGACCCCTGACTTCTTCATGTAATCAGATCCATGGTGAGGCTTCCATTGGAACCTCTGAGCCCCAGGCGCACAGACTCTCAATTAAAGAGCAATGCCATGCTGGGCATGGTGGCACACACCTGTAATCCCAGCGACTTGGGAGGCTGAGGCAGGAGGATCATGAGTTCAAACCCAGCCTCAGCAAACTAGCAAGGCCCTAAGCAAATCAACAAGACCCCTGTCTCTAATTTAAAAATATTAAAAAGGACCGGGGATGTGGCTTGGTGGTTTTGTGCCCCTTTGTTCAATCTCTGATACAAAAAAAAAAAAAAAAAAAAAAAAAAAGAAGAGAGTATATGGAGAACAAAATGTATTCCAAAGACAGACAACCGGACCACTGCCCTATGTATGGATGGTGCTTCTCTAGGGAGGACTATTTGGGTTAATAATAGAATTGGAGGTCAGCATACTCCTGAATGCCCCGGGTCTCTTGCCTTCCACTGGTGCATCATCTGCAGGTTCTCTGCTCCTCCAAGGCAGCAGCAGCAAGGCAAGGAGGAGCCAGGGTAGAGCCTAGGGGGTGGGAGGTTAGATCTGCCTCTAGTCTGAACAAAAGGTATCAGGGTTCACCTGGAGAGCCTGCCCAGCTCACCAACATCTGGGTTTTCTGATCCTAACTAGCAATGAAGAGTTTGTACTTGCCTTAAAAAAAAAAAAATTAAAATCAGGTATATAACCACTAATAACATCATAACAATAACAATAAAATAATCATAACATAATCATAACAATAAAATAAATACATAACATAATCATAACAATAAAATAAATACATAAAAAGCAATGCCAGCTCTTCACTGTACTTACGTCCGGTCTCATATTTCAGGAGCACCTGTACTTCAGGAAACTGTTGCCTGCACTGAAGGATGCCAAGCATAACAGCTTTCCAGGTTGGGGACCCACAAGAGGCACCAGGGCCACCAGTTCATCACTTACCACCAGCCAGCCAGTCCTCAAGAACAGGACAACCCCAAAAATGTTGATCATGCAGGACGTGAACACGCCATCCCAGGTCCCAAACAGCACTGGCTCCCACACGAACAACTGGACCTTCCACCAGGGCTGGGGCTGGGCCAGGGCCCCCTGCCAAGACAGCACACTGAAGTCAGCTGAGCCACCACCAGGAGGGCCAGGAGGGAGGTGGACCAGGAGGAGGCAGGAAATCCAACTTTAAGAAGCCCCACCTTATGGTGCCAGGGCAGTCATGTGTTTTCAAAAGTGTGCACACACACTCTCACAAACACACACACTGAGGGTTTTGTGGTTTTTTTGTTTGGTACTAGGATTGAACCCAGCACACTGTGCCACTGAGCCACACTCCTGGGTCTTTTTGAGACAGGGTCTCCCTAAGCTGCTGAGGCTAACCTAGAGCTTTCAATCCTCCTGCCTCAGCCTCCCAAGTTGCTGGGATGACAGACATGTGCCAAGGTGCTTGGCACAGACACAGTTTTGCAGATTGACTCTACAACAGGATCACTATTCTCTACAAACAGTAGGGACTGCTGTACCCATGTGTAGCAGAGACTAGTTCTTCAACAAACCTGACTTCCTTTCCTTTTGGCCACCCAGGTAGACTGCATTCCCCAACCTTTCTCCAGATGTGGTCATGTGACATGCAGGTGGGAGCCCCAGCCCAAGCAGTGGTCACGGTTCTGAGCAATGTTTCTTTCCTTTTCAGTCCCAGGTCCTAGGGCTGAAAGCGGCTCCCAGCGGTTACTAATCTTCAGATAACCTTACTTTATGCTCTTTGTTCCTTCAGCCTTTCCAACACCCTGTAATCAATCCTGTGTATCAGATTCCCTGTTTAATACCTACAGTAGTTTCTGTTTTCCCAACTGAACACTGACCGGGTGACGCCTACGTCTTCTTCCCTTCCAAGACCCTAGGACTTTAAACCATCGTTTGGCAGTTATTTAGCATCAGAGGCTAATAAATGGTTCAAAAGATTCTCTGCTTGTTTTTCCAATTCAAAAAAATAACGAAGGTATGTATAAATACTCAAATGGAAACCCTTCACTGAAAAAAACTAAAAACTTGTGGAAATACTAAAATGATCTCAAACAAGACCAACAGCAACTCATACTGTACACTGCTCCTGTATAGATGGAGCCTTCCATTACCCTCAAACTATGCAGCAGGGATTAATGATTCTCAGCCACGGGTTGGGGTAGGTGGGGAGGAGGAGGCACCCAACAGAGTCGTTGTGCAATGAGACTATCACTGGTCAGTGTGTGTTATCCACACACGCACAGTGAAAGGCAAGAACACTAAGAGTACATGGGGCCTGGCTCCTCGATGACCGAGAACAAGACATACAGCCATCATCTAGGGCCCCAACTGGGGCCAACCACTCTTCCTCCTTTCCAGCCACACACTCACAGAAGGAAGCTCCTCAAAGTGAGCACTGGTCACTAGCGGCTGGGAAGGGAGGGGGAGGAGAGAGAGGAAGGTTGGATAATGGGAAGCAACCCAGACACAAGAGGGAGGAAGTAGTCCTAGTGCTCCACAGCACCAAAGGGTGAGTAGAGCTTACAACGACTTACTATGCATTTCAATAACTTGAAGAAAGGAGTTCGAAGGTTTCTAGCAAAAAGAAATGATAGAGGCTAGGGTTGTGGCTCAGTGGTAGAGCGCTCACCTAGCATGCATGAGGCCCTGGATTCGATCCTTAGCACCACATAAAAATAAAACAAAGGTATTGTGTCCACCTACAACTAAAAAATAATTTTTAAAAAAAATGATAAATGTTTGAGGAGATGGAAATACTAATTACCCTGATAGAATCATTACACATTGTAGACATGTATTGAATTATCATACTGTAGCCTATACATGTACAAATTTTATGTGTCATTTTTATCTAATTTAAAAAGACACATCAAATGAGCTGGGGTTGTGGCTCAGTGGTACAGTGCTTACCTAGCATGTGTGAGGCACTGGCTTCAATTCTCAGCACCACATAAAAATAACTAAATAAAAATAAAAGGTATTTCGTGTTCATCTGTAACTAAAAAAGAAAAAAAAGCCAGGCGCAGTGGCACACACCTATAATCCCAGTGGCTCAGAAGGCTGAGGCAGGTGGATACAAGTACAAAGCCAGCCTCAGCAACAGCAAGGCGCCTAAGCAACTCAGAGAAACCCTATCTCTAAGTGAAATACAAAACAGGGCTGGGGAGGTGGCTCAGTGTTTGAGTGCCCCTGAGTTCAATCCCTGGTACCCAAAAAACAAAACAAAACAAAAACAAAAAGTAAAAACATCAAGAAAAGGAATGAAGGAAACAAGAAATAAAGGAAGGAAGAAGGGAAAGAAAGGGGCTCAAGAAATAATTGGGAACATCAATTAAGCCACATGGGACAGATGGTCTGGGGACCCCTTGGTTTCCCTATCAGTCCTGACAGCTGAGTTCTCAGCTCCAGCAGGAACTTCTTTTATCTGTGTACATGACTAGTCATCTGTCATTCACAAACCACAAACAAGGAACCTCCTGCCAGGTAATAAAGGTGACAGTAGTCATTGCGGCTCAAAGAGGAGACTGACAATCTATACTTGTCCTTGACTAGATGGTACCAAGGGACCTGCCTGGTGAACACAGGATTATTTTCCAGGTTTCATATCTCAAAACTCAGGACATGGCCAACTTCCTGCCTCTTCTTGTGCTCAACTTCCTATCAAAGCTTACTGTAGGCCTAATGTCATTAGAAACAGTAATAACAGCAACTATCAGCAAGGAGTAATAGAGTGTGGTCAGCTTCCACCGAAGTGTTCTTCTTTGATCCTTAGTACACCAGCCCTGGGAGGCAGGCAGGCAGAGGGTTCCTGCTTGGAGCTGAGAGGACTGGCTGTCCTAAGTCCCTGAGCCGGGGGTTCCATCCAGCACTCCAGACTGTAAAACGTGTGTTTTTCCCTCTGCCACACTTACCTAAATGTTATGTGCCCTTTTCTGCCCTAAATTTAAGTCTTTCAAGGTTTCAAACATTAACGTTCTGGACTAGGTTTAACTGTGCACCCATCTGCCTTACCCACAAAAAGCTTGGTGATATTTTTCAACTTTCCACTCTGAAGGTTGTTTTGTTCACCTAGTGGAGTACAGGAAGCCTTCCATTCCCTTGATCTCATTAGTCTAGGAACCTGAAGGGTTCTTTACTTCCACAGCAGGTAGAACCTTTAGGGAACCCTTTACCCAGAGAAGGACGATATAACTGGTTTGAAATGGGTTTAGTTTGAGCCATGACAGCTTCTTTCAGGATGTTTAAGGGTGTGTACCTACTTTTCATCACTAATTGATCAAAGAACATAATTGAGTCTTCCCACCGCCTGTCCATCAGACAGAGACTGGCAGGAAGAGCCTGGGTTTGACCCTAAGATTGACACTCACAAGTTCTTAGAGAGAGACCACATAAGCCCACTTAGAGGGAGAGAAGGACAAGGAAGAACAGTAGCACAGAGAAAGGGAAAGAGGAAGAGAACCCTCGAATGAAATGCAAGATGGCTAATGCAGAGACACCCAGGACGATCTCCCAGACTGCCCTGAGAAGACTCGCTGCTTCCTAGGCAACTGCATAAAAGCACCAGCTTGGGCATCACCACTTGTGCAAAGCCCTTCAGCCTTGTGCTATGCTACCTGGCACACTGACTACTCGCTCAGATGGGCTGAGAGACAGAGGCGCCCTGTGCAGTACAGACAGGACCCCACAGGAAGGCAGAATATCAGTTCTCACAACCACCGCACACTTTGTGATTCTCCTGGGTCCTCAGACCCACCTCCTTCGTCTGTGGAAGGGGAAGCATCCCCTCTCGTCCTAAACACGCCCAGGCAAAGCCCATGGCTCCAGCGATGCTCTCTGAGTGCCTAGCCAGTCAGGAGAGGGATGGCTGGGACGAAGGGCGAGGACAGTTAGGCCAGTTCCCAGCTGTCCTGCTAAGCAGGACAGAGGTCTGGTCCCAAATGTTAGTAGCTACTTTTAGAACGTAGTGTCCACAGATTTGAGTCCTAGTCATCGATTCCCAAAACAACGGGAATCCCATCTGATGTTCCATAGATACACAGGTTGGGGAAGGGGAGGGAGCTAAAAGATGTATGCTAGGCCTAATGTTGGGTCCACTGGGAAGAAGAGATGCAGGCTGAGAAGGATGAGGCAAGGGAGAACCAGTCCTCTCTCCCCTGAGGACCCTCAGCCTGGAGGGCAAGCTTGACAGGTTCCAGGGGTACTGTTTCTGGGAGCCTGGTCCCAGGCAACCACTCCTTGGGCTGCTCACTGCTGGAGTTCTTCTTCCCAAGTTCCCAGGACAAGAAGCCCTCAGCACCCAGGGACCTGCACTCAACATGGGGAAAACCAAGGCTACCTGGTGGGTGTTTTCAGTTCCAAGGTAGCATGTGAATAGAGAATTTCCAAACACTTGAGCAGGGTCTAAATGACTGGGGAAAACACCAGGTAGGAACTACTCTCCTTCCCACACCCAGCAAGCTGAGCTGAACGAGAGTTAGAAAAGTCCTGCCAGAGACAATGATATGGGCTCGTGCACATGAGCCTTTTGCCTCTACTGGTCACCCACTGGGCCTTAGTGAATACACCTGAAATGTGAAATGACACCTTTCCTCTCTTCTGGCAACTGGAGGGGAAAAAACAAAAACAAACAAACAAACAAACAAAAACCACTCTGCTTCTTCCCACCTAGGTCAGGGGTGGGTCAAAGCACATGATTCACCTTTTCCTCCCAAGTACACCTGCAAAGACTGGTTCTACCTGGATTACTGCAAACAGATGAACCAGCAGCTTGCTTTCTGAAACTTCATTATTTAATTATTAATTAGACACCAGAGAATAGGCTGGAGCTGCTGCTGAACTGTGATCCAGTGGGCAGACTGGGAGGCTTTAATCCTTTCTCCTGGCTCTGGACAGGCACCATGTGCCAGACCACAGTGACCAGGATGTGGACAGAAGACCAGCATGGCCATGGGCTCAACCTGCACGAAATGCTCTCACACACCTGAACCATGGGGTTTCTGTAAAGTTTAGGTGGGAAGATAATTGCAAAAGCTTTGTGTAAGGTTGAAACACCACAGATGATCCTAAACGTGGGTGAGGAATTTCTCAGGGAAGTTGGAAGGCAGACAAAGAAAAGAGGTCTTATTGACTGTGTGGTTTCTGTTTTCCCAGGCTAACTCATCTTCATGGTGAAGGTGGAATTCTTGCTCTCAGGCTCAGACTTCAAAGCTGTCTCACTAGCCCCGCTCTTCTCAGGCTTTGGGGGAGCCAGCCCTCTGCACTGTAGAAGGAGTTCTAGAGTATCCTAGAAATCCAGTACACTGCCAGCCCCACTCAATGGGACCTGACTGGATCTCACCTAAACCTTATTACCTTGGATTAGGACCATGCGGTGCCCTTGCCAGTTCTGATTTAGTGATTCCTAGAGAGGTGAGGTCTTCCTGGCAGTGTTGCTCTCCTCTGCCACAGAAGCAGCCGGAAGCCAGTGCCCAAGTCCAGCAGGTCCTGTGTGTCTGACCAAGTACTTTCCAGGCCTGTGTATCCTCAGACTTGTCCATGGCTGCAGCTCTCTCGAGGGCACAAATGAGTCACCCAGTGGCCCAGCCTCAGAGGCACAAGACCCTTAGAGGCTATGAAGACATTGATGCTGCTGCAGAAACCCTGGATTCTGCCACTCAGGACCAACAGCAGCTCCCTCACCACGAGTATCCATTTCTGCCCTAGAATGCAGAGTCTGCAGATACATGCTCTGGACACCTGATGCCAGCTCACAAGTGACAGAAACCGGCAGCAGCAAGGCCAGGGCCACCTAAACAAGAGCTTCCCCTTCCCTTCCCCATTTCCTTGGCAAAAGGGGAGAGCCTTTCCTGCAGGGCTCAGGTTGCTGCTAGGAAGTCTACCTGGATTCCACCTGGACTTAACTAAGAGGAGCAACATGGACCCTAACGCCTTCCCCTCAACAGGCAAACTGGTTAAAAATCAACTGCAGGCCTGGGGCTGTAGCTCAGTGGTAGAGCACTTGCTTAACATGCAAGAAGCAATAAACAATAAATTTTAAAAACTGCAAAAGTTTTATTCTTCTAGGTCCTTCAGTGAATCATCCAATATTATATCCATTTAAAGAATACTCCATGTAATAACTATATCCTTCCCTATAGTTTAGAGTTTTGGAATCATGTTAATATTTTACATACTCAAATCGAATCTATGAGAATTAGAGATAAAAATTTAAAAAGAATGCAAAGAGAAGGAAATTACCAAATGAATAACATAACCACACTTAAGGTGAGAAAAGAATGAGATTACAGGCAAGGGCCGCCATGCCCAGCTCGTGGTGCTTTTTTCTGTAGAGGTATGCACTATCAGTTCTGAATCTGCTTTCTGTCAATTATAGGACTGTGCAAATATTTCAATATATCAACTGGAAGCCAAGTTTCTCACTGTTGGAGATGAGGGTTCAACAAAGGAAAGAGGAAGAATAAAAGAATGAACCCTGTGGGGATGAGCTTGAATTAGAAGAATCAGTTTGAATTTGTAGTTGTTAATATATACACATAATATATGCATACATGTACATGTGTGTATACATATGTAAAGAGAGATAAACATGCATGTGTATACTTATATTTATCTTCCTTTTCTCTGTCTACTTAAAGGGTCTATGAGCAAAGAAATCCCAGTGGCAATGAACAGACCTAGTACTCAGATCATGATTTCTAGATACCATTCCTTACCTAAAGGAACCGGGCAGGGTTCTTTGAAGAAGTTGCTGATTCAAGGCTAGGCTAGAAAAACTACAATACGTGTCTACAATGGCTGGTACCAGAAAGTAAGAAAGTGCTTAAAAAAAAAAAAAAAATGGAAAGATGTGTTGAAAGTATATAGGAAGGGCTGGGGTTGTGGCTCAGTGGCAGAGCACTTGCCTAACGTGTGAGGTACTGGGTTTGATTCTCAGCACCACATGTATGTGAATGAATAAAATAAAGGTCTATTAACAGCTAAAAATAAATAAATAAATATTTTTTTTGGATTGTTATTTTTTTATTTTATTGTAAACAAATGGGATACATGTTGTTTCTCTGTTTGTACATGGCATAAAGGCATACCATTTGTGTAATCATAAATTTACATAGAGTAATGTTGTTTGATTCATTCTGTTATTTTTTCCCTTCCCCCCACCCCTCCCACCCCTCTTTTCCTTCTATACAGAGCTTCTTTCCTCCATACTTGCCCCCCTCCCTAACCCTAACTCTAACCCTAACACTAACCCTTCCCTCCTCCCATTATGTGTCATCATCCACTTATTAGCGATATCATTCTTCCTTTGGCTTTTTGAGATTGGCTTATCTCACTTAGCATGATATTCTCCAATTTCATCCATTTGCCTGCAAATGCCATAATTTTATCATTCTTTATGGCTGAGTAATATTCCATTGTATATGTATACCACAGCTTCTTTATCCACTCATCAATTGAAGGGCATCTAGGTTGGTTCCACAGTCTGGCTATTGTGAATTGAGCAGCTATGAACATTGATGTGGCTGTATCTCTGTAGTATGCTGATTTTAAGTCCTTTGGGTATAGGCCAAGGAGTGGGATAGCTGGGTCAAATGGAGGGTCCATTCCAAGTTTTCTAAGGAATCTCCACACTGCTTTTCAGAGTGGCTGCACTAATTTGCAGTCCTACTAGCAATGTATGAATGTACCTTTCTCCCCACATCCTCGCCAACACCTGTTGTTGCTCGTATTCTTGATAATCGCCATTCTAATTGGGGTGAGATGGAATCTTAGGGTGGTTTTGATTTGCATTTCTCTTATTACTAGAGATGTTGAGCATTTTTCCATATGTTTGTGGATTGCTTGTAGATCTTCTTCTGTGAAGTGTCTATTCATTTCCTTAGCCCATTTGTCGACTGGATTATTTGAATTCTTGGAGTAGAGTTTTTTGAGTTCTTTATAGATTCTGGAGATTAGTGCTCTATCTGAAGTATGATTGGCAAAGATATTCTCCCACTCTGTAGGCTCTTTCTTCACATTGCTGATAGTTTCCTTTGCTGAGAGAAAGCTTTTTAGTTTGAATCTATCCCAGTTATTGATTCTTGCTTTTATTTCTTGTGCTATGGGAGTCCTGTTAAGGAAGTCTGGTCCTAAGCCGACATGTTGAAGATCTGAACCTACTTTTTCTTCTATAATCTGCAGGGTCTCTGGTCTGATTCTGAGGTCCTTAATCCATTTTGAGTTTAGTTTCATGCATGGTGAGAGATATGGGTTTAGTTTCATTCTGTTGCATATGGATTTCCAATTCTCCCAGCACCATTTGTTGAAGAGGCTATCTTTTCTTCATTGCATATTTTTGGTCCCTTTGTCTAGTATGAGAAAATTGTATTTATTTGGGTTTGTGTCCATGTCCTCTATTCTGTACCATTGATCTACCTTTCTATTTTGGTACCAATATAGGAATCAACCTGAAAGGTCTCCCACTGGCCAAATGCTTGATTATCAAAATGAATAGCAATAAAATATTCATGGAATAGAATAAGAATCTGAATTCATACAAATATAAATATATGAATAAATTGAAATGGGAGCAAGAAATGAAAGCCCTTTTTTACTGTAGAAAACCAAATAGTGCATGTGGAAAGAATTACAGAGTTAGAAAATTACCATTTGTAGTCATCACAGTGAGAGCCATTGGCCAAGAATTATCAATGGTTGCTAAAGCTTGTGGGTAAAAAGATCAGTGAGGAACAGGATATTTCCATAGTCTCAGATGAATCCCCAACAAATGATTTATTAATTATGAAAGGAAAATTAATAATTTTAGATTGGATTAACCTAGTGGACACCACCTTATATAAGCAACCAAAGTTAACATCACCAAGATGGAACAGATGGAATCATCTACCTCCTGATAGGATGCCTTGAAAACCCAACATCGCTTCTCTAGTAGTCCTGCCAAAATACCACACCTTAATCAAGTCATGAGGGATCACATTCCAAACTGAAGAACATTCTACAAAATAACTGACTTGAGTTCATCAAAAAATGCCAAGTTGGGGCTGGAGATATAGCTCAGTAGGTAGAGTGCTTGCCTGGCAAGCACAAGGCCCTGGGTTCAACCCCCAGCACTGCCAAAAAGAAAAAAAAAAAAAATGTCAAGGTCATGAAAAACAAAGAAAAAACCGGAACTATTCCATGTTCCTCTCATCTCCTCCTCTAATAGTCTCCTCTGTGAACTGTTTCTTAGTCTCCCCTGTTAAAGGCACCAAAGAGATACAACAGTTAAATGCAATGTATGATCCTGGATTGAATTCTGCACCAGGGGAAGAGGAAGAGGAGGAAGTTATAGGATATTAATGGCATAACTGGCAAATTTTGCATATGGAACTATACATTAGATAATAGGATCACCATGGGTGGTAAAAGAAATTCTTATTTTTAAGACGCACACATGGAAATATTTATGGCATTTATGGATAAAGAGACAGGAATGTTGGCAAATTACTTCCAAATGGTTTAGGGAAAAATGAGAGAGAAAGAGATCAAGAGTGAGAGTAAGAGTGAGAGAGAGACCTAAGAAAGCAAAAGGCAAAATGTTAAACAGTGGTCAAAGAGTCAAGAATATATATAAATATTTTTGTTTTGGTACTACTACAAGTTCACTATGAATGTGAAATTTTATCAAAATGAAATTTAAAAATAAATAGATGGTACAACTTTATCAATGCATTTGATACCATCAAACTACACTGAAGAATGTTAAAAGATAGTAAATTTTATGTTTTATATAATTTACCACAATAAAATATTAGATAATGTTATGGTTTGAATGTGAGGTGTCTCCCAAAACTCACGGGTGAGACAATGCAGGAAGGTTCAGAGAAGAAATGATTGGGTTAGGAGAGCCTTAACCCAATCAGTGAATTAATCACCCAACGGGATTAATTGAGTGGTAACTGGAGGCAGGTGGGGTGTGGCTGGAGGAGGTGGAAATTGGGGGCGTGACTTTGGGGTACACGTTTGTATCCGACAGTGGAGACCTCTCTCTCTCTGCTTCTTAATCATCATGCGAGCTGCTTCTCTCTGCCACACTCTTCCGCCATGCTGTTCAGCCTCCCCTGGGACCCCAAGGAGTGGAGCCAGACTTTACGGACTGAGATCTCTGAAAACGTGAGCCCTCCAATAAACCTTTCCTCCTTTCTGATTGTTCTAGTGGGTCCTTTAGTCACAGCAGCGACAAAGCTGACCAAAACAAATATAAATAATAACTTCAATCAAAGCTCTTTTATAAAAGGATTTTTTGATTATTAGTTATTGCTAATCTCATACCTGCTTAATTTAGAAGTTAAACTTTATCACAGGAAAGTATGTATGGGGAAAAGCAGTGCATACAGGGTTTTGCATTATCTGTGGTTTCAGCATTCACTAGGGGTCTTGGGATGTATCTCCCATCAACAAGGGTGGCCTGTACTTATTAAATGTGAGTTAGCTGAATCAAAGAGGGAAATGTGCTTTAGAAAGTGACATCAAGCATCTCTTTTAAGATGGCAAAGTAAGCACTTTTCCTACCTTCTAAATTACCATGGAAATGACAGAAAAGATGTGGGTTTTCTTAAAGTTTGAAACTCTAATTATAACCAGAAGGGGGAAAAACAAGTGCCACCAGACTTTTGGAGGGATTCCTGAAGATGGGGTTGGAGGGGCAGAGAAAAAGCAAAGGACAGAATAGAGTTAACTCTTCCACGGCGCCTGAGAAGACCCAGTTCAGAGCTAGCTCATCCCAGAGCTGGGGCCCTAGATGTGGTCCCCAGGCAATCACAGGTATAATGCTGTCTTGAAGGCTTTATCACATACATGGAAGTAATATATATGACAGATAGTATAAAATATGGAGGGTTGGTAAGTGAGCCAATATGACTGCCAAGTTTCTACATTTTACATGAGGTGGCAAAATAATAACTCTAAATAAACTGAAATGCTTAAAATATATATTAAGTCCCTGTAACAGCCATTCTCAAACTTTTTGTCTCAGGCCCCCTTTATATTTAAAAATTATTGAAGACCCCAACGAACTTTTGCTTATGTGAATTATTTCTATCAATGCTTAGCACATTAAGAACTTAAAAGGAGCTAATAATTTATTAATTAATTCTAATACAATAATAAACCCATTTCTTGTTAAGATAAAGGACGTTTTCACAAAAGAATGCCTATTTTCCAAAATGAAAACATTTTCTCTTTGTGAAAAGACGTCGTTATAAATTTTGCAAATCTTCTTAAATTCTGTCCTGATAGAAGACAGCTGGATTCTCAAATCTACTTCTGCATTCAATCTGCTGCAAAATGTTGTGTTTGAAGAAGATGGAAAAAAAAAAAAACAAAAAAACCTGACTTCCACAGTTCTCAAGTTAGAAAAGGAAGAAATCACTACCTCTGATCCATGTATGAAAAAATTAGTCACCCAAATGATGAGAATCACCAGAAGAAGGTGACATAAGAAACAGCCGTAGCAGCATATGAACAAGAATTAAAGAAAACTTGAAAGAAATCAAGACTTTCAAGCAGAAAGGCCTGAATGACTTAAGATTGTTTTCTTCTCCATGATTCTAATAATATCACTTGGTTAGTCAGTTACACACACACATACATTTTACTGTTTTAAATTACTATTCTAAAATTTTAGAACCCACTAAAATAAATATGACAATGTGCATTGCAATTACGAAAAATACATAAATTTATAACCTTGACAATGTAAAACTAATACGCTAACAAAAAACTAGAAATGGAAGAGAAATAGAAGGAAGAATATGTGTGCCAATGTCTTATTTTTTCATATCAGAAAACAGTGTATTGATAACTTTATTAAAAAAATTGAAGTATATTATTTAAAATGATATTAGTAAACAATAGAGGAAATGAAAGCCAGAAACCACCACAGTGACCGCCTCTGGAAAATGGCAGGGAGGGAGGAGGGGGAAGAAGTTTTTTATTGTCTATCACTGTCTTATTTATTTTTTCTGTCTTATTTAAATGCTTTTTTCTGTATATATGTTGTACTTCTATGGCAAAAATATATAAACTTATTTTTTATTGAAGAAAAAATCCCCACCATTAGAAATATTCTGAAAACAGAACAGGTTCTTTAACTGACTTAATGTTATCCTGTTTATAGCTGTATTCAGTAAATGTATTTAGATTTTAAAAAGATGTTTATGATCTAAATCACATTTTAAATGCAGTCAATGGTATACTAATATATGGTAAAGGCTTTTGTAAAATTAATGACTGACCCCAAATTTGTGTATCTTTAAAAAAAAAATGAACTTGTTTTTGCTTTGTGTTGTTCTTACTGATAACTGCCTAAATTTAAAAATGACTCAAAATGAGTCAAGGCTGTTTTCTTTTAAGTTGAATTCTGTGAATACTGAGATTCATGTTAGAGCAAGGACACCACTATTTCTGACTTACTGAGGGTTGCAAGGCCACTGTGGCTTCATGCTATTCCCAAGAACAAATGGCCTATAGCCAGGGACAGTGACCACAGATGTGACTTAAAAGCCCTGCAGATTAGGAAAAGAACATCTCAGAATTTCTATACAGACGAGTGGTTTTTAACTCCACTATCTTTTTCTTTCTTTCTTTCTTGTGGGGAAGACAACATTCTTACACCAAATAAAAGCAAACAAAGGAAACGCACATAGGACCTGCCCCAGTCCGGATGTTGAATATCCCCCAAAAGGCCCATTGGTAAAAGTTTGGTTCCCAGCGTGGTGGCACTGGGAGATACTGTGGGCCTAGTGTGGGAGGTCCTTAGGTCACTGGGGGCATGCTCAGAGGGTACTGTGGGACCCTGGGGTGTGTGTGTCTACCTGTCTGGCTGTCCCCCTCCCTGCCCTTTCTCTGCTTCCTGGCTTAAGATGTGATTGCTCACTGTGCCACATGCTCCCTCCACTGCCTTCAGCAGACCTAAGTTGATGCAGGCACCATGCCTTTGAACTTCCCAAACTGTGAGCTAAATAAACCTTTCCTCTTTATAAATTAATTGCCTCATTTGTGCTAGTAACATGAAGCTGACTAATACAGCACTTTTCTCCTGAGAAATGGTAAGGCACTATCCTATTAGAAATGCATCAAAGTCTAACTGGGTGTTACCTTGAAAGACTTCATATCAAGCTGTCCTAAATCACCATCTCTACATGTAGACACCTTTCAATTAAGGCATTAAAACTAAAGGGGGAAAATTAATTTTAAGAATTAGATTAAAGTATACTTGATAATTATTGAAAAGCAAAGAGATACTGATTTGAATTTTATTGAGGCATGTGTATTTCTTTAAGTCTAACTAGAACTAATTGATTTTTTCCATTACTATAGAACTATCTAGTATTTAAACTATTACCCCAAAGAAATATATTTTGGTGAGAAAAGGTGCAAAATGAAGCTAAAACTCAAATGTCCACCCCTATAGGAAGCCCCCATAGTCTAAACACCACCTAGTGGTACCATACTCAAATTACAAGAATAGTTCTTCAGCATCCTTAACATAGCATCTAGGGTATCTCTTGTAAACCCCTATCTATTAAATGATGGCAAAGACAGTAATTTTTTTCTGTATCTGACATAGAAGAAAGAAATAGGCAATAAGAAGTTTTGAAGTCACTTAGGTCATCCATTTACAACTAAGAAAACTGTATTACCCATGTTTTTATTTATTTATTTTAAATTTCCATATCTTACAATACATATATTAATTGCTTCATTTTGTTGAGGCAATTAAAAAATTGACAACTAAAAAATTGTGCTGACTTGGAAGAGACTGACCCTCCCAGGACTAGCCAATTCTTAGAAATAGCAAAGGGCTTGGCAAGAACATGCCTTTCATACACAAACTAACCAGTTCTGAGTCTACAGCTCCAATCACCACCTTGTCTAACGCTTATACACCAAGGCAGTATCTTCCCTGACCTAAATCATCCCAGGCAACTAGAGACCACCCCTATAGTCCAGAGTCCATCAGAATTATTTAAACTGGTCAGTTCTAAACTGTTTACTGTTCTCTGCCTTGCCCTTCCTGCAGAGACCCCAAAAAAGGCTTTGGCCTGGGTTCTTCCTTCATTCCTGTCTTTGGCCATCTGACCAACCCTGGAACTTCCCCTGTGGCCCTGCACAGTTGGCTTATTCCCTTCTCTTGGGAAATATAAGCAATTAAAAGATTCTTTTAATGACACTGACCTGTCTGTGTTATCATTCAGTAACCACCATGAATTAAACTCCTGCAGATACAAATGAGACACAGAACCACACCTAATTCATCCCAGTTTCTAGGTAGGACTCCTCTATCCAGAAAATGTCTCCATTTTATTTTTTACAAACATACAGCATTTTGGGCCCACTTATCATTTGGAGGCAAAGATGCTGAAACAGTCTTTTTAAAATGCCTAGTAAAAATGAGGCTATAAAATGGAAAGAGGAAAGTCAGTGAAGAGAGAAGGGAAGGATGCAGTGTCCACGCAAAGTGCCTCAGATGCATCTCAGTCCTGAGAATCTGTCATTTCTTCTGTCCCACTGATTCCAGGATCATAAGCTTCTTTTCTTCTGCTACCTCCAAACATTGGTTTTGTCCATTTTCTAGAGATAGATTTATGGTGACACCAATAATTTAGATCCTTCACTTGCACTAGATGCCTTTCAGAGATATCTAATTTTGTATTTGTAATTTGTATCATTTTACTAAAGAGAGTCCTAAAGTTTTGTATGCTTCTTGTCCTCCAAAATCTGAGAGAGCAAGGGGGTTCATGGTACGGGAAATCTAAGATAGGGGTCCTATTTTCCCATCCAAACATCTGGGCCCAGGTTTCCTTATCTGTAAAAGGAGGGAGTAGCAAGACCATCTTGCTTTAATTTCCCTTCTTCTTTCTCCTCAGTTGCATTCATTTCTGTACTTATTAATAAAGTAATATGCTTTTGCCTAACACCGGGAGGCCAATGCTTACTTTGCACAATTGTGTGTAGGGTTTGTTTTTATTTTTGTTTCATGGTACTGGGATGGACCTCAGGGACTTGCACATGCTAGGCACAATGTGGTTTTAAAAAAAAAAAAAAATATATATATATATATATTTAAATATATATTTTTAGTTGTAGATAGACACATACCTTTATTTATTTATACGTGATGCTGAGGATTGAACCCAGTGCCTCACATGTGCTAGGCAAGCACTTAACCACTGAGCTACAATCCCAGCCCCAGTGTGGCTTTTTAAAGATGCTAAAACAGTCTTTAAAAAAATGCCTAGTAGAATTCCGGCGAATCCGGTCCCGCCGTGCATCATGGCAAAGTGAGACTGTTGTCTTGCCACCTGGTTCAGCTTGGCCAGATCGAGCGGAGAAATGAGGAAGACACTTAAACCCAGAGAAATGAGGTGATCAATTCAAGGTTCTACATTGTCGGGGATGGAATCCAGACCTTCTGATTTCCTTACTGGATTTCGCCAGGTTGCTTACAGCCTCTGAGTTGCTGGCTTTGTGATCCTCCTGCCTCAGTCTCCCCACGTGTAGATGTGCTGACATTTGAAGGAATACTTCAGATCTGCACTAATTTTCAAATTCCACACCACCCATTTTATGGATGAAGCCAGTGAGATACGGAACAACGGATTGAATAGTCAGCATCCCACCCCTGGAACCTCACACACGACTCTTCTCTCACTCAAATGACCACAGCTGGGTTGCCCTAACCCTATATAATGTAAGTCCTGTGCTGCCGGGGACCATCTTGCCACCCCAAGGAGAACATCGTCCAAGAGTGAAGGCAACATAGATGACGTCTGAGCTGTGAGATGGAGAAAACTGGAGACCAGATGGTGTCTTGAGTACCTGGACCTAACCACGCATTAAATTGGTGTAACCCTGGACATTTTCTTTGCATGGACCCAGACTTTCCCTTTTGTCCCCCTTATAAAAGTTTGATTTGATGAAGGAGGGGTTGATGCTGTTAAATAAAGATTGCTTTATTATTGGACCTGAAAAAAAAAAAAAATGCCTAGTACCTAAACTCATCAGTCAAAAGACACAGACTGGCAGATTGGATTAAAAAAACAAGACCCAACAATAAGCTGTCTCCAAGAGACAGGCAAAGACATCCACAGACTGAAGGTGAAAGGATGGGAAAAACGCATCACTCACATGGATCACATAAACAAGCAGGGGTTTCCATCCTCATAGCAGAAAAAGTGAACTTTAAGCCAGAATTAATCAGAAGGGACAAAGAAGGCCATTTCATACTGCTTAAGGGAATTATACACCAACATGACATAACAATTGTAAATATTTATGCCATGAACTATGGAGCATCTACATACATCCAACAAACTTTCTCAATTTCAAGAATCAAATAGATCACAACACAATAATACTGGGTGACTTTAACATGCCTCTGTCACCACTGGATAGATCCTCCAAACAAAACTAAATAAAACTATAGAAGTAAAAAATACAATTGATAATTTAGACTTAAGAAACATGTAGAATATTTCATCCATTAGTGACAGAATACACTTTCTTCTTAGCACACAGATCCTTCTCTAATATAGACCATGCTATGTAAGTTATCACATGTTGGCATGCAACTGTAATATTACCTTAATATATTTTTAGCATCCATAGGGTTATTTTGATAGCTCCATTGATATTAATTTTTGTGTTCTTGCTTTTTTTCTTGTTTAGGCTTGTTTATTTTTATTTATTTATTTATTTATTTATTTTGCGGTGCTGGGGATTGAACCCAGGGCCTTGTGCTTGTGAGGCAAGCACTCTACCAACTGAGCTACATCCCCAGCCTTAGGCTTGTTTATTTTTAATCAAATTTTAGCTATATTATTTCTTCTCTTATTTCATATATTTCTGTTCCTACTCTTATTTTTTCCTTCTTACTATATAATTTGAGAATAATTTATTCTAGTTTCTTTCTGCTACAAGTACTTTGTTATAAATGTTCATCTGAATACTGTTTAATCCCAGAGATTCTGATATTTTAAGCTTTTATTATCACTTAGTTCAAAGTAATTTTTATTTACTTTTCTTGTGTCTTCTTCGTTGACCACTGAGATATGTATAAATGTGCCATTTAATTTTGAAATAGTTCACATGTGGGGGTGGGGTTCTATATATCTTAAGGTGATTTCTTTTTTTAAATTTTTAAATTTTTTTTTTTTTTTTTTTTTTTTTTTTTTTTTTTTTTTTTGGCAATCTAGGGATGGAACCCAGGGCCTCATGCTTCCAAGGCAAGCATTCTACCAACTGACCGATCTCCCCAGCCCCCAAAATATTTTTTAGTTGTCAGTGGACCTTTATTTTATTTATTTATATGTAGTGCTGAAGTTCAAACCACATGCTAGGCCAGTACTAAGTTCAAACCAGTGCTTCACACATGCTAGGCCAGTACTCTACCACTGAGCCACAACCCCAGGCCCAAGGTGATTGATTTCTAATGTAATAAATCATGCAGGAAACACAGTCTGCATGATTTCAATTTTTTTAAAAAAGTAATGGAAATGCTTTTTATATTGATCATATTGGTTACATACATGTCAAAAGTGATCAAATTGCATACTTCAAATATGTGCATTTTATTGCACTTCAATTTTACCTCAATATAGCTATGGGGGGGAAATGCCTAGTAAAAATACAAGTCAGTTCTTAAGTGTACACTGGCTAAAGAGGACTCAGAAATAAGAGCAAAGCTTTTGAGATGACAAAGTCTAGCATCAATGCTCAATATTATATTAAAACCTGAAGACCAGATCAACCCAGTACTGTTTTGTGGGGTCATCAGCCTGGGTTCTAGCCCAACTGCCACTCCTTGCATGTGTCTCTGCACAAGCCATTCAATATCTCTGGCTTGTTTCCTAACACACTAAGCAAGGAGACTAAGGCTAGAGAATCTCTGAGTACCTGGTTATCTCTTGACCAAACCAAAACTTGACCAAACTCTCTTACTGTGCCAAGCTAGTTTAGGTAAGACAATTTGAGAAGGAAAAGAGAAGAGAACAAGGGAGGAAAGGACCAAGAAGAGAAAGAGCAGCAAGTCAGGCGGTGCTGGGAGAGGAGGGGCAGGGTCTCAGGTGGATAACACATTGGGACTCATGCAGGCCTCAGACACAGGGAAGCACCTCCTCCCACACCCCCACATTCCATGCTGGCCCATGATGTCATTCTGGATTTGCCTTAAGACTCCTGCCTTAGGTCTTCTGCCTAACTTTGCTGTGCTGAGTCACGCATTTATTTGCCAATGGATCCTTCTGATAATTTACATAGTACTCTTTGGGTTAAATGTGCACTCCCCACATTAATTTTATTATTGGCCAACATTTACCGAATGCTATGAACTATACTAAATACTTGCAGGAATTATCTCCTTGATTCTTTTTTTTTTTTTTAATTTAAATGTAGCCATTACATAGGTGAGGAAATGGAGGCTTAGTGAGGTAAGTAACTTGCCTGAGATCACCAAGTGTTACAGCCAGTACGTGAACCCAGGAGGCACAGGTACTCCTGACCACCACGATCTACTGCCCCTCTGTAGGGGGAGCATTGTGACTGACGAATACACATACACACGGCCACTCCATCTGGTCCTAAAATGATTAAAGCCAAACCAGTGAATCATGTGTCTACTTCTCTACCTAACTCACAACCTGTGAGCAACCTTCTAGTCACAGTGACCAAGAGAAATGCAGGTCAAGACCAAGGGTCTGACATGACAACACAAGCCTGTTCTCTCACTGGGCACTGCCTATTTAACCCCATGTTCCACAGTCCCCAAACCTCTTAACATGATTTCTGACCCCCAATACTGGAGTAAGGGTTCAAAAAGGTTCACAGGAAACTTCTTGAGGGCCAGCCAATCCCAGAGTTCAGCTTCAAATACATTAGCCTACCCCTTGTTCCCCCACAAAGGCCCTTGAGTTACCATCTGAGTAGCCTTGCTTATATAACTGGAGCAGGTGGAATATAGTAGAAAAGATCAAAAATTGGTCCTGGGCATCAAACATGCCTACATTCAAAGTGCTTCAGTCCTTCATCTATTAAACCAAACTAATCATATCTCCTCCAGAATAATATTGTGAAGATTAATAAAGGTAATGCATATTAAGTGCTCAGACCATAAAAGGTACCCAGTAACTGGCAGCAATGATCACTTCCTTAATCTCCCTTCTGGGATGTGCTTCCCTATTTGCCATGTGTTCCATTTCTACCAGTACTTCAAGACTAGTGCAAATGGCAGCTTCTCTAACCTCTAGCTGAAGAGTTCAGCTCAGTAGGACCAGAACTGATGAGCATCTTCTCTGCAATGAGCACTATGGCAGGGATTGGGATGTGACATGAATAAGACATGACCCTGGAGTTGTGGCTCACTGGTAGAGTACTTGCCTAGCACGTGTGAGACACTGGGTTCAATCCTCAGCACCACATATTAATAAATAAAATAAAGGTATTGTGTCCATCTATAACTAAAAATATATTTAAAAAAAAAGATGTGTCCCTGATCTTGCAGAGTTTACAGGCTTGAGGAAGACAAGAAAGAAATAGCTCATTTCTGTGCCATGTGGGCAGTGATACAGGATCCCTCAGCAACAGGACAGGTTGGTCAGATCATGGAGGGCCTTGAGGGTCATGACAAGGAGTCTGAACTATATATTGAAGGCAATGAGAAGCCACTGAAGGGGTCTAACCAGAGGAGACAAATGAATAGATTGAGACTTCAGGAAAGGGTCACTGTGGTAGCAATGTGGAGAAAGAAGGAACATATGAATAATCTAGTGACAACACGGTGCCCTGGACAGTGTAGGAGAGACAGAAAAACGAATGGGTTTCAATGTGTCTAGACAGTATAGGTCAAAGGTCTTACACTGGACATTGGACAGTGTTCAACCTCTCAGTGTTTAGATACTGAGGAAGAAGGAGCTGACACTGACCTTGGTGTCCATCACATTTTAAAAGACAACATTCTCGTCAGGCATGTAAGATTTCTGACATTGCCCCTTCAGTCAACAAACATTCATTGTCACTTAAATGCCAGGCACTGCCTTAGGTACTGGGAGGGTTCCAATGACATCCCAATCAAGTGAGAAGTATCAACAAAGACCAGAGAAGAAACAAGCACTGGGGAATGGTGTGGTTTGCCTGAAAGTAAGAACATAGAATGGAAGTTATGGGAAACCTATCTGGGTAAGACCACACAGGGTTTAAGCTGAAGACTGAACTCATGACAGTGGACATGGGGAGCCACTGAAGGTCTCCGACAGGGAAAGAGGATGAGAGCTAAGACTGAACAGATTCCTCTCACAGAGAAAAACCCAGAATGTCTTCTCTGATTCTCTTTTTGGAATTTCTAGGCCTCACGTTTTCCATTTGGGGTTATTTTTCATGCTTGACACAGTGCCAACTAAAAGAAGTAGTCCATAAATAAGTGTTACAATCACCAGATCACGTACAGTCTTACCCAAAGAAAACACAGGGGAAATTATGTGAGAGACTGGTCAAACTAAAGAAATATAAGACCCTTAACAAATCAAACTGAGAGTCCCCAAACACACCAAGGACATAGTCCTGGACAAGGGTAATGAAGTATCATTGAGGAACAATGTCACTCATTGAGGAACAAGTCACTCATTTCTAAGCAGCTTGAATCCTTCAGGGCTAGAGGCAAGTTTCTAAGTGCTGAGGGTGCAGAAACATACCCTGGGCCCAGGGGAAGGCAGTAGTAGTTTTTACTGAGCACTTACTGCCTGCCAACAGGCATGCTACATTTTTTTCACATGTGCTTGTTAAGAGAGGGTTACCAGCCAGTTTAGATCTGCCCACCAAGCCTAAGCCCCATCTTCCTCACCATCCCCTGCCCTTTGGTTCAGGGTACCTTTGGATCCTTCTCTCTTGCTATTGTGTGAGGACTTGAGTTAGTTCTTTCCCCTCTTGGAGAGGCTTATCCTCCCTGTTAGAATGCTGAAAAGTCCTCCTGCCCCTTTCCACAAAGCATGAGAGAAATCCAAAGGACACTGAAAACTTCAAGTTGAGTGACTGAGGATGGCAGAGACCCCAGAGGTAAGTAGTTTCCTGATTAAACACCTAAGTATGGTTTTTCATTTTTCTTTTTTTCTTTTCTTTTTTTTTTTTTTTTTTTTTTTTTTTTGTCTTACTCCCCTCTCCCACCACCCAGTGCTAGGGTATTCTTTAAGGAATCAACTCTCTATTTCTGGGGAGAGCCACTTCAATTGCATATCTACATGTCAAATATTTACTATAAATAATAATCAACAGGGAAAGGATAAAGAAAAAAATCCAGTAGACATTAGAGAATCCAGAAATCCATTTGATTTCAGTACATAGGAGGTTTTCTCACATTGATTTGAGAACATTACAAGGAATTCATATTATCTGAGGTTCTCACTTTGTTCATGGAAGCTTCTCATGATGGGGGCAGGGGTGCAAAATTCAAAATCCATTACAAATAATACCAAAGAAGATTTTCTGCACGCAGACAGTGAAGAGTTCTCTGTGAGGTGTTCTCAACTAAACTGGAAGGCCAAGGTGAATTTCTGAGATAGCTGCTTTTACAATACCATCGTCATGTTCCCGTTCAGCTGGCTGGCTGGCTGGTGACCTCTGGCTCACAGGCCTCTCGCAGCTCCATCACCAGCCCCATACCTCCTAACCTACCTGCTGGGCTGCCTCATGGAAGAGTTCCTGCACTGTAGACATCTGAGCCATTCTCCTGGAAATGGGATCCTGGTGCTCTGGGTGGGGAGACTCCTGTGGATAGTAAACACCATCCTTGGTCATGCTGGTTCCTCCTTCCCTGCCTCCTTACTGTCCATTCTTCCTCCATGTGAGGCAAGGCCCTCAGTGCACAAAAGACTTATTGTACCTCTGGAGACTCCTCCTAATGGCCTCTTTGGTATTCACATAGATCCCCCTTGTGCCCAAGGCCCACCGATGCTCAAATTCTGCTGTTCTAAAGCCACCATGCCCCAGTATGCTTTCTCTTCTGAGCTCCTTCAATATATGGGAGTCAGAGCTGGCCGCCCAGCCCTTGAGGATCCAGTTTTACACTTCTCCCCCATCCTCTTGTGTAGGTATGTGCTTTGGGAGCCCTTTGTCCAGGGCAAGGGTATCATGGGATCCCTTGAACAGGAACCAGGTGGTGAGTGCATGTGGACTGGACCAAGATCAGTGTGGGGAAGGGAAGATTAGGAGGTTGTCTTGGGAGACTGAAGCAGGACAAGAACGGGGAATGAAGCCAACAGTGAGTAAAAGATTTCTGAGCATCTTTGTAAAAGCATAGAACCCATCCTCCAGAAAAGTCTCTCCTTGGCGCAAGGCCTGACTTTCCTGGGGGTAGGAACCTTATCCCTGAGACAGGACTCATGGAGTTTTGGAGGAAGGAGGAAAAGACAGAGTGAGAGAAGGGGTTCTCCATTCTGTGGGAATAGTCTCCATGAATAGTGAGTGAGGGAATGGGCACTAAGAGATACTCAAATGCAAAAACCTGGGAGCAGTGTTCACCCAGCGAACCCTGGGGAGACTGTGGGGACTTGGGCTAGGTATGCTATAAGCAGGGTAGGGTGCTGGGTCAGGTACACCCACATAGACCCTTACTGCGCGGGTGCCTGCCAAGCGGCACTGACCTCTCATGTACAGCAGCCTCGGGGCAAGGACCCGGTCCGACGCCCACCCTTCCCCACCAGGGCTGGCTCACTGAGCACAGCCCCGACCCCAGCGTCTCAGACCGCCCTGGGACGCGGTCCTCACCCCAAACTCTCAGGATCGCTGATGAAGGGCTGGGCGCTGAGCGCACGTCTGAGGGACCGGGCTGGCAGTGGGAGGAGAGCGTCTACCTGAACCTGGGGGCCTAGCTGACCCCAAGCCTGGACTCTTGCTGTGGGTCAGGGCTCCTCCTGGGGAGAGGAGCTGTCCTCGAGACCACCTTCTCACTCCCCCACTGGCCCAGACCGCCCTCACCTGTTCCCGGGTCTGCGAGCTCGCGGCGCTGCGTCCGCCCCATCCCCGCCCCGCCGCCACGTGGCTGACGGGGTTCCGGCCACTCGGGTCCCAGCTGTCGGGATGGCGAAGTGGTTCCCTCCCAGTTTCGGGCACTCAACCACCCAGCAGCCTGATCTTCGGTCTAGGTGGAGAGAGGGAGCTCCCAGGTCTTCTCTCCCCTCCCCGCCCTTCCGCAGGAGTCAGCGGCACACCTGCCCCTCGCGAGGGGCTGGGCTTTCGCAGACCCAGGGGAGCAGAAAGAACCTGCACCTGGCGGCCGCTGGGTGGGGATGCGGTAAGGTGCGCAAGGCCACCGACTGGACCCGGGCAGCCACTGCCGCAGCGGCTGAGGGAGTGCTGGGGACCACTGCGGCGTGCGCGGGAGGCTGCGGCGGGGGAAGCCCATGCTCCAGCCCTGGCCGCGCAGAGGCAGAAGCGTCTGGAGGGAGACTGAGGCCCTGCGCACCAGGGGTCCCAGACGCCCAGGGAGTGAAACTTCTTTCGTTAGGAAAGTGCCTCCGGGCATGTGGGGTGTGGAGGGCTTACCCTCACACCTCAGAAGCACCTTGACTAGGGGCGAAACGTTTCCAGGGCCTCAGATTGCAGGAAAAACAAATTAACATACAGAGAGATTAAATTATCTCCATTTACAATCTGGCATATTTCCTAAACCTTAAATAACTTGCTCGCTTCCTTGTAGGCTTCTGAGAAACAGGAGGGCAGCTGGGAGCACTTCCCACACCCACATAGGCCTTTGCGTGATGTCCCTAAAAATAGAGGTTGTGCTTTAAAAAACAAAAGAGAAGGCAAAGCCACAGGAACATTGACAGAGCCTCAACTCTCTTTTCTGCTCCAACAAAGAGGTTGCATGTGTGGAGATATATTACATAAAATTTGCCATTTTCTTCCATTCTTTTCGTTTTATTCCATTTTTAAGTGTACAATTCAGTGACAATCACATTCACAGTTTTGTGCAACTATCATCATTATCTAGTTCCAAAACTTTTCATTACCCCAAACAGAAACCCCATACTCATTAAGCTCCAGCCTATGGCGGCCTCTAATTTTCTGCCTCTTTTTATTTGCCTATTTTGGATATTTCACATAAGTGGAATCACACAGTATTTGTCCTTTTGTGTCTGGCTTATTGCATGTTGCATAATGTCCTCAAGGTTCATTTCCAGTAAAGAAGTTTTTAATAAACCATCTCTGCAAGAGAGATAAAAAAAAAAAAAAAAACACCCAAAATAGTCATCTGTGAACAAAGAATGGATAGGCAGACAAGACAATATATTTTTGGAATCTACTGTATATCCATATATTCATCTGTATGGCCAGCAGGGTCATCTTTCTTACTTTTGGCTTACGCATGACATCTTTTTTTTTCTTTCTTGCCTTTTTTTTTTTTTTTTTTTTTTGCCTTATTCTGGTTTCTTATTTGCTGTCACCTTCTGATGAGCCTTTAAGCATCAGTGGAATTTTTAGGAATTCACATTCAATTCCATATCAGCTTGTGTTAAAACAGTAGAAAGGGGGCTGGGGATGTAGCTCAGTGGTAGAGTGCATGTCTAGCCTGCCTAAGGCTCCGGGGAAAAAATTGAAAAGGAAATCCACCCCTCTTCATAATCACCTACTTCCTGCCACTTATCATTTTCTAAATAAATGAGTTCCCTTCAAAGCTTACAAGCAACTTCTGAACATTAGGACAAATGTGCTTGCTTCTTTCCTTCATGTTAAAGCAAAGTAGAGAAACCTATTCCTGCCAGGCGCCACCAACACCTACTTGTAATCTCAGAGACTAAGGAGGCTGAGGCAGGGGGATAGCAAGTTCAAGACAAGCCTAAGCAACCTAGGGAGACCTTGTCTCAAAATGAAAAATAAAAAACTTAGTAGTAGCCAGGTGCAGTGGCCCATACCTGTAATACCAGCAGCTCAGGAGGCTAAGACAGAAGGATCGAGAGTTCAAAGCCAGCCTCAGCAAAAGCAAGGCACTAAGCAACTCACTGAGATCCTGTCTCTAAATAAAATACAAAATAGGGCTGGAGATGTGACTCAGTAGTCAAGTGTCCCTGAGTTCAGTCCACAGTATCGTCCCCCCCAAAAAAAGCTTAGTGGTAGAGCAACCCTGGTTTCAATCCCCAGCAGTGCAAACAAAACAAAACCTACTCAATTTGCAAAGCAAAAAGCAAAAAGCATATCCTACTTAATGTAGATTTACCTTATAACAATGACACTAACTTAAAAAAATACTCGTGTTGAAAAATAGTATCCTGCATATCCTTATAATAGAACATTTCCACTTTTAAGATACTACCATAAAGGAAATAATAGGAGGATGTTCATTACATCATTAGTTTTTAAGAGTTGAAAGAAATAAGAACAACCTAAAAATCCATCAATAGAAGACTGAGTAAATACATTATGGTGTAACCATACAAGGACAACCAGCATTAGAGAATTGGGTGATTTTATGTGTACTAACATAAAATTCTGTTCATGATATAACATTGAATAAAATTAGCAAGTTGCATAATAATATATATGGTGCATACTTTATGTATTTATATATGCATATAGTTTGCATAGAATATGCTAGCAGTGTTTATATCCAGGGAGTGGGATTGAAATAGTAAAGTGGGAGAGGAAACTCACTTTGGTATAAAAATTCTGGACTTCTACTTAATTTTTTCCTACAACGAGCACATTACTTTGGAATCCGAACAAAAATGAGTAGACAATGTAAGAAAGATTGTGTTTTCCAAAGTAGGCTGTACTAATATATCCATCCCATTTACTCTTCTTACAATATGAGATTGAGTTTCCTTCCAAAAAAGACAGATCTGTGTTCACTCTCATTTAGCCTGAGTGGACCTTTGTAAGTACTCAGCTGAGAATAGAAATGGGAGAAATAACTGCTTAACCTCATAGGCTGTCTCGAAGGCAATAGGCTTCTTCACTATTGAGCACTTACCCTTGGGATTTAGCCACCATGTTGGAAGGAAGCCCAGGCCACATAAAAAGACCAGATGTGGGTATTCTAGTCAATAGCCAGTATAACCCATCGAACTTGTGAGTGAAATAGGCCTTCCGATGATTCCAGCGCCCAGCCCAGGTCCCAGGCATTGTAGATCAAGGACAAGCTATGCTTGTGAACTCTGCCGAATTCCTGATCCACACAAGCTATGAGAGAATAAATTATTGTGGTTGCTTTAAGCCACTAAGTTTTGGGGTAATTTTTTTTTTATTGTAAACAAATGGGATACATGTTGTTTCTCTGTTTGTACATGGAGTAAAGGCATACCATTTGTGTAAATCATAAATTTACATAGGGTAATGTTTGATTCATTCTGTTATTTTTTCCTCTTCCCCCCCACCCCTTCCACCCCTCTTTTCCCTCTATACAGTCCTTCCTTCCTCCATTCTTGCCCCCCTCCATAACCCTAACCCTAACACTAATTGGGGTAATTTTTTATGCAGCAATAGAAAAATGTATAATACATCCAACCAAGGTGAAAATGTTTTGTTTCCTTTTAAAATAGTTTTATTCATTTCAGTGTTTGAATTTATTGGTATTGAAGCCCAGATATGTAAAATAAATAAAATAATATTATTATTAAACTTGCCTCCCCCCCCCCCCCCATTCAGTAACAATCCAAGCTCAAGTTGAAATACACAATAGGGAGGCTGTCGTGTGGGTCTTACCCGACTCAACTGCAGACAAATTCTCCTTCATCTCCTTCCTTCTAGTGGTTGGAACTGAGAATTGCCTTCTTAGAAGAATGGCGAAGAAAACATGTCTTGAAGTTGACCTCATTTTTTAGAAGCTCTGAACTCTGGGGAGGTATCAGAGCTTGGAGAGAGTCAAGCAGTAGAGAAATGTGAAAGCAGGTTGGAAACATTAAATTGTATGTAGGTATGTATGTATACAAAAATACGTCTTGCAGCCTAAACCCCAGGACCAGAGTCTCCATGCTGCAAGATGGGGGTTAGGTGTGCACTTTACAATCCCTGGATGTACTTCACAATCACGTATAGGTGGATTTAGAAACCCTACCCCCAGAGAGTCCATCTTCAGTTTTAATTGGTCTGGGGTGGGGCTTAGGCATTAGCATTTTCTTTAAAACCCTCCAACACTTCTAATATGAAGCCAAGATTGGAATTTCTAGCCCAGTAGTTTTTTCCTCTCTCAAAAACACCTGAGAGATAGAAAGCACCAGCTAGCTGTGGGGTCTTACTCTAGTTACAATTTTTAATGGCAAGGAGTGTGAAATCTGTCCCCGAGAGAGCACAGATAGTTTACCACATGATAAATGTTTAGTTGGTCGCTGTGATGTACTGCCCAAGGGTACACCTGCCTATTTAAAAAAATTATGGCAATTCTGCACACACTCAGACAGGCCTGCTGGCCCTGAAGGTGGATTCAGGATTTGAACCTTGGTCTGGTTCCAGTTTCAGGCTCTCCTCTACACAATGCAGCTTCTTTAGTCCTAGGAAGAAATAAAACTGAAAAAGGTTATCCTCCTTCCTGGAGTTTGAAGTGTGCTTCAGGAACTCCAGACCTGGGGGGGGGAAGTCTGTCAGAAGGGCTGACATGCATTCCCAGTAGCTGGAGTGATGCAAGCTTGCAGCACGAGTCCCTTGCAAGACTGAGGGCTCCTAAGTCCCAGAAAAGAAGAGGTGGGACTCTAGGGAGACCAAAATCCTGCTCTGGCTCCTCTGGGTAGGGCTGAGTAGAGAGGGAGGGGCCACCACTGTCCTGCCATCAGGTGTCCCCGGCTCCTGTAGAGCAGGTTTTTCCTTCAGGATCCAAGCTATTTATTGACTCTTAGCATTTGTCCTGTGGCACAAGAAAGCCATTCACCTGTATCAGCCACCTGGCACCTGTCATAGGCCAAGACCTGGTAGGAGCATGAGAAAACAGTTGATGCAGAGTGGAAGCCTAAGAAGCAGGGTGCAGTTTGCTTTATGACGACAGTGGTGGCCTTATTGGACTGTGACAGCAGTGTGATTAGCATTCACCGTTTACTTAAATATTGTGTACAGGAGCCACAGAGACAAAGCTTCAAAAGTGTACGTGTGAGTAGTCAGGTCTGAATTTGAGATCCTGGTTCTCTTTTCACTATATGACCTTGTTCAAAGCTCAGTTTCCTTATTTGTAATAATGTAGTTAATGATAAGACCTGCCAGGCCTACCTACCTGGCAGAGTTCTTATGGACATTCTAGAATTTTGCTGGGGATTGAAATCAAGATCGGTTGTTTTCAGAACCCATTATCCTTCTCCCTTTCTGAAAATCATATGACCAGTTTTCTGGCCTGCCTGCTGTTATCCATGCAGTCTCTAAACCTCTGGCACTGCTTCTTCTGTGGGATCTGCAAACCCTCTTCGCACACTTGTATTGCCTGGGCCCTCTCGGTCAGTCACGTCCACCAACTATCTGTGGGTTACCAAGCATTGTGGCCAACAAGGGATGCACAATGAGGAGTGAGACTGTTCTGGACACGCAGGGAAGACAGACATTAATCAAATTCTTGCCTGATAAGCACAGCATTACAGACAGATATCTATGCTAGGAAAACTGTATGGGCTGTTCAGACTCCAAGATGATTGAAATTACCTAATCAGGTAAACTTTTCTGAGGAAGTGATGATAGAGCTGAAATCAAAAGATGGATGGGGGCGTGGAGGTTTTCGTATAGAGAGAAAACAATGCATTTGGGGGGAAGGGGGATATCTTGAAGTACCAAGAGCTGAAAGCAGTCATCCTGGCCCTCCCATGAGTTGACAAGCTGACTGATCAGATCATAGACTATTTATTGAATCAAATCCAGCAGAGAGCAAGGTCATTTTTCATTCATTGGCCACACACGCAAACTTGTTCATTTTTTCCCCCTTCTTCCTTCCTTTGTTCCTATGCAACTGGGTTGGGAAAAGGACTGGGGTCGGAGACCTGGCCATTCCATTCTTTAGTCTAGTCTTACATATTGAGATTCTCTGGTCAACTACAGGATGCCAAGGGGAAGGAAATGGCTCTAGAAGCCTTCAGTCCTGGCCACATCCTCTGCTCCTTTCTATGCTAGGTCTTGGGAACTCATTTCCCACTAACTTTGGATTCTTGGGTATCTCCTTTAGGAATTTTGGTTAGAAGCCTATGGCAGCTGTGGTTGAGCGCAGAATTAGGGATCTCCACCAGATCCTGGGACTGAAAATCCACCATCATTTCTAATACCTTCCAACAGCACTCCTAGTGCTTCCCAGACTTTGTAATATTGTTTATTCACTTATGCATACCAGTGTGTGTGAGGCAGCTTGATGCTCTGTGAATGAAATACCTCCAAAAACCTTTACAAACTAATACAGGGTTCCCATGATCTTCTCCTGGTAAACAACTGAACTTCCCCAAAACATTAATGCTAAACAAAACAAAACAAAACCACTTAGGTAGACTTAATTTGCACAAGAGGCAGGGTATCACATAACATCAGTCAGTTGTTTGGTAGTTACCTGCAACACACATATATAGTTGCTCAGGAAGATGAAAACAGAAACAAGCAAAGGAGGGATGGAAAGAGAATAAATATGATTAAAAATAAAACTAAAATTGGAAGACCCACCACCTCCACATGGGTAGGATATGCCTTCCTTCCTCCCAGATGGTAAAGCTGGCTGCAATGTTCCAACTTCATTGTCCATAATTTTGCTTTTGCCTCATGGGCCAAATTCCTGTCCATGATTGGCCGATAGCTTGCGAGTGAGAAATTGGGGACCTTTACCACCTCTGTGCATTACTTTTATAGGATATTTCTGCCTTATTTCCAATATGTTGTGATATACCTCAGAATGTTCTATACCTTTCAGGTTTCTGACAAAGGAATATTTGGTGGGGGCGGGGGGACCGTACTGGGGACTGAACCCAGGACCTCACACATAATAGTCAAGTGCTCTAGCACTGAGCTATATTCCCTGGCCTTTATATTTGTGAGACAGAGTCTAAGTTGCCCAGGTTGGCTTAGAGCTTGCAATCCTTCTGCTTTAGCCTCCTGAGTAGCTGGAATTACATATAGGTATGCACCAACACTCCCAGCCTTTTTTTTTTTTCCACTTTCTTCTTCCTTTTTCTTTGGGCTGTTTGAAATCTGTGTTCCTTAAGTTTAGGGCACGTACTTGATCTTACTCTGCACTCCACTTGTCAGCAAATGCGAATTATAAGTATTCTTTCCCTTTCAGAATCCCTATCACTTCCACATCACTACTTATTTTTTGCTGGTCAATTAAATCCAGACACATCAACTTTGTTGTATCTTCAGTCTTTTTAAAGATAATACTTGAGTATTTGTTCTCTGAAATGCTTGGGGTTACAAGTATTTCAAATTTTAGAAAATTTTCATAAATGCAATGAGTTATGTTGGGGATGGAACTCAAGTCTAAATATGAAATTCATTTGTTTCATACATACCTTATTCACATAGCCCCAAGTTAACCTTATACAATTTTAGCGCACCTGCAATACTGTCAGGAACCCATTATGTGAGGTCATATGTGGAATTTTCCAGTTGTGGCAATATGTCAGCAATCAAAAAGTTTCTCATTTTGGGTTTTCAATTACAGATGCTCAGCTTATATTTTCTGTAAGTCAGAAATGTATTACATGCCGTGCTTCATATGAAATGAGGTTTCCAACACTGGTCCAACTCTGCTCTATTTTTCCTTTATGATACTTAAAATTCTGAACTAGAAAATGTTTACTGTGTTACAAGTTTAAGACAGTCACAGCAACTCGGATAGTTTGTCATCCTCCCTTCCTGATGGAAAATACTGAGGTTCAGAAATGGCAAGTGGCTTGAACAGGGTAACAGATAGCTCAAGGCAGACCTGCGATTTTTAAGTCCCCTGCTCACTTGACTGCTCCATATTTGCCCACGCAGCCTGTAGATTATCAAGTCCCAGCCCTACCACAATCATCCTTCATGACAAACAGCTCATTTAAAGTCATCCCAAGCCACACTGGCCTTGCTGCCTGGGAGTTGGTTTCCTAAATACATTTTTTGCATACTTATTATCGGACTGCATATTCCTCCCACCCTGAGTGCACAACTGCTCTCAAACCATGAGGGCTCAGTAAAACTTATGCAACCGCCCTCACCCAGTAAGGCCTGAAATTGAGAGGCCAGTGCTGTGTCCTCTTCCTGTCATTTTTGTGCTCTAGCAAGATAAAATGCTAGAGCACAGGTTGCACTGCCAGGTTGCACGGCAATGGTGCTAGCGCTCCCGTAAACAAAGGAAAGCTACCATACTGGAGGTTTAAAAGGTGAGTTTACAATGGCTCAAACACCTTGAAGGAGGTGGAACACCATAAACATAGCTGTCATCTGGGAGTACTGCACACTAGTATATGACTTCAAGGACTTAAAGACTATGCTAGTATGACTAATTAGGCTTTGGTTCAGTTAGTTTCCCTACTTCCAAGAAAGCATTCTCCAGCATCACCCCCAACACCCCAGGGGAGTACAGATGATCCCCTGGTCTTTTATCCTCAGGTTTGAGAATCCCTATTTAGCATTCATTTCCCACTCCTGTGATGTCAGTTTCTTTGGAAATAAGTCTATTTCATGTTCATAGACTAGGCTTGATTCCTATTCATAAATCTGGATTTTAAGTAGGAGGGTTTTTTTTTGTTTTTTTCCAAGAAGGGATTGAACTCACGGACACTCAACCACTGAGCCACATCTCCAGTCCTATTTTGTATTTCGAGACAGGGTCTCACTGAATTGCTTAGGGGCTTGCCGCTGCTGAAACTGGCTTTGAACTCGTGATCCTCCTGCCTCAACCTCCCAAGCTGCTGGGATTACAGGCATGCACCACTGCGCTGGCAAATAGAGGGTAATTTTTGACAATATTCTCTATTTCCATTACATTGACCTGCTTATATTTTCTATCTTCTGGAACCAATTTATTAAAATTGTATTTCCTAGTAAACTATCCTAAAGTAGAGAACTGTACTTACCCATTTGTTGAGGAATGAGATGTAAATTATTCAGCACAGCACCCATCTTCACACTGAATGTTTGCTTTAATGATCTCAAATACCATACTGCAACCAGTAACTGACAGCACTACCAAAGCCTTCCATATGCTCAAAAATGCCCGTAGCCTCAGCTATTATTTGTATCTAGTACAATGTCTGTCACTAAGTAAGTGATCAATGCTGAATAAATGCAGGGTCAATGTTTTATGCCCCAGCAAGTAAGGATTCAAATCAACAGAAAACACCATGACTACCACAGGTAATGCATTCTTGTTTACAATACTACATTTCTCATCGCAGCTTTTACACATAAGTATATACATCTGCATGAATGTGTGGGTAAAAGGTTTACTCTAAATGTCCTTTTCATTTGAAAATAAAAAACTGAGAATCACATTTTAAATTTTAGTTCATTTAAAAAATTCACCTCCATTCTTTATTCATCATATAGATGTTAACTTATTTTAATACTTATCAGATTCATCAGAGGGAAATAGCAGATACAGCTCTGAAAAAAATCAAAATCTATCCAAATATATAATCAGAAAAATGTTCATATTCTTTTTGTGTGTGATAACTAATCAAGTAAGACTCAATGACAACACAATAATTCAAGTGACTTCAATTTTATTTTTTTCATATAATCTTCAGGTGGGAGAAGTGTCATGTAGAGTATCTCCCCACCCCTCACCCCACCAATTTGAATCATTCAAGAACTGGGATCTAAGAAATGCATTAGTAGACTATCAGCGGTATTATTATGTACAATTGGTTACAGCACCATGCTAATAAGCCGGGGTCATAGGACTCATCTCTGCAAAGGCCAATTAGTTTACATTTGTCCCATGGACCCAGGCTGCACTCCTGACTGCTGACAGCTTTCTTACAATGCATCCCACTGTCATGAGATAATAAGGTACTGGCAAAAGTGGTAGATAAATGAAAACATATCTACCTACACTAATGAAAGGGGGGAAAAAATCCCATGTATCCTACGATGGTGGTTAATAGAATCTTATCTGTAAAGAAAAAACCCACATATGCTGTTTGCTCTATGTTAAACATATTTCAAGTCTAAAATATTCAAGGACAGTAACATGACTCTTGCGCTTTACAACTCTCTAATAAATAAAACATTCCACATAAAGCTACAGTAAAGACCCTGATAATTATTACCCAATCTGTGAACTGTTAATTTCATACAGACATCTTTTTAAATATTGACTATGTACCATGGTTTTTGCATATTTACCACTAGTTATTTGGTTTAAAGTACTGTGAAAAATTCAGCTAGAAAATTAGTCATAAAACTGTATTCTGTATTTTATTTTTCAAACAGCCAGTGTCCACATTTAAAACGCAGAATTTGAAATTAAGTCTAGTAATTCAATTTAAAATAAAGCAAAACAACTTCCTTTAGTATCACAATACATAAAATGGTATTACAAACTCCTTAAGTGGCAAGACTAACTATACGACAACAGTGTCAAAAGCCGTGACTCATTAAACTTCTTAATGAATAGGTCAGTTTAAAGAACATTTCTGTGTTCCATGACTACACATGAAACAAGCTTTCACTGTTATTATAAAGGCTCAGCAAATCATTCATGGCATAATATGGGGTCAACCAAGACTTTTTTTTTTTTTTTTTACAATGATGATAAAAATGTATTTAAACAAAAAAATCCTCCCAACTATTTAAAAACAATTATATATGAAGGACAAAATATATTTTAAAATATACTGACTTACTAAATTTCAACCATCAGGCTGCTGACTACTGATGTAAAAGTTTGTATTTAAAAATATCACAAATATCTTATTTAACAGTGAAAATTTCAATGTGATAAGATTCATCGCAAAGCGATTTTCACCTGAGTAGATTCTGAAATTTAGTGCTCATATTTTGGGGGGAGGAGAAGGAAAGAGCCACTTTTTATCTGATCTGAGTTTGCAGTTGGTTCCTCCACACTAATTTCCTAGGGGGTTGAAGAAACAATCTGCTGTGACTTTCCCAAGTCATACCATGCCCCCGGTTTCCCTCATAAATTTGCTCTGGCATTTCATGAATTCTCAGTATCCATCAAATATTTCCACTTAGTTACCCATTCAAGCATGGCAACCAAATTCATTCAGTTCTATACAACAGCATCTATTATATTATGTACATGTTTAATTATCAATAGGAAATAGAAAATAAAATTTTACAGTGATTGGGAAAAGGGTCAGAAAATGGGATAGGAAAAATAATACTGTATCATCAGAATATCCTATTATCCTACTAGTTTCAATGACAGGGTTTTTCTTTTATTAGTTGATATACAAAGAAGGCTTGGGGATCCCAGGAAAATAACACTATGTATCAGAAAATTCAAATGCTCCACCATCAGGATTTCCATCACACATTTAATTTCTTCTGTACAATTTTTATAAACTTGTTTTCTTTTTAAAATCATCAGATTTCCAGATTAAATTCAGCACTACACAGTATGCCCTTGAAGTAAAATGAGGTTACCTGCTTTATTTGGATACCAAGTTCCCTTCCAGACAGCATTAAAATAAAGACAAGTAAGACTACACAGATAAAATCCAGTATAATTCAAATCCAACAATGAAAAATTTCCCCCATATTTTTGCAAAATTCTTTCTACTGAAATGCTCTGCTACAATAATAAAAAGCATACATTACATATAAAAGATACCAGTGTACTAAAAAGTGACAGAAGTGGACTAGCAAATCCTTCAAAGCACATTATATAAATGACTAGCATTTAAAAACATTTCTCCTATAAAATGTAGGTCATATACATTTATAAATTGGCGGTTTTATTTCTAAAGCAGTGATGTGTGTGTTCAAATAGTTAGCTGTTCTGTACAGTATAATATTGACTCACTTCAAACTACAATAAGTTTGTCTTTCTTTGTATTGAAGTTGATAAATTCATCTGATCAGCAGAGAAATCAAGCTTGAAAAATAAGTATCTAAAAATCAAAGTAGAAAGTTTAGAATTATTGAAATGTAGCTATGAAATATGAAGAGAACTATCTATTTCACAATGGAGCTGAAGTGACCTCAAAACTTACGGGCTTGAATCTAAAACAGAAACAAATATTAAAATCCAAAGCAAACCACAAAGTTAGGTAGCAGTACAGAAGCAGGGAAAAACAACAACACATCCCTTCCTTCAGTGTGATGGGCACTAAGTTTTGCGGTCTTCCTCCATCTTGCAGAAGAGTGGTAAGGCCATTCAATGCTTAGTGAAAGTGAGTACAGATGAAGCCAGATTTAGCCTGTCTCCTCTGCAACTTCAATTATGCTGTGTAAACAGTGTTACGTTCCAATAGGAGGAACAATGGAATTTGCTTATAAAAACTGATTAAAGATAATCATTATTAAATGAAATAGGATAATTAATAACTCTGAAATGTTTTTAGAACTTTCCTGATGCTACTTGTAAAGTTAGCACTGCTATGTATTATTGCTTACATACAGTACAACATCATATGCCTTCTAACATAAAGCAGTACTGTGATTTGTTTGTACATATTTACAGATTCTTAAAAACAAGCTGTAAAAACATTACATACTTTCAGACAATACAAATTAGCACATTGGTACTCACTTCAAAACAAATGGAATGCATAACATTAATAAACATCATAAAGGAAGACTCACATGAAAGTCCTTGATTGTCAAGACACGTTTATATATAAACTCTAACTGTGCAGAATTAAAGATTCAATCATAGGTACATCCTTACTTGATGAACCATATTTACAGCATGGTATTGCATAAAAAAATAAAATAATGTTTACAGGGTTTTACTTTTTTATCCATTGGATTAAAGAAAGCAACAAACATAACAAGAAATGTTTGTCTGCTTTAATTTGTTTCCTACCAAAGTTTAAGTGAAAAAAGGAAACATACGGTTTTTATTTGCAGAATATAGCAAAAACAACTGGAAAATTATTTCCCTGAAATAAAGCAATTTGAAACGGAAAAGGTTTAAATTAAAATTGCAGACTCAAAAAATTTCTCATTGATTATAATAGTGCTTCTTCAAGTAAATACATACTGTGAAAAAATGAGTTCTAGTTTAAAATGTTCTAAGATACGTAGTACTACAGTAATGCCTACTTTTAAAGTTTCCCGGCTTTTTTTTTTTTTTTAAACAGCCCTTTAAATACCCAAATTAATAAAGTGAAAGAAGTGGCAAAAGATCTAACCTCACTAGCACTTTGCAAGGGTCTCACATCTGTGGAAATGAAAGCCTGCCCTGAGCACAAGGCCTTTTCTACCTCTCAAGAGATAAAATGACCCAATTGCTGGCATCTTCAGCCAGAGCGAAGAAGATGGATTTCTACCTTATCAGGTAGCACATCTGCATGTAGATCTAAAACATTTAGGAGCCACTCAAATATTCTAAACCAAATGAAATATATGTGCAATAAAAATTTAAGTTAAAAAAGACACTTTTAGAAGATGTTCAAAAGATACTTTATCTAATATGATGTTTCCAATGCTCAAACA
The DNA here is from genome assembly GCF_902686455.1 of Sciurus vulgaris. Lineage (NCBI taxonomy): Eukaryota > Metazoa > Chordata > Mammalia > Rodentia > Sciuridae > Sciurus > Sciurus vulgaris. The sequence continues at coordinate 75,134,871 of NC_136470.1, forward strand.
TAAAAATAGGACCTAAGTGAAAAAGCACACCTCGCTCACACAGATCAAGGGTTTAAGGGTGTAAGAGCATGTTTTTATAGAACAATTTGTTCACTGAGAGAAACAAGAAACATGAATTACTAAGGATATCTCATATCCTCCATGTTTCAAATTAAAGCAGCACACAACGCCACTTATTTTCTCTACTAATGCCCAGATAGAAATTAAACAATTTTCTGAATAAAATGGGGAAACCCAAACTGTCAAGATGTTTATCATAGGATGATAATACAAGGTAAGTCTGGTAGGCATTTAGAATTTCACAGTAAGAGAGTGATGACTATACTTAAATGGTAAGTCAATAAGTTATGCTGGCTAAGTATCAGTTATCTGAAAAATGCTTATAACCTGGTAGAAAAGTCTGCCATTATGTAGATTTAAAGAAATGTGTTGAAGACAGGAATGCAACACCTGAAAATCTGCTTGCATAACTACCATTTTCAAAGGCCTTCCTTCCTAAGCTTATCCAAACTGCTCAGCGATAGTCACATTCTTAAAACTGTGCTGGTGATGTTAAAACAAACCAAAAATTTTACACAGTATCAAAAACTGCATCAAGTTTCCAAAGGAACAAAATTTTTGATCAGACTAAAAAAAAAAAAAAAAAAAATCAACTCAGGAAATAAATGCCTACTCTCATCAAAAGTACTATGAGAAAAATGTCTATCTAGGGTGAGCACAGTTCCATTTTTAACATCTCACCTGAAATAATTCTTCTTGCAATTAAGTGATGCATAACACAACACACATCAATCTTACGGTCAATAATGGCAGAACTTAAATATTTACTTCAAAGAAGTCTAAAATTATTGAAAACTTTGGCAGCAAAGAAAGCTGTCAAATGGGAAAACTAGTATTTCAAACAAAGCTTAATAACCAAAGTGTAGAGGAAACCACATTAAACATAATTTATATTCTTACCATAAAAACACCAATATATTTAAAATAAATGAATATAAGTGAAGAATGTTAGGAGAGGATATTTCTTTGTTCCCTTTCTTTATGAGAACAGTCTTGGGATAACATTAAATAAGAGACAAAAATAATTTAAATGGATAACATATTCTATACTGAAACAAAGAATGTAGACTTACAGGGCCAATATAAAAGTTAAAATCAACAGCTTCATCTTCCAAGGACATTAATTTTAGGTTACCACTGGTGCTATATATCAGTACGAGCATTGTGACAAAGATGGCGGAAATTTAAAATACAAAAACCAAAAAGTTAGAACAAATTAAAGAGGATGATAGCATCAATATGACTAATGTTACTCTCCAAAAATCAAAACTGTCCAATGTGTAACTCAAACCATCATTCTTCAGAAAAGCATATATATAAAAGCACAATTTATTGTACCATGCTGTATTATTTTAAGACAAAGTATTTAAAAAAAAAAAAACATTCATGGTATAAGGATAAAGTCTGTAGTTTATTTAGATTTTGAAATGCAACAAAAAATTTCCGGTCACTCATCTAGCTGAAAAAGAAATTGTAGTTACTGGAATTAGTAAACACTTTTGGTTTGTAAAACTGTAATGAGCAGTGTTCATTAAAAAGTAACTCAAGATAAAATAAGCAATTAAAAAGCCCATTTCTTGTTTCTCTGGATACTGTTTAATAATCCAAGAGTCTAGAAAGAGAAGGATTAAACCAGATTTTACAGTTCCAAAGATATCCCAATTTCCTTTTATTGCCAAAAATTAAAATTGTCAATTATGAGATGATTATGACACAACCATATCAAACCTAAAAATCTAATCTTTCACTTTGAGAAATCAAAAATACCAAATAGATTCTAAGTGCTCTATGTTAACTGAAGTGTATATGTAAAGTAAAATACAATTAAGCTTTAAAACGTGGAATATACATTTTGTGTAAGCATTATGTTCTTGGGAATGTAATCTACAGAATATTTTTTACTAAAACTTCAAAACCTCGATACTTGCACATGAAAAAATCATAAAAAATATCTAGGTACAACTGTACAAAGAAACTGACACCAATATGCATACTTCCATACAGAAGTGAATGCTTCAACAGTTGTGTATTTTGGTAAAAGTTTTGAAAGTATGCATATTTTAAAAGTAATTAGGCTTTTAAATAGTGGAGTCTTAGACTATCAGATTTTTATTACTTTTTTCTTCAAAAAAACACGTCAATATAATGCAAAATGAAAATCAAGGGTATATGGCATATCATTCTTTTTGAAAGGTGGTTTTTTTCCCCCATAGGACAAACTAATGTATTTAAGCCATAATCTCTTGACATTTAAACTTTTAAGTTCACTCTGTAAAGTATACTCAGATTCCCTGCTGAAGTGCAATGACTATGCTGAAAAACTTAGAAACAGTATGAGTAAATTTCACACAATTACTAATCTCCTAAGAATGTACAATGTTATCAGTTAGGAAACAATTGTGCGAAAGTCTTTTTTTTTTTTTTTTCCTTTTTAACTTGGTGTAGGTGGAATAGCAAGTTTCTGATCTAAAACAAGTATATGCATTGCTTCTATAAAGGTGACAACATGTAAGGCAGTTCAAAGAATGCTGACTAACCAAACAAAACGCAGTTATGGGATTATCTTGCTATTCATATCAGCTTAACTTGTTATAACGCATTGCTCTTAATCTGTACAGCACTCCATTTTACACAGAGTAACCCCACTCTTGATTAATCTGTTCTAAAGTGCCAGTATTATTTACACTTTTTTTTTTTTTTTTTTTTTTTTTAGCCAAAAGTCTGGCCAGTTGTGGCATCCGGTGAAGATGTCATCCCAGCTCTATTATCATTTACATTCACCAAGGGAAATTCTGAAAATTCAGCACTTGTCCCTGGTCCCCGAAGGTTCACCTGTCCATTGGCAGTGCTAAATTGAGTAGCTATTCCAGCTCTGGATCCATGATATGGAGCACGGAAGGGCTGTTCAAAGGAGCTCATTTGGTAAGCTTGGTGGACAGGCTGAGCCTCAGCTTTCTTCTGAGAAGTCACTTGATCCAAAAAGTCCTGTGTTGATGTGGCAGAAGCATGGTTTGTCTCATCACCTGAAAAGGGAAACGAGTGCTGTGAATCACCAACTATTAGTCCAAAGTGGGACTTATCTGGAGTTGTTCTTAGTGGAGAATTCATTCCTGATCGAAAGCTATTGATGGGCATGGCTGCATAGACTTGCTTGTCTATGGAAGAGAATGCTGGCTGATTTGGAAGGGTCTGGTTATCAGTCACAAAGTTAAGGCTCGGGCTATTCAAATAGGCATCATTTTGGCTAGTTCTGTCCAAAGCCTGCTGCAGAAACTTTGAGTATTCCTGCAACATGTTGGCTTTATCTGATGAGGATGCTTGGGAGCTTGATCCAACATTCTCTGACTGGGTGACTTCAGGTACTTCTGAAGAATTTATTGATATGCTAGAAGTCACTTCAGTGTCTGCAACACTGAAGGAAATTTCATGCTGTCCATTAGCTTTATGGGAATAATGATCCAACAAAGTCTGCAGTACCTCATCTGGAATAACATTTTTGTCATGATTACTCTTAATCTCCACATTCAGTGCTTGTGAATCTAATATGGATGCTGTGGTACTTTCATCAATGACACTTGCCACAGCTGCTTGTGTTACAGAAGGCTGAGAAGCTATGGTACCCACATTCAGCGCATACTCCCTGCTGTTGTTGCTTGCTGCTTGAAGATACCGCTTCTTCTTCAAAAACTGCATGGCATCATCATAATTAGTACTACTATGCACAGGTTTACTGGGCCCCTCTTGCAAGTTATCAACCTGATCAATGTCAGCAGTGCCTTCTGAGTCCAGCAAAGCTTGCTTATCCACAAGTTCAAATGCATACTTTGAAACTTTGCTCTCTTCATATGTGGATAAAGGCGAAATTGTTTGATTTTGCTCCAGTGGCTGTTTCAAACTTCTCTTACTATTAATTTTTTTGAGAACCAACTTCGGTGGATGTATTTCTCCTGATGCGTCTTCTAAATGGGATCCCCCAACTGAAGAATGTGGCATTTCAACAGCATATTCTGCCACCATATACTCATCTTTTACTTTAGTACTTGAAGAATAAAGAGGCAAGTAATCGTTTTTGTCTTTCTTCAGGTCAGATTTATCCAAAGAACTCTCTTTGTCCATTCCAGATGATTTCTTCTCAGTTTTCTGCCTTTTCTTTTTTGGCAGTGAGTTATCTTTTGGTGATGTAGAAAAGCCAGAATCTTCTTCAGATGTCAGAAGGCCACCTTTGATGGCACATCTGTTTAGTTTTTTGTCATGATTTTCATGGCACATACGTTTATGTTTCAATACACGATCTGTTCTGGAAAAATACTGTTGAATTCAGAGATTGGATGTGGTTTTTTGTTTGTTTTTGTGTTTTTGGTCAACAAAGAAAAGAAAAAAGAAAACAATTAATATAAGTATAATATAAGCAATTTCAAGCAAATTAACTGAGCCAATTTTCTATTATAAATTTTATCAAGAATTTAAAATTTCCTCAAGTAGTTCTAGCATTAAATAGCATTTTCTAATTTCTTAGAATTACTTTATAACTTAATAAGAATAGAACAACTGCAAACTACCTATCTTACCTGTAAACAGTATTCACACTGGTAAGGTTTTTCTCCACTATGAGTTCTCTTATGCCTTTCCATATGATATTTTTGTATGAATCTCATACCACATTCATCACAGCGAAATGGTTTTTCACCTAGTACATGATAGAAATTTTAAAACAAAACAAATATTGTAAAATAATGAATTGCTTTGCAGTAAGAATCTCTAAAATAAATATCCTTTGACAATTAAGATAATTCACTTTTTTTAAAAATATTTTTACAGTTGCAAATGGACATAATATCTTTATTAATTTTTATGTGATGCTGAGGATCGAACCAGTACCTCACACATGCTCTACCACTGAGCCACAACTCCATCCCCAAATTCACTTTTTTTAAATGACAAAGTTTTCCCTGAAAGCAGGCAAACTCAATTTTCCTCCCTTCTGTTATGTGTGCACAGAACATAATCTCTCTCTAGAAAGACCAGCAGTACCAGGAATTTACAGCAATACGGACACTCTTTCAATAGAGTAGCTGATAATTTCTCATCTTTCTTTTCAATCATATAAAATATTAGAACTTTAAAAAATGTTATTCATGCATACTCTAATATAATTCTCAGGTACAGCTTCTTAATTCTGAATCTATTTTAGAAACATTTATGGTTTAATGAAATATGAATCCTAGGAAATATTCTTTAAAATCTTGTTTAAGACATAAAACAAGCTTAGAGGCCAAATTTCAAATGTAAGACTTATTTATATTGATTCTTTTTTTTGGGGGGTAGGTACTAGGGATTGAACCCAGGTGTGCTTTGTCACTGAGCTACATTCCCTAATCCTTTTTATTTTTATTTATTTATTTTTTACTTTGAGACAGGGTCTCACTAAGTTGCTGAGGCAGGCCTTGAACTTGGGATTGTGACTGTTCTGCTTTAGTCACCAAGTCACTAGGATTATAGCCATGTGCCACCATGCCTGGCTAAACTAATGCTTTTTCTCAACTCAAACCAGCTTTTCTTGTCATCTGGCAATGAATTACAAATTGAGTACTGTTAATTATACATACAACTGCTTTAGCCCACCCCTGCCAATTCCTTAAGAACTTTTTAGCTATAAGGTAACATTACTATGGAGCTCTATAAATAGTTTTTACTGATAAATTCTATAGTTTTGTTACGTTTATTTGTTTTTTGGTGGTGCTGGGGACTGAACCCAGGACTCTGTGCATGCTAGGTAAGCACTCTACCTTTTTAAAAATTTTTTATTTCTTCTTTTTAGTTATACATGACAGCAGAATGTATTTTGACATATTATACATACATGGAGCATAACTTTCTATTCTTTCTTTTTTTTTTAACTTTTTAGTTGTAGATGGACACAATACCTTTATTTTATTTATTTATTTATTTTTATGTGGTGCTACGGATCGAACCCAGTGCCTCACACATACTAGGCAAGCACTCTCCCATTGAGCTATAATCCCAGTCCATAACTTTCCATTCTTGTGGTTGTACATAATGTGCAGTTACACTGGTTGTGTATTCATATATGAACATAGGAAAGTTATGTCTGATTCATTCTACTGTCTTTCCTATTCCCATCTCCCCTCCCTTCATTATAAATAGTTTTTACTGGTAAAACAGAAGTCTAATAAAAAAAAAATAATAAGTTACCTTGTATAATATTTATTCAGGGAAACTACTGTTTCTACCTATCTATATTTAACAAAATTTTACTGAATACTGCTCCTCTATCCATAGACCTGCTGTAAGGAGGTTAAAAGTACAGGGCATACAACTTGTTTTCTAAGAGTTTATAGCATAATTGGAAAAACAAGATACACATATTATAAAATGATAACTCACAAATGTCTAGCTCTGGTTTACTTTTACAACTTTTACATCATACTATTTCCCTTCTTAATCTTGTCCTTCAGTCAAATACCTATCATCTCACATTTCCTACTTTCACCTTGATTCATGCTGCTCCTTCAGTCAGGAATGCCCACCAAGTGTTCAGACACTACACTAATAATGAGGCCCAATCCATCTCCTGTCGGATACTTTGCTCCCTCTTCCTACATTTTCATAGAACCCCATTAAAGTTCTCCTATGGCGCCCATTACTTACAGCTCAATATTTACTTCATACATTTCTATTATTTACCATATTACACTTCCTTAGACTTAAATTATATTTATGTAGCTCACAGAACCTTCTGTGATCTTTAAGTGTCAAATAAATGGCATATATAATGATTACTATTGTGAATGATCAGTGAGAAAAATATTACTGAGTTGGTATGATTTGGAAAAATTTCTTGGAAATGAAGGAATCTAAGCAGAGTGGCACCTGAAAGTTAAATGCCACAGAAAGAAAATTTGGGGAGGAATAGCAGAGCAGCTAACTGTTTAGATACTGTCTGATATCCAGGAGAAATGGTGCCGAAGAAGAGAATTTAATTTGGCAACAAGTAAATTATTTAACCTGTTAAGTCCTAAGTTTTTAATTTTATGACTATTTCAACAAAATTAACAGAAGTGCATTAAAATAGGTTGTAATTCATAATTTGATTTTACATATTATTTATTAACATAATTTCATAATTATTGTTATTATGGAATTACATATTATGTACAGTAGTTAAGGTTTTATATGAGTTTCTTATCTGGGACAACAGGATAAAATGCGTTAAAACATTCAAGGATGTAAGTTATCAAATTTTAGGGTAAAAGAGACTTTCCAGTGGCTTTCAAATAGTGTTCTTGCCGGTTCCATAGAGGCCCACATGCCCTGCTGCTGGTGTGGCAAAAGGTTCAAAAGCTTCTTAAGCAAATTCAGTTGCAGAGTAGCTCACTTTGATATGGAAACATTCCAAGGGTTCAGTGGTTGCAGGCTAGAGAGCTTTACCAGCAAGTCTAGACTAATTCACAGTAAAAAAATACTGAAGTCCAGAAAAGTTAAGGAACTTGCAAACCGAATAATTAATACAACAGAAGTTGGGAGAGGAAAATACTTATTAAGGAAGTCTGGAAAAAATGAAATGAGAAATGAGATGGGAAATAATAGAAAGTAATCCATTCAAGAATAAAATTTAAAGAAGGAGACAAAACTGTTTGAAGGGCAGCGGAATCCGAATAGAAGAAAAACTGAACTAAAATTAAATTATTACAGTGAATAATCAAAGGATTAAGATTCCAGAGAACCAAGATAAGGAAGGAAGGAACAGACAATGTTGGAAAGAAGTAAGAATAGGTGCACATTTTAAAATAGGGAATGTAGATGATAGAGATCATTAGGTTAGAACTTAAAGTCATTTATCAAACGCAAGAAAGGAAGGCTGGGGTTGTAGTTCAGTGGAAGAGCACTTCCCTGGCATGTGCAATGCACTGGGTTCCATTCTCAGCACCACATGTAAGTAAGTAAAATAAAGGTCCACTGACAACTAAAAAATATTTTTTAAAAAGTGAGAAAGAATAAAAGAGAAAATTAGTGTGTTGATTAGAATTCAATTACATCTGCCTAGTATTTGTGGACTAGAAGACTTAATATAGTTAAGATGACAACATTCCCCAAACTGATCAGAAGATTCAAAGTAGAAATTGACAACCTTATCCTAAAATTCACATCCAAAAGCAATCTTAAAAAAAACCACATAATCAAGATAATGTGATAATGGCTTAAGGACAGATACATCAAAAAAATGAAACTGAGTGGACTGGGGTGTAGCTCAGTGGTAAAGCACTAGCATATGTGAAGTTCTGGTTCAATCCCTAACACCATGAAAGCAACAAACAAACAAGCACAAAAGAAATGGAATTGAGAGTCTAGAGAAAAACCCTTACATTTATGGTCAAGTGGTTTTCTAAAAAAGGTGCCAAGGCAATTCAATGGAGAAAGAACAGTGTTTTCAACAAATGCACTTGGACAATTTGATACCCACATGCAAAAGAATGGAGTCAGACGCCTCCTACCTCACATCATAAGCAAAAATAACTCAAAATGTATCATAAACCTAGAGGTTAGAACCAAAAGTATAAAAATGACAGAATAAAACACAAGAATAATCTTCATGACTTTGGCTTGGCAATGGTTTTTTAGGTGTGACACCAAAAGCACAAAAACCAAACAAAAAAATAAATGAACTTCATCAAAGTTAAAAGTTTTGTGCTTCAAAGGACACCATCCCCACCTCGCCCCACAAAAAAAAGTCTGCTGTTGTAGGAAAGTATGACAATTTCTCAAAGTGCTAAACACAGAATTACCACACGACCCACAATTATACTCTTAGGTACATTTTTAAAGGAATTGAAAACAGCAACTAAACAGATACCTGTATACCAATGGATATCAAAATAGCATTCAAAGCAGATGAAAGGTGAAGCAAGCCACTGTCCCAACAACTTAAATAGAGACAAAAATGTGATGGATACAAACAGTGGAGTAGTATTCAGTTGTAAAAATGAAGTATTGATACATACTACCTATAAACATGGATAAAGCTTGGAGATATTTTGCAAAGAGAAAGAAGTCAGATACAAAAAAGGATAAAAATGGACAAAGACTACATATATATGAAGGATCTAGAATAGGCAAATTCAGAAACACTGAAAAAGGACCAATGGTACCAGGACTAGGGGAGGCAGGAGTAGGGGGGTGGAGAGCTAGGGGTGTTATTGTTTAATGGTTATAGAGTTTCTGAAGGCTGTTTTTTTGTTTGTTTGTTTGTTGTTTCTCTCTGAGATGGAGTCTTATTATGTTGCCCAGGCTGCCCTCAAATTCATAATCCTCCCATCTCAGACTCCCAAATAGCTGGACTCACAGGCATGCAATATGAGCCTGGGCTTGGTTATAGAGTTTGTTTGTTTACATAACCTTGTAAATTTGCTTAATATCACTAAATTATATAGTTTAAAATTATTCAAATAATAAATTCCATGAAATAATTTTTAAAGTGAAAAGACAACTCACAATGGGACAATTTATGAATCACATATTTGATAAGCGCTATAATATAAAACAGTTCCTTGTCCAAAAAAGATGTAAAAATGACAAATTAACATATGAAAGGATGCTCGGCATCATAGTTCTTAGTAAAATATAAATCAAAACCACAATGGTTTTAAACCTACTAGGGATGGCTAAAAGAGACAGAAACAAGTATTAGCATTGGGTTGTAAATGGCTACTATGATTACAAAAGTGTGGCTATCAAAATGTAAGTTACCATATGACCCAGAGATTCTATTCCTAAGCTTACACCCAAGAGAACTAAAAATTTAAGACCACATAAGCACTGTACACAAGTATTCATAGCAGCATTATTTACAATAGCCAAAAAGTAGAAACAGTTCAAACACTCAATTCATACATGAATTATTCAGCTATAAAAAGGAATAAGGTACATGCTACATGTCCAGAATGGGCAGATCCATAGTGACAGAAAGTAAATGATTGCCTTGGGCTAAGAGGAAGAGGGCAATAGAGGTGAATGCTAATAGGTATGGGTTTTCTTTTTTGGGTGATAATAATGTTCTAAAAACTAGATAGTGATAGTACAACTCTGAGACACGCTAAAAAACTACTGAACTGTATACTTTAAGTAGATGGGCTTTCTGATACTATGAATTTTATCTCAATAAAGTTAAAATTTTAACAATATTGCATAAGGGCCTGGGGCTGTAGCTCAGTGGTAGAGTGCTTGCCTAGCACGTGTGAGACACTGAGTTGGATCCTCAGCACCACATAAAAATAAGTAAATAAAATAAAGATATCATATCCATCTACAACAAATACATTTTTAAAAAATACTGTGTAAGCACACAACTGGCACCATGGCCCCCACAAAGTACATGAACTAAAAATTCTTTCTTTCATTCAGGAGCTCAAAATTAAACAACATAAATTAATTGGAGAAATTTCATGTTTAAATTATTCACATTCTACTAGATGACCAAGAAGTTAACGACTTATTAACTAGAAGTAACACAAAAGAAAATTCCTTTAACAAAGAGAGTACTAGAAACATAAATGCCTTAAAAATAATTTGTACAAATGTTCCTTTGTAACTATGAACCACCTCTCAGCTCCTGCAAATTAAACACAGGCTGAGCATCCCTAATTTAAAAATCTGAAATGTTTTAAAACCCGAAATGTTGAGAGCCAATGTGAGGCTACAAATGGGAAATTTCACAATGTGAATCTGTATTTCATGCATAAAATTTAAACTAGTGTATAAAATTACCTTCAGGCTATATATACATAGTATATATAACATTATAAATTTCATGTTTAGACTTGGGTCCCACCCCCAAGACATCTCATTGTGTATATGCAAATATTCCCAAATCTGAAAAAAATCTGAAATCTGTAATACTTCTTGGTCCAAGTATTTCAGATATTCAACCTGTAGAACAATTATGTCTAAATAAGTCAAAGATTAATGTACATACAAATTCACCTTCCACAGTCATTTTTGATTACATATTGCTGTTATTCTCATTTTTATTCATTTTTTATTCCTTTTAGTATTTCCTTTCTTTTTTACTTTATCATCTTTCTTCCTATTTTCTTCCTCTTTCACTCCCAGTTTTATACTCTTCTTTCCTACCTTTTTAACTAGACAATCTAGAAATTTTTTAAATTTGTTTTGTCATTTAAGAATCTGTTGTTTATAAATTAGGCAATATATGTACATGGTTCAAAAAAAATCAAAACAATATAAATAAGCTATCCTATCTTATCCCTGCCCTGCCACATATTTATTTGTTTCTAAATTTCTTCCACGAGTTTCTTGATGTAAATACAAGCTAAATACATGGTCTCTTTTCTATGGTCCCCTCTTTCTTTTACAAAGATGACATACTTTACTCATTGTTCCCATGTTGTTTTGTTTGGTACTGGGGACCAAATCCAGGGCATAGCTCTACCACTGAGCTACATCCCCAGTTCTTTTATTTTTTTACTTTGAGACTATCTTGCTAAGTTGCAGGCTGGCCTTTAACTTTCAATCCTCCTAAATTGCTGGGATTACTGGTGTCACTGAGTCTGGCTTGTTCTCATGTATTTTCCCCTTTAGTTAAACAATATATGTTGGAGATCTAATCGTAGAAAGAGCTCTCATTCTGTCTTACAGTAAATATTTTTCACTATTATTTCCAAGTATTTGTTATGATAGGTAATTCTGTAATAGATAATCTTATAAATAGGTTATATTTGAATGATAAATGTGTGGAAACAATTCTTGGTCAATAATAAATATATTTATAATTCTGAAGTATATTATCAATTGATGTCCCTCCACAGTAGACATTATCAATCTATACCCCTACCAGCAAAGCTATTTCCCTATAATGTTGCCATGTACTACGATGTTGTTGAACTTTCTGTTGTTGAACTATACACCTAACAGGTGAAAAAAACATGATCTCAGCTGGAGGTCAAGTCATCTTATATCTCATTCAGTTTTTATGAACTATCCATTTGTCACTTTCACCCAGTTTTGTCGTAGGCTGTTGGTATTTTTCTTGAAAACTTGTCAGGGTTTTGTTAAGGAGGCTGATCTTTGGTTTTTGAGTTCTAGGTTATTCATGGTCTTTCTATGTCCCTTGAATGGTAGGGATGGAATTGTCACTTGGAATTAAAAGTTTATACAGCTGGATTTATCAATCTTCTCCTTCATGGATACTGGATTCTCGGTGTTATTCCTTACTCCAATCCACATTTTTACATATGTACTTGGAGCTGCTTTTAAAAAATGTATTTATTTATTTTACATTTCATTTGATATATTTGGAAGTCGTCTTGAGGCAGAATGGGAGGTATGAATAAAACTGGTTTCTAGACTGCAATTCAGTTTTTCCAGCACCATTTACTGAAAAGGTCAGCTTTTCTTTTCCTCTTTCACCTTCCCTCTCTTATCTTCTATGTACTTTTTCTGGTTATTAATCTCAAATATTGTACTAAAAAGTAGTAGTGATAATAGATTCTGTATCTTGTCTCTGGCTTGGGTACTTCGGTGTTTCCTACTTTTGAATACAAATGAAAATAAAATAACTGTTGCCTATTTGCCTTAAGTAGAATAAAATATTTAAATATCTTTTGGAGAAAAATTCCTTTATTATTTTTCCAGTTTCTCTTCTAATGATTATCCACTAAATCCCCCATTGTGCTATTTTTCCCTGGTAACTTTGACACTGTACATGATCAGTTTTATACTGGTAAAAATTCTTTCTGTAACAGATAGATAACTGCTATGGTTTCAATATGGTTTGAGTGTGTCCCTCAAGGGTTCACCCTGGATTGGGAGCTTGGTCCTTGCTGTGATGGTGTTGGGAAGTGATGAGGATTAAAGAGATGGATACTACTGGGAAATACTGAGGTCACTGAGGGCAAATCCTTTAAAGGATTTGATTAGTCCTTACAAGAGGGCTTACAAAAGCACAAAACTGGCCTCCCCTCAGTTGCTCTGGCTTCCTTCTCATCGTCTGATCAATCCCTCTCACACTCCTGCCATAATACCATCTGTCATAACGAAGCCAAACAGTCCTCACCAAAGGCTGAATTAATTACATGATCTTGGACTTTCAGCCTCGAAAACAAAAATAAACCTCTTTTCTTTATAAAGTACCTAGCCTCAGGTATTCATGCAACGGGAAATAGATTACATTAGGGTAAATTATATATGAAAAAGTTATAGGGTTCTTGCAAATCCCCTTCAGGTTATCAATAAAACTAAACCTCTTCCATTATTTCAATAGTCCTCTCAATGCCATTCAATTCAAGTGATCTCTTCCTTTTTCCTGAAACTCACTCTGCCCGTGGCTTCTATAACATCTATACTCCTTCAACTTCAGTGACTGTTCCTTCATAACACTCTTTCCAACTCACCCTCCTCCCTCCAAATGTTGAAAATTTCTTTGTAGACTTTCTGCTTTTCTCATTCTATATTCTTTGGAAAGAAGGGAAGCTCACCTATTTCCATGGCTTTCATTACTCTCAATCTGAGCTCCAGATCCACACATCCAAAGTGCCTATTTAACATATCCACTTCTATGACACAGATCTCAAATACATTATATCTTGCACTAAACTTGTGATCTTCAACCTGCAGCTGGGTTGAAGGAAAGCAATAACATGGTGAGACAAAGGTCACAAGTGGCATGTTTATCCACCTATTTATGTGAGCCAGGAGCCTGTCTGACTTTTCTCTGCTTTACCTTCTCTTTGCATATTCACCCAATTAATAGGTCCTACTGATTCTCCTTACTAAATGCCTGTCAAATCTGTCCATTCTCTCCATTTTCACTGTTATCACTCAAGTTCAAGACACCATCATCCCCTGGTCTGGACTGTAACATCCTTTTAACTAGTAGTCTCTTTGGGATCTGCTTTCTTCTCCTAACTCCACACTACTACTCACATTCTGTTAATATTAAGTAAATGTGACCATATTTAAAGCCTTTCAGTGGTCTAAAGTTCTTAGGATAGAATAAAAACTGCATCCATTATCATCTGGCTTCTGCCTTTCTCTTGTGTCTGACCTTTATTTACAATTTGCCTTTTGATTTCTCAGCTCTAATCAAAGTTACCTTCTTTTAATTCCTAAAACTGGCTTGCTTTACCTCACCTTTAGCATCATTTTCTCCTTAATTCCTCCAAAAATTTCTCCAAATTAGTTCTTGATTATAATAGTGAATGTAAAGCATTTAACAGTCAAAAATATTTTATCTTTTGTTATTAATGAGAATATAAGTAGAAATTTTCAGTCTAGTCAAAATATTTGTGATGATACCTATGACAAAGATCATTTGGTCTAGTAATACATACTTGACAATGGAAGTTTATGACTTTTTAAATTATTTTTTAAATCATAAAAAAAGGGCAGAAACAAAGTTTACAAGTAAAATAAATACTAACAAAAAAGAAAAAGATCATGCACTATTTAGAAAAGTAATATAAAATAGTACTTAAGAGTGTAGATTTTAGATCTAGAAGAGCTGGTTTTTAATGCTGGTCTTAGCATTTAACTGTGAGAAATTGTATGTATTATATAAACTCTTCAAATTTGATATTCTCATCTGCAAAATGGAAATATTAATATACCTCAGAACCAAACGTTAAAGTAGATAACTCAGGTAAAGCAGTAAATTGAGAATACAGTCTGGTATATTATAATAGCTCAATAAACAATTAACAATAGAAACGAAGAGGCTGCAAGGCATGGTAGAGCATACCGATAATCCCACCAATTTGGGAGCTTGAGGCAGGAGGATGCAAGTTCGAGGCCAATCTCAGCAATTCAGCTGAGAGCTGTCTCAAAATAAAAAATAAAAGTGCTGGGGATGAACTCAGTAGTGCCACCCACTCCCCCAAATGAAAGAAGGAAAGAGGTTGACAGCAAATGATTAGCATTATATTTACATATTGATTATAGCTATAACCCAGTGACTGGGTTATACATCTCAAATGAGACCACTCTGAAGATACATATAAACTTAGGAAAAAATGAAACAGAGAATCATTTAAATAAATTCATGGATTGGTAACCACGGACCCAATAATTCTGCTTTGAACTTTAGAGAACATGGGAGTCTATCTTTGGCACACAGCCCTTCAGAAAGTTAGAAAGACAATTTACCAGATTAATAAGAGAGACCATACACTATGCAAAAAATTACATTCTATAGGAAATCATCTTAGACTAAAATACAGTCAATAAAGTACAAATAAGGTTATTAAATGAAAACTGTAGAGTTGCCACAGTAATAACCAAGATATGTCACTCAATGTCAGTTACACCAGACTGACAAAATCCAAAAAGTCCTAAGATAACTAGTGAAAGATCTAATTTTCCTAGGTAGCAAATTTTATTAAAACTCACCTTTCTAGTATATAATGATTTTCTTTTCCTAGAATGAAGGGCAGCAAAAAAAAAAGTAGACAAAAATTCCAGGTTTCTTTGTAGAACCATGAAATTATATATTTATAAACACCATAATATTTAAAGTGGTCTAGAGCTGGGAGGATAGCTCAGTGGTACACTACTTGCCTAGCATGTGGGAAGCCCTGGGTTCAATCCGTGAAACCACAACAAAAAAGAATGAATGAATAAATGATTACAGCAGTCTCATCCTTGATACAGTTCCTTAGGATAAAATAGCTAATGACAGGAGAATTATTTCTTGCCTTCTGAAGATTAGATTTTAGACTTCCACTTTATGGGACAGACAACAATGGAAAATGATCAATGACCTCTAGTAAGATCGACATCCCAGGATAACCCTAATCACAATTTTTAAAGATTTGAGAGTTGGTGTAGGAACCATATGTAAAAACAAAACAAAGCAACAAAACAAAACAAAAACAAAAACACTTCCTTTCTACGGAAGTAAACTGAACACTACATGAACATGACCATTTCTACACCTCATTTTTCTATCATTACTCAACTGGTACAAGCACCTAAATATATTAACACTATGTAATTGACATCCCAATGACGGATGACCTTACAGATCTAAATTAAAGGAATACTATTAATTTATGGTAAATAGGGGCTGGGGAGATAGCTCAGTTGGTAGAGTGCTTGCCTTGCAAGCACAAGGCCCTGGGTTCGAACCCCAGCACCACAAAAAAAAAAAAAAAAAAAATTATGGTAAATAAACCTAAATGTAAAATAAGCAATTAGTTAAAATGGTTGGGTATATGAATATTAGTGTGAATATTAGGAGGCAACTGCCTCCTTCCTCTTCCAATTACCTAATATCAAATGATGAAGGGCCAATCTCTCAAAAGGATACTTTTGTCATCACTAAAATCCTTTTCCTAATCGGGGCCCTAAATAGGGGTCCTTTGGCTTTTTGCTATCCCCCACAACAACGTCTCTAGTATTCCACCACAATAAAGTAATTTTTCATATTAACCACAACTTAACGTTTTTCCATGTACAATTTGAGAAATATATTCAAATGCTTTAATTTGAGCACTGAGCATTAACACTATTATAATGCAAAGAATCCAGACAGTATAACTCAGAATGATCCACAATTGAAGCAACTATGTTTTCTGGATTTGGCTGTCAATTAAATAGCTAAAGAGAACTAACAAACACTACATATTCTAAGACCATAAAGTGGTCTGCTACAAACACAATACTTTTTAAACTGTCACCTTAAAAATACAGGTGAAATTTATATCCCAATCTAGAATAACTGTTTTATTACATCTTAGGCTTAAAATTTTGAGTATCCACATGTGCAAAGCACTTGTTGGGCACTCTTACATTCATATAAACTTGTACATTACACAACAAAAATCAAATCAAAATGGATTAAAGACTCCAACAGAAAACCTGAAACTTAAAAATCCTTAGGGTGGGGGTGGGGAGAGAAAAGCTCCATGAGAGTGGTCTTGGCAAGGATTTTATGGATGTGACTCCAAAAGCACTGACAATAAAAGCAAAACAACTTAAAAAAAAAAAAAAAAAAAGTAGTACTATATCAAACTAAATAGTTTTGCTGAGTAAAAGACACAAAACAACAAACTGAAAATGAAACTTACAGAAAAAGAAACAATATCTGAAAACTGTATATTCAAGAAGGGGCTTATAAACAACAT
The DNA here is from genome assembly GCF_902686455.1 of Sciurus vulgaris. Taxonomy (NCBI): domain Eukaryota; kingdom Metazoa; phylum Chordata; class Mammalia; order Rodentia; family Sciuridae; genus Sciurus; species Sciurus vulgaris. Next base: position 75,152,087 of record NC_136470.1, read on the forward strand.
GTAAAGGGAACCCACAGGAGCAGGGGAATGGCTCAGTGGTGGAGTACTTGCCTAGCATGTGTGAGGCTTTGGGTTCTGTCTCCAGCATGGAGGGAGGGCAATACAACACAACAGTACAATCAAAAAAAGAGAGACCTGAATAAACATTTTTTTCCCCTACAGAACACATCCAAAAGGCCAACCGATACATAAAAGGTACTCAACATCACTATTCATTAGGGAAATTAAATTCAAAACCATGAGATAATACTTCATGCCTATTAGGACAGTTATTATCAAAAAGTCAAATGGTAAGTGTTCTTGAGGTTATAGAGGAAAGGGTACACTGCTACACTGTTGCTGAGACTGTAATGTGGGATAGTCATTAATAGAAAACAGTACAGAGGTTCCTCACAAAACTAAAAATAGAACTACCATATGACCCAGTAATTCTACTTCTGGGCACTGATCCAAAGGAACTGAAATTAGTATCCTGAAGAGATAGCTACACTACCATGTGCACTACAGCATGGCTATTTACAATAGCCAAGATATGGAAACCTAAGTGTCCACTGAAAGATGAATGGATAAAGAAAATTTAGTATGTAAGTACATATAGAACAGAATATTATTCAGATTTTAAAAAAGAGATCTTAGGGAGGGGGGTATAAAAAATGGTAGAATGAGACAGACATCATTACCCTATGTACATGTATGATTACATGAATGGTATGAATCCACATCGTGTACAACCACAGAAACAAAATGATATACCCCATTTGTGTACAATGAATCAAAATGCAGTCTATAAAAAAATTAGAAGATAAATTTAAAAAAAAAAAAAAGGAAAGGAAAGGAAAAAAATAAAAAAGGGAGATCCTGACATTTGCAACACAGGAATGAACCTAAGGACATTATGCTATGTAAAATAAACCAGGCACAGAAAGACAAAGATTTTACATATAAGATATAAAGAAGCAGAACTCAAATACACAGAAAGTAGAATGGGGTAGGGAGAAATGGGGAAATTTCAGTCAAAAAGTACACATTTTCAAGTTATAAGATGGTAAGTTCTACAGACCTAATGTACAACATAGTAACTATCGTTAAGAATAATGTATTACATATTTGAAATCTGTTGAGAGTAGATCTTAAGTGTTATCACTAAGGTAACTAAAGGCAACTAAGTAAGTCGATGTGTTAATTAGTTTGATTTCAGTAATCATTTCACAATGCATATGTATATCAAAACATGTACACCTCATACGACTTTTACTTGTCAAATATACCTCAATATGGCTGGGGTGTGGAGGGGAAATTATTCCTATTCACCAGGTAATGAAAAATTTGCCCAATATCATGGTGTTAATAATAAACCAGGTCCAGGAATGAACCTTGGATGACCACCTTTCTACTCCAAAAAAGTTGCTTTTGCACTATCTTAGTCTACTTTACAGTAGTCCCCAAATATGGACCCTCTGATCATGTGTATACACTTTTAAAAAATCTGTAGCTCACCATTAAGAAATCAGATATTCACTATTTTCACTATTCAGATATTCACTATTTTCTGTAAGGAAAAAAATAGTGCAGAACAATAATATAATAAGTGATACCTCAGTCACAGATTCATTTGCAAGTACTAAAGAGTTTATTAACATAACAATCTTTTCTCAGGAAAATGACAATAGCTGGGATGGCTGGAACCTAGGTTTTCTCATTTTTTAACACAATTTGACTACTTGGTGAGTTTTCACAAATGCATATACCTTTGCAAGCATCAAGACAATTATGACAATTAATTTACCTAAAAATACAAGGGTTTCCTGTTCCTCTCTCTAGTCCCTCCCCCTGCCTCTCTGTCATTTCTTCCTTGCTTCTCCATGTCTGCTTTCTGTCCCTATAGTTCATTTAAATTATTGTTAGGGATTTTTTCAAACATACACAAAGCAGAGAAGAAAATAAAGACCCTTCATGTACCCATCATCTAGCTTCAATAATTACCAGCAATGTGCAAATTTTATTTCATCTAGCTTGTCTCAGTATTTCTTCCTTTATTTTAATCAAGTAAGTTTTTTTTACTAGAGTCATAGAAAAAGTAAATAAATCATAACCATAGTTCACTTGACTCCTTACAAAAAGCCCACTAACCAGAGACAGAACAGGACATGTTCCTCCTAAGTACTGCCTAAAGACCCATCTGATTGCTACCGTCTCAACGATAACCACTATCCAGCACCACATGTTTTTCCCTTTTAATTAACCGTCTATTGTAAAAATTTTAAAACATATCAAAAAGCACACAGACATTACACTCACTGTATTTTTCAAATAAACTTACTGAAATGTAATATGCCCACAGAAAAGTACACAAACCATAAATGCAGTCTGAGGAATTTTCTTAAAGTGAACACACTGTATAATTAGTATTCTAAGGAAGACAGAACATTGTCAACCCTACAGAAGCACCTCTGCCCCTTCAACAGTGATCACTATCCCAATTTCTGCTACAATTTTGCTTTGCTTAGGAACTCCACAAAAATGGAGTCTTACAAGTATATTTTTCTGTGTCTGGCTTCTTTTTACTCAACATCATATTTAACCCAAAATGTATGTCTAATATGAATATACCATGATTTACATTTAACTGTTGTAGAAATCTGGGTTGTTTATAGTTTGGGATTATTACAACAATGCTGCTTTAACATTCCTGTACATGTCTTTTGGTGAAAATACCTACACAACCATACAAGGAACATAATTAGGGGCAGAAATAACAAATCATAAGAGATTGTGCATACTAGTCTTGGTAGATAGTTTATCAAAGTAGAAGCACCAATTTACAGGCCTGCCAGCAGTGAGAGTTCCAAATATTCTCTAAATACTTTGTACTGCCTGTAGTCATTCTGGGGTGTGTTCTAGTGCCACCAAAGTGCAATTTTAAGATAAATTGATGAATGATGAAGTTTAGTCCCTTTCAATACATTTACTAACCATTTTGATAACCTTTTCTGTGTATACGTGCAGTGCCTGTTCAAGTATTCTGCCTCTTTTTCTTTTAGCTTGTCTTTTCTTTAGTATATTTGTAAGAATTCTGTATGTAATCGTCAGGCTTAGTTTTTTTGACCTTCTTAACAGTGACCTTGGTGAATAGTTGGGCTTAATGTAACAGAACCAATTTATTAATTCTTCTCATTATGATTAGCACTTTCTATATCCTGTTTAAGAGAGGCACAGTGGTGCCCATCTGCAATCCCAGAGACTCGACAGGCTGAGGCAGGAGGATCACAAAGTCCAGGTCAGCCTGGGCAACTTAGAGATACCAAAAGCAAAAAGGGCTGGAGACATAACTCGGTGGTAGACCACCCCTGGGTCCGATCCCAAGTACCATTAAAAAAAGAAAAAAAAGATACACATATCCTGTTTAAGAAGATTTTTCCTACTCTCAAGTTAGGAAACTATTCTCTAATGTTTTGTAATACAGGTTTTATTCATACTCCTCACATGTAGATCTGCAATCCATCTAGAACGGATTTTTATGTAAGGTGTAAGGCAGAAAGTAATTTATTTTTTACCCATGGATTCAGCTACATTCAATAAAATATCATCCTTTCTCTACCATATTACAGTATCATATTTAACGTAAATCAAGTGAATATATATATATGTGTAGACCTATTTCCAGACCAGTTGATCTTTGTTTCTCCCTGTGTAAACAAAGCACTGCCTCAAATGATTAGTTTAATAATATATATTGATATGCAACTCTATAAATCTATCAGCTTCTTGAAGACAACCTATCTTGGCTATTCTTAGCTCCCTGCTTTTCCACATAAGTTTTAATTAAAATCAGTTTCAGAGTTCCTCCCTCCCATTCTCCTCCTCTCTCTCTTTCACTCTCTCTCACAGTCTCACACATTGGTATTTTACTTATTTTTTTAAAAATTTTAGTTGCATATGGACATAATTTATTTATTTATTAATTTGTGTGTGTGTGTGTGGTGCTGAAGATCAAACCGAGTGCTCCATGTATGGGGGGCAAACACTCTACTACCATAACCTCAGCCCCAACACATTGGTATTTTAAATAGAATTAATCCACTACCTAAATCAGTATGGAGGGTAGAGTAATAAAGCCTTCAAATCAATGAATATATTATTTCCCTCCTTTACTTTTCCTTTAGTATCTCTTAATGTCAGTTTAGAAGTCTTGTGTATCATTTGTCAGATTCACTTCCAGTTATATGACATTTTTGTTATTTAAGTGATATATTAAAATTCTCATTTTCTATTTGTTCATTGGTATACATAAAAATATAATTAATTTCTGAATACTGATGCCATGATGACCTTGATGAATTCACTATAAATTATCTGTATATTATTTTGAATTTTTAAAAAAATATTTTAGATGTTGATAGACCTTTATTTTATTCATTTATTTATATGTGGTACTGAGAAACAAACCCAGTGCCTCACACACATGCTAAGCAAGCACTCTACCACTGAGCCACAACCTCAGACCTATTTTGGATTTTGATGTATATCAAACAATTTATAAAGGATACTTTCCCTCACCCCTTTTGTTCTGGCCTTAGTGCACCGGCTAGGACCTCCAATACAATTCTGAATATAAGAGTGATACTAGGCATCATTATCTCATTCCCAATCCCAGGGAAATTTCACTGCTAAGTATTTTAATAGTTGCTGGAGGGATATGATACACAGTACTTCTGTACTGTGTATCTGCAAGGGATAAGATCCAAACCTTCAGCATATGCTGGAAACCTTGAACAACACTGGACACTACACATGTTTTTTTCCTATACATACAGGTCTATGATAAAGGCACAGTAAGAGATGAACAATAGCTAATAATAAAATAGAACAATTACAAAAAATACTCTAGTGAAAGTTATGTGAATGTGGTCTCTCAAAATATCTTATTGTACTTTCAGCTTTTCACTTAAATCATGCACTTTATAACTTCTCTTTGGCACATGAATTTACCAGCATTAATATTCTTGCAATTTGCAATCATTATTGAGTAAAATAAGGTTTACTTGAACACAAGCACTGTGATACTACGACAGATGACCTGCTAACAGAGACAGCTACTAAGTGACTAAGTTGTTGGCAGCATATACAGTGTGGATATGTGACACAGGGAATGATTCACAATCCCAGGCAGTTGGAAGAGGAAGACACAAGATTTATCTACATTACTCAGAATGGCACACAACTTAAAACTTATTGATTATTCCTAAGAGTTTCCATTTATTATTTTGGACAATAACTAACAATAGGTAACCAACACCTTGGAAAGTAAATACAAACATTAGACAGGACTACCATATATTTTTATTCCCAGGTACCTAAAAATTTACTTTCTTAATCATAAAAGAGATGTTATATTTCATCAAATTCTTTCTAACCATCTACTGAGATAAAATTTCCCTCCTTATATTAATGGGGTAGATTAGATTTACTAATTCATAAATATTACACTAGTTCTGCATATCTGAAAAGTCAATGCTGACATGGTAATATTATCACTTTCATATAATCCCAGATCAGATAACTAAAATTTTGCATAGGCCCTTTATACCTATGCTGATACAACAGAAATAGGCCTGCAATTTTCTTTTCTTGTCCTTGGAATTTGGTATCAAGTTATAATGGTTACATGAAACAAGTTAAGAAGTGTTCTTTTTCTATTTTCAAGAAGAGTTTCTGGGAAAGACTAGTATTACTCCTTGCTTAAATATTTAGAAGAAAATCCCCTGAGCCTGGAGATTTCAAGAAAAAAATTTAAATTTAGAGTCAATGGTTTTAGTAGAGGCAGTATTCTTTAGATTATTGTTTTTTCGGTAAATTTATTATTTAAGGAATATAGACAGTTATTTTTCAAAAACTTAAAAAATTGTAATAGTCTCTTGTCTTTGTGTAGGATCTCCAGTGATATACACATTTATATTCCTAATAATAGCAGTTAACTTTATTAATGTGCTGAGGTAAGGTTTATGGCCAAATATATGATCTCATTTGACAAATGATTCATATACACATTGAATTTGTCTATTTTTTCCTCTTAATATTTGCTTGACCCATGTACATTTTTTTTAAAATTTTAATGTTCTACTGCAGTCAACCTGTTATCATTGTGAAGTGTTTTCCTTCATTTTTAATGTTTCTTGCCTAAAAATTCCTTTGGTCTGATATTAGTTTAGCTATATTTGTTTTTTATTGTGTTTGGTGAATTTTTTCTATCATTATATATCCAGTTTTATTGACCCTTATATATAAAGCATAACTCATGTAAGAAGTATGACATAAGAGTTTTGTTTTGACCCAGTTTATTTCTTTATATTGGTATATTTAGCTATTCAAATTTAGGGTACCTTCTGAACTATTTTGAATTGAATCTAATTATGTTACTATTTGTTTTCTACTTGTCCCATTTGTTCTTTTTTTCCTTTTATTCTTTATCACTTCATTAAGAGTTAATCAATTACAGGTTGAACATCCCTAATCCAAAACTCTGAAATGCTCTAACATCAAAACATATTAGTGCCAACTACAGGCACACACCACAAAACATTGTATAAAATTACCATTAGGCTACGTGTACACAAAACACACATAAATTTTGTGTTTACACTTGGGTCTCATCCCTAAGATATTTCAATACGCAAATGCTACCAAAAAGCTTAATCACTTTTGGATAAGGAACACTCAAGCTCTATCTTTCATTTTTCCCTTTTTCTGCCCCATCTGATCAGGCTGGTTTCAGTTTCTTTTACTATTCTTACAATGGTTACACAGAAATGAATTATACTCCAATACAAATTATTTTTACTGGGGGCTGGGGTTGTGGCTCAGTGGTAAAATGCATGCCCAACACATGTGAGGCACAGGTTTGATCCTTAGCACCACATAAAAATAAATAGATAAAGGTACTGTGCTCATCTACAACTAAAAAAAAATTTTTAAATGACTTTTACCATGAAAATATTAGCATCTTAGAATATCAATTCCATTTACCCACCTCAAGCCCTTTTGCTACTATTGTTATACATGTTAGTGCTACAAATAATTTAAGTCTGGTAGTCACATTATCAGTGCTAGGAATGTGAACATTCATTTACACTTAGCTTAAAAGTTTAAAGTTTGTCACTTTCATTCCTTCTTGTATTTCTGTTTTCTTAAGGGTTCATTTTCTTTAGTCTAAGGAATTCTTCAATGTGTCTTGTAGTGTGGGACTACTGGTAACAAATTTACTAAGTTTTGTTCACCTGAAGACAATTTTATTTTACCCTCTTTTTAAAATATATGTATTTAAAACTTTATATTTTTATGTGGTGCTGAGGATGGAACCCAGTGCCTCACACATACTAGGCAAGTGCTCTACCACTGAGCTACAACCCCAGCCCTTGTAACCTCATTTTTGATGAACAGTTGCCCTACGTGCAGTTTAGGTTGGCTTTCAGTATTTTAAAGGTGTAAATCAATATCCTTTCTCATTAGTTCTACTGGGGGGAAAAAAAGCCATTGATATTTTCAGTTCTTTGAGGGTAATTTGTCTCTGGATATCCTTAAGATTTTCTTAGTCTTTAGTCTTCAGCTGTTTGAAATATGCCCTCCTTTTTTCTTCTTTCTTTTTTAAATTCAACTTGCTTAACGTTAACAGTGCTTCTTGAATGTAGCTTGATACTCATCATAAGTTTTATAAAAATCACAGCCATTCCCTTTTTAAAAGTTGTTAGTCCCATTCCTTTTCTTTTTCCTGGGATTACAATTATAATTATGCTTTCAGTTTTCTACAACCTGAATTTTGTGAAAGAATCAAGTCCTAAATCCATTGTATGTAGTAAGTTAACTTCTCTCTTAAGAATCTAAAATATAACTAGTTATGTACTATCTTTGAGAAGTGAGAAAAGCAAATTATGAAAGGTGTCATCCTATATCTTTTTGTTTTTCTTTTGTCACTCTGTGATTTGCTATTGATGCCCCACAATTCATTAATCTTCTCTTTTATAGCCTCTAGTCTGTCCTCCATTTGGGCCTATATGTTAAGTTCTTTATATCAGTTATTATATTTTTCAGTTCTAGCATTTCTGCAGACCTTTTTAAAAGAATGTAATTCTCAAGTAAAATTATTTATCTTTTCATCTGTTCTGTATCCTTTGTTTTCTTAAGTGTATGGGTCACAGTTTAAATTTTAAAGCCCTTCTCTGATAATCATATAAAAAACAGATTATGTAATTTTCTCTTAGCTTTCTGTTATTATTCTCTCCCATCATGTGGCATGAGCTACAATTTTTGACTGAATGAGAAACACTGTATATCATAAACTATAGACTCTGGATGATTATCTTCTGAGGGGGGGTTTCTTTCTTCTCCAGAACATATAGGAAAGATTAGGCCGATTTAAGAATGGGTTATTTTATAGTAAATCCAAGACTGTAGCTTTTCAATAAGGAAATGCTTCATTTCCACTCTAACCTCAATATATATGTATATATATTTTTTTTTAATTTAAAATTTTTAAATTTAAAAAATGCTCAAAGCTTACCCCTGGCTTCACAAATTCTTGCATATTAGGGGAACTATTACACTTTTTTATTCTTTCTTCTCAATTCTCAGATTTTCCCCTCTTCTGAATACTACTTTATCCTTGCTTATTTATTTATTTTCCTATTCTGCTTCCTTCACTTTCTCTACCTTTATAGTCTTCTGGTCAGTGATAAGCAAACTGTCATTGAGATTTATAACATATTATTTGGTATTAACCACCATAATACCATTAAAATAGTTCACTTAAAATTTTATAACCTGAGACTGAGGCTGCAGTTCAGTGGTATAGCACTTGCCTAGCACGTGTGAAGCACTGGGTTTGATCCTCAGCAACACATAAAAATAAATAAATAAAATAAAGGTATTGTGTTTACCTACAACTAAAAATATTTTTAAAAATTTTTTTCTATGACCTATTTTAATAGGACCTGGTCTCTATGAATTTTATCATGACCTCAGATTATTCAACGTGAATGAGGGTCTTTGCTTACTGAGACTGCAAAGTTAATTTCACATATAATATGATAAATGCATTTTTGGAGGCAAGGGGTACCAGGGATTGCACTCAGAGATGCTTAACCACTAAGCCACATCCCCAACCCTTTTTATTTTTTATTTTGAGACAGGGTCTCACTAATTTGCTTAGGCCCTCACTAAGTTGCTGAGGATGCACGCCCACTCGTGATCCTCCTTTCTCATCCTCCCAAGCAAATGGGATTACAGGCCTAAGCCGTGGTGCCTGGGTGATAACTGCATTTTAATTGTTGCAAGTATAGCATGATTCTTATGAATTCATCCCCCAGTCCCCTGGTTTTGGAGATGGAATACAGGGATGCTCTACCACTTAGTTATATCCCCAGCTTTTAAAATGAAACCTTTTGCAGCAAATGTTTATAGATGTTTTATTCAAAACACCAAATATTAGAAAGAACCCAAATATACCACAACCAGGAAATGGAGGAACCAATTGTGGTATACATATACAAGGTAATACTACCCAGCAATAACGGAAATAAATTACTGATACATCAACAACACAGACTGTACTATGCTAACTGGGAGAAGTCAATGGCTACATGTCATATGATTACATTTAAATGATAGTCTGGAAAAGGCAAAATTATAGAGGCAGAAAACATACTACTGTCTAACATAGGATTAAGGACTTAAGCTACAAAGAGATCCGAGGGAGTGAAAGAACTATCTTAATTGTGATGGTGGTTCACAAATGCATATTCATTAAAAGCTAAACACAATAGAAAAATTGAGAAGTTATGCTCCATTTGTGTACAATGTGTGAAAATGCATTCTATTGTCATATATAACCAATTAGAATAAAAAAGTAAATACAATAAAAATGGTAAAGTCTGTTGTATGTTAATTATGTCAAAAGAAGTCTAAATAGATAGTTTAAATAGATTATACATATGCCTACGAAAACGCAGAGAAAAAGCCTCAGCTGTTCTGTCAATCTTTCCAAGCGCTGCCTCCTATCATTCTTGCTCATGCCATTTAGTGTTTAGATTTCAAGAATCTTTAGTCGCACTGGAACGTATAATCTAGTAATTCTACCTTCTTTCCCTCAAATCTTCACCACCCTTATCCAATCTAAATTCTGTCATTATTCAAAGGAAGGTTATTAGCCTACCTTTCTCCAAAATATCAAAACCTTCCAACACATGAATGAATAGACGTAATACTAGCAACTTATTGACAATATTTCTCTTCTTGAGTAATTAATTCAATTATATAGGAAGTACACAATCTGCTAAATGTGAGAAGGGATGAGGACATGTTGGAGGTTTATGGAAACAAAGTAACCTGTGGGATAGGATGCTAATCTAGGTAGTGTCAGAGTTGGATTAAATCATAGGGTACCCGACTGGCATCCAGAGTTGGAAAACTGGTATGAGGAGGGAGATTTTTTTTTCTTTTGCAGAGCCAGAGATGCGACCCAGAACTTCATGCATGCAAAGTACACACTCCACCATTGAGCTACAGTCCTAGTTCCATCACATGCATCTGGTGTCATAAGTGTTCTGTAAGCAGAAACAGTTTGTAGTAATTGGTATCATCTACTAACATATAAAGAGCTGACTGAAATCATTTACCCTGACATTTTTTTTGTTTTAGGTTTTTTCTTTTTTGCAGTGAAAGGGACCAAACTCATGCCTTGTTTTTTAATTGATTCAATATTGTTCTCAGGATGAATTTCATTTGAAAACCATAGCTCAAAAAAAAAAGTATGAAAATCACTGTCCTACACCAGTTTCCCTCCTCCTGCTACAAAATTTAATCTGTATTTATTCTTTCTTTGAAATATATTTCATAGGCATTTCATTCAATATTTTGTCTTAAAGTCTTGTTAATGGGTTCAGGTCCTGATCACTTAACATACACTTTGTTGGAGTATGACAGTGATATTTCTAAGGAATCTCATTATAAAGACAATAATTTCAGTGAGGTAGGGGAAAGTCTAGGATTCATTTTAAAAGTGACTTTCCTATGGGGGGAGGGGGTTATAACTAATTAATTAAAACCCACACACTGCTGAGCAAATCCAGACTTATAGAAGCAGTTTTCAACTCTCAATTTAGCAGAGTATGATTTAAGGTAAATCTCAGTTTTATACACAACACTGAATAACTCATTTAAAATTAAAACAATGCTAACTTAACAGATTTGGAATATAAAATATCACATACAAGGGGGAGAAATGATCAAAAAAATGCTTTTATTACTCCAACATAGTCTATTACTATTGCTCATTTTTTCTCTCTCTTTAATATCAGAAAAGGCCTAGGTAACATAAGTCAGTTACTGGATAAATTCTCCTATTAAATATAATCTAGCAGAAGTCTAGATGATTAAAGTACAGCATTAAGCACTGTTTTTGGGAGCCAGCCTCCACTTGTCACATTCTCTTCTCTGTCTTTGCTTAGCATCTCATCTCCTTAACAATAGCCTCTACAATTTCTCCAGGTCAGATCCTAGAATTTATGTCCAGGGCTTCAGTACTTGTCATTGAATCTTAACATTTTTTTTTTAAGTAACACCATGAGTCCACTGTCCATTTCTCCTAATTCTCATTTTAAAAAATAACATGTCTGAAGAACATGTAGAGCAAAAGAAGACTTTTCTATGGAGACAAAGCTAGTTAAACTTTCTCAACAGTAGACTTACAGTTGATCAGACTCCATGTCCCTCCCTCCCACCCAATGATAAAGAACTAAAAGGGAGATCATACAATGTATCCAAATGACTTCTGAAAATGAAGAGAGTTCCTTCATTTTTGAAGCACAATAGGCCTACACAGAACATTATGTGAGCTTCAAAGGATAGCAAAAAATTTGTTGTTCTTTCTGTTTATAGTCATTTTTCAACAAATGCAACTGTCTTTTTAAGTTTAAAATAACTAATCTACAATCTGTTTAGTCACCCCTAGGTAATTAAGAGTTGACTGAATATATTTTCTGGAATAATTTAAAAAGTACTTTTAAAGAACTCTTAGAAAAAAATCAAAATAGGAAATGAAATGTGGGTAAGGAAGAAACAAGTGCTGAAACACATTTACAGAGGGGTTGAAATATACGGGGGGGTAAATAAAATTTATAGTTAATTATTTATCAGTTCTTTTATATAGCGATTAATTCCAATTAATTGCAGAACACAGCAGCAACAAGATAAAGATGTCTATTCTCACCACTTTATTCAATATAGTTCTCAAAACACTAGCCAGAATAATCAGGCAAGAGAAGGAAACTAAGAAGTTAAACTATCTGTTGATGACATGATCCAATCTCTAGAAGACCCAAAAAATTCCACCAGAAGACTCTTAGAACTGATAAATGCATACAGCAAAGTAGCAGGACACAAGATCAACACCCACAAATAAACAGCTTTACTATGTCCATCAGGGATTCTGCTGAGAGAGAAATCAGAAAAATCATCCCATTTGCAATAAACTCAAATAAATAAATAAATAAATAATCAAATAAATAAAAAAATAAAATAAAATACTAGGGAATTAGTCCAACCAAGGCGGTGAAAGATCTCTACAATGGAAAATACAGAACATGGAAAAAAGAAACTGAAGAAGACCTTAGAATATGCCAAGACCTCCCATGTTCTTGGATAGGCAGAATTAATTTGTCAAAATAGCCACACTACAAAAGCAATATACAGATTCAGTGCAATCCTCATCAAAATACCAAAGACATTCTTCACAGAACTAGAAAAAACAGTCTTAAATTCATTTGAAAGAATTCAGACCCAGAATAATCAAAGCAATACTGGGCAAGGAGAGATGCAGGAGGCATCACAATTCCTGATCTGAAATTATACTGCAGAGCTGTAGTAACAACAGCATGGTATTTAGCATCAAAATAAGCATGAAAATAATGGAATATGCAGAAACAAACCCACATTCTTACAGTTATCTGATAGTTGGCAAATGTACCAAAAATATTTGTTGGAGAAAAGACAGCATTTTTAACAAATGATTTGGGGAAAACTAGAGAGTCACATGTAGAAGAATGAAACAAGATCTCTCTTTCTCACCCTGCACGTAAGTCAAATCAAAATGGATCAAAGATAGGAATTAGACCAGAAACTTTGCAACTCTGAGAAGAAAACAAAAGATCAACACTCCATCATATAGGTGCTGGCACTGACTTCCTTAAGAACATCTCTAAAACTCAAGAAATAAAACCAAGAATCAATAAGTGGGATGCCATCAAATTAAAAAGCTTCTGCACAGCAAAGGAAACAAGAACATGAGGAAAGAGCCTATAGAATGGGAGAAAATCTTTGCCAGCTGCTTCTCTGACAGGGGATTAATACTCAGAACTCAAAAAAACTTAACACCATAAAAACAAACAAAATCAATCAACTAGCAAGGTAACTAGACATTTCTCAAAAGAAGAAACAGAAATACCCAATATATGAAAAAATGTTCAACATCTCTAACAATCAGGGAAATGCAAAACAAAACTACACTAAACCTTCATTTCTCTCCAGTAAAAATGGCAACTATCAAGAACACAAACAGTAATAAATGTGGGTGAGGTCATGGAGAAAAAGGTACACTTGTATATTCCTGGTGAGCCTGCAAACTAGTACAGCCACTCTGGAAAGCAGTATGGAGGAGATTCCTCAAAAAACTAGGAATGGAACCACCATATGACCCAGCTTTCTACCCCCTTGGTATTTATCTAAAATCAGCATATTACAGTATACAGCCACTTCAATGTTCATAGTAGCATAATTCATACCAGTCAAATTATGGAACCAACTCAGATGCCAGTCAACAGATGAACAGACTAAGAAATTGTAGTATATATATACAAAATGGATTTTTACTCAGCCTTTAAATAAGGAAATTATGGCATCTGCTGGTAAATGGATGGAAATGGTGAATATCATGATAAATTAAATAAGCCAGTCTCAGAAAATCAAGGGTCAAATGTTTTCTCTCATGTATGGAAGCCAGAGCAAAATAAAGGAAAGAAGGATTAGATATCATAAAAAGATATGGAAAATCAGTAGAGTAGAAGGAGGAAATCGAGAGGGGGCAGAAGGGATGGTAAGGGGAGGAAATGTGGAATGAATTTTTTAAAAAAAAATCATGCTATGTGTCTATGTAAATATACCACAGGGAGTTTCACCTCTATGTATAAGTAGAAAGAACCAATAAAATAAATAAATAGATGAGCAAAAGGAAGATCAGTAGAGAAAAGAGAATGGGGGGCGGGGGAGAAGAGGGAAAAGGGAGGAACATGAACTGAAATCAAATTTCATGAATGTGATTTATTGAGATGAACCCAACTACTATGTATAACTATAATGCTCTAATTTAAAAAAGAGAGAAAAAAAAATAGGAGACACAGTTTAATCAATAAAACAACAACAACAACAGAAAGATTAAGTACAACAGGAAACAAACAGTAGGGAGTACTTGCATTGATGAACAATAAGAAAAGAAGCCTGGGTAATGAAACTGGCTAGATAAATAACTGCCTGGGACTACCTTAGTACACTATTCCTATGAGCTATACACCAAGAAATTAGAATCTCTCCAAAAAGTTCTACAGAAGAGCAAAAGATAAGAATGACCTTGATATAAACTTAGATTGGTTTAAAGATTTAGCAAAAAAAAATAAGAATTACCTTGATATAAACTTAGATTGATATAAAGATTCTAAATCCTATTTCTTCATGTTGATTTGTTTCTATATTTGATAGTGTACTTTCTCAGCCATTCTTTTGTCAAAGGCCCAAATAAAATATATGAATTTGAAAGCTAATTGTCATTAAAAGTTAGTTAACTTAAGCACAGTGGCATATGGCTATAATCCTAACTACTGGGAGACTGAGGAAAGAGAATGGTAAGTTCAAGGCCAGCCTGGGCAAGTTAGCAAGACTGTGTCAAAACAGAATATAAAAAGGGCTGGGGATGTAGCTTAGTGGTAGAACACTTGCCTATCATTAGCACAGGGCCATGGGTTCAATTCACAGACTGTATTTAAAATTTAAAAAGTCAATGAAAACCTTTATCAACAAATAGAAAAATATTGTTATCAGTCAACCCAGGCATCTGAACACTCAATTAACTCATGATTTGAAGACATGAATACTGATAATCCACTCAAGTGGTACCCCCACAACCCCAATACTAAGGATTGAACCCAGGACCCAAAACATGCTAGGCAAGTGCTCTACCACTGACCTACATTGTCCAGCCCTTTCCTGGGTTTTGAAATAAATCCAGTAATTGCCACCAAATGGACAGCTCCAAATACTAGAAGTCTGAAGGTGTTCAGGTGTTTTGAGTTCAAGGAAGTAATTGGGCATTTTTCCAAAAGAATATGGTGTCAAAGGATTTGTAAAGCATAGTATCAGATCTAGACTCCAGTGAATAAATGCTTCATCTTCTACAGAATGTAAAATAATTTTTCAGAGGGCAAAGAAAAACCTGTGTTAAAGAGAGAAAAGCTAGTAAGTAAAAGAGTAGATAAATTTACCTTGTTTTTTAAACTAACTGTATTTTCTAAGATTAAGACCAAAAAAAAAGAAAAAAATAATATCAAAAATAAGAAACTATTTCCATGTGTTATATTAAATTTGGGGAATTTCTGAAAATTAAGTGTTTTCTATACTGTTTAAAAATGAAAAAGCTCTAAAGTCCAGGAAATATCATTTTCTTTGTTTTGCTGTAATAGTCTATGGTTTCCAAGTTTAGTCTATTTCTCAAACTGGCCATAACTAAAGTAACACTAAACTTAGAAGCTTAACAATATTGTTCCTTTTGTCTGAAAATTATTTTTAATATCTAAAGATAAATTTGACCAATACTTTTGCAATTATACAAATAAATTCTATTTAAGGTAAAAATATTGAATATTACAGAAAAAAATTCAAAAAAAACCAAAAAGCTAAATATTCCCCCAAATTTCCATCTTTTCTCACAAAATAGTCTTATAACCATGGAAGTTAAATACTCTCTAATTTATAATGCTTTCAGGATAAATCTAACTAGTCAATCTACTTCTAAATTCAACCTTTCTTTTCTCCTCATCCACTCTCTACCCCCCTTTTCTGCTTCCTGAAAAATGACCTTTTACATGTTGTCCCATTTGCCTCTGATCACTCCACACTCGCTAAGATTTGCTCTCACCCCTACAGCTGCAGACTTTACTTCAGGCAGGCATATACAATTATCCACAGACTAAAGGCTACGTCCAGTAATGGTTCTGTTCTTGCCTGAACAAAATAAAAACCTTCATCATTAAAAGCAAAGATTAGGGATGGGGTTGTGACTCAGTGGCAGAGTGCTTGCCTACCATGTGCAAGAAACTGGGTTCAATTTTCAGCACTGCATATAAATAAATAAAGGTTAATTGCCAACTGAAAAAAAAATAATTAAAAAACAAGTAAAGATTATTGTCAATTCAAAAACTTCTTTTGTGCTTAATCTACCTTTCCCACAGCAATTTGTTAAGGGCATGAACTCTAAAAAACCTGAATGCTGTCATTAATTAGTTATATATAGTTGGGCAAGTTACTTATATCATTTTGAACCTTAGTTTCCTTATCTGTAAAACAGGAATACCAGAATTCTTTCCTTACAGGACCACTATAAGGATAAAATGAGATAACTTTTATGCTGTAATTAATTCATCACTTGGCATATAACAAGCACTTAATAATGTTTGTTGGATTTGTGATAATAATTAACTCTTAGAAATTTCTAGCACTTTTTTTTGTACCAGGAATTGAACCCAAGGGAGATTAACCACTAAGCCACATTCCCAGTCCTTTTATTATATTTTATTTAGAGACAGGGTCTTGCCACGTTGCTGAGGGCCTTGCTAAATTGCTGAAGCTGGTTTTGAACTCACAATCCTCCTGCCTCAACCTCCTGAGCTGCTGGGATTACAGGTGTGTGTTACTGCACACAGCTAATTTCTAGCTTTTTATGCCTCCTTCTGGTTCTTTTAAGCTAGTATATATGACACAGTGCTTCCTGAACTGAGTATCATTCCCAACTTTAGTACACCACAAACTGTTTCCCTGGTCCTGGCTTCCATATAAATCCTGAGATGACACCTGACTCCCATGTACTGCACAGACTATATGATCTCTAAATCTAACTCATTCGTAAGGCCGCTATGTTCTACCTCTTCCCTGAAGCCATTCATCTGAACTCCTGATGTATAGATTGTCTATACCAATTTTTTAGAAAATCTGGCACATCCTTTGTTAATGTGAATCAAACGATTCACATGTGCATTCTTTCTGCAATTATACATAAGAAAGAATGAGATCACTGCAACAGCCCCAATTTGTTAAACTAGAAACTTATCAAAACAAACAAGTAAACAAATTTTTTCTTTCTACTATAGCTACAATGAACTAACAAAGATATTATATAGATATGAGAGGTAGGGATACTCACACACATAAATATATACTCTTAATTTAAAACAAGCCAACTTTAACCATAAAGTCTCTGATTCTCCTTAATTCAGTTCTAAAACATAATATTAAAATGAAGTTAATCTTCTAGATGACGTCTGCTCCTCCCAAACAAAAATTTTCTAAAAATTAAGGTATGATTATGATTTTTGATATCTTCAACTGAGAAAATGTTTCATTATGTAGTGTTAATTTGTGTGTGTGTGTGTGTGTGTGTGTATGTGTGAGAGAGAGAGAGAGAGAGAGAGAGAGAGAGAGAGAAGCTTTTATGTTTTGTATGTAATTGAATCTTTTTGTAAGATTTAACAGTTTTGCAGAGCAAAAAAAAAAATATCTCGTTTCTGAAAGCTTTGTTAAATGGGAGAGTGTCAGCCACAGCAATTGGTACTTCCCTGGTTTATTTTCCTTGGAAATTCTGCTCATGCCAGGGCTGTCTGGCTTTAGCAATCACAATTCTAAGGGTGTGTAGTGCAGACAACACTCCTTCATTCAACCTCACAAATAAGCAGTTAAACTTTCCAGATCTCTTACATTTTCTTTCAGCAAGGCTTCTCTATGATTACTAATAAACTATAAATTAGGGATTCAGAAAACATAAGAGGGAAACTTTTTTTTATCAGTAAGTGAACTACACTGAAAGAAATATGAACTATTGAGCCAAGTTAGTCAAATATGAGTCAATACATTCTCCAACACTAATCCAGGTAAGCCCTAACTAGTTAATTTTTTTTTAATGCTATTATTCAGCCACAACATAGTTGTAAAAACAGTCAAGAGAAGAGGATCAACACGTTTTCAGGGTGAAGAATACTAACTTAGAAAACAGGTTTTTCCAGCATTTCTTACTGTAGCCATATGGTAAGAGAGAACTGTAAACATCTAAGAACTATATAGCCTTAAAGAATTTTGTGGGAAAAGTAACCTAGTAATCAAGCACAATTCTGAATAACTCCCTTTTATTTTGGGGGAGAAAAGTTACTTATAAAAATTTGCCTTTAAGTAGAAAGGGTTTCATAACATTTTTACTAAATTAAATAAATAAATTATGAAAACTGCCACAACCATAAAAAACAACCACAATTTGCTACAACAAACAGAATATCAGAATAGGTATTCCATGGTTTACTATTTAGAGAAAGTTAGAAAAATAAAACAAAATTTAAAAATTGTACAGGTTGGGGTTGTGGCTCAGTGGTAGAGCACTTGCCTGGCTTGTGTGAGGCACTGCGTTTGATTCTCAACATCATATCTAAATAAAAAAAAATAAAGGTCCATCAATGACTAAAAAAAAAATTTTTTTTTAATTGTACCTAACTCTTTTTACTCCTTGAACTCTCCCCAACCATGGTGTTAGGACTAGTGTTTTCTTGGAGTAGAACAGACACAAGATGAGGAGAAAAGAACACAACTGATTATATGTTCTAACACTCAACTCTATATATGCATTTTGAAAACACAAAGAAAAGGCATATTCCACCAAAGCAAATTTGTCAATGTCAATGAAGGTTTAACCTTGATTCTGGTTCTGAACAAAATCATCAGAATTATCGTCTTCAAATTTAGCCCTACTCTTATCTTCCCTTCATATCCCCAATTGTACTCTAAGTAAAGGATGTATAACATTCACAAAGAGACACACATCTCCCATAACTGCTAAAAGTAATAGTCTAGTGACTATTTGAATTGTGATAGTTTTCAGAATCAGAATTTCAGGGATTAGACTCTAGGGGGGAAGTACTCCCCCTAAAATAGTAATTTAACAGACAAGCCCAAATTTAGGAATAGAATTAAGTGATAGTGTGTCTGGGACCAGTTAAAAATATTCCTATTTAAAAATCAAATCAAGCTAAGTTCTTGGTTTTTAAAAGCCACAGAAGATATCCTTATGTTGATCAGATTAGCCAGGCAGGTAATGATTTTCATCCAAGTTGTAAAGGGAACAGGGAATGAGTTTAGGGGTGAAGGACTAGGAGGAGACAGTATAATGAAACCTTAGGGGATCTGGAAGGCTGCAAAGAAAATGGGGCCTTTCAAAACCAGTGGTCCTTCTTTCTACACAACCTTTGAGGATTAGTGATGGGTAACTTGTTATCTGCTTGACAATTTAAAAATGGTAGACATATCAGAAAAAACTTTTTTACTGCTATAACTACTTAAACACATTCTCAACTAAAAGTCTACAGAGAAAGAAAGCTCTGACATGAACAAACTTGAAGGCACTACCCTCCTCTTAAAATAAAAGTTATTTAGAGCATGAAAGAAAGGACCGAATAAGTGATGGAGAATGTATTTGTGGGTCCACATATATTATTCCAAACAAGTTTAGCTTATAGATAATTTGACTATAAGATACCCTCCTAATAAAAGAAACAAGAATATGAAGTAAATAAGAAAAATCTATTCCTTTTATCAGTTCCACCTAGCAGTGTGACAGGTAGAGGAGACAGGACAGGAGACTAGAGCAGACTGAGTCTCCCTTCAAAAGAAACTTTTCTTTGTTAAAGAATCCTAAAGACTATGTTGTCATGATTCCTCTGGCCTTCTCTTCTTCTAATCGTTTCTCTATAACATGACAACTCCAACCTTTGCTTCCACAGAACCCTTTTACAAGTTACTAAACACACAGGAAGACTAAGCTACAATTAGCTTAAGCTTAGTGACAGAACAAGAAAAATGCAAAAGTCCAAAAGTTGTATTTCTGTTTCTAGTCCCATTCTGCACAGTCAGTGGTTGCACAGAGTACTCTAGAATCATGGAGACTTGAGCTGGAATCTGAGTTTCATCATTTACTTAGATTATATAAATTTAGGAAAATCTCTCAACTTCTGTGTGCTTCCCACTATTTCCTCAGCTATAAAATGAAGATAGTAATGGCTCTTGCTTTTCAAAACTAATATGAAAACTAAATGAAATAATTAATAAAACATTTAGTAGTAAGATATCCGGTATTTAGTAAATTCTCAATAAATTACCCATCATACCCTGCTTAAATCCAAGATGCTCCCATGGCTTAGCACAGTTTTTCCAATCATGGGTTCAGAGAATTGAGACCAACACTTTAAGAAAGAATTCACTAAAATAAAAATATCTTGGCGTAATATGTATATCATTTCACAAAAGGTTTTCAGATACACTCCCACCCAACCAATTATACACACGCACACGCACACACATTTTTGATGCTTTTCTGTGATGCCTTCACTAAGTAACTTTCAACGGACTGCAAACATTTTGCATAAAACCCTATAACGCCTAATTACATTGTGTGTTTATGTCTGCATCTCTATTCCTTAGTACCTAAAAATGTGAATCAGTAAATTCTTGTTGAATAAATTCTCATTTATTAATTAATAAATCTAATAGATATTAAAACATATGAATATGAAGAAGTCATGTCTAAAGTTATAACTTGTTTTAGTAGGTAACAGTGTTCATGTACTTTTTTTTAAAGATACATGTGCACTATCACCTGTAAACTGACTACTTTTGTTTCCTTGTATTAAAGAATTTGAGAAGAAAAAATAGAAAAAACATGTGAAAATATTTAACCACTTTTATTTTTGTCTGATCAGGTTTTATTACTGCATAGAAACTGAAATTTAGCTAAAATGTCACACAAAATCTACAAAATTGTTCTTTCTTCCATAGTACCTAGTATATACTCCCTTTCGTCTGAAAGTGATGAATAAATATTTACTTAGGAAATTAAAACAAGTGATACACAAAATTATCTTTAAAAAGTAGAACATCAGAGTTGGGGATATAGTTCAGTGGTAGAATGCTTGCCTAGCATGAACTAGGTTTAGCTGGGTTAGATCACTAGTACCACAAAAACAAAACAAACTAGAACATCAAAACACACAGATGTGTTGTGTAGCTGAAGTTTTATTTTAGCAGACTAGCCACAATCATTATTCTTTTAGAAGGGCAAAGAAAGCTGAAGGAAAGTTATTAGGCATAAAAGATATCTATATGATAAACAGTCCAAGGATCACCTTTCACAAGTACTGTATATACTATTGAGAATACATCTAAATAACAAAGTGGCAGATACTTGCTTAAGTACTTATACAGAGAAATACAAAAAACTTCAATATTTTCAATATTCATATTACACCATCATTTTCAATTCTATTTAAATGTAAGAAAGTTATAAAAATTTACCAACTCTACTTTTATTCTATTGCAAAAGAGCAAAACACTATAAAGCATCTCTAATACAATACCTTTTACCATGTTAGAGGCATCCAAGATCTACTAAATCAGTTACTTGTAAAGCCTAGTTTTACATTTGTTTAAAAAAATGCAAATAAATACTTGCTCTAAAATGAGGCTTAAATTTTAATGTATGGATTCCTTTATAGTGATCTATCAAAATATTTGTTTCTGTATCCTTAACAACTTGACCAAGAAATTGGAAGTTAACAACTTTTTAAGATTACATCTCTCTCGATATGATGTTATATAAATGAAATAAAGAAGGGGGCAGGGGAAAGAACAGTACTGCTCAGTCTAATTAGTCCAGAGACTAATTAATGCAAATGATAACTTTACCTACTCTGAAACTGTTAAACACCTAAGGAAATTGCTATTTCAGTAAAGTTTCCTGCTTTTGTCACTCAAAATGTATACTTTAACCCCCCCCCCATGAGGTTCTATTTCAAAGCAATTTACTGAACTTGAACATAAAAGCCAAGACTATTAGTTAACATTGATTTATTTAAGGAAGAAAAAAGACAAGCTGAAATTTATGGTCTTAAGAAATAAAACCAATCAAAGTGGCAACAAGTTGTTGCTACTTATTAAAAAATCTCCCCTACATTTGAAAAAGTAATTTCAATGACCCTAGTAAGGGTGGCAACACTCACCAGTATGAATCTTCTCATGTCTCTGTAGCAGGTACTTCTGTATGAAACGCATGTCACATTGACTACATTGAAATGGTTTTTCGCCTTAAAATAATTTCACATCCACAGATTAGTTAATGGACAAAATAACAGTTTTTTAGTTACTATTTCTGAGGAAATATAAATCTTAGAAGCCCCAAATTTTGGAAAATTCCAAAATATCCACATAAATTTTTTATTCTTTTCATTAATTTAATAGATCTTGATTTCCTCTCAAAATGTTCCCCAGGGTTTTACATTTTCACAATCACAGAAAAATGAAATTAAATTTGATTTATATTTATCAAGGAAAAAACTAGAATTTAAAAATCATAGGCTGAGAAAGAACTCCATCAGTTATCTTTTAATCTTAAATACTTTTTATGTACCCATCCTTTCTCTGTGGCTAACTATCCTTTTTTTGACCTATCACCTGTTTTCTTCAGAACTTTCTAAACATTTCTTTTAATCAAATTTGTTTCTTCAAACTTTCCCTCTCTGCTGGAGCCCTTCCTTTTAAAGGAGAGTATTGTTTAGTCTGCTCCATGCTGAGAAACCTTGCTCCAATCCTGGACTGCTCCTACCTTCGCACTTTCCTTCCCTTTTACCACAACACCTTCTTAAAAGAAAGAGTCTACCCATGTCTCAAATCCTTCACCACTCATCTGTGGCTTGACCCTTCTATTTTGCTCTCTGAAAAGCTACTTATGATCTCCTTGCTAATAATCCCAGAGATTTTTTTCCCCCCTCAGTTCTTCACCCTCTCTATCCTGAGGGTATGACACTGTTGATCCTCTCTGGGATTCTCTCTTCTTTTGGCTTCTGGGACACCACTGTATTTTCTCAGTTCATCACTTCCCTTAGTACTTTGTCTTCCTCTTACATACCCCATTTAATCTTACATGTCTAGCTTGTTTCCCCAAAGGGCTGTAATCAGTCTTTAATTCTTTTCTCAACAACTTCATGATCTTAGCTACCACTTTTTATATTTGATTCTCAAATCCATATTTCAAACTCTGTATGCACTATACTATACAGAAATGAAAGTTGACAATAATAGTCCTTTACCACTTATCTAGCTAAAAGGAGCACTTTAAGCCAAATAAGTGTCCAACTAAGACTATTTCACTAATTTTATACATCCGTGCTAATTGTTTTTTTCATTGAAATTCTTTCCTGATTTCCTTGTGATATTCTGGCCTATGAAATCTGATTGGTAATGCCAGGTTAGCTATGGTCTTAGGAATGGATGACATTTACACAAAAATGAAAATAACAAAGATAATAATTTTAATGGCCATAAGCCCATTTTAATTCAAGAAATACCTGTATGAATGAAGACATGCCTCTGTAAGTGATAGTTCGTTCTAAAGGCAGCATTGCAGTGCTCACAAACGTGAGATTTAGGGGTTTTCAAACCAAGTGATCCATCCTCATTTATTGTAAGGATCTAGTTTTAAAAAAAAAAAAAAAAGGCAAAAACAAAGAAGTTTTTAAAATGGAATATTATTTTTTTAAAAAGGCTAATATAAACAAAGGTCATCAGTGGTTATAAGTATTTTTCCAAAAATAATGTTGAAAAGACTATTAGAATAATGCTATCTTTAATTATAGGAAAGTATAATTTGACTCAAAATGGGTAAAAAAAATCATTAATAAAACCTTGAAAGTTGGTTAAGTAAGATCTCATCACTCTGCCGCCTCCCCTATGATACTGATGAATGGAGTCA
This sequence comes from Sciurus vulgaris, assembly GCF_902686455.1. Classification (NCBI taxonomy): domain Eukaryota; kingdom Metazoa; phylum Chordata; class Mammalia; order Rodentia; family Sciuridae; genus Sciurus; species Sciurus vulgaris. The sequence continues at coordinate 75,176,235 of NC_136470.1, forward strand.
CTAAGTGTTCTCTGCTAGACTGAGCACAGCAATACTTTCAATTTAAAACTCATATACGCAGGGGGAAAGTCTTATGTTTTAAACATGATCTAAATATCAATCAGCATGGGACCTGTTAAATAAACCATGGGAAATGAATAAAATTAGCATTATGTGATTGTAAAATAAAATGAGAAAATTCCCTGTAAACTCAGAGAGAACACATGCTGCAATATAAGTAAAAAAAATAAAATAAGGTTTAGAACCCAGAGCGTAATTTTGCTAATTTCTATATACAAAAGAATACATATAGGGATATATATTCATATATGCATAAAAACTGCTTGAGAAGGATATACACAAAACGTACATAATATTGGTTGTGATGGCTAGGGAACTGGGCAGATAAAAGACGGGAGGGGCAGCTTACTTGTATACTTAAAACATATTTTCGAACATGAAAGTATTTGTCTATTATATACTTTTAAAAAGAGAGAAAGGGACTGGGGACATAGCTCAGTTGGTAGAATGCTTGCCTCATAAGCATAAGGCCCTGGGTTCAATCCCCAGTACCACACACACGAAAAAAAGAGAGAGAGAGAGAGAGACAAAATTGAGTTTTCATGTCATCCTACAGTAAAATTTGGAGTCTGGTTCAGTCTGGGATCTCTAAGGTTAATCTAGAGATACTTCTATTGTTAAACATATTCCTAAAAACATTTGTTGGTTAGAGGTACGTAATGGAAAAGGAAGACAGGAGACAAAGAAATCAACCTTATCTTCTTGAATTCTTGAGATTGAGAATATTGTGAGTCTGGTCTAAACAGTTACCAAAGAGAAGCTCACCTTGAGGCTCATGAATTCCAATTTATCAACAACTTGTTCATCATGCAATATTAAACTGCCTCTCATCAGACATGTGATGGAATGAAAATAATAAACAATCCCTTTTTTTTATTATTGAGGAGAGAAAAGATGGCAGAATATGATGTGAAGAAGCAAAGAAAATCAGAAGATAAGATCAGGAAGGGCACTGCCAGTGAGAGGGAAACAACACTGGAGATAGAAGTACACAGAATGAAAGCTAAGAAACTGTCTAGTACAGCAAAGAAAGATCTCGAAAATATCTTTAAGTAATACCAAGAACTGTGGAAACTGATAAGGACCTGCAAACACAACAGCTGTGACAACTTCCCCAACCTAGAAAAGGGGTGTAAAAAAAAAAAGGCTTCAAACTTTTAAAAAGGGGCTGGAGCTGTGGCTCAGTTGTAGAGCACCTGCCTAGCACATGTGAAGCACTGGGTTGGATCCTCAGCTCCACATACAAATAAATTAATTAATTAAAGAAAGGTATTATATCCACCTACAACTAAAAATTTTTTTAAAATCTTTAAAAAATATTTTTCACTTTAAATTTCCAGGAAGATAGCACAGCCTATACTATATGCAAATCAACAGTAATTATTATGCAAATTACACAGGGCATTTGGGTTCTGGGCGAACTGCCAACATGACCAACAATGCTTCAAAGTTTATGCACTGAAGTCATAGAAGGGAAACATTTGGCAAGAGAATGGAAATGGGTGTCACAGCTTCCTGAACAGTCAGTGAGAATGGAAAGTTTCATCTCTGGCTGGTCAAACATTTCTGAACTCCTCCAAGTCACACAACAATATGCAAGTTAACACCATTCAAAAAGAAGACAAAAAACCTTTTAAGCTATAATTCAAAAAATATTTCTAACATAAATAACAAAAAGATTAAGTATTTTATATAAAACAAAATTTAAAAAGATAGCACCACGGTTATTTTCCCCCTTAACATATGTTGATAACAAATAAGAAGCTCTAAGTGCCAAAAAACATGGCAGTTCAGTAGCTTTCTGTGGCATAGCAACTGCAAGGAAAGGCTTTATAAAGAACAAATCTGGCCAAGTTGCCTAATGTGAAACGGATGTAATTCCTGACTGTACAAAGCCCTTTTATGAACAGTTTAAGAAGTTCTAGGTCATTGTTTTCTGGCACTGGAGGTAATAATACTACCCATCTCTGTGGCTTTGGGTTTAACATAAGGTGAACTTAATGGGTGAAACCACTATCACTGCCTTGTTGATAAACACAACTAAATTTCTGGCATATTTGTAAATTCAAAAACTGCCACAAAATTCTTGGACCTTTTATATTTAATTTTCTTTTTCTTCCCCCTTAAGGCCAAAGTAATAGAATCTTTGTTTAAAATACACAGTAAAATCCACCTCGCCTCAAACAAGTACCAGTGGTCCCTCCAAATAATTTGTAATGTTTTAAATGTTTTCGAGGACTTTGTCTCTTTTATTTGCCACTACAATTTGTAACCAAAAGTGGAGACTCTATATACACCTACTGACAAGGCTACTGTTCACACAAAAAATCCTTCACAGCTTACCATTTATTTTTTTTTTTCTTCTTCTTCTTCTTTTTCTTTTTTGGTACTCAATCACTGAGCCACATTCCCAGCCCTATTTTGTATTTTATTTAGAGACAGGGTCTCACTGAGTTGCTTAGCACCTCACTTTTGCTGAGGCTGGCTTTGATCTCACAATCCTCCTGCTTTAGCCTCGCAAGCTGTTTGGATTACAGGTGTGCACCACCTCACCCAGCTCATTTCATTATTTTAAAAACATCTTTGCTAAAACCAGTATTTTTCAATCTTTCACATTTTACATCACTGAGTAGTGTCACAGAGGTGGGTATGCAGTGAACAAAGTTCCTTGGTGGAACAAAATAGCACACTGATAGAGGTAACATTTTCTTTCATTGTAAAGACTTGGCTTCCTTTCTTTTTCACACCTTAAAAGAGGTCTTTTAGTAGAATGTGCTCGGCCACAGGAGTATGTTTGACTTAAGAGACTGGCAGTCTTACTCGCTAATGGTACAATAAAATAATTTTTGTTTTTCTTTTTTCCAGCAACATATGAACACCATTACAGTAGGAGAATCTGAAGTTTCAGTATTTTTAATCCTAAAATACTTGCTACAGCATCTTTGTATACTTTTCTTATCTCCTATCACTATTACTTTAGCAGAAATATGGGTGCATTATAATACCAAGCAACTGGACTTTTCCAACTGGAAAAATTAGAAATAATCTAAATAATAACCAACACATGATTTTTTTTACTTGTTTAATAAATTTCAAACAAAATTTTACAGAAAAAGAATTTTATATCAAATGGAACCCCTTAACCAATCTGCTTTCTTAATCTCATCGTCCACTATGGATACAGTTTTTGATTTAATACAAATCTGTTTCCAGATATATATTAAAATACCCATTTCAGCAGGCAAAGTCTTAAGATAACCTGTTCAACTGAGACTTTTTACTCCTCAAAGATAGTCGCCACTGAATAAAACATGACACCTCACAATAAGAAAGAAGTGCAACCCTCTTAAAAGGAAATGATTTTCTACACTTTATGCATACACTATTAAAATTATTAAAGATATTTAAAATTGGTGACTATATATTTTATTACACCTTCCTAAATCAATTTTAATCAACTTCTAAGCCAGTAAAACCCAAAAGATGACTTAACAGAGAATTTAAATTCTCATCTATTATGAGCCATTTTAGTGCAACTAATAGTGGGAAATAAGTTATTAAAATTCTCTTTATTCTCCAAAGCCAATCAGAAGTAGAACAGTGCAACTGCAAAGACATGCAACAAAAGAACAAAGTCATCCAGAGCAATAACCATCACATCTTGACTATCCTACTTGCAGCTAATTTTCCATTCTCACATATTCACTTTGTTTCTTTCTTCAGGGTTTTTAATTGTCTACTACTAGATTTTAACTTACACCAAATTTCATTTTTAAATGGCAAGCTTTAAACAGTGCCAGAATGTGAAGTTCGCTGCATCATAAGCATGGTACAACTAAAGGTCAGCATAATATTCACGAGTTTTAGAAAAAGTTATTTCTTTCTTGATTCTTGAATTTAGAGAAGTATATACTTTCTAAAGGAAGATTCATATAATCAGAATTTTGTTTTAAAGGGTTCAGTTTTGTGAAAAACAATCTACCTAGAACACATTAACTGCCTGGAAAAATTAGGTAAACACTAATCATATTGTTTTGCTAATTTCTTCCTTCATTTTCTATTAGCACTAATTCATAATTCCTGTTTTCATCCCATCTTATAATCAGTTTATCTTCAAAGAAGTCACTTCTTCCTAAAGCAAATTGTGAACAGAAGAAAGTACGACAAATTCCTGGTACATCCATCTCTTGCTCTTTTTAATTAAATTTTAAATCTTTAATATCAAAATGTTGAATTATTTTTTTTTTTAGGAACCAATGGTGTATAATAAATTCAGGCAAAGGATTCTCTATATAGCTCATAATCTATTCATAAGTAGAATGTGCTCTCCCTTCCTGAGTTCAGCATAACCTTTAATAATCGATTTACCTAAAGTGTTCTAACAAACACTGTCCTAAAACATAATAAGAAATGCCTTCATGTAACAGCCAAATTATTTGTTGAATAAATTAAAAAGGAAAAACATTTCAAAATTAAGAAAACTAAAAGTACACTGCTCTTTTTCACTGAATTACTAAGGAATTTGAAAAGGCCTATAGAACATAAACAATACTGGATTATGATATATTTTACTGAAAAGGATTTTTAAACCTCATCAATGTTAACCCAGCAACCCTTCTGCAGTGGAAAGCAATCCCTCCTAACTCACCTAACAAGTCAATAGCAACATCAAGTGATAATACTTCATTTATCCAGGAACTTCTGAGTTCAAGACTTGAAGGTCTCAAGCTTAAGTGATCATAATCACTTCTGCTCTTTTAAGGTATAGATATAAACCTCATCAATAAGAATCTCCAGGGATGAAGTCTGGACATCAGTAACTGGAAAAAGTCCTATAGGTGACTAATGCACAACCAGGAGGGAGAACCACAAACATACATTTACACAGGCTGTTCACACACTTCTAATAACTTTACTATCTGTGGTCCTAACCAGAACAAATTTGAAGTGGTAAAGGAAAGTGGTAATAAGTGGCCACACAGATAAAGCAATGTAAAAATAAATAGCATTGTCCTTAAAGGAATGAGACAGAATAGCACTTAAAAAGTTTAACATTCAAGTTTACAATGAAAGCAAGAGGACAAAGAGCTCTAAAAAGGACCTTTCTGAGGGCTCCATTAAAATACATATGATTTTTAAAAAGTGTTTACAACATCAGCACCAAGACATTAAAAGCTGATTTTTGTTCAAATATAATGCATTTTAAAATAAAACACAATACAAATTTCCAACAAAAGAGTTCAAATAAAATTTGGGCTACAGTGTATAGCTCAGTGGTACAGAGCTTTTCTACTGTGAGTAAGGCCCTGCGTTCCATACCAAGCACTTCAAAGAAAAATAAATTTTAAAATAGTAAAGGGGCAAACTCCTACTATGTAGAAAATTTACTTTCATAGAACATATCATTCCACAATCCATCAAATACTTGACCTACATAATAATCCCTAATTCATTTACCCTATTCTTCAGATACATTGCCAAGTGTTGGGTCCTTTTCAAGTATTAAACCTACCTTAATATAACTAGGTTTTGCCATATAATATAGGTTCAAAAAGCAATTACTGCTTAAAATGCATGGCAGCTGAAGATGGCAAAACAGTATTTCTTATGAAGGTTATCTTTCTTGAAGAGAATCTCATCTACAAGTGTCTAAATTCAGATATTACTAAAAATCACATTATTTTAAATATTTCCTGTAGAGATCTCTAATCTGACAGCACAGTGACACCTACTCAAAATATTCATTATAGTAAAAATCAAGATTTGGAAAAGGTATTGGCAGAAAGCAATCTTTTAAGTACAATAAATTATAATTCTCTCACCCCAAATGTTACATATTATTTCTAGCCACTTCATCTTCCTAAGCATTTCCAAAAATGAATGACCCTAAAATACTTATATATATTATACTTAGAGTTGGCCAAAAATGTGAGAAACTTAATTAAAATTGTTTATAAGCAATCTAAAAGAAGCACCACATTGATTGATAAATCCAAGATAAACTTTTCTTTCTCTTCATAGAAAACGGCAGAACAAGTTACTTTAATGAAAAAACCTGAAGTCTGACTTTTTATCATACTCCTGCAAAAATGTAAATAAACTCTTTGTGTGCCTAAAAGTTCTGAGACTCCAGATATAAAAAACCCATTGAAGACTGCAAATCAGTGTTAGATATTCCACACCTATTCCCTAAGTAAGAACTCAAACATAATTGTTTTTGTTATTCACATATCCATGCTATATATTATTTCTTGTCACTTGGCCCTTTTGAGGATTTCCAAAAATGACTGCGCTAAAAGTATTTTCTTATATCTATTATACTTAGAATAGGCCAAGTCATTCATCTGACCACTACATAGGTATGTAAATACTTAATACCATTAGAAATAGTATAAAATAATAATTAAATAAGCTTATCTGAAGTTAGACAAGCAAAATGGCTGAAAGGCTAAATATCTGATCTACATTTAGAAACACCTGGAACATATCATGATAAAAGGATTCCCAATAACATCAGAAGATAAAAATTTGAATTTTAGTTAAGAATTTCAGAAAGATATTACACTCCTTAATAGCACCAGGAAAATCTGGTACTAAAATAGCCAGAAAACGCAGAATTTACATATATCATGTTGATTTAGAATCTTTAAATAGATTGCCCATAGATTAGCAGTGAACCCAAAGTAACACAACCAATCACTATCACAATTTTGGAAAATAGTTTTTCTCAAACCCTGGAATTATTCTACATAGGAGTCACTTAATTTATTCATTAATGTAAAGAACAAAAAATATATAGTCAGGTGTGGTGGCACACACCCATAAATAAACCCATCAACCCTGGAGGTTGGGGCAGGAGGATCTCAAGTTTGAGGCCAACCTTAGCAACTTAGCAAGACCCTGTCTCAAAACAAAATATAAAGGACTGGGGATGTAGCTCAGTGGTAGAGCACTTGCCTACCATGTGCCAGGTCCTGGGTTCAGTCCCTAATTACACACACACAAAATCATAAAAATCACTAAGAAAAACATTAAAAACATTTAAAAAAAAAAGATGAGAGAAGACTTCAGAAAGCATGAAATATAAAATGCCAATAAAAATGAGAAAAAATTTTAGCATAACCACAAGTTAAACAAATTCACATTTAAACTACAAAGATATACTCATTGTATACCATTAAAAAACCTAAGTCATACTCAAGGATGGCAAGAGAGCAGAGATACACTGTAGGTTCACTTGGGTAGGAGTGTGACAGGTATAATAGTTCTGGAGTAACATTATCCCAGTCTCAAAGTTCACATTCTTTGATTCAATCACATACAATTATAAATACATGAATATTTTTTAAGTACAGCCATGATTTAAAATGGAGACGAAAAGAATACAACTTTCCAAGAACACAGAAATGTTTAACACAGTAATCATTAAATACATGATCGATCAAAAATAATACATTAGCTAATAAAAATGTTTATAGCCACTAATAATTTTAAATGTAAAAACATCTTACACATATCTTAAGGGTTAAAAATCTGGAAATTAAACTCATATTGTATCTACTTATATTCAAAAAAATTTAAAAAAAGAAAAGGAATATGGCAGAAAATCAAAGTAGTTATCTCTAAGAAACAAAACTATGAGTTACTTTAGTCTCTGTATTTTTCAAAATTTGCTGTAATAGGCATACTTCTATATCCCCCAAACTGGTAAATGTTTAACAACCAGCTAGGGAATAAGAGGGCTGGGGAGCGTCTGTTGGTTTCCAAGGGATAAATTCTCCCACCATGGCTAATTATAAGCTACCAATGGTTTCAGTAACTGGCTTGCAAAATTACCTGAAATTTTAGCTATCAGCACTTGAAAGCCAGTGTGAGTTGCTCCAGTACTGTTAGCACCAGCACATTACAGTATAAAAGCATATGAGATATTTAAATGATGATGATGACTATGATTTCAAATCACATACACAAAAAGAGTAGCCAAGAGGGAAGAAAAAAAGATGAAACACTGACTACAGAGATACAAATACACCAAGTTCAAAGATTTCCTAAGAATACCAGAAAGGCTATATATAGCCAACTATCACTGTACAAAAGAGAAAAAAAAAAAAAAAAGGGTAATTTCTAATAATATTTAGTGGGTCATTTCTGTAAATTATTCATCAATTCATTCAACCACAAAATATTCACTAAGAGCCCATTGTGTTTCCTACAATAGTCTCCTGGGATATAACTGTGAGTAAAATGAAGTCCCTGCCCTCATGGAGCTTACATTCTGTTACAGGTATTCCACAAGTTTTTCCTGATAAATAACTGGTTTTTAATTTTCATGAAAAATTTAATATTAAAGTAAGTCGAACTAGCTGGGTACAGTGGCTCACACTTGTAATCCCATTAACTCATGAAGCTCAAGCAAAATGATCTCACGTTCAAGGCCAGCCTCTACAACTTAGCAAGACCCTCTCTCAAAATAAAAATAAAAAGAACTGGAGATGCTGGGCATGGTGGTGCACACTTGAAGTATTCTCAAGTCTGAGGTCAGCCTAAGCAACTTAGTGAGGGCCTACTGCAAAATAAAAAATAAAAGGGCTGGGAATGTAGCTCAGGAGTAAAAGCACCAATGGTTTCAATGTCCAATACACGCACACACACACACACACACACACACACACACACACACACACACACCACAGGTGTATACATGTGTGTAATTTATACATAGGTGTGTATGTAAAACTAATATAAATGGAAAGCAAGGATGCTACATATCATCTCCTAGTTTTATGAGAGAAAAAGAGATTTAAAAAAAGAGAAGTTCATTTTTAGGAAAAAAGAGGGACATGATAAAAAGGCAGAAAAACTCAAAGTCTTGGTCCACTCTGGGCTGGCATCCCTCCCTCTTCCCTCTTGGTGAAGCTGGTACAACATTCCAACTTTACTAAACCACCTAAGATTTTTACAGCTGCCTTAATGTCCAACCAGGTTCCTATCTGTAAGCTATATCAATAGTTTGGGATTAAAAGTTAGTGACCACCACCTTAATACATTCTCTTACTTTTGCAGGAGACCGTTGTTTCCGCTTCTTCTTTTTCTGTAAGTCTACTGGCTCTCTGATTTGTTTTTTGTCTCTCATCAGTTGTTCAGATACATCAGTAAAAGTAATTTCCTGCTTTACACTTATCTGTTTAAAAAAAAAAGCTGATTTTAGAAATGCATAAAAAGTCCATTGTGACAAAAAGTCATTGTATGTTTCATCCTTTGCTGAACCTACATATAGGTGCTCCCACAGTGACTATGTGCTGTGTGCCAACTAAGCAATGTGCGATAGAATTTATTAATAGTCAGTTGAGAAATAAAAATCAAGAGTACTTAAGCTGATGGAGAAACTAAGTTTGTTTTTTTGGGTTTTTTTGTTTTTGTTTTTTTTTAATCTACCAGGAAGATAGATGTCCTGGGAAAGATAATTGTAAAACCTAGTGGAATATAGTGGAAGTCAGGACATCAAAACACCAATTTCACTGCCACATTTGGGAACTGAGGCTGAGGTTAAAAGCACCAAAAAAGGTTAAGTTCCAATATTCAATACAATACTGGGGGACATAGGGGACATTTAGACATCTTGATGGGGTTGCTTTTATAAAATACCAAGAATATAACACAAACTTCTGAAATACGATACATCAAAAGAAAAGACAGACTAACAATGAAAACTTCATTATGTTCAACATCTTTGCCACAACAGCAGAATTTTCCTAGGCTTTACAACAAACCATCACGAAAATTGTGATAATTAAGGTCACTACTCTGCGCAAGATCTGATGCTTACTATATAGAGAGACATTATTCTATCTTTAGATCTCAGTTCTTACAGAGTTGCTTATCCTAAAAGAAACCAAAGCTCTAAGGTCACTAATGGTACAGTCAATTCTCATTAGATCTATTGATGCTACTTTATCCCACCCACTCTTCACTACTGCATTTTCAACCTATCCTTTAAATGAAAACACAAAAATTATCTTAAAAGAAATTTTTAACAGGTAATAAAATATAGCAAAAATCCTCAAGAATCATCTGAGAGGCACTATGTGTTAATGACCACATTTTCAAAAATACACTAAAATTGTGTAAAAGATCATGAGCATCTTACAGATTCACAGTGTGAGTTAGAAGACAGACAGCTGTATAGAAAAGGCTCATGAATGAAATGTTTAAACAAAAGCCAGGGATTTCAGATCGACAAAATAAGGAAGTAGAAACTGTCACAAATTCCTAAAATGTGGGCAATATGAGAATCACAAATCAAGAAGCTTGGCACAAAAAAACTATGATGTAAATGACTATTTACCTAATTAAGAATTCTATCAGGCTACAGAACAGTAAAGCAACTGCTCTTAGGGTTTCTTACATTATCAATTAATTAGAACATAAAATAGAAGGTAGTATCACCACCAACAAGGTTTCGGGTTAGGACATCATAGCGCCTAAGAAGTGATGTTTAATAAAGTACAACTACGTGCTTGGACTAAGTATGAGACAAAGAAAGATGAGAAACTTTAAGCAGCTGTGGAATTGCCTAAGCAGCTGTGGAATTGCTGTCCTATTCAGGGCCTCCAAAAAAGTAATCTAAACCTTTCTGTAGGCTTATAAACTGCAAAGAAACCATGAAATGTAACATGAAGTAAAAAGAAACAGAGGAACTCTTTTTAGCAAAAGTGTTAAGTACAATCAGGCACAGTGGCACAGACTTGTAATCCCAGACACTCTGGAGGCTGAGACAGGAGGATCTCAAGTCTGAAGCCAGCCTCAACAACTTAGCAAGTCCTTAAGCAATTTAGTGAGATCCTGTCTCAAAATAAAAAATAAAAGGAATGGGGATGTAGCTCAGTGGTCAAGTACCCCTGGGATCAATCCCCAGTACAAAGGGGGAGAGGGTCAAGTAGAGGATAAGATAGATTTACAAATAAGTCCTGCAAAGAAGAGCCTTGGTGTACAAACAAAAAAAGTTTCTACATTTCAAACATTTAGTTATTACCATATACATGGAAAGTGATCATATCAATATTGCCATTTTCAAATATGATGCCATACTTTTAACATTAAAAAAAACCTAAACCTAAATCCAGAAAAATGAGTGGATCAATAAGCATAATAAATTGTATTTTTAGAACATTCCACTAAGCTTATCACTCGTAAATGGAATAATCTGTCTATAACTTATAATGATACAATAAAGTAGTCTAACATAAGGCACTTAGAAAAGATGTTGGCAAATCCAAAACTTAAAAGAGATGCATGATAATAAGACAACTACAAAGAATGAGTCGCAAAGACATCTGGAAAAACTTAAGATTTTTTCACCCAAGAAAGACTACAATAGTAATCTATTAAAACAAAACTTCTTATGTATGGTAAAAAAAATAATAATAATTCATTCTTATCTACCCTTTCCTTAAGAACTCTTTTTAAAAGAAAAACAAGTTGTTACTTTTCTCTCTCTCTCACACACACACACACACACACACACACACACACGCACACACACAAAATAGTGTAATTAATAAAAAGCAGGTATCTATCAATGAATGAGTAATGTTTGAAAAGATTTGTTTGCTGCATTTTTTCTAAACTGAAAATGAATTTATTTATTTGGATTATATAACAGCATTAGCCAGTAAGTATATTTATCTTTGTAAATATTCATATTATAACAATCCAAGCATGAGATATAAAGTTTTACCTCAGTTTTCAACTCAGAAAATTTTGTCATTTACAAAAAATATTTTTATTTAAACTTCCTAATATCCATACCTATTTAGTTTCATTGCTTATTAGTTTGGTCAAAACTTCAAAAACCATGTTAAAATTAATATGAACTATTAAGCACATTTACTTTGCCCTTAAATTGAATGGAAATGTTGGTAACATTTCCCCAATTAAGTATTGTAGCTTTTCCTTTTTTTTCCTTCCTCTTTTTTGGGGGTGGGGACGGGGTACTGGGGATTGAACTCAGGGGTACTGGACCACTGAGCCACATCCCCAATCCTATTTTGAATTTTATTTAGAGATAGGGTCTCACTGAGTTGCTTAGCACCTCACTTTTGCTGAGGCTGGCTTTGAACTCATGGTCCTCCTGCTTCAGCTTCCTGAGCCACTCCGATTACAGGCGAGCACCATTGCACCCAGCTCTTTCTTCCTTTATTTTTGAATTCCTTGAAATATCTGTAATGTATGTTACACACTACCATATTTTTCATCTTTTTTTGTTCTTTTTATATATACATGATAGTAGTGTGTATTTTGACATACTATACATACATGGAGTATAATTTATTCTTATTAGGAACTCATTCTTGTGGTTGTACATGATGTGGAGTTACACTGGTGGTATATTTATATAAGTAAAGGAACCATTATGTCTGATTCATTCTAATGTCTTTTCTATTGTCATACTCCCTTTCATCCATTCACTCCCCTTTGTCTAATCCAACGAACTTCCATTCTCCCCCACAACCTAATGCTAAATGTGTGTTAGCATCCACATATCAGAGAGAACATTTGGTTTTTGGGGACTGGCTTATTTTATGTTAGTTTGCTGCGTTTTGTAGATCCACTAGACATCAAGAAATCAAGTCTAAAAAAAGTCAGTTTAAAAAAGAAAACAAAACAAAACAAAACAAAAAAACCCTCATTTCTTCTGACATTTGAGTTTAACCATTTTACTTAGTCCCCTCAGAACTTTCATGGGTATTGGAGAGACTGAATTTCAATGTCCTCACTCACTGTACAGGAATACCACCACCACTACCCACCCCCCAAAACAAAAAGTCCTTTTTCATTTAGACTTAACTAAATCTAGATAATTCACTCTTAAACTCTAGACTCTGCTCATTCCCTGATCCAAATTCTCTCAAACATAGAGGTAGGTCCTATGGTGTCATGATTCCTTGAGACTTCTAAAATATATCTCCCTCTTTATATCTAAAATATACCTCCCAACTTTATAGAAGCCTCCTTATATTAAAAAAATTCTTTCCTTGCTTCTCAAGCCCCAAATCCAATTCAAGTCCAGAATCCAGAATGTCTTTCTTTTCCAAGACATTTCATTTCAGGCCCCAAAATACATAAAAAGTCTTTCTTTTATATTTAATAATCTCATGTACATTGGAAGTGAAAGATATTTTTCACTGGTATTTCTCATATCTTTCACTCATTTATTCACTCAACAGCTATTAAGTGCCTGCTCTGTGCTAAATTCAGTCAGACTAAAATAACAAAACAAAAACATTTACTGAGATCCATATATGTGCAAAGCATCATTTTAGAATGAAGAGATCATTCTCAACAAGAGTTTCCTCTTTGAAGGTCTTAAAATGTAGATGCAAAGTTCTGATAGATTCTAAAACAATGAATAATTCAAGATAGCATGTCCTGCTCCAACTACATGAATGGTATTGGGAATAAAGGTAGGAATTCCAAGGAAGGAATGGGAAATGAAAGAGACCTGAAATAACTGCAACAGACATATGGATGAAACAAGATTTAATCATTATATATTTCTATTTTTTCTTCCAAACCTGCTTGTTGCTCTCCCCAACTCCCTTCTTTCAGACTCTTCCTTCTTTTCACTCCCAACATCCTTATATACATATCCAGCAACATCCATTTCATCCAATTAATACTACCAATTTTGCTGATATGGGGCATTATCATTTCTCAGTGTATTCTCCCATGAATAAATTAATATAAAGCTGTTTACTTGTCATTTCTCTAGTAATGATTTTGCAATACTGCCTCATTGCCAACAGTATCAACTGCAAGCTCCCTAACTCAGATTTTAAGATCTACATGATCAATCAATCTTTGCAAAAGAGACCCACCTAAGTCACTTGGTAGAAGTATCTGTCCTTACCATCTCTTCTCTCCATTTCTGGAGCTTTCTGGTCTTATCGAGTTTCAATTTCAATTTTTGGTATTCTTTCTTATCCTTTCACTCACGGAGAAAAAGAAAGGTATTCTTCTTTACTGTATATGTGTTGATGATTCCATTCTCCCCATCAGCTATTTCTTCTCTTCCCAAAAGCATACTGAAATTTCCCCTATAAATTTCCCGAGCTGGGCACAGTGGTGCACACCTGTAATCCTAGTTACTCAGGAGGCTGAGGCAGAATTCCAAGTTAGAGAGGCCAGCCTAGGCAACTTAGCCAGACCCTATCTCAAAATAAAAAAATAAAAAGGATTTGGTATTAGCTCAATAGCAGAGTGCCTGACAAGTATCTGCAAGGCCCTGTTCAGCCCCCAGTACTGTAAAATACATACATACATACATACATACATACACACACAGATTTTTGTGGATTCAAAATTTTCCACCTACTATCCTTTTTATGGCAAACGTTTTGAAAGAATAATCTGTACTTGGCACATAGAGACAAAATAACTAACCCCAAATTTAGAAAACTAGTTATTCTGAGAGTAAAAGTAGTACATAGCCATATAAAAAGAATGTGTTTAAAGATCACCAGAAGAAACCTATTCCAAAATATTGCCTAGGAAACAGTTAAGTTGAATCAAGGTGACCACAGTATAAATGTTGAAATGTAAAAAGATAAAACACAATTGACCATACTACAAACATAATATCCAAAGAAAGAATGTTAGCAATATTTTGGGGAATCTATGAAATACAGAAAAGGAAAAACTTCAGAGAGAATGTGTGTGTGTGTATGTGTGTGTGTGTGTATTTCCAGGATGATTTTGGCAAGAGCAGTTAGATGTAACCAGTCAATAAGAAGATTTCAAATTCCAAGTTCATAAAACTGAAGAATACAGCAAGGAGGTGAAGGAGTACACTGATGGATAAGACATTGTAAAATGTAAGCCATAATCTTTCTCTCTGCCTGACCCATAATTGCAAGCAAAATTTTCAAAGAAGTAACATTTGCCAGGAGAGGAAGCTGACAACAGTCCTTTGACCTGAAAAAGATGAGAGATTCACAGTTCAAATTATGGTCTACTTTCTTACTATATATACTTATTACTAAAAATTTACACTCCGATTGCTATATCAGCATCTAATAGTTTAAATAACTGTAGATGGACAAAGTGATGGAATCAAGTTATCTTCCTGGAATAGTACCGACCAACCCTACTTGGAAACTCCATTCTTCAACTTCCATGACATCATATGATTTTAGTTCTCTCCTTTACCTAATGGCAGTTCTGGATTCATCCTTCCAATAATATGTGCCTTTATTTTCTAAGAGTTTCAGTAAACCTACATCAATGGTTCTTAAGTATAAGGAATCCACAAGATCCTGACTCCATTTCACAGTGTCAGGTTTCCTGATCAAACTACTTTCATAACACTACTTTTTTTACTCCTTTTTCTCATGAGTAAATACTATCATTTTACACAGGCTATTTAATATTTAACATGTGGTGTAAGTTATCACAGGTTAAAGTGCATAAGTAGGTTTGAAAACCTAGTTATCTTATATTAAACCAGACAATAAAGAGATTTGCAAATATGTTAAAAAAAACTCAATAATTTTTTTTAAAAACAGGATTATTTTTCATAAAAAATGTTATGTGCTAACATGTAATGTGTCTTATTGTTATAAATTAAAAAGTAAAACTTAAAATTTCTGAATTTTTAGTTTCTGATATGGGAAACAATGGTATATATAATCAAAACAAGCAGAAGTTCTTAGGAGTTCTCAATATTCCTTAAGAGAGTAAAGGAATCCCAGGATCAAAATGTTTGAGAATTGATCTAGATATATTATCACCATATTTTGCATTCCCTTCTCCTCTATTCAATCTCTTTTAATACAGATGGCTGGACCCCACCAATGTAAGGAAATTAGTATAGATATTGTGTTCATGTATGGGTCAGTAGACATAAATATACTTCCTAGTTCTGCCTGCTGAAGTTGCCAAGGAGGGATGACATTCACCACAAAGAATTCACCACAAAGAACTTAATTTCTAGCTTTTTTTTTTTTTTTTTTTTTTTTGTACTAGGGAGTGAACTCAGGGACACTTAACTACTGAGTTACATTTCCAGCCCTTTTTTGTATTTTATTTAGAGACAGGGTCTCACTGAGTTGCTTAGGGACTCCCTAAGTTGCTGAGGCTGGCTTTGAACTTGTGATCCCCCTGCCTCAGACTCCCAAGCTGCTGGGATTATAGGCATGTGCCACCATGCCCTGCAAGAACTGAATTTCTAAAATTCTTTATCCACATAAAAAAGGCCAAGGGCTCTTTAGGAAATGGCTGATTCCAGAGCTGGGGCAGAGGAAGATGGATGAAGACCTTGAAAAATTATAGTGCAAGAAACTAACATGCTTGAAAAGGAATCAGAGCATGTCAAAACAACATACAGCTGTGTGCAGTGACAAAAGGCTGCAATCCCAGAGACTTGGGAGGCCTGAGGCAGAAAGATCCAAATTTGAGGCCAACTTAGCAAGGCTCTACGCAACTTAGCAAGACACTGTCTCAAAATAAAAGGTAAAAAGGGCTTGGGGATGTGGCTCAGTGGTCAAGTACAACCCCAATACACCCCCCTAAAAAAGGACCTAGAACCTAGCCTGAAAGAACTCCTAATGGTCAAAGCTTAAAATATGAACAAGAAAATAGGATAATACTATATTATAAACCATACAATAAAATAAATATCCATACTGATAAATACACTATTTCAAAGTATCTTCTGCAAGGTCAATGGTAAAGGAAATAGTAGTAATTTACAAAGAAGCAACCTGGCAGATACCACCTTAACCAAGGGTGAAAGTTAAATCACCAGTATTAAGACATATCCATATTATGCCCACCTGATATGATACCCTGAAAAAGACACAACATCATTTTTGCAGTACTATCACAACTTCAGAGCTTCAATCTAATTAGAGGAAACATCAAACTCAAATTGAGAGTCAATCTACCAAATAATTGACCAGTGCTCCCCAAAAGTATCATAGTCAGAAAAGATAAGGAAAGTCTGAGTAACTGCTACAGATTGGAAAAATCTAAGATGATAAAACTACTAAATGAAATGTGGGATCCTGAATCAAATCTTGGAACAGAAAAAAGACTTTAAAGAGTAGCAGCTAGAATTCAAATGAGGTCTGTAGTTTAAAGGTATTTTTGCCGAAATTTCAGGTTTTGACAATTGTACTGTGCTTGTGCAAGGTTTAACATTGGGGGAAGATGAGTGAAGGGTTTATGTGAATTCTACTATTTCTGCAAATTTTTTAAGTCTAAGATCATTTCAAATTAAAAGTTAAAAAACTCCTAGACCTGGCTTTTCTAACTATAAAAATACTTAACACTTATATGATATTTTTCAAGTTTGTGATTTCTCTTTCTCAACATAGTAAACTAAGGTTTAGCTAACATTTAGCTATTTGTGTTAGGTAGTGTCCTAGTCACCAAGAACACAATGGATTTGAGCAGCAGGCAGGGGACATATGGCCTATAGCCTGTTATAGTCTATTGCATGTAATCTTATAGTAATCCTATAGATAAATATTTTATCCCACTTTAAAAATAAAACTAAGCACCAGAAAGGTGAATACTTACCTAAAATCACATTAATCAAGAATGAAAAACAAATCTTAAAAAAAAAAAAAAAAAAAAAAGAATGAAAAACAAACTTTAAACTCATGTCTTCCATATGCTAGGACTAAAATCCTAACTCTTGTGATTTGTGAATTATTCCTTATACTCATGTTGTCAATAGGAAACTAAAACTTCAGAAGTGTCTCTTTCATTCATACTATAAAGTTTCAAAATGAGGACTTAGTTGAGCCAAGATCTGATTCTTTTCAGTTCAGAGTTATTTACACTACTGTAACTGTTTCTTAATAAACCTAGATTATTCAGATATATGTTAAAATGGTTTCTGCACAAACATTAAAACTTTCCATATATTATCTATAGTCTGGATGCTTCCAGAGTATGGAATGAATTTCTAGTAGTTCTGGAACACAACTAAGGGTTTGAAAGTAATTTTAAAAATAAAATGGACAAGTACCAACAATATTTAGGTAAAGCATTAGAAGGTGTCAGTTTTTCAATGCCACCTCTTCCAATTACTAGCTGAGTGACTTGGCTTCCCGACGTAGAATGGTGAATAGGTTGGGAGTTAAATGAAATACAATCCAATTTCAAATAGTAATATTTGCAGTGTGAGGATAAATGAGTAAAACCTAATTATTTGGAACTTGTTCACGTGTAAATTACAGAAAATCCTCAAAGGATTTCTGTAGCATTAAATGAGATTATATATGTAAAGTACCAAAATTATAGTACACAACAGTATAAATAGATTCTTGAAGCTTTTCAATATAAAATAATCATTTCCTCATCTGTTAATTGTTGGTAGTAATAACATCCACCTTACCTTAGAAAATCAAATGAGATCACATAAAGAACACCTTGAAAACCTTAAAGTACTAAGTAAATATATGTGGTTATTAATCATTACCACACAATTGCAGATGTATAACTGCTTGGATACACAAAGGGTTGGTTACCAAATGCTACAAAATTTCTCCACTTAACATCTAAAATTCAATATAGCTAAAAATAATCTTTCACATTAAATCCTCCTTGCAATTTCCTTGCCTGTCAATAATACTATCCCATCTACTGTCTAAATAGTCTCATTGAAATTTTCTTCTCGACACTCTACCCAAGATCAAGCTCACTTGTTTTTTCACTCCCTCACGATCATATATGAATCCAAAAATGATTTCACATTTCCCTCTAAACCATTATAAAGATATTAAGTTGGGAATCTCATATAGTATTAGAAGAAACCAAACTGGTTGCTTTTCGTAAACTATATTTTGGTCGATATATATCAAGAGAGTTTTAAGGAAACTTAACTGAAAAAATCATCTCACATGACAACATGTCCACATATAACATCACACTATTATTTATAATAAAAATTACAAATGCCTAATATCCAATAATAGTGAAATAAGTTACAATATCAACTATATGGCATTATGCAGATTTTTGACTAATATTAATAACGGAAATGTTCAGTTTAGGATTAATAAATATGAAGATAAATACACCTTTACAATTTTACAAACACAAATATATGTGAAGCAAATTTTACATAAAAACAGTAAGTACAGAGGAAAGCTACAAAAAAGGAAACACTAAAATGCTAACAAAGGAACATCAATAGTGGTTATCCCAGAGTAATAAATTATAGATATTTTATAATGATCTTTATAGCTTTAAAATTTTTAATTTTCTTTGTATTACTTTATAATCTTAACAACATTAAGATGAATCCTAGCACAAATTCCTAGTATAAACAAAGAAAAAAATCTATTTGCCATTATTTTAAAGTACTAAGTTGTTCTAAAAACTAAAACATTATGCCAGCAGTGTGAAACAAAGAAAATTCCTATGGGTAAAACTTTTAAAAGTAAACAGCCAACAAATAAATCTTGATCCTCACCTCACCAGCAAAAATCAATTCTAAATGGACTGTCAATCTAAATGGGAAAGGAAAAACCATTAAAGCTTCTAGAAATTAATAAGGGGATAATATCTTCTTGATGTTGGGATAGGCAAAAACTTCTTAAACAGGACACAAAATACTAAGAAAAAGGGAAGACTTATAAATTGAACCTTATTAACTACTGTTAATCAAGAGTAAAATGGCAAGTCAAATGGGAAATGATCACTGCAATACATACACCAACAAACACATTAAAAAACTGCAAATTTGTAAAAGAACAACCTAGTAGAAAAATGGGCCAGAGAACATCTATCTTACAAATAAATAATATATAAATTGTATGTAAATGTGAGGAGGTAAGTATTCAACTTCATTAATCAGTGAAATGAAACCTAATAGCACACTGCAATTCCACCACACAACCAGCAAAATGGATAAAATTAAAATTTGGTGTGTGACAATACCAAATAACAAGGATACATAGCAAGCAATTGTTATTATAAATTGGCAAAACCAACTGAAAAACTTTTGGCAGTTAAGTACCAAAGCTGGACATAAGCAAATTCAAATCTAAGTATATGATCAACATAAATTAGTGCAAACATGCAACACAAGGCACATCCAAGATTATTCACAGCAGCATTTTTCATTAGGGCCAACATCTAGAAACTTTTTTTGGAGGGGGAACAGTGCTGGAGATTGAAACCCTGAGCTGGCTAGGCAAGCACTCTACACTGAGGCACAACTCCAGTCTCTCTAGAAAAAAATCTAAATGGTTATTATACTAGAACAAATATATATTCATACAACTGATCATATAGAAGTTAATACTATAAGCAATAAGATGGATATATCTTATAAACAATGTAAAACAAAGAAACCAGACATGAAAGTACATGCTGTATGTGATTCTATTTATACTGAATTGAAAATTGAGTGAATCAACAGACCACAATAAAAGCATTAGGGCTCCCAGTGGCTTGGGAGGCTGAGGTAGGAGGATCTCAATTCAAAGACAGCCTCAGCAAAAGTGAAGCACTGTGAGACCCTTACTCTAAATAAAATACAAAATAGGGCTGAGGATGTAGCTCAGCGGTTGAGTGCTCTTGAATTCAATTCTTGATACCACTCCCCCCAAACACACACAAATAAAGAAAAAAGAAAAAAAAAATTAGGGCAGTGATAATCTCTAAGAATTAGAAGAGAGCTGTACCTAAGAGAGATAGAAGAGGTGGGATTTCTGGGATGCTAGTAATGTCTGTGTCTTGAGTTAATTAGTGCTTACACAAGATGTTCCCTTCTGATTAAAGATATCAAAATGTACATGTTAGGGTTTATGTGGTGTCCCCCCAAAAGCTCCTGTGTAAAGTAAGAATGTTCAGAGCTGAAAAGATTGGACTGTGAGAGCTATAACATAATTTAGTTCATCCTAGTTTGAATGGGTTGACTGGATGATAACTATGTACAGGTGAAATGTGAACAGGGGAGGTGGGTCACTGGGAGCAAGTCCTGGAAGGGTACATCTTTCCTGTGGCCCCTTCTCTCAGTCCCCTTGCTCTGCTTCCAGGCTACCATGAGATAAGTGGCTCTCCTCTGCCATACCCTTCTGCCATGATGTTTTGCCTCATCTTGGGCCAAGAGTAATGAAGATGGCTGACCATGGACTGATGAACCTCTGAAACTGAGTCAAAATGAACTTTTCCAGCGTGCCTATAATTCTAGCAGCGGGATAACAAGATCAAAGTGAGTCTCAGCAAGAGGAAGGCGCTAAGCAACTCAGTGAGACCCTGTTTCTAAATAAAAATTTAAAATAGGGCTGGGGATGTGGCTCAGTGGCCAAGCGCCCCTGAGATCAATCTCCAGTACCCAATAAATAAATAAACTTTTCCTCCTCTAAGTTGTTATGGTCAAATATTATGATCATGGCAACAAAAAGTTGACCAATACAGTATGTGTAATAACCTGCATACTTTTCTGTATGAATATTTCAATAAAAACACATATACCTGGACAAATAATGCCAAAAGTGTGCACACACACATATATAAACACAAACACACATAAACAGGTTCCTTTTATCATTTTTTCATTCAAACAAACCAACTAACTAACCATAAAAGTCCATCAATGGGGTGGTGGCTAAATAAATGATGCCATACCATTTAACCAGCCATTAAAATAAATTAGGCAGTTTTATATGCAATAACATATAAATCTCTATAAAATGTCATTAAATGAATAATGCGGATTTCAAATACATATATATTTACATTAAATATATGTATTATATACCCAAAACATATTACATAGACATAAATACATAAACAATATATTTGTTTATAAATTTAAATTTTCCAGAGGAATATCAGTATTAGTAACTTTTTCAGAATTAAGAGTAGGCCAAGGTTAGGAGCTTTTTACCTTTTCTGTGATGCTGGGGAATCAAACCCTGGTCCCCCATTTTAGGTAGGTGCTCTATCACTGAGCAATATCCTAACTCCAAGGAACTTCTACTTTTATATAATTTTATTCACTTCTATATCACTTTAAAACTCAATAGCCCACAAAACTTCTACTGAACCCCTTAAATGAACTGTAAAAGAAATGCAACAGTAATTAGAATTGGCTATAATTTTGGGAAAGTATACAACATAAAGGATGACAAGTTGGGAGATAGCCAAACATAGTGGAATAAACATCCTACTAATGGCTATTCAAGCAAATCAAAGGAAGCAAATAAAAAGGCAAAGAAGTTTGTCACCTTCCAGAATGATTCTGAAAAATCATTTGTCATCAATAATTGCAATCCAATTCTGCAATTAAACCACAGTGCAAAATGTGTGCCAAAAACAATAAATACCTTAAGAAACAATGAAATAATAAAATGAAATCCTTTTTTATTTAAGAGAAGGAAAGAAATTACCTATCACAAAATATTTACACAAATTAATAGCATCTGCATGTTAAGATTTTTATTGACTTGACCATGACATATTTAGGATAAATACTATACCATCCTTCTAAACTAATAACCAGATTTAAGAAAATTTTAGAAATACAACAGAATTCTCATACCAATGGCTAATTATGAGTTTTCTGAGCCATTAAACAAAATTATTCAGACACATTAAATGTATGAAAGTATGCCTAGGATTTTACTCATGCTGCTTTACAGCACAGAAATTTGTGACTAAAATAAAATGCCACACAAATGCTTAAGCACATTCTATTCCTGGAGTTATACATATCATAAATATTATATATTATTATATGACTAAAACATTTTACATAGTTCCTAATTTATAAAATATTTTTACTCAAGTGATATAATCCAACATTTATTAGAATACAAATGTAGCATGTATCATTATGATTTATACTTTGTTCCATTTTGTTAATACAAAACCTAAGTCCTTTTTCTTAACATGCTTGCCATCAAACTAGAAAAATAAAAGAACATAAAAACTTCTATGACTTCTCAGGGCTTGACATATGTCTAGCATGTGTGAAGGCCTAGATTCAATTCCCAGTACTGCAAGAAAGAAAAATTAAGACTTACCAAATCCTCCTGAGTAGATTTGACAAGAATAAAAAGACTAAGCCAAATGCTTTTCTTAAAATTTCTGAAATAAATTTAATTTCTTGGTTGAGAAGATTTCTAACAGTACTATCTAATACAGCAGTCTGCAATGATGGAAATTTTCTTTGTCTATGCTATCAAATTTAAGTCATGAGCCCAGATAGCTACTAAGCACTGGAAATATGACTAGTGAGCCTAAGGAACTAAAAAACCAATTTTATTTAATCTTAATTTAAATGTCTAACATATTAGAAAACAAACTTCTAATAAACAAACTGTAGACAATAAAAGGCTGACCTATACTTTGCTATCAAAAACATAGGGTCACTGAGCTGAATCTGGGTGACTGGTTTAGAGTAGAAATCAAGATAAATCCTGAAAACTAAAAATTACCACAAATGGAGAACTTTGTTACTTAAACTGTCAACAGACACTAAGAAGAGTTTCCATGAGCTACAGAACCTAAAAATCTTTAACCATTTAAGAAACTCAATTTTTTGTTCTGAATAAACAAACAAAAAGAACTAATAAGTCCTTTGTGACTTCTGAGTGAATGAATCAATGAAAGAAGAAAGCCATCAACATGTTCAGTATTATTATTTTTCAGGGGAGGGAGGTTATCAGGGATTGAACTCAAAGTTCTGCGTCACATCTCTAGCCCCCTCCCACTTTTTTTTTTTTTTTTTTTTTTTTTTTTTTTTTTGAGACAGGGTCTCACTGAGTTGCTTAGGGCCTTGCTAAGTTACTGAGGTTGGCTTTGAACTTGCAATCCTCCTGTCTTAGCCTCCCAAATTGCTGGGACTACAGGCATATATCACTGCGTCTGTATCAGTATCAATTTTTTAAAAAGGGATTACAGTACAATCTAGACTGCATGTGAAGAAGGCTTGTAAAAGTTTCCACACTTTTGTAGATCTGGATCATTGTGTTCTAGATAAATGTTCTCTTTTCAACTCAATGAATATATATTCATACCATAATCATCATATAGTTTTAAGTCAACATTCTCTTACCAAGTCAAAAATATATATTCATGCCATAATCCCAGCTACTCTGGAGCCTGAGGCACAAAAAATACAAATTGAAGGCCATCCTCAACAACATAGTGAGACCCTGTCTCAAAAATAAAAAGTTAAAAAGGACTGGGGATGCAGCTCATTGGTAAAGCAACCCGGAGTTCAATTCCCAGTAGTGGGGACGGGAGTATATATTCATGATACTAAGACCCACCCCTTACTACTGTGTCATAATGAACATGAACACATGAATAAGGAAAAGGGTATAAAATTTCTTCTGTCTAATCTGTTCTACTATAAAAACAATGCTACATGAACCCTAAATTCTGCCTCTGTGGTATATGGTATGATAAAGTGTTTCAAAGATTAAATTATCTTTCTTTGCAGGAGAGGATACTGAGCAGTGAACTCAGGGGCACTGAACAACTGAGCCACACTCTCAACTCTTTATATTTTATTTAGAGACAGGGTCTCACTGGGTTGTTTAATACCTCTTATATTGCTATGGCTGGCTTTGAACTCATGATTCTCCTGCCTCAGCCTCCCAGGTCATTGGGATTACAGGCATGCATCACTGCATCCAGCTTAATTTATCATTATCTGTTAAAAGTAATAGCATTCAACTTTGAGTAACCATAAAAATACAATATCAAGCAGACATTGGAGAACTTTTGGAAGAAAAAGAAATTGAGAAAAGTTCAAAATATGCTAGCAAGCAGATAGAGTAAATAAAAAAAAAATGATCCTATGTGCAATATGCATATGAAAAAAGCATAAAGTGCATACACCAAAATGTAGGTGGTGATTATATCTGAGACAAGGGTATAATAGGCTATTCTGGAGATACAGACACCTATGTTCATACAAAACCTGTATACCAATGTTCACAAAAGCTATATTCATAATAGCCAGAACCTAGAAACAATTACACTGTCCCCCAATACAAGAATGGTTAAACTACAGTACAACCATACTGTGGAATACTACTCTACAATAAAAAGGAACAAATTACTGATACACATAACAATTTGGATAATTCTCAATGACATTATGTTGAGTTAAAAAAAAAGTCTATCTCAAAAGATCACATACTGTATGACTTCACTGATAAAAACATTCTCAAAATGACACAGCTACAGGGATGGAAAAATGGATTTGGGATAGCCAGGGGTTAGGAATGGTAGGGAAAGGGAAAGAAATATGACTATAAATGGACAAATCTTGTCCCTTTCCCTTTCTGTCCACATGCCGTTTCCCTCATGAACCATTCAGCCCTAAAGCTGTAAGCTGGGACAGAACAAGGTATCCAATCCAAGTCAGGATGAAGAAGGCATCTGTGTGGAAAGGTGCCCAATAGAAGATGTCAGAGGTCAATTGGGGTGAGAAGATTCTCTTCACAGAATGGAAGCTCACCATGAGGTGTCGGGAGTTCAAGCAGCACTAGAAAGGGTCTACATTGTAGAAGAAAAGGAGACTGGAGCAAGGTTATGAGAAACTGAGTTAAGTGAAGAAAGTATCAGAGTTAGTGTGGATCAGCATAGTCTATCAAAACAACAGTGCCACAACGATAAGGATTCATATGGTGCTGAGTTCAAGCTGTTAAACCACATGCAGGGGGAGAAGGGCATCCATGCAGGGATGGGGTGGCAAGCACTGGTATGGGGTATAGAAGCCTAGGGACAGCTCCACTGAGAACAGAGTAACAGGCAATTATAAAGATAACAAAGCCAGGATTTGCACTAATATACTGTCTGACTGTTGGATTTAATTGGAGATATTTGAAGTGAATCTATCATTATTTCAATAATGATAGATGGATATTAAAAAAATTATAAAAGCAAATGTGTACATATATAAATGTATATAATCATGTATACAAAATATACACATATATATAGTATGTACACATATATATATAGTATATACATATATAGATTCATATTCTGAAGCAATGCCCACTGAGAGGCCTGGGAGCAGAAATATCCCAAAAACAGGGCACAACATGTTGAAAATCAAGATCTTAGTTTCTCAATATCATTCTCCACTAAAATGAACTGGAACTCCTTGGGGAAATAGTTGACTTTAGGACTGAGGCAGGAAAAGTACAAGATAAGCCTAGATCATCTTGTGCCAGAAAGGAAGAAAGATTTCAAAGATTGATGGGCATATTAAAGACATAGAGCCAGTTTGAAGAGGATTCCATTGGCCTAATCTTAAACAAACAAAGCATTAAAATAACTTAATGCAATGATTAAAATCTAGCTTGTGAATAAAATAAAAAATCTAAGTTTATGTTAATGCACATCAAAAAATGAATAAAATTTTTAAATGGGAGGAGAGGAAGTAGGGATATAGCTCAGGAGTACAGCACCTGCCTAGCATGCACAAGGCTCTGGGTTCAAACCCCAATACTGAAAAAAAAAATAAGTAAATGAAAGAAAGAGAGAGAGAGAGAGAGAGAAATAAGATTAACTCTGCAGTGACAAAGAGTAGCAGATAACACCACCTTATGAACTGAACAAAGTCAATCAGAATGAAGGCCACAAAAAGCATGTGCCAACTGTCAGAATGTAATGAGGAGAAATTGCAGCATCACGTCTACAATATTCCTACCAAAGATGGGTAACTTATGTGAAAAAAACAAATCAGATAAATCCAAGTCAAGACACATTCTGAAAAATAAATGCAAATGCAAAAAATAAATTTAAAACCTGAAGAACTAACCTAGATTAATGACAACTAACAAGGGATAACAATTAAATACAACATATAATTTCAAACTGGGTCTTTTTGCAGATAAACTTTAACTTTTGGCAACACCAACAGTCCTCTCTCAGTAACTGACAGACTAAGGAAAGACACAAAAGAACTGAAGAACATAACTACACAACTTGGCCTAACTGACATGGATAAAAAAGTAACTCACCCAACAATAGCCAGACACATATTCCTTTCAAATGAATATAGAATATCAATCCATTAGATCATAAACTAACCACTGATACAAAAATCTTAATAAATTTAAAAGAACTGATATCATACAATATATATTCTCTGACAACAAAGATTAGATATCAGGGATAAGATGATATCTGAGAATTTCAAAATATTCACAAGAGTTCTAATTATTCATCAGTCAAGAAGAAATCAAAGGAATTTTAAAAGTATTTTGAATTGTACTATAATGAAAACAACATATCAAAAGCAGTGCTTAGAGAAAAATTTAGAGCTTCAAATGCTTACATCAAACGAAGGAAGGTCTAAAATCAGTCATCTCATCTTCTACTTTTAAAAGCTAAGAAAAGAAGAGCAAATGAAAACCAAAATAATAAAAGTAAGGAAACAATAAAGAGTAAAAATTAATGGAAGTTAAATAATAATAAAATTTTTTTAAAAAACATCAAAACTTGATTCTTTGAAGAGATCAGAAAACTGTTAAATATCTACCCAGCTAAATTTAAAAATAAGCAAATTACCAATATCGGGAATAAGAAAACATCACTATAGGTCCTTTAAACAACAGAAATTATACAGAATATATCCATTAAATAATTAAGATAGGGACAAATTCCTTGAAAAGTACAATTTACCAAAACATAGTGAACCCAAAAATTTAAATCTGAATAGACTTATGCATGTTTAAAAATTAAATTTGTAATTTAAAAACATTCCTAACAAGAAAACTCAGGTCAGACTAGCCTTACAGGTGACACCTATCAAATATGTAAGGTAGAAATAATACACAAACTCTTTCAGAAAATAAAGGAGGAAATACTTCCTAACCCACTTATAATGAAGTCCGCATACCTAAATACAAAGATATCACAAGAAGATACAACTACAGATTAATATGCCTCATGAATATATATATAACAATTTTTAAATTAGTAAGCTGAATGCAAAAACATATAAATAAAATGACACGTCATGAACCAGTGTGGTTTATCCCAGGAAAGCATGATTTAACATGTGAAAATCAATCAATGTAATTCACTGCATTAAGAGAATAAGAGAGAAAAAAATTATATGGTCACATCAATATATGCAGAAAAAGCATTTAAATATCCCTTCATGGTTTAAAAAAAAAAAAAAACTCAATAAATACAGAAGAAAACTTTTTCAACCTAATGAAAATCACCTATGAAAACCCTATAGCTAACAAAATTCTCCATGGCAAAAGTTGGATGCAGTCTCCTTAAGATGTGGAACAAATCAAAGATGTCTACTCTTACCACTTCTACTCATCAATTATTCTGTAGGCCCTAGTCAGTGCAACAAGGAAAGAAAAAGAAAAAGGCATATAGATTGGAAAAGAAGTAAAACAAGGACAACATGATACTAAACAAACCTAAAGAACATATAAGTATAAGAACTAATAAGTAAATGTTAACAGTCTCAGGATACATGTTCAAAATAAAAAGAATAAGCAACATTTCTACATTCAAGTAATAAAATTTTTTAAAATGGCATTTTAAAATATGTCCAATTACTCTACACTGAAAACTACAGAACGATGCTGAAATAAATTAAAGAAAACTTAAATAAACATAGAGATATATCATGTTCATGAACTAGAAGACGGTATTATTTAAATGTTGCTTTTCCTCAAATCAACATACAGCATCAATGCAATCCCAATCAAAACTCAGTTGGCTCTTCTAGAAGTTGAAAGGTTGATTCTATGCTTTCCATGCAAACACTAAGGATATAAAATAACCAGTCTCCTTAAAATAGTCACAGGATATATATAAAAGAGTCACAGTCTGTTTTTCAAAAGTAACGAAAATGGAGGTCTTAACACTATCTGACTTAGAAATTTACTATGAAAAACAGCAATCAAATTTAAAGATGAATTAAACATAATGAAAACTCAAGAGATATAAGATTTGCACAAAAATGTACCAAAAGAAGACTCATACAAAAAATTCATAGCAGCTTTATTCATAATGATTCAAAGAGAACAAAAATAACCATAAGGAAAGTGAGTAAATAAGTTTCAGAATATTAAAATAGGACACTAATTAACAAGAAAAAAGAATGAACTACTGATATTCAACCAACATGGATGAACCTTAAAAACAATGCTGAGCAAAAGGAGACAGATACAGTTAAATATAATGTCGTTTACATGAAGTTCCCAAGGAACAACAATAATCTATGATGAAATAATCATTAACAAATTGTGAAGGGGATTGACTACAAAGAAATATAAAGAAAACTTTTAGGATGATTGCATATCCTTTACCTCATCTATATCTTGATGGGTTGTAGACTATATAAGTTTATACAGTTGTCAAAATTCTTAACTATAAACTGAGTCTCAGCATTTTCCTTTAAGCTTTTCCAATTAAAAACAAAATGTATCTTTTCACTCAAATAATATCCGACTGACTTACAGCCCAGGAACTAGAAAACACAAAATTTTAGAGGCAGACTTTAGGAAAGAAACCTTAAAGCATACTGTATACTGACAAGAGTCCTGCAAGCAAAGATAGGCATAAGTAAGTTAGTTAACATAATGACGATCACACAAAAGAGAAAGCAAACAACTTAGACTGCCAAATGAAAAATACTACAGGCATATACCATGTTCAAAATAAAAGAGTAAGGTCATAATGACCTTGAGCAATTAAACTAATTTGATTACACTTAATGCATAAGATACAGGAGAGGAGATTTGAACTACTGTAGAAGTTGGATAAGAAGGAACCTGATGCCAGATGCAGTGGTGCACACCTGTACTTCAGCTAGTCAGGAGGCTGAGGCAGGAGGATCACAAATTACAGGGTAGGCTCAGCAGCTAAGAAAGACCCTATCTCAAGAATAAACAAAACAAAATAAAAAGGGCTGGGGAGGTAGTTAAGTGGTGAAATACCTCTGAGTTCAATCTCCAATACTTTGGAAAGAAAAGAAAAAAAGGACCTGATTATAAGGATTATTTCCATGTATGCAAAAAAAAAAAAAAAAAAAAAAAAGGTTCATTTTACCTGTTTGGCACCGAGGAACCACAGAAAAGTTTTAGTAGGGGAGTGAGAAGTTACACATCTCATATGGGAAGATCACTATAGAAACTACCTAAAGGATCAAGAAAGGCTCAGGCATTCACCAAGATAGACCACATTCTTGTGAGGAAAACGGTACACTCATACACTGCTGGTGGGACTGTAGATTAAGCTGTATGGAGGAGATGACTCAGAAAACTTGGAATGGAACCACCATTTGACACAATTATCCCACTCCCTGGTTTATACCCAAAGGGCTTAAAATCAGCATACTATAGTGATACAGCCACATCAATGTTTATAACAGCTCAATTCACAATAGCTAGATTGTGGAACCAACCTAGATGCCCTTCAATAGATGAATGGATAAAGAAACTGTGGTGCATATATAAAATGGAATATTATTCAGCCTTAAAGAAGAATGAAATTATGGCATTATGCTGGTAAATGGATGGAGTTGGAGAATATCATGCTAAGTAAAACAAGCCAATCCCAAAAAACAAAGGTCAAATGTTTTGTCTGATATGTGTTTTGTGATATTGACACATAAGGGGGGGGTGGTAAGGGAAGAACGGAGGAACACTGGATTGTGTAGAGGGAAATGAGAGAAGGGGCAGGGGGAAGGATAGATGGTAGAATGAGACAAACATCATTATCCTATGTACATGTATGATTACACAAATGGTGTGACCCTACATCGTGTACAACCAGAGAAATGAAAAGGTGGACTCCATTTCTGTTTAATGAATCAAAATGTATTCTACTGTCCTATATAACTAAATAGAACAAACAATTAAAAAAAAGTCCACATTATGGATAATAAAACACTCTTAAATTTAAAAGGAAAACAATCATATGGTATTCATAACTTTGACAATAATGGAATTAAACTAGGGAAAAAAAACTGGAAAATACCCAAAATACTTGCACATAAAGCAATGTACCTCAAAGTAACACATGGATGGAAAGAAGAAATCTCAAGAGAAGTTAGACATATTTAACTAAATGAAAATAAAAATGCAAATGGGATACAGCTAAAGCAGTATTCCAAGGAAGTTTATAGGGTTGAATGCATACATTAGAAAATAAAGATCTAAAATAAATAACCTAAGCTTTTCCCTATAGAAAAAAAAAAAAAATTTAAATCTACAGTAAACCTAAGAAATAGCAGAAATCAATGAATTAAAAAAAGGAAATTGATAGAAAAGTCAAAAAAAAACAAAACATCTTTAAAACATCAATAAAATCAGTAAACCTGTCCTGGGAAAAAGGGGAAATGGGGAGTTAGTTCAACAAATAGTTTCAGTTTTTGCCAGATAAAGTTCTAGCAAGGCTGGGGGTGTAATTTAGTGGCTGAGCATTTGCCCAGCAAGTCTAAAGCTCTGGATTTGATCCCCATTAATACTTCTAGAGAACTGTGGTACAGTACTATGAATATAATTCACACTACTGAACTATAAATTTGAGAATGATAAAAATGGTAATTAAAAAGTTAAGTCTATAGCCATGTTAAGAGAAAAATAGAGAATATATAAATTACTAATATCAGAAATTAAAGAAAGCAAACTCCATGGACACTAAAAGGATAATAAGAATGCCAAGAACAGTTTCATTATCACAAATTTGATAACCTTGATGAAATGGACCAATTCCTTGAAAGACACAATCTAATAAAATTCACACAAGAAATATGACAATCTGAAAATGTCTACATCTACTAGAGAAATTTAACCAATGATTTACAACTTTCTGAAACAGAAAGCACAAGGCCCAGAGAGGTGTGCTGGTGAATTCTACTAAACATTTCAAGGAAGAAATTATACCAGGTCTGTACATTCTCTTCCAGAAAACAGAAGCAGAAGGAATACTTACTAATTTATTCTATGAAGTCAACAGTACTCTAAAACCAAAACAAGACAATAACATTATCAAAAAACTACAGACCAACACCTCTCATAAGCACAGATGTAAAAGTCCTCAAAACATTATCAAACCAAATCCAAGAGTATATAAAAAGAATTATACTTGAAATTTATTCAAGACAGGCAAGATTGATTCATCATTTGAAAATCAATTAATATAATACATGATATCAACAGACTGAAAAAGTACTACCACAGGCTAGGTAAAAGTTGGCAAGCCTATGTGTCAACATCTCAGAGTAGAAAATAAGGCAAAACTCCACTCTTGTGGAGTATATAAACCAATTACAGAGACAGACACTGAACAGGTAAACAAAAGTTCCTATTGCAGAGACTCAATCTAGAGTCAACAGAAGTGGCAGGGTGATTATGACTGAAGCACTATTTAGGTTAAAAATCAGGGACAGGATATGACTGGGGGGGAATATTACAAGTAGAATATACGAAGATCCCTAAAGCAAAAGTACAATGACTTAGATAACCTTAAAGGAATCCGGTTTTAAAACCGCAGAAAGAAGAAATGAGACTTACATTATAGTGATCATGGGGTCAAAATGAAAGTAGAGAAGGCAAGAAAGACTGAGTGCTCACAAAAGACTGCCTTAGAGCTAGATGCAGTGGCACACACCTGTAATCCCAGCGGCTTGGCAGGCTGAGGCAAGAAGATCTCGAGTTCAAAACCAGCCTCAGCAAAAGCGAGGCACTAAGCAACTCAGTGAGACCCTGTCTCTAAATAAAATATAAAATAGGGCTGGAGATGTGGCTCAGTGGTCAAGTGCCCTTGAGTTCAATCCCCAGTACCCACTCTGCTCCCTCCCCCCAACAAAGGACTACCTTAGGTACTAAATCATTGAATGGTGATGTCTGTTGTAGGTAGAAAAGAGTGAAGGGTTGATATACTTTAAAAAGATACATATTAAGCAAGTGGAGAATACAAAGAGGACACAATATGTGTGTATCACAAAAAGTTGGTGAAGGCAAGGAACTGGTATACATATAGCTCATTGGGTAGAGTGCATACTTATTGGAATGCATGAGGCCCTGGTTCAAATTAAGCGAGCACTACCAAAAAAAAAAGAGTGAGAATTTCTAAAAGTAGCAGAATTTGAAGGACAAACCCTTGAGTGTGTGATATTTTTCTAATTATGTTTACGATTCAATATTCCTATTCTTTAAAAACAAGTTAAAGTATCATTACAAATTAAGCACTTAAAATTCAATACACACATAATGCTGAAAAATGTTATACTAGAAAAGATAAATTTCTAAAATTATGTAATATGAAATTTAGTTTTGCCTTTCAAGTATGATTTCTGTCAATATTTTAGTGGATACATTCAAGGGCAATATTTAGCCTTTAAAGGTCTTTTGATATTTCTTCAAAAACAGTATTAAGACAAAATTAATATATTTTAACCATAACTTCAATATCTTATAAAGGAATTACTTACAGGGACATTAAGTGCATACTGAAGTCCTTGAGGAAGTCTTTCATGTGCTTCCAACTGTTCTTCATCATTTTTCACTGTCTCCTCATGGACCATGAGTTCATCATGTGATATCATATCCTGTTGTCTCATTTCACTTTCTTGTAACACTTCATCAGCAGCAAGAATCTCCTGGTGTGGCATACTTCGATCCTGAAGTACTGACTCCTGCAGTTCTCCAGACACAGTAGACTGGCCAGACACTCCACCCATTACAACCATTGCCCTGGAAGACTGCATTTCGTCTATGCCGCCACATTTAAGAAACAATCCTTCCAGTTTGTCGTCAATGTTCATGCTTAAGTATAACTGCCTAGAAAGACCAAGTGTGGCAACAAAGCATAAGAAATTAGTTTTATATGTCTAATTGACATTTCTTTTTATTTCAAGTTATGAAAGGTACACATTCGAATAAAAATTTTTATCCAAGAAGTTCAGAATTTTTAAATTACCAAGATAGGTTTCCAAAGGCTAGTAGAGTACATTTTTATATTAAGGTATAAAATTCTAATCTACTTCATTATTGAAAAATGAATCTGCCATAAGGCAAATTGGGGGAAAGCATTTTCAACTCTAAAGAACCCATATCCTTTAAATGCATTAAAGTATCTTAAGTCAAAAAGGATATATTTGATTAGGCCTTTTCTGACAGAGAACACCATCAGGCAAATCATTAAAAGACAACTTAAAAATAGTCATCAATCATATAAAAATAGTCATATTGATAATCAAAGACATCAACACTAAAACAATGGTACTGTACTCATCCACAACTCTGGTAAAAACTGTTTCAAACACATCCAATACTAAGGTAGTAAAAAAGAGAGAGACAAATAATCTACAGAAGGAATATCAAGAGTATTTTCAAAGTCAATTTCGTAGTATATAACTAAAGCCACAAAAATACACAACCTCTTAAGCCAGTAATTCTAAGTTTAGAAATTTATTCTGATGAAAACAGAAGTGTACACAAACATACACAGAAAATTGGTGTTTATGTAAATCAGCAAAAATCATCACAATAAAAAACTAGAAGTATACTATGTATTAAAGAAACAAGTTAAAATATGTTTCAACATATTTTTCAGAACTGGAGTATAGTAACGGTTGCCAGCTGTACCACTCAGTAAATTAAAAAAACAAAAATCAGTAAACATTTCAAATAAGTGGATGTTAATGTAGTTTTTAAAAATAATAATAAAATCAGAATAGTGGGTGCCTTTTGAGTGGGGAAGGGCCACTGCTGATAGGAGGAAGAAAAGGGAAGCTTTCTCGGACACGGTAATGTTTTTTCTTGAAAGGAAGGCTGATTGCACAGGCAGACTATAAAATTTCAAGATGTGCACCTGTGATAGCTGCATTTTTCTTTTGGTTATTATAAGAAGGTGAAGTTTGTTGAAGTTGAAAAATAATTCATACAGTCATAAAAAGTTTTCTTGAAAAATATTTGAAGATTTGGGGAAATATCCCAAATTTGGTAAAGGGAATATATGCAAATGTATGTGTGTGTGAATGTACTAAGATTATCTAAAATAGTAATGACATCGACATTATCACAGGGTGATTAATATACATTTTTTTCTTATTTATATTTATCTCTGATTTCACAACTTTCTATACTAAATTATTACTTTTATGAATGTTTTAATGTGTTAAAATGTAATAATATGGTCATTACTACTACATTTTAAGTCACACATGATTAAATAGATTGTAATAAGGAATTAAGAACACCATAAAAATAATTACATTACCTTATTATTATAAAAAGGAGAGACAATATTTTAAATATGTTCTTCTAATTTAGCTATAAAATCATATTCCACTATAATGACTAATACGATAATCAGGAAACCCAAAGAGATTTCATCTCAAAGAAGATCAAAATGTTGTTATAAAGTTGTCTTTTAAAAACTACTATTACTGTCAGATTACATTAAGTAAATACAACATTCACTACCTAATGTGAAGGCCTTACAATTAGTGATGCACTACATTTCAGTTTAGTTACTTCTTTCCCAACTAAATCACATGAAGATCACTTCCTTAACCATGGTTTTCAGAGGTCAAATAAATAAGTTAAAGTTCAACTACTGCAGAAACCAAAATACTCTTTGATTTTTTTTAATGTTTTTTAGTTGTAGGTGGACACAATATCTTCATTTATTTATTTTTATGTGGTGCTAAGGATCGAACCCAGTGCCTTGCATGTGGGAGGCAAGTGCTCTACCACTGAGCCACAGCCCCAGTCCCTACTCTTTCATTTATTAAGGATAACATCAAGGGAATAACCTTTACTTAAATAAACAGTTAAAAAAAAAAAAAAAAAAAAAGCCTTACTAACAGCAGAGTAAATAAAAGCATAATTCATACTTGATTTTCTTGCTTTCCTTGATAAGATCAATCATCAATCACTTTTTAAAATCTTTAGGTAACAAACCTAAAATCTTAAAAGTCAAAGATTTTAAATATATTACCAATTAATTGCTCTTTTCAAATATCCCACTTTTACACATTTTTTAGAGAATAAACTATCCTACAACTATGTGAATGTTTTTTAAGGCCAAACGGGTTATTCTGGCCAATTCTTCAGAAATCCTTACAAATCAATTATACTCTTTATTCTAAACTATTTTACTTTTTTCTTCAAGAATGTAAAAAGTCCCTAAATTAGTTACAAATCTATACATACAGGGGGCCATCATTTACCACAATTTTTTGTTGTTATTAGTCACATACACCCTTATTTTGAAAAACTTATGAGTTTTTAGAGAATACGAGAGATGTCAAAGAGGTTACTAAAAGATCAACTTAAAGAAACTGACCTAAGGGCACACTGTGATTTTTTTGTTTAAAAAAAAAAAAAAAAAAAAAATTCAAACTTAAAGCCTAATTTGTTGACTAGTCCAAGCTCTGTATTTCCCTAATGAAATATAGCTCAACTTCAATATTTTGATCATGCACTTCATCAACTTTACAAATTTTAGTGTAACTTAATATTATGCATACTATTTAAAATTATATTCCCATTTTATTACGCCTGTAAAATATGAATTTTTACTACCTGTATTCCTAACACCAATCTGAAACAAGTACTGAAGAAGTACAAGTACTTTGGAAACAGACAATGTTTTTGGGAAAAAAGGTATAAAAGTACACAACAGTGAGGGACTTGGAACAGTAAGACAGCACATCTCAATAAAGGAAGTTAACTAATAAAGGAAATAGAAATATTGCAAGTAGAAGACAAACTTGACCTATTCAAAATTTTTTCTGAAAACAGATCGTGGGCAAAGGAAAAGGACTCTGTCCTCCTTTTAACCCATAATTCCTTAATCCTACGGTTCCAAATTAAGTCAGACATTTGGAGTTAAATTGGATAACCTCGACATTGTTTCTGAGACAACTGCCCTGAAATATCAGAAAATACTACGATATTTACACAGACTTCAATATCAATGACTACTACTCAAAGTTTTAAAATGAGCTTTAGAAATAACAAAGTAAAAACTGCATGTACTCTTGACCTAGCAACCTCACTGCTAGGGATATACCCAATCTTATAAGTTATTTATACATTTGGCCTACGAACATACATGAACCAGGATGTTTGATGCAACTCTTTTACAGCAAAAGACCAGAAACAATCTAAGCATCCACTGATACGGAGACTTATTTACATTAATGATTTAACCATACAACAGAATGCATACAATAATAAAAGGAAAGAGGTTAGCCGTATGTGCTGCTTACACAACATAAAGCAAGTGGAAAAAAAAAATCAAGGTTATATAGACAGTAAGACCCTTTCTACATAATTTTTTTAAAAGATAAATAGCTCTGATCAACAGTTATTCTGGAGAATTTTTTCTTTTTCTGGAAAGAAACAATGGAATTTGGGAAGTCAAATAAGAAAAGGATTCATTTCTTCAGGGAAAAGACTGATCTTGATCTTTTGTTTTATTCTTTTTTCAAATCATGTAAACATAAATATATATGTATATATTTTTATATAATATATATTTTAAGTGTGTGCGTTTGTGTGTGTGCATTGTTTTTAAACAAGGCTGCAGATCAAAGCAGGGATTCATGCACATCAGATAAGCATTCTTAAAATTGAGCTACACCACCAGTCCTTCTTTTTCTATTCTAATTTTACAATAGGGTAACAGGTGTGGGTAATATGATTGGCTCCAGATTTTGTTTTTCATATTTATTTCAAAAGAAAGAGTTATTTTTAAATGTGTTTTCAGACAAAATGAGGCACATCTAAATCACACACTTTAATTTGTATCTGGGCACAGTAAACAGGACAGGAAAGGAAACAAGGCCCACATATAAAGGATTCCAAAAGCCTATGAAGAAAGGAAAGAGTACAAGCCTATGCTACAAAAAATGATAAAGTAGGAAAAGGACATTTTTGTATTGTCCTTGCAACTTCGCCTTCTAAACCATAATAGTTTCACCTCCCCCCCATAACTCTTAGGTGGTCTCAGTTAAAGTTCTCATGCCTCACTGCTCGTTCAGAAATCTGAATACAACAAAGGGTACCAAGTTCAAG
Source organism: Sciurus vulgaris (assembly GCF_902686455.1). NCBI lineage: Eukaryota > Metazoa > Chordata > Mammalia > Rodentia > Sciuridae > Sciurus > Sciurus vulgaris. Next base: position 75,214,349 of record NC_136470.1, read on the forward strand.
ACTTAATACAAGCTACTTCTTAGTAATTATCAGGGAGGCTCAGCAAAGTATAAAAATAAAAAAAAAGATGTGATCAATTCACATGAATAGTTAAATATCTCTCCCTGTTTACCCCTCATAAAGCCAACTAATGTGCCTATGATTAATGGAAATTCAAGGGTTAGGAATATTACACTGGAAAGAAAAAGAAATACTGCTTCCCTTAAATCATATCTCTCACATAAAAGACTACTCTGGAAGGAGGGGGGGAAAAAAAACTAAACAATGAGTTCCCATGAATCTCTAACTGGGGAAAAAGAAAATAGGTGGAATAATAATCCACTCTGAATATCCTGTGAAGACTTTTATAACTGGACAAAACTTGGGCAACTGACACCAGAGTGTGCAAAATGGCAGAGCTGTTAAGAACCAAGAAAAGATGCATAGTGATGTCCTTGGACTAATTTAGCTAATGATGGGACTATAATCCTGCCTCCTGTGTTCAGGTTACCCAGAGGTGACAAGGCTGAAAACTAGAACTGAGGAGAGGAGAAAGAAAGGAAGAGGCCAAGCTGGAACCAAGTTCTCCTAAATCTCCCTTTAGCAGAGTACTTCACTCTGCATACTTCCCCCACTTACAAATTTATTCTCTCCTATAATCATCCCTCTGCCTAAGAAGTGGAAGGTATGGGAACAGAGGTATTTAGGGGGCTGCCAAAGTTTCCTGATCCTTCATTCACTTATTAATGTGGACCAATTGCATCTGTTTCCTTTCTTTACACTTTGCTAAGCCTCCCTGAAAATAATAAACTAGACAAATAGCATGTGTTAAGTTTTAAGCACGGGACCTTTCTTGTATTTGGATTTCTGAATGTGCAGTGAAGCATGAGAATTTTGGCTGAAATTGCCTAAGAGTTATCAGAGGGAAAGATAAAAACTATTATGATTTAGAAGAGAGGCACAAGGACAATACAAAAACATACTTTTCCTACTTCATCATTTTTTTGTAACATATGTATGTGCTGTTTCCTTTTTCCAGAAGCTTTTGGAAGCTTCCTTTTGTTTGTGTGTATGTGTATTGGGGGGCCTTGTCCAAACCCCTACCCCGACCCACCTAGCATCCTTTCCTGACAAATATTTGGCTCAGCTATATAAAAATGATCCTAACTATAGCAGTTTAGCTAACGCTCTAGTATTTAAGTCTAGTAGCAAAGATGAACTTAAAGAGAACATAAATATATCAATATCACTTTCTCCTGTCTTTCAAAAGAGAGAGCTTACTCTTCTTGTTGTCATCTTCTAATTTAATGTTTCTGATCATCTAATTGCAATTAGAAACAATTAGAAACTAAGCTTTACAGATTTACGAGCTGACCAAGCAAATAAGCTTTGAATCAGTGCTTTTAACGATAAATTAAAATATGCAGATTTAATACAAGCATTGTAACAATGATTTCAAAACTTCAGGCAACTGTTTGGACTTCTTTTCAAAAGACAAACTTAACAAAAGGATAATATATGGACAAACTGGGCATTACGACTCATTCTTAATCAACTACAAGGCACTGAAAATGTTCAATGAGGTTTTTAAATGGGGTTTTAAGAAATTAATGAGGAAATTATCTTTATAAATGTATTAATAGGTATGTGTTTGTATTCTAAGTTTGAAAGATTATGGTAACCTGGAAAAAAAGGATAACTAACAGGATGAGGACATACTAGATATATAAGATACTGTGCTGGACACCTTTATACAGATTACCTTATTACTTAATATTTATAATAATCTTCAAGACAGTAGTAATGCAAAGACAAAGAAACTGGGGCTTACTCAAGACCACATAGGTAAGAAGTAAACTGGAATTTCAAATCAAGTTTATTGATTCAATGCACTTTTTATCATATCATACTACTTCCTGACTTTTAAAGGCCCTGGGGCTGGGCATGGTGGTACACACCTGTAATCCCAGTGGCTCAAGAAGCCAAGGCAAGAAGATCTCAAGTTCAAAGCCAGCCTCAGCAATGGCAAGGCCCTAAGCAACTCAGTGAGACCCTGTCTCTAATAAATACAAAACAGGGCTGGGGATGTGACTCAGTGGTTAAGTATCCCTAAGTTCAATCACCAGTACCAAAACAAAAACAAAAACAAAAGGCCCTGGAAACCTTAAAGTCCTTGAGCTCATTCTCATCTCATCACCTACTTCTGAGGCCTCTCCATCACCACTGCCTGGCTTGGCAAAGCAATCTCCATAACTGAGTACTCCATCTCATGGCTAACACAGGAAATCTTTGAGGCAGAATCCTTATTTCTTCTTAAAGTGGACTGAACCCTTAGTATATTCTCTACTTTCCAACTTCACACCTTAGTGAATTGCTCTTTAGCCAGTCTTTTCTTCATAAGTTTACCTACACCCTCTTAAATTAACTTTCTTCCTCCATTTTTTCTTCAAACCATTGCCAGAAAAATCTTCTACTTTTCCATTTTCAATTAGAAATTTTTTAAAATCCTAAATATGGCTAATAAATCAAAGACCAAAGAAAAGATGACTAAGTTTTAAAATGAAAACAGGAATGGTGGCAAATGTCTTTAATCCCAGTGGCTCAGGAGGCTGAGGCAGGAGGATTCAAAGCCAGCCTCAGGAAAAGCAAGGTGCTAAGCAACTCAGTGAGACCCTGTCTCTTAATAAAATACAAAATAGGGCTGGGGATGTGGCTCTGTGGTCAAGTGTTCCCAAGTCCAATCCCCAGTACCAAAAACCAAACAAACAAATAAATAAAATGAAATAATAACAGATTTGAAGGCCTGTACCACAACCATCTAAAATCCTTATCCCCTTCAGATCATACAAGGAGTATCTATATGCCACTTACCACTTTTAATTAATCTGCATTCAAACATGAAAGTAAGAAATATTTCTCATTTAACATCCCACATTTCTGTTTTATTTATTGAATTAGGCAGTAATATTATTTTCCATCAACTGTAACTGTATAATGTGGAACTTCAATTATATACTACAAGTCAAAACAGTATGGTGGTCAAGCTTAAGAAACTAAATATCATTGTATTTCCTAAGCAGATAATTTTCAACTAAAATATTCTCCCAAATTCAACAATCCCCCACCCTTATACCAGAACCAATTACACCTAAAAAGAAACTTCACTTTAGGCAGGAGAGGCACTCAAAGGAATTTGTTCTGGAAACAAGAAACAGAACAGCTAGATCTTACAAATTACTTCTGATCCAAATCATTTTCAGCAAACCTCTTTTGTATGGAGGATGCCAGTTACATTAATTTTTAACATCCAGTTAACATGTCAGTTACACCAATTTCTAACCTATGCATGACTCATTAAGAAATTATATTTTTTAAATGATAGCATTAAAAATACAAATATCAAAGCTGGGGATATCAAAGCATGTGCAAGGCCCTGGATCTGACCGCAGCAAACCATCCTCACCCCAAATCAAAACAGAAAAGAAACATAAATATCAGTCTTAGGATAATTTGGTAAGATGAAGAAATCAATGGTCAATACAAAAAAAGTTTAAAAATTTTTACCATTTGTCATTCCTAAAAAGTTTTCTACTTTTTTTCATCCTTCAGAATATAGTTATAAGCTGGGCATGGTGGCACTTGCCTGTAATCCCAGTGACTCAGGAGGCTGAAGCAGGAATATCATAAATTCAAGGTCAGTTTGGGCAACTTGGTGAGACTGTCTCCAAATTTAAAAAAAAAAGTCTGGTGATACAGTTCAGTGCTACAACATCCCCGTGTTCAATTCCCAGTTACCCACCCCCACACACAGATATATAGATATATACACACATATACATGTATCTATATGTGTGTGTACATATACATACAAAATGATTTAGCAAAAACTGTTTAATCTCATTTAAAAACAATATTTCTTGTGTAGGCACATTCTACATTCAGAACTCTTCAGATACACCTTTGTATAACTATCATTTTGTATCTTACAAAGCCTATCTTGTAAACTACATTGATTTTTCTTTTAAGAAATATTTTTTTAACTTTTTTATAAACCTTTATTTACATATTTTTATGTGGTGCTGAGGCTTGAACCCAGTGCCTCTCAAATGTTAGGCAAGTGCTCTACTACTGAGCCACAACACCAGCCTCAACTATGTTGATTTTTAATGTGCTATTTTAAAACATCCTAATAGCATCATTTACAATAATGACAATTGGACAAAAAGTTCTTTCAAATCAGTACTAGCATCAATAAAACATATTTAAATAATAAGAATCTAATTTCAAAAGCTGCTAACACAATTATTAATCAGAATGTATAATATGATGATTTAAAAGTGACAATTTTTTAACTACAGAAAAATAATTTATAATTATTAAAGCCCAGGGCTAGGGTTGTAGCTCAGTGAGAGCTCTTGCCTAGCATGCATGAGGCACTGGGTTCGATCCCCAGCACCACATTAAAAAAAAAACTAAATAAACAAAATAAAGGTATTGTGTTCACCTACAACTAAAAGTATCTTTAAAATTTATTAAAGCCAATGTTAATGCATTGCTACATAACACTTAAGCCTCTCAAAAAAAAAAGGAATCCCGCAATCTAATGCATTCCAATTATTTATCACCAAAATCTTCTAAAACACTCAACAAAATAGTGATATTTGGAAACTTGAAATCATATGTATGCCAACTCAAACTGTTTCAGAAATAGCTCTGTGTGTGTGTGTGTGTGTGTGTGTGTGTGTGTGTGTGTGTGCGCGCACACGTGTGTGCATAATTTTTTTTTTCTTTCTGTGGTATTGGGCACTCCACTACTAAGCTATATTCCCAGTCCCTTTTAATTTCGAAACAGGGTCTCCCTAAGAGGTTGAGACTGACCTCCGACTAGAAATTCTTCTGCTTCAACCCCCTGAATTGCTGGGGTTACAGGCATGCCATCACACCTGGCTAAGATATATCTGTAATTTATCTTTAACAGATGGGGAAAAACAGGGAAAAGAATCAAGCAAAACAAAAATCTACATTTTGTTGGTTCTAAGTATTATATCCATTGCATTTTATGCCAATCTCAAAAATTCAATCATTAACAATCAAAATACTGATTCTATTAGAAAACTGAATTTTCCTCAGTTTTGTTAGGCAATAAAAAAAATACTTCTTAAAATAAATTTCACTATATACTATAAATAAACACCAAACATCTAATGATTATTTTTAAAATATGTGCTGAATAGTAACAAAGATACACTCCGTAACAGAATAAGTGTTAACTGACACAAACCCTAATGTGACAGATAGCTGGCCATCCCTCCAGAATCTGTTCTCTCCTTCTTAACCAATTATAAAAATTATTGGAGACACATGCCTGCCCAGGTAAGACTCATTATGCGCCTCTCTTGTAGCTGGTTGTGGCTATGTCACAAAGTTACAGCACATGGGATAAGAGTGAAAGTGATACACAACTCCCATTAAAGGAAAGGATAATGTTCTCCCCTTTTTCTTCTCCCTATTGGCAGATACACTGGTAATCATCCTGGACAACAAGAGGGAAACCAAATATTAAAAACAGCTTAGGGGCTGGGGCTGGGGCTCAGTGGCAGAGTGCTTGCCTTGCATGTGTGAGGCACTGGGTTTGATTCTCAGCACCACATATAAATAAAAAAAATAATAATAAGTAAATGCCCATCAAGAACTAAAAAATTTTTTTTAAAAATTGCTTAGGGTGGGGGTGTAGCTCAGGGGGAAAGTGCAAACTTAGCACACACAATGCCCTGAGTTCAAGTTCCAGTGAAACAAAGAAAAGGTAGGATGGGGTATGGGGAAAAAGGAAGAAGGAAGGAAGGAAAGCAATATCAGGGCAAGAAAAGGGAACCCTGGATCATAATAATTCTCCAGTCTCCATATAATCATTAGACATTTTACACAAACTTTTCAAGCAAATATATTTCTAATTTGTCACAGTAGCCAAGTCTATATACTAAATATAAAACATAAAAGATTTCTGAATTATCTACGAGTGCTTTTCTTTATATTAACATAGGCAAACATATAATATGTATAAATGTACAGCAGTTAGTGTGTTTTATCATATTTCAAAAAATTATACAATAAAAATCAATTAGGTTACTAGGTCCAAGTTTTCTACAGAGGAAAATAGAGATTCCCTGGAAATTCTAGAAAATGTAATATGGACGTATGTGTGTTTAGAATACAAAGGTGAAGAAATGCAATCTGCTGTTAAGGAAGAGGATTAAAAAAGAAAAAAATTTCTAACTTCACTTTCACATACGATTACATAATAAGTTACACATAATTTTCTGTTAAACTAAACAATATAATATTATATCATTATTCATCAAGTTTGTCTTAAAATTAATGTCTTTTCATGAACAAATTAAATCAAAAGTTTCTTTCAGATAAAAAATTAAAACAGAAAGAAACTATTATATAAACACAACAAAATTTTAACAGCAAGGTTTCACGTTTGAAAAAATTTTACTAACTCAAGATTATGAAAAGTAAGTATTAAAATTACCTGAGACTAGGGTAAAAATGAAGACTTCAAGGAAGAGAATGCTGTAGAGTTGAAAAAGAAATCATGGTTGAGTTTCTACCTTTCACAGGCTTCAGAAACCCTCAATACCACCTTAATCACTTATGCCATCCAAATCCTACAATAAAACATACACATACACAACAAACAAATCACATTACTTATGGAGGGAAAGAAAGCTATACAAATACAGTTATGTGCAACCTGGTATAAATTCAGAAGTGACCACTTTTTGAAAATTCAGTAATGTTATGTCTGAATGACAATGCACTGGCTTGTTTTTTAGGTATGAAACAAAATAGGACAGTGGTAGTTAGTAACTGAGGATTAACCCTGGCCTTGTAAAGAATAATTTGCTTACATTTGTAATCTATAGTCTTAGAGATAATAAGTAATTGAAGGAAATGCAGAAGACCTAAAATGTTAGAAAAGATAAAACAAAGAAAGGAACCACTGAAAAACACCACCCTTATCTGCTTTGTAAAGTCTATAAAGAGAAAAGCAAACAAAATGGCAGGCCTTAGAAATAACAAACACAACCAATACCATACCAAACACATGTGTATTCACAATAGAAAAGATCATAGTTCTAAAATCATGTTAAATATCTAAATAAAAAACTTGGTCAGCAAGGATATCTTCTTGAACAGGAGGAGCTAACCGAATCATACAGAAAATGTGGAGTATATCCAAAAACAAAAAACAAAAAAAAGTCCAGGTTGTACATAAGAAAACATCCTGACAGTAAGCATTTCTGACCATACCATCAGACTGAAGATTTTATGGAATTTCCTACTCTGAAGATCCTTAAAAATAATATTCTTACCTATCAAAATTAATTTGTGCTAGGTGTGGTGGCACACACCTATAATTCCAACTATAACAAAGGTTTATTAGGAAGATCGCCAAATTCAAGGAAGGTTTGGCAATTTATGAAGGTCCTATCTCAAAATAAAAGGGGCTGGGAGAATGTAGCTCAGTGGTAAAGTGACCTTGAGTTCCATTCCCAGTACTTTAAAAAAAAAAAAAAAAAGGTTTGTATACACTCCTTCACAGGAAGCTTGGATATAAATGAAAGATTCTATAATGTTCTACCAGTTTACAAGGATACAAAGACAAGAAATCTTCCCACACACAGAGTAAATCCAGTAATAATTTCACCTGTGAATTTCAAAAAGTATTATATTAATTTATTTTTTAAAAATATTTCAAGATTGTTAGCATATTTTTAAAAGTTCAATTCCTGATAGAGTTATATATCTCAGTATCCTTCAATTTCAGAGTTTTCTGGAATATTCATGCTTATTTATTTTCCCAAATAAAACTTTTGTCAAAAATAAAATGTTGCTTTGTTTCAACAACAGAATTGTATTACACGAAAACCATAATGAAAACAACAGTAACAACAAAAACCATGAGTGAGAGGAAGTAATCACAATCCAGAAATTCTACAATATTAAGAAAAATGCCATTTTCAACAATTACAAGACACACAAAAAATATGTGACCCATATTCATGAAAAATATCAGCTAACACGGTGTCTTCTATATGTTGGCCAAAATAAAGATTTCAAAACATCTATTACAGATGTGTTAACATAAAGGAAGGAACCCATGTTTTAACTTTTTTAATTAAGAAAATTAAATTTTTTAATTATGAAAATTAATTATTTAATTATGAAAATTATCAACCATTAAGATTTTCAATAAAAACACAGCAATTACATAAATGAACTCTAATTCTGAAGCTGAAAAGCATAAAACTAAAATCTTTTTAAAAACTAATCAGAAGAGCTGGGCATGGTGACACACACCTATAATCCCAGCAATTTGGGAGGCTGAGACTGGAGGATCCCAAGTTTGAGGTCAGCCTCAGCAACTTAGTAAGGCCCTAAGCAACTTAGGGACACCCTGTCTCAAAATAAAAAATAAAAAGAGCTGGGGATGTGACTCAGTGGTTAAGTGCCCCTGGGTTCAGTCCCCATTATTTAAAAAAAAAAAAAAAAAAAAAAAACAAAAAACAAAACTTAGCCGAAGGGCTCAATAGCTGATCAAGATAACAAAAGAAAATTAGTGACCTTAAAGACACATTAATAGAAATTATCCAATTAAAATATGGAGAGAAAAAAAATGACTAAAGAAAAATAAACAGCTTAAGAGACATGTGGAACATCTAGCTTACCAACATTTCTGGAGTATCAGGAGGAAGGAAGAGAGAAGAGTTAAAAAAAAATTAATAAATCATAGGACGAAAAATTTCCAGATTTGACTTCTTTCCCCCTTTCTTTAGGAAAATAAATCTATAGATCCAAGAAGCCCAAGGAACTTCAAGCAGAATAAATACAAAGAGACCTATTCTTGGACACATCATAGTCAAACTATTGAAAGCAAACACAAGGGGGAAAATCTTGAAAGCAAACGAGAAAAATGACCCAGCATGTGCAGGCCATCATCATAGATGAATGGCTAACTTCCAACCAGAAACAAGAGAGGCAAGAAGACGGTGGCATCACACACGCAAAGAGCCGAAAGCAAAAGAGTGTCAACCAAGAAGAAAACAGCAAGACTATTTTTCAAAAATGAAAATCCCTGATAAGCAAAGACAAAATTTTTTGCTAGGAGACTTGATTTACATGAAATATTAAATAAAGGGCGTCCAGGAAGCTGAAAGGAAAAGACACTAGACTCAAATGCAGAAGCAGCAATGAAAAGCACCAGAAATGGCAAACACGTGGGCTAATCTAAAATAACAAACCTTACTTCTTTTAAAGATCTAAGAAGGTACAAAGAAATGATTATAACATTGAACTGCTGAATTTACAACACATATATAGATATATATTATAATAGTGGCACAATAGAAGAGAAAATGACCTATAATGGACAAAGGTCCTGTATCTCAATGTATTACGCAGATTGATAAATGTATAATATAATGTCAACACACCACAAAAAAAATACCCTTTAAAATATAGTAAAAAGTCAATGAAGTAATTAAAATGGCACACTAAAAAGTATTTAATACAAAAGGCACTAGAGACAGAGGAACAAAAACATGATAAACATATACAAAAGAAATAGCAAAATTAAAATTTAAATCCAGGACTGGGGCCATAGCTCAGTGGTAGAGCACTTCACTCGCACATGTGAGGCACTGGATTTGATCCTCAGCACCAAATAAAAATAAATAAATAAATAAAATAAAGGTACTGTGTTCATCTACAACTATAAAATTTAAAAATAAAAAAAGAATGTAAATCCAATGAAATCCACAATTACATGTGAATGATCTAAAAGCCAGAGACTATCAGATTGTAGGAAAAAACCAAACTTCAATTATAATGCTATCAACAAGCAACACTCTCTTACATTTGAGATTTATAGTAAAAAGATGGGGGGGGGGATTCAGAATCAGTAACAATAAAGATAGCTGGAATGGTCATATTAATATCAGATAAAAAGACTGTAGGAGGGCTGGTGATGAGGTAGAGTGCTTACCCAGCACACACAAGGCCCCAGGTTCAATTCCGAACACCACAAAAAATAAAACAGACTTAAAGACAAAGAACGTGTTTCATAATGACGTAGTCAACAAATCAAGAAGATAAAATAATTGTATATGTACCTAGAAGAAAAGCCCCAAAATAATAACTGATGTGACTGAAAGGAAAAATACGCAATTCAACAATTAAATGGGAGATTTCAAAACCCACAATCTAAATAATTGAAAGAATTAAAAAAACAAAATTAGCAGATATACATGACTTGAACCATATTGTCAACCAACTAGACCTTCTTGGCATATAAAGAAAACTCTACCAACAGTAGAATTCACATTGTTTCCAAACACACATGGAATTTTCTCCAGCACAGTCCATAACATGAAGAAATAAAATAAGCCTCAATAAATGTAAATTTTTATTCATTATAAAGGAATAATCTATAATTATAAATTCATATTTATTATATATTATAATTTTATAAAAGGGATATGCACTGTAAATTATAAATTAATTTATAATTATAAATCAAATGTAAAATTTATAATTATGAAACAAATTTAAAAATTAATATCAGAGAATATTAACTTTAAAATTAAAAGTCATACAAAGCATGTTCTCCAATCATAACAGAATTAGCAAATAAATTATTAAGAATACAAGCTATAATAAGTGTTGGCAAGGTTGTGGGGGAAAAGGTACACTCATACATGGTTGGTGGGAATGCAGATTAGTGCAACCACTTCGGAAAGCAGTATGGAGATTTCTCAGAAAACACTGAACGGAACCACCATTTGACCCAGCTATCCCACTTCTCAGTTTGTACCCAAAGGACTTAAAATCAGCATACTACAGTGACACAGCCACATCAATGTTTATAGCAGCTCAATTCACAACAGCTAGATTGTGGAACCAAACTAGATGCCTTTCAACAGATAAATAGATATAGAAAATGTGGTACATATACACGATGGAATATTACTCAACCTCAAAGAAGAATGAAATTATGGCATTTGCAGAAAAAGGATGGAACTGGAGAGTATCATGCTATGTGAAATAAGCCAATCCCAAAAAACCAAAGACCCAATGTTTTCTCTGATAAGTGGATGCTGATCCATAGTGGAGGATGGGTGGGGAAGAATGAACTGAATTTTGCAGAGGAGAGAGTGAGTAGATAGAGACGGGCGGGTTGGGGTGGAATGGGAGGGGAAGGACCATGGATTGTGAGACAGACATTATTACCCTATGCATGAAAAATTTTTTAAAAAATATATTTATCACTGTCAAAAAAAGTTAATGAAAATAAATAAAAGTAAAAAAAAAAAGAATCAGTAAATAAAATTTCTATTACTTTTTAAATTGTTCTATTACAATTTAAATTGTTTAAAGTCTGCATCTATAGATAAAGGAGTATTTCTGGGAAAGCAATAATTATAGTGATTCAGCTCTACTTTATTACAAATGGTTAACCAGTTATCCTCACTCCATTTAATGAGTGATCATATCTCTTCTACACTTTTAAACACTTTCATTATTCAATTTTGTATGTATTTGCAGGGCCTGTTTCTATAATCTACTGTTCAACTTTTTCAAGTACTATAGCTCACTAAATCTAAAACTGCCAATATTAAGACACACAAGTATTTTATGTGTCACTAAGAGAAAAAAAGAATGCCATACTATGACAAAAAGCCATACAAAGTGCATTCTCCAAAGTTCTAAGAGGGATTTGTGTCATTCAAAGATGTTTTAATATGGAAGGGAAAGTTGAGTCCTAGACTCAAGGATGACACCTAACACAGAACTCTCTACCCTACTCTACCCTACTCCAACATAAAGACGAAGTTCACCATATTCTATCAGAAAAAAATCAGAACTTCTGCAGGATAAAAATGAAACCAAAATCAAAAGATAAGCAAAAATATTTCCCTAGCAAATGACAAGGACATCCTTTCCCTAATACACATATACACAGAGACCAAAAATATACCATATGGCCAGTACTAATGGGGAAAAAAAGCAAAGCTTATAAATAAATACTGACATATATAAAAATGTCTGTTATTAGCTAGTGTTATCAAGGAGACAGATGGATTCCCACTCTGTTAAAGTACTGATACTGGGCATTCTTTTTTTCTTAATTATTTATATATATATGTATTTTTTAGTTGTTGATGGATCTTTATTTTTATTCATTTATTTATATGTGGTGCTGAGAATCAAACCCAGTGCCTCACACATGCTAGGCAGGCTCTCCGCCACTAAGCCACAACCTCAGCCCATGATAATGGGCTTTTTTTTTTGGTTAGGCAATCCATCTAGCAAACTCTAACACACAGAAGCTCTTTAGTGCAACTATTTTTCCCTTAGGAATTTAAACTCCAAATGTTTTAAAATATCTACAAAGGTAAACCCACTTTTGTATATTTATTTCATGACCATTTATATTAGCAGAATATAACCTAAATATCCATAAACAGGTGGCCAGTTAAAATAATTGATACATCCAAATACTAGAATACTACTCAGAAAGAAATGAGAAGGAATGATATGCAAAGATACAAAAGGTTTTTACCTAGTACCACAAAAAAATGCATGCTGCTGAAGTATGCACAGCATCCACCTAAAAAAAATGTAAATACAAGATACAAAAATAAAGGTTTGTATACGTACAGAAAATGTTTGGAAGAATATACAGTGCTAATAATGAATGAGAAAATGGGAGAACTGCTTTTATGACATTTTCTATTGCTTAAGTGTGTATTCCTCTTATAATAAAGCTGGGTAAAAGAATAAAAAGTGACAAACATGACAATTAAGAAAAAAGGAGGAAATCCTAAAATATGGCCAGTAAACTACTAATATTTTCAATTCTCAAGTGTTAAATGAATTCTCAAATTTTCAAACTCATGGAGACACTTTTTAGAATTTTTATCATCATTAATAAATGGCATGAGGATGTGCCTCTGACAGATATGTAAATACCTTGAAAACTGTTATATTTTTAATTTTCTTTCATTTTGTTTGAAAGATAAAAGTACAGGCTTACTATATGTGCCAATACAGGCCAACAAGAAAGGAAAGGGTCATCTGTTTTCCTGATGTAAGGGAACCGGGGCTCAGGAAAAAAGCAAGTAATATATAATTAATCAAAAAAAAGATACTGACTTCATCTTACAAAACCAGTAACATTATTTTCAACATGCAGATATTCACATGTACAAATAGGGGTATCATGTGATTTGTACATAACATTTGTGCTACATATAAGTGAGTAAAAAAGGAAGGAATTGTCCAGTAAAAGCAAAGTACTACCCAACAGTTTTGAGCATGCGTATTCATATGCAAGGCCATGAGTATCTTACCGTAGGAAGAAACTAAAAGATTGAATAAAACAATGAATTACCTCTATAAAATGTGTCAGGCAAATGCCCATCCCGCCAGATCACTTGACTGAATTTCCAAGCTGCTGACTGCTCCCCTCTATCCTATAAAAGTACAAAAATACAGGTTATCCCCTCCAAAGAATCAGAATTAGAAACAGTCTTAAAGTCGGGATGAAATACTTATAGCTAAATGTGAAAAATCTAACAAAACTCTTTCCATAATAGAAACTGCTGAATTAAACATAATTAGCAGCAACTAATACTTCTTGACCCATCAGTGCTTAATAATCATCACAAATAAAATTGGAATTTTTCAAACATAATTTCTAGTTAAAAGGTAAGATTTCTTTAAAGTATGAATGATAACTTTGAATCATTTTAAAACAGAAAAAGCAGAAATGTGTTTCATTAAAAGCACTGCAAATACTCTCCATTATTCAAATAGTATTACTTTACTGAACAAACCGTAACATTTCCCCCAGCTCTTAAATATATTAAGAATGTAGCTTCATAAATAACAGAACTAATAAATATTTTAAAATTTTAAGGGAAAAGGTATTCTTAAAACTAAATTGGTCTGTTGATGTTTTTTAAATGGCATGCTATCATCAATCTATGAGAGACTAATACAGAAAATTAACACTCTTTGTTGGTAGTACATTGATACTGGACCAGATAGTTTTCTTCACATAACTGGAAGCTACATAAACATAGATAATGAAAATTTAAAGCCAAATTATCAGAAACAAAAAGTAGGACAAATGAAATATTTTATCAGAAACAATAAAGCATTTTATGTAACAGCTCTAACACATTTTTAGGTTCAAAAATATATTTCAAGTTAATAAAAGCAAAACAAGAGAAATTCAAAATCTCTAGAAAATAACCTCGTACATTAACTCAGTTGTGTTTATATAATTTTTAATCAAGGGATTATAGTATTTCTGATAACTTAGCATTCTCTAGTCCTTAGCCAGCAGAAGTGTAGTTGCTAAACTAGTTACAAGAAAAAGACCTATTTTAAAATAACTCATTTCTTCTAAGTTCTTAATTGCCTGCCTCAAAGTTTTCTAGCATTCAAAAAAACATACATGCCATTAATCTCAATTATATTTATTTGTTTGTTAAGACAAGATCACACTATATTATGAGGGCTGACCTAGAACTCCTGGGCTCAAGCGGTCCTCCCACCTTGGCATCCTGAGCAACTGGAGCTATATATACATAGCACTGTTGGCTCAAAATTATTTGTAAATTCGTACTTCTAGCCTGACACGGTAGTGCACACCTGTAATCCCAGCAACTCAGAAAGCTGGGGCAGAGGGGGTCACATGTTCAAAGCCAGTCTCAGCAATAGTGAGGCTCTTAGCAACTTAGTGAGACTCTGCCTCAAAATGAAAAAATAAAATAAAAAGGGATGGGGATGTGGCTCAGTGGTTAAGCACCCCAGGGCTCAATACCCAGTTAAAAAAAAATTTACAGCAATAGAGCCAAAATAATAACAGAAAACATGAATCTCAAACTTTACTGAAAGTAGGTAAAGCAAAACTATCTGCACTACACTGCTATTTACTAGTCTATTAGAATATTATACATTCTCTATATATTTCTACATTTGTTACTATATTTAATTTTTATAATTACTAAGTTTAATAGAAAAAGCAATTCAAATCTATACACAGGAAATAAACCTGTTATCAAATTGAGACATTTTAATATTGTGTTTTTTTAAAGTTCATTTACTATACCCACTCTACAATCAAGACAATATTTCATATCTCATCACATATATAACATCGACAGAATGGACAAATAAATTTGAAATGTTAATACAATCCTCATTTTCACAAAAAATATACTCATCTTCTTGCATTGCTTCTTATTGAAAGCACTAAATTAAGGCTGCCAAACATCAAAGAATATAACTAAATCTGTTAAAAGAGAAGGAAAAAATAAAATAGTGAAGCAAGATGTGAAAGGAAATATGTCACATACACAAAATAATTTAAACTCAAAAATCTGCACTTATAAACATTATTTTTTAAATATCTTTCTCATGACAACCTTTCTTCTACCATGGAAACCCACATTTCCCCTAAGTCATCTGTCACATAAGTATTTATTTCTAAAACCCCAATTCATTTAGTATCAATTGCAATTTCATTTCTCCTTTGAATCTTTATTCTGCTTTCTCCTCTCCCATTCCTCTCCACTATCAATGAGAAGAGAGCCTACCATCTGGAAACTAAAATCCTACAAGTATAAAAAGGTATAAAGCTACTTGGACAACCACTCCAATGTGGACAACCACATAGGCAAGATTTCCCCACTTCCTTTGCCTGCTCTCCCACTTTAGCAATTAGCAAATATCGCTTCTTTGCAATTCTTCAAATATTTCACTAGTTAAATGCTACCTGCATATAATCATTTGTGCAAATATAAAGACTAAACATGTACTTATATCTACTCTATCAGGATATTATTTTTTAAATCAGTCAATGATACCCTGTTATACAGTAATGCAAATACAGACTTTTCTTTTTACATGGTATCAACTTTTATATCTATTTAATAATTAAGGTAATTTTGTACCAACACCAAGTTCAATAACTATGGCACAGGCAGAAAATAAATGGAACATTTTACAGGGCCCATTTACTACATTTTCATTGGTTGTTTTTTTGTTTTGTTTTGTTTTTTTATTCTGTTTTGTTTCTGTGGTACTGGAGATCAAACCCAGGGCTTCCCAAATGCTAGGCAAGTGCTGTACCACTGAGCTACATCCCAGCCCCAAAATTTAGTTGTGATGGACTGGTCGTGTTCCAATATACTTACTAGAAGGTGGTCTGATTTACTTTGAGCTAATATTTTTATCATTAATTCAGTTAACATTTTGATCACCTGATTTATATCTACAATACACTAAGATTCCTCCGACACACATAAATACCACAGTCTCTGTCCAAAGTTCACAATTTAGCAAGAATGGTCAGTACTCCTAACAGTAAACGTTTATAATAAAAATGCACTAAGTGCTACAATTGAAGCTTACATAATTTGTCACAGAAAAGACAAATTAGAGAGCAATTATCCCTTTGCTACCTTTTCAAAAGAAGCTGACCTTTTAATGTTGACACACACATAAGAAAGAGTATATACTTCAGATTTTGTTCAGCAGTGTTACAGGACTTTGCTGGTGTTAATTTACTTAATGCAAACACCGAAACTATGAGAAAGGCAGAGATTGAACATTTCTAATCCAAAACAAAGTTGAGTACCAATATTGTGCCCACAAGTAGAAAATTCCATACTATGAAACAGTTTCATGCACAAAATTATGTAAAATATTGTACAAAAATGCCTTTAGGCTATGTAGATAAGGTGTATATGAAACACATAAATGTAATGTTCAAACTTAGATCTCATCCCCAAGATACCTCATTATGTATATGCAAAATTCTCAAATTTTAAAAATCCAAAATACTTCTGGTCCAAGCATTTCAGATAAGGGATACTCAACCTGTACTACTATTATTCACATTTTTACAGGTAAGAAAACTAAAGGGTTATGTAATTTATCCAAAGATACACAAGTAGTAAGTGGCAGAACCTAAGTCTTTATAATGGTCTATAAGGTCCTACATGCACAGTAGTGCTAGTCCCACCCATCACTATCTCATACCTTCAATTTCAGACCTCACCTTCTATATTCTTCTATATTATTCCCGGGCCACAGTGATCTTCCATTCTTCCTAGAAAGTTCCAGTAGGCCTTAAAGTCTATTGCACTGGTTGTTCCTCTGTCTTGAACACACTTCTCTTACCCACAGATCCTCATAACCAAATCCTTTACCCTCCTTCAAAGAATTTTGTTTTATTCATTGGTATATCCCAAGTGCCTAAAACAGTGCTTTGCACACAGTACACATCTCTTAAGGAATTAAATAAAGCTAGAATTGAGAAAATTAATCACAACACATTTTCTTTCAGTTACAAAATCACAGAAAACAAAACCAAGGCATGCAGAAAAAGACACCCAGGTCACATTAATCTGGGAAACCTCCTCCTAAAATCTCGTGGGTTTTTGGCAACATTACCCATGAAAATTTCCCTTCAAAGGCTTAAAGATCTTTACAATAGAGATCCAACTTACTGATGAGTTCAATATAAAATCTATAAAACACTGTATCAAATGCACATGATCATTCTTAGCAATGAAATAGTTTAGTCCTACCTAACTTAATTTCCAATATCTGTTTTAAAAGAATGCTAATAACAAATTTCAGAAGCTTTCTTTGGTATAAACCTCAAAATACTGCCTATACTTTGTAACAGACAAGAAGTTTTTGTTTTCTCAAATATTTCATATGCTTCAAGTTTGGTTCCAGGAAAATTAGACAACTTCTTATGATATATCTTTATGAGGCTGTGATTGTGGCTCAGTGGTACAGCGCTTGCCTAGCATGCATGAGGCACTGGGTTCTATCCTCAGCACCACATAAAAATAAATACAGATATTGTGTCCATCTATAATTTTTTGAAAAAGTATCTCATTATATTGTTTGCAGGGTAGGCTTTCTATCTTCCAAACTGTATTATAAACCATCTTCCTCCTTATCTAGAAAAGACTGCAAAAGATGAGGTCTTATGAATTCATGTAGCATGATCCAAACAAAAGATGCTAGAAGAAATTCCCACAAAAATTCTCAAGAACATTAATTTCTAAGGCAGCAAATTAAAAATAATATAATTAAAAGTCACCTAATATTCTCCTTATATCATTGAGGGCAATTACATAGTTGAATATGCTGTAATCCATGCTGCTGGCATCTGGAGCCAATTTTTAACAGTAGTCAAGAGCTGACAGTTAAATTTCCGGAATTTGTAAGCCAACTGTTAAACACACCCATCATCAAAAATTGCATTTTACCATAAAACAATTAATATAAAAGAAGAACCTAATCAAAACTCCACCATTAGCATACACCTATAAAGCCAAGTACTTAAGAGGCAGAGGCAAGTGGATCACAATTTGGAGGCCAGCCTGGGCAACTTGGTAAGAACCTATTTCTAAATACAATAAAAAGGGTTAGGGATATAGTTCAGTGGTAGAGCCCTGATTCAATTCACAGTACTGATACACACACAACCCTCAACTGCTTTGTAATTATTTCACTGTATCATGTACTTTAATGTTACTCCCAAATATGACCATTCCAAAAGAGTCATACACTGATAAACAACACAATTCTTGATTAATTAAGGCTTTCTGAAAGATTTATTAAAATGTGCTTATAAATTTTTCACTACGCTCCTATAAACTCTGCCAAATAAAAAGGCTGTCCTATAAATGAAATTAAAGCAACAAAAGGATAATTCACCATACACATGGTATAAGAATCTGAAACCAAGTCAGGCACAGGTGGAGTGCACCTGCAGTCCCAGTTACTCAGTAGGCTGAGGCAGGAGGATCACTTGAGTCCAGGACTTAAAGGCCAACCTGGACAATATAGTGAGACACCTGCCTAATAAATAAATAAATAAATAAATAAATCTGAAACCAAAAATACTTAAAATTTAGCATTTTTTAATTATATCACATTTTATACATTAAACATTGATCAAGTTATAGTTTTAATTAGCTCTTAACTTTTAAGATTTAATGATGCTTTAAATAAAATTAGAAAAAAATAAAAAGCAAAAACTTATTGCAGGCAAGAGACCTCTAGGAAAACAGAATTTTTATATAGTGACAAAGCAAATAATAGGCATCTCACTCTTTCTTTGTTTTGGTAGTACAGACTGAACCAGAACCTGGAGCATGTTAAGATAGTAGTATTACCCACTAAGCTATACCCCTAGCTATGTGTCCTTTTAATTTACACTAACTGCTCTGAAAATTTAAGTTATTAAGACTCTAAGGAATAAAGTCCCTTTTTATACATTTTGAACTAAAACTGATACCTGAATAATGGTATACTTTTCATAACCAGATCCACTCAAAAGAAAGAATGAATTCAAACCAATCACCCCAGAAATTACTCGACCCATTCTTCCTCATATTTTTTTGGAGGTGGAGGTGGGATCTAAACCCAGAGGCACTCTACCACCAAACCACACCCTCACCCCCACCTTTCTTTTTAGACAGGATCTCAATAAGTTGCCCAGGCTGGCCTCGAACTTGTGATCCCCCTGTCTCAGCATCCCAATTCACTGGCATCACAGGTGTGCACTACTATGTTCATTATTCTCCATTTCTACTCTCACCAAAAGTCAAGCGAAAATATTAAAAACTTAGCAACTTAAAAGATAAAGTAAGTAAAATAAAGCCACAAACTGAAAATTTTCACCTCACCCTGACCTCTTCAAATCAACTAACCAGTAAACATTTGTTAAACAAAAAACCACTGTCACTTACATTAGCAAAAACAAGCATTTTTATGAACTCAAACTATGAAGTTCTACAAATATAGAACCCTTAAATCTAAATCACCTGTTGTTGGGGGGTGGGTCCCAAACTAACCCTATGGCAGTGAGAATTACATTATCAAACTATGTAAAAAAAAAAAATGAACTAGTCCAAGTTAATTTTAAGACTAGTAAGACATCAACCTCAAGAAAAAGCTGTTTCATTTTTACATGAAGTTTTAATGAATAAACATTAATTCTGCAAATAAAATCTTAAAAAACATTTTTTACTATGATGATCAAGGTCATACAAATATTCAAATGATCTCCTCAAAGAAGACACAAGCATATTCTGATGAAGTACTTCACAGTTTACAAAATGCATTCACATGTGTGATTTTATTTGATCCCTACAACTAACTGGCAGGTTTTATTGTTTGTCTCATTCTATGGATGATGAAACCGAAGTTCAAGAGGTTAAATACCCAAGGTTACACAACACGTAAGTGGCCAGGCAAAGACCTCAACCAGATTCTCTGCTTCTTGATAAATGTCTATTCTAACTTAACACCATAGGAAAGGTCATTCTCAAGTTAAAACATGTTTTAATGTTATTCTTACCATTCTCTGGCAGTCGGAAAAAAAAGAATATCTTGGAAATAAGTATAATAACCAATGAATACAAAATTTGAAATGAAAATGCAATCTACAATGAGCTACTGATGCACATTAACAGAAAATTCATCTGATGTTTATAACACAAAAATCAGTGTAATGCAACAACTAAGCCTAGAAAAGATTATATGAAAACTTATTCAAAAACTAAAGTTTAACACTTTTTGTTGTTTTAAATTTAATTTCAACTTTTATTTAAATTTGACTTTTAAAGTGTCAATTCCTTATGAGCAAAAAAAGTTAAAATACTATTAAAAGTCAAAGAAAATGAAATTATTAATTTTAATATGAAGTATAAATATGCTTATTTTAAAACTTGGACAAGGGCCCGAAAAAGTCCTATTCTATTTCCAGTTCACTTTTTTTTTGACAATTTTCACATTATTCAATGACAGAGTCAATCATTCTTATCAACTCCATCTATGAAACATGCCAGGAATTATGATGGGCACCAATTACAGGATAGAGGTATGCCCCACATAAAAGAAATGGTATAATCCTGACCTAATGATTTCATTTTTAATCTGATTAGGAAATTCAGAACTGTCATAAGAGTCCATCAGAGAATACCTCAAGAAATGGATGAAAAGGAACCCAGTGATTTGTCCAAATTTCCAGGAACTGTAGTTAAGTTTGAATACCTCCATGAAAAGTATTTATTGGTGAGACATGTTTTTTTTAATGGTGAAAGATGACTTACCAAGCTAACTCATCACTTAGAAACACAAGTTTCCACTACCACAGAACAGACATTTTCTTTTTGGGGCAAATTTATTCTCAATTAGAAAACCAGGGAATGCAGAAACAGGACATTTCCCCTTTTTCAATCTATGAATTAGTAACACTGATTGCATGCTACAAGACTTTCAAACTTGTTTTGAAAATATTTAATGGTATTAAAATACTCTTACACATACTGAAATAAACATAAACATAAATAATCTCTTAAACATATCTTTGAATACAGGATTCTAAATGCTTATGAAACAAATGCATAGTAAAATACACATCTATTTCTTAGCACCTTCTTGAACTGGATATGAGTGACCTCTAAAAACTTCCTAGTAGGCATCAACAGTATGGCTTGTAACTGAAGTACACATTTATATGATGCTTAAAAAATCATAAAGCAAATATACACATATATGCCCCACTTAATAACAGGGATACATTCTGAGAAATAGGTGATTTCATTTTTATGCAAATATATAGAGTATACTTACACAAACTAAGATGGCTACAATGTCATTAAGTGATATAATCTTAGGAGGCCACTATCATCCCCCATGTGGTCCTTCACTGATTCAAGGCATTACTGTACAGTGCATGATTGTACCATTATTTTCTTTTCTTCTTCTTTTTTTTTTTTTTTTTTTTTGGGGGGGGGTGGTTACCAGGGATTGAACTCAGGAGCACTGGGCCACTGAGCCACATCCACAGCACTATTTTCTATTTTATTTAGACAGGATCTCACTGAGTTACTTAGCGCCTCACTTTTGCTGAGGCTGGCTTTGAACTCACAATCCTCCTACTTCAGCTTCCTGAGCCCCTCAGATGACAGGCATGTGTCATGGCACCCAGCTACACAGTATTTTCAACACCGAAATAACCCATTAGATGAAACTGATGTGGTTCATAAAAATTAATGAACTTGAAGTTGCAGATAAAATGGCCTAGGATCTACTATTTTCTGGGCCTCCTACACTAAGCACAAGCTATAAACCAATCACAGATATGCAACAAGGAACAATCAAAGAAAACCTGAGAGTCGTTAAGGCACTAACCCAATTTGGGATCCCAGAACTGAAGAAATAAAGGGCAGACCCCACACCCAAGAGAAGGCAACTCAGACCTGGCATTCCCTATACACCAACCTAGCTCAGAAAGCAGACCAGAAAGTCACAATCCTCCCCTAAATCCAACTGAGGTCGCTCTGGCAATATCACGTGAGGGAGATGAACTGGAAGGCCAGTCAACAGGCAACCAAAGTATTCTCCTTCTCTATTTGTCCTGAGATGTCTGTTTTCTGTCTACAGATACGGAAGCAAGTAGGCAAAACCAAGGGACTCAGTCATAGCAAGTGGCTCAGTTTGGACCAAGACTCTTCCTTGCCCAAAGAAACCAGAGCAGGAAAGAAGAAAAGGAGGGGATAAACAGGTAGGGATCCCACCCAAATCCTCTCCCACCTGAACCCAATCAGAAACCCAGCATGGGGAAACAACTTCTGTTCCTCAGGAAGCAGCAGAGGGAGCATATCTCTGAACCCCAACAAATCAGACAAATCAAGCAGACTACAAACTCTGAAAATTACACCACCACTAAAACCACAGACTTCAAAAGTGGGCCAAAACCTGGATATTAAACCAAAAAGACAGTAACTGCCTGCTAAAATTTAAAAAAAAGAAAAAAAGAAAAATTAAGTAGGACCCAGAGTTTCCTAACATAATAAACAAAAACACCCAAGAAAATCACAGCATGAGTGAGAATTCTAAGACAACTAAAGGCAACATAGATGAATCAGATATTGGAATTGGTTGATAAGGATTTGAAAGCAGTCACCATAAAAGTGTTTCAGCAATCAAACATTCTTCTGAAACAAGTGAAAAAAATGGAAATTCTCAGCCAAGAAAGAAGCAAAAGAAAATTATGGAATCAAAAATGTAAAATAACAGATTTTTAAAACTTGCTGGGTGGGCTCAATACACACATGGAAATGACAGGGAAGAGAACACACTGAACTTGAGGACAGAAAATTAGAATTCATGTATTCCAAATAACAGAAAATAAGTAGGGGGGAAAAAAAAAGTCTTAAAGGACCGTCAAGCAAAAATGAAGATCCAATCCATGCAATCCAAGTCCTAGAAAGAGCAGAGCTGAGGCGGTATTAGAAGAAATTATGGCTACAATCTTTTCAAATTCAGCAAATACTAACTTGCAGATCAAAAAAGTGAGCAAACCCCAAAGAGGATAAACCTATAATTCACACTGAGGAATAGCCAGCAGTAGCATGTGTTGAGGTTCTGGTTTTGATCCCCAGCATCAGAGGGGGAAAAAATCCACACTGACATATCATAATTAAATGTTCAAAAACTAAAAACAAAGAAAAAAACTTTGAAAGCAGTCAGAGAAAAATGATACTTTATCCATAATGGAACACTAATTCAAATGACACCAGAATTTCTCATCTAACACCAGAATTTCTCATCTAACACCAGAAAGGCCAACAATACAAGTTGTGCAGAATTTTTCACATAGTTGGGGACTGGGTGCGATGGTAATAACTGTAAACCAAGAATTGTATACCCAGTGAAAGTACACATCAGGAATACTGGTGAAAGAAAAAAGATGAAAAACTAAAAGAATATGTTCCTAAAAGACTTACCCACAAAGATTGGCTGAAGAAAATTTTCTAAACAGGAAATGATTAAGAATAAAAAATATAAAGAACATTGGAATGTCAGAAAGGAAGAAGAAATAGGAGCATGAATATAGATTAAAAAAAGATCTTTTCAACTTCATTAGTTTTATAAATATTTGATGATTCCAACAAAAAGCAAAACACCACCTGACACTGACAATTATATTTAAAACTAGAGAAGGTACAAGATAAAAAAAATTTTAAATGAGGTTTTCACACTTCAGTTAAATGGGTAAAATACTGACACAACTAGACTGTTATAAGTTACATATACATACTGTAATAACCAGAACAACCATTTGGAACATCATACCACAAGAAAGGCTTTTTAAAATTATAAATAAATCAAGATGAAATCCTAAAAAATATTCAATTAATCCATAGGAAAGCAAGAAAACAGTAATAAACACCAGAGAAATAAAAAAAAAAAACAATAAAATGGCAGACTTAAAATGTTAACACATCAATAATTACCTTATGTGCAGTCTAAATAAACCAATCACAAGATAGATTAACAGTGTTTTTTTGTTTTGTTTTGTTTGTAGTTGGAGATGGACAGAATGCCTTTATTTTATTTTTTTATTTGTTTATTTTTATGTGGTGCTAAGGATTGAACCCAGGGTGGTCTCATACGTGCTAGGCAAGTGCTCTGACACTGACCTACAGCCCCAGTTTTTTTCTTTTATAATGGCCCAATTATATGCTGCTTCCAAGAAATTCAAGTTTGGCTACATAAGGTCAATGAAAAAGATATAAGAGTATTTCAAAAAAAATTTTTTAGTTGTAGATGGACACAGTACCTTTATTTTATTTATTTATTTTTATGTGGTACTGAGGATGGAACCCAATGCCTCACAGGTACTAGGCAAGTACTCTATCACAACCAATCAGGTCTAATTGGCATATGCAGAATACTTCACAGGACAAAGCAGAACACACATTTTTTCCAAACACCCATGGAAACATTCCCCCAGGCAGACCATGTCCTAGGGCACACAATGAATCGCAAAAAACTGTTGAAAACAGAAATAATAGAATGTATTCTTAGACCATAATCAACTAAAACTAGAAATAAGTAACAGACTTCTAAACAGGAATAAAACAACACATTTCTAAAAAGTTCATGGATCAAGTAAATCTCAAAAGAAAAATTTTAAATATATACATAAAGACTAATAAGAATAAAAACACAAGTCAAAATGTGTGGAATGCAACTAACACAGTAGTTAAAAAGAAAACTTAAAGCACTAGATGCTTACATTAGAAATAATTACCAACAACATAATTATCTACCACAAGAAACTAAAAAAAAAAAAAAAAAAAGGCAAAAAGAACCCAAAGCAAGTAAAAGGAAATAACAGAGCAGAAATCAATAAAATGAAAAATAGAAAAAAAGAAACAAAAATTTGTAAACCTCTAACAAAACAGAAAGAGAGAAAAACACAAATAATATAAGGAATGAAATAAGGGATTATCAGTATAGACCCTGCATTCATTAAAAGAATAATAAAGGAATACTATGACCATTATATCTTAAATTTGACCCCCAATTCAAAATCACATTACCAAAGCTCAACCAAAATAAAAGAGGTAATGCAAGTAGCCCTATAAAACTGGGTTCTTATATTTTAAAGTCCCAAGTTCTAGACCAAGATGGCTTCACTGCTGAATTATTTTATTAAACTTTTTTTTTTTTTTGCAGTATTAGCAATTGAACCCGAGAGCGCTACTACTGAGCTACACCACAGCACTTTTTTTTTATTTTATTTTATTTTTAGACAGAGTCTCTCACTAAGTTGCCCAGGCTGGCCTCAAGTTTGTGATCCTCATGCCTCAGCCTCCCCAGTCACTGGGATTACAGGTATGCACCACTGTAGAGGGTTTACATTAAACATTTAATGAAGGATCCATAACAAATGTTCACAACCTCTTCCCAAAAATGGAGGAGGAAGCATTTTCCAATTCACTTCATGAGGTATTGCTAATACCAAAACAAGACAAAGACTTCACAGGAAAATTACAAGGTATTATCCCCTACAAATATGGGTGCACAGATCCTCAACAAAATACTAACAAACCAAATCCTCCAACACATATAAAAGATTATGCACATGACCAAGTATAGTTTATCTCAGGAACGCTAGGTTGGTTTAACATCTCAAAATCAATTAATGTAATACACCATATCAATAGAACAAAGGACAAAAACCTGTAGTTTTGGCAGATCAACTCAGGGGATGCAGAAAAACATTTGATGTAATCCAATGGTCTTACACAATTTAAAAAAAAAAAAAAAAAACACTAAGAAGAAATAGGATTTTCCAGCCAGGGGACACTGTTGGCACATGCCTGTAATCCCACACCTTGGAAGGCTGAGGCATGAGGATCAGGAGTTCAAAGCCAGCCTCCACAAAAGTGAGGTCCTAACCAACTCAGTGAGACCCTGTCTCTAAATAAAAATACAAAATAGGGCTGGGGATGTGGCTCAGTAGTCAAGTGTCCCTGAGTTCAATCCCGGGTACCCAAAAATAAAAAAATTTTAAAAAAAAGAAATAGGACTTTCCTCAACCTGATAAAAGTCACCTATGAAAAACCCGAAGTTAACATCATACTTAAAAGTGAAATACTGAATGTTTCCCCTTAAGATGAGAAACAAGGATGCCTGCTCCTGCTACATCCAGTCAACACATCAACAATGTTTAGCAAAGTAAATTAGGCAAGAAAATAAAATGAAAGGTATGGCCTCAAACTTGTCATTCTCCTGCTTCCATCTCCAAAACAGATGGAGGTATGCACCTTCATGTCCAGTTTACCTACATCAATTTTATTTCTATACGGTATCAATGGCAAATCCAAGAGTGAAATTAAGAAAATAATGACATTTATAAAACCACCAAAAAGAAGAGTACTTAGCAATAAAGTGACAAAATAGATACAAGACTCCTACACTGAAAACTCTAAAATATCACTGAAGGAGATTAAATACCAAGACAAACAGACATCTGGAATTAATGGATCAAAAACAAGAATAGTTAAAATGAAAATACTTCACCAAATTAATCTATAGATTTCAATGTAACTCATATCAAAACCCCAGCAGCTTGAGGGGGTGATTAAGTAGAGCACATGCTTAGTATGTGCGAGGCCCTGGATTCAATAAGTAGGACCCAAACACACACAACACACACACACACACACACACACACACACACACACACGACTTTAAATATAAGAGCTGCAACTATAAATCTATAAAAGAATATAGGGAAAAGCTTCATAACATGGCAATGGATTTCTTGGATATGACACCAAAGGCAGACAGGCAACAAAAGTAAAAAAGGACTAGTGGGAACCATATCAAACTAAGTCTTCTGGAGAGCACAGGAAATAATCAACAGAATGAAAAGAGTAACCTAAATAATAGTGGAAAACGTGTAAAACACATCTTATAAGAGGCTAACACCAAAAATATATAAGGAACTCCAACAACTCAATAGCAGGAAAAAAAAAAAAAAACCCAAACCTGTAACCTGATTTAAAAATGCACGCTGGGGGTACAGGTCAGTGGTAAAGCAACTGCTTAGCATGTCAGAAGCCTTTGGTTCAGTCCCCAGCACCTAGAAGGAAAAAAGGGGAAAGGACCTGAAGGACCTGACTAGACATTTTCCAAAGACACACCAAGAGCTAACAGGAACATGAAAACATGTTCGTTCAACATCCCTAAGCAATAGGAAAACCCAAATCAAAAACGATTACAATGGAGCTATTATGTCACATCTGTTAGGATGCCCATTATCAAAAAAGAAAGAAAAACAAATGTTGGTGACCATGTGGAGAAAACTTGTGCACTGTTGATGGAAATTAAAAATAGTACAGCCACTACAGAAAGTTTATGAAGATTCCTGGGTTCCCATATGTGTACAGATGTATAGATATGTAAATATATATATCCTGTACACAAATCAAATAGTCTTAAAAAGGAAAATTCAATATGGATGAATTGACAACATTATGCTAATAAAATAAACTAGTCACGAAAAGACAAATACTACATGATTATACTTATATGGAGTATCTAAAGTAGTCACTCAAAAACACAAAGCAGAATAGTGGTTGCCAGGGGATAGGAGAGGTAAAAATGAGTATTTGTTGTTCCATTGGGTATAAGATTTCAGTAATACAAAATGAAAAGGTGCTTTTATAGTGAATACCTTTTATATACCTAAGTTTAAGAGGGTAAATCATCTCATGTATTTTTATAACAACAAAAAAATCTTTTTAACTATTGGGTTTCAAAGACGCTACTGAGAATTATTTGTAAATCATACATCTGATAAAAGCCTAATTCCAGAATATATAGAAGTCTTACAATCCAGCAATTAAAAGACAACCTAATTTTAAAATGGGTAAAGGATCTAAACAAACATTTCTCAAAGAAAAGTGGCCAAACTCATGAAAAGATGCTCAACAACATTAGCCATCAGAGATATGCAAATCAAAACTATGTTTCTAGAAAAGTTTTTCTCCTCTACTCACACCACAAGAATTCACACAGAGGGCTGGGGTTGTGGTTCAGTGGTAGAGTTCAGTGGTAGAGTGCTTGCCTAGCATGTATGAGGCACTGGGTTCAATTCTCAGCACCACATATAAATAAATGAATAAAATAAAGGTCTATCAACATCTAAATAATATTTTTTAAAAAATCAACACAAGATCGTGTGACCTCTGGCCACCAAGAAGTATGTGGAGATTTCTCCCCACCAACAACTAATCAAAATCAGTCCTCCAAATTCTGCATGGGACACCAGCTTGATGTCCTTTACATCAACTCAATTCTGTGGACCTGGAATTTGATTGGAATTTGTTTCCATATAATATAGAAAATCTAAGTAAATGGAAAGATATCCAGTGATCACTGACTGAAAGTCTCAATATAACAATTCATTTCACATTGAACTACAGGTTTATTCAATTCCTATCCAACTCACAAGAAGATATTTTTACAGATATGAGCAAGATTATTATAAAATTCATATGAAAAGGTAAAGGAAGCAAAGAAGTCAGAATAGAACAGGAGGAATATTCTATCCAATAAGACTTACTATCCAGCCATCATAGGCAAAAAAGTATGATTGTAGTTGAAAGACAAGATAGATAATGGAAAAGAGCTGAGAACTAAAAAATAATCCAACACAAATATGTTTCACGTATTTTTGACAAAAGGGAAAAAATTCAATGGAGGAAAGATAGTCTTTTTAACAAATAGTGCTGAAATAAATGGACATCTACAGGCCAAAAAAAAAAAAAAAAAGACTCTTGACTAAACCTCATAATCATATTCAAAAATTAATTCGAGATGAATCATGACTTAAATGCAAAATATAAAACTATAATCTGTACAAGACAACAAAGAAGAAATCTTTTAGGACGTAAGCAAAGGGTTGCTGGACTTGGCACCAAAACCATGCCCCATGAAAGAAAAGAAACCAGACTTCCAACAAAATTAAAAATGTTCCCTGCAAAAGACTTTATTAAGATATAAGTAATCTGTAGACTGAGGGAAAATGTTTGCAAATTATATATCTTAACAAAAGTTTATGTACAGATTTGTATAAAGAATTCTTTTTGGGAATGTGTTGCACACCTTTGCATGACTTGGGGAAGCAGAGGCAGGAGGATTGCATGTTTGAGGCCCACCTGGGCAACCTAGTGAGATCCTGTTTTAAAATAAAAAATTAAAAAGGCTGGGGATGAGGGCTGGGGTTGCAGCTCAGTGGTAGAGTGCTTGCCTAGCACATGTGAGGCACTGGGTTCGATCCTCAGCCACCACATATAAATAAATAAATAGATAAATAGACAAATAAATAAATATAAACAAAGGTATTATGTCCATCTACAACTAAAAAAATTTTTAAAAAGAATAGAGTGTCAAGAAACAGGGAGGAGAGGGAGAAGGATTAGAGAGGGTAAGATGGAAAAGTATAAATGAAACAAAAGTGGCCAAGAATTGCTAACTGTTAAAGCTAGATCATGGGCTTAGGAGAGTTCATAAAACTCTACTCTTCCTCTACTTAATTTTTTTCATAATAAAAGATTAGTAAAAATATAAGAAAGTCATATATGTGTGTATGTGTGTATATGTGTGTATATATATGTATATACATGTATATATACATATATACACAGAGATCAGAATATTAACTCTTGGTTTTATTTTGCCAACATACATTTTAATACTCTAAATATATAAAATAACTTTTAAAGAAATGTTTGCCCATATTGTTTTTGCCCTTGTTTCACTCTTTTTTAAAAAAGCAGCACTATAGAAAAAAGTTTTAAACATGTGAAGAACCCTATTGATTCTTCTTTCTCTGACAATACACTGCTTTTGAAATATTTCATCTAAATATCAGTTACTATTTCATCTGATTACATTTCACCTGAAGGTTCCAAAACCTTTTTCTAAAATTAACCAAAGGGATCTTATTAGAGTACAATAATTCACGATGACCAGTAATCCTCACACAACAGAACAAATGTATATGTTCAAGATGCCCTAAGATGTTTTAATAATTCCAGCTGGTTTGCATTAGAAATTTTGCTTAAACTGGACATGGTGGTATGCACGCACTCCTATAATCTTGGCTACTTAGGATGATAAGGTGGGAATCACTTGAGCCCACGAGTTCCACACAAACCTGGGCAACAAAGCAAGACCTTTTCTCAACAACAAAAAATTTGCCTTGTTCTAACAAACTTTAAACTGTTCTAACATTTTCTTAAAAAGCAGAGAGGCTAACGCAGGAGGATTGCAAATTGGAGGCCATTCTGTGCAACTTGAACCTTGTCTCAAACTAAAATTTTAAAAAGGGGTTGGACCCAGGTGTGGCAGTGCACACCTGTAATCCCAGCAACTTGAAAGGTTGAGGCAGGAGGATGGGAAGTTGAGACTAGCCTCAGCAACTCAGCCAAGCACTAAGTAACTCAGCCAGAACCTGTCTCAAAAATAAGAAAATAAAAAAAGGGCTGGGAATGTAATTCAGTGGTAAATGTCCCTGGGTCCAATCCCCAGCACCTAAATAAAAAATAAATAGGTTGGAGAAATGGCAGGGCGGCAGAGCACTTGTGTAGCATGTGCCAAGACCCTCAGTTCAATCCCCAGTATTGCAAATAAAAAAGGAAATACTAAAAACTTTACAGTGCCTACTAATCCCATGCTGAAGAATTCAACAAATATGTGTGAATCTGAATAATTCACTTAAAAGAGCCAAGCACAATGATGCACACCTGCAATCCCAGCAACTCGGGAGACTGAGGCAAGAGGATCCCAAGTTCTAGGCCAGCCTCAGCAATTTGGCCAGACCCTCAGCAACAGAGTGAGACCCTGTCCCAAATTTAAAAATAAAAAGGCTAGGAATATAGCTCAGTATTTAAGCACCCCCTTGGTTCAATCCCCAGTACCAAAAAGAGAAAAGAAAAAAACAAAAAATACTTCTCAATGCAATTACTTAAAATTTTTAAAATTTGATTAAACTTAATTGTGTATCAAGCACAAATGATACAATAACTTTTCCCTCCATAATAAGACTGCAATTAAGGGTCTGGGACTGTGGCTCAGGGGTAGACCACTTGCCTAGCATGTGTGAGACACTGGGTTTGATTCTCAGTACCACACATACATAAATGAATAAAATAAAGGTCTATCAACAACTAAAAAATATTTTTTAAAAGGACTACAATTTTAATTAAATAAGTAAATTAAAATTAAATGATAACTGATATAACAAAAGACATGAGTTCTGCATTATCTGTGGGACTCTGAGCAAGTCACAATCTTTCTGAAACTATTACCTTATCTATATATAAACAAAAGGAGTTACACTCTATTCCAAAAGCCTGTGTTCTAATGTTCTAATATACTTTAGAACTTCTGACCCATGATCACTCTATTTAACCAAAATTTTAGGAAAAGATTTATAATATATATGATATAGATATCAATTTTACAACTTTCATAGGTTTAAATCATTTGGAAGAATGTTATTCTCAATATATTGAGAAGAGGTCAGAGTTTCTCAACAAAGGCACTACTGACATTTTGCACAGAATAATTTCTTTCCTGTAGAGGCTGTCACAAACATCATGGGATGGTTAGCATCTACCCATCAGAAGCAAGTCTCCCAGCAAGAAAACCAAAAATGTATCCAGGCATTGCCAAAATCATCTCTGCTCTGAGAACTATTTTATCAGATTGAAATATTCCAGAGTTTTTTGAAGACTGAAGGAGGAAGAAAGATTGTTTGTTTTGTGATATAGGAAGAAAAGCACCAGAAAGGGTGGGAATGTTTTCTAACAAAACAAAAGGTCCAACTGCATGTCAGATACTATAAAAAGACAAGGTACTCTCTTGTAGGAGGCCAACTAAAAAAGCCTTAACAAATGTTGTGTGTGGCCAATGTACTAATGAGAAAAACAGCATACAAAGTTGTGGAGTAAATTCACAGATATTCTATCTGTACCCTGTTGAACATCCTCAATAAAGAATAAAGTTTTTAAACAGAGATCGATGAAGTTAACATAATTCCTCTTCTACCTAGCATTTTCAAGGTGGCTAAAAGTTTCAAGTTTAGCTAGCTAAACTTGCTATTCTCTAACCACTGTGAATACCCACGTGAAAAACACGTTCACCCACAGTTAAATACCAGTAAATATCTATTTTAATCAAAAGTAAATATGGGATGAATCCCATTTAAAGTAACACTGAGGAATATCCTCAAGTCCTTTATGTTTGTAAAGAAAGGCCAATGATACAGTGCAGAGAAATTACATTTAAACTTAAGTATTTAAACAAAATTAATGTTCCCATGTTAGCTCTTTAATACCCATGTTAGCTCTTTAATACACACTATAAAACCAATTTGGCCATATTTTCCTCCAAACAGACAAATACTCAGTTTAATTAGTCTATTCTTGGATAGGTCACCAGACTGGGAATGAGAGACCCAGAGTCTATTCCCAGCTGCAAAAGACTGGTAATCTCAAGCAAATTATTCACTCAGGTTAAGGTTCTACACCCATATCATGCTGACAATACTGAAAATCTGCCCAAAAATAAGCACAGAGAAACCCAGGACAACCTCCTACACCCAAAGGACAACTGCAAACATATTTTTAGATTTATTAAATCTAAAAATCTGAATAGGATTTTATTTATAGAAACATTTAACATACTTGAAATTTCAAAACTGTGATGCCTTTACCATTTTCCTCTATAAAATTAATAAGAAACCTTTTTTTAAATCACACCATGCTCAGTTTTGCAAAATTCTATATGCAAACTGAACAAGTCATAATTATTATGTAAGACAAAAAGCCTGCTTTAAATTCAAGCTGTAGAGAAAAGCTTCAACTTTGCATTTCCTAACTTTAGCTTTTAGTCTACAATGTAAGTATTTCTTTCCTGGCACTGTAAAAGTGCTTCACAAAGTCTGGAGAGCAAAATTTGCCCCACAGCCTAATTCTGGAATGGCCTTGGAACAATCCTACCACTAGATTTGCAGGTTTTACTGACGCAACCAATATAACTGAAGAATACATTTTTTGCTCTTGATTCCACGTAGAAAACAACTTGTGACCAAGTTACTGGCCTGACCTTTCGCAGACCCTAAAACTGAAAACACAACGCAGTCCAATAGAAGATTTGCAAGAACAGAGTTGGTGGGGAGAGGAAGGAGTCCATTAGCCTTCGGCGGCCCAGTTGCCAGGCAGACACTCGTTAGCCACCGAGGAGCACTCACAAAATTCCCCATCTCACGGCGGGCTGCGGGGCCGACCCGGAAGACTCGGAGTCCAGAGGCCGCTGGGCCCCACCGCCAGCAGAGGCCCAGGCACGCCAGCCGCGGTGCAGAAAAGCGCCCGCCTTACAGCGCTCCGCCACCGCCTCCCGGCACAGGCGCACGCCTGCGCGCACACACGCTCCCAAACACACAACAAAAGGAAGCCGTGGGAGCCGCGTGCGGAGGTCTGTTTGAACACGAAGCAGAAGACCCTCCCCCGACCCAGGCGGCGCGGGCCCAGGGCCTGCTCACTTAATGGAGCGCCCCCGAGGGGCCCGCGAGCGCGCGCAGATCCCCAAGGCCCAGTAGTTCGGCTGGGCTGGGCTGGGCTGGGCTGGGCTGGGCTGGGCTCGGCTGGGCTCGGCTCCACCCGGCTCCGCTCGGCTGGGCTTGGGCCCACATCCGCAGAGCTCCGCGCCGCTGCTCCACCGGCAGCCGGCGGACCGCCAGGGAAGTCCTGCCTGTGCAGCTGGTCCAATCAGGCCTGCTCCCAAAGCCCACCGAACCGGACTTCCTACTTCCCGGGTTTCTTAAATAAAACTATGACGCTTAATTATCCTAGGTAAAAATCCGCACCCCTACAAACCAGGGCCCCTTTCCTTACTAAACCAGTCATCAAAAGTAGTATGCAACACAACACGCCAGAACACAGCCCTGTAGTAACACACAGGCTTACAATAAAAAATCTTTCAGTAATTTCTTCCGTAATCCTTCCTCTTTTTAAGCTTACTTCTCCATACCTTAATTTTCTCATTTTATTATCCCTGGCCTATTTTTAACCTAAGAGCTGTATTTTTCTCTAAAACATCTTTCCATTTTACTCTTGAAATTTACGTTTTTAATAGTAATAAGCTTCATTAATCTCTTCCATAACATCCCCCACTTGGCTACTCAAAAGTCTCTTCAAAACTTTTATTTTCATCAGCTCCTACCAAATCAATGCATACATAACTCTCAAACACTGCATTTTTCTCATCTGTTCCTTCATTCCCCCAAAGCAAACACTTTACTATTTAACACACAAATTTGCCCCAAGCTGCCCTCAAGTTTAGTGCAACTATTCCAGACAGGCCACTAGTCACTGAAAAATCCATTTCCTAAGCATACTCCAATAACTTGAACAAAATCTTCCCAAATATTCTCTAACAATTCATCTGAATCACTCATAACTTAAGACTACTAGGCCCATTTCCCTAAATACTAATTATATAACAATCAAATAAACAAGTTCTCATTATATGTTTCTACACATAAAAGTGTGCACATTTTGACAAACACACATACTACAAGAACCCTGCAGAACACCAAAGTGTGTATTTCATTCTAATGCCTTGGATATTGGCTCTTCTCAAATTTGCAAGGAAAACATCCAACCTAGATTCTCAAGCATCCAATTCCTTATCTTATGAAGTCAGTTATCTATGTCAAATTAATATAGTTATCATTTAAAACATAAATCTTTCCATTTCTAAAATAACCCCTCCCGACACCTTAAGATATCTATCACTAGCCTAACCCACACAATCCACCCAAATATTCAGAACATGCTCAACTCCACAGGGCTCAAGTATGTCTGAGGCAGGTCCTGGAAATGATTCTAGACCACTTCAAGAAGGTTGCTGTATGTTAAGCCAAGCTTTCTGAAGTAAGAGCTGGGGATGTAGCTCAGTTGCAAAAGTGCATGCCTAGCACACACGAGGCACTAGGTTGGCTCCCCAGCACCGCCCCCACCCCCCCAAAAAAAATCTGAGTTGAGATGTGACATCCATGGGTTTTCTTAGGCCTTCAAACTCTTTCTTATTAAATTTGATGAGTGACTAGATGAAGAAGTTAAGGAAGAAAAAAAAAAAGTAATGAATGCCCACAGGCAGGATGCTGGAACTAAAGCTACACTAGGAAGGAACACCAGTACTGTGTGCTTTATCATATTTTTCTCACTGCTGCCACTTCGAGTTTCTGCCTTACAGGTTCTCTCTCTGAAACATGACTATCAAAAACTCTGATCTGAACAAGGAAGATAAGGAAAAGTATTCTTTGCTCAGCGGAAAGAGTTAATCATGTGAGGAATATAATATGTAAATTATATTTGGAGCTTACAGCATTGGTCACTTAATGGCTTAAAAGTGTCAGTTGTGCCAGGCATAGTGGTGCATGCCTGTAATCCCAGCTATTTAGGAGGCTGAAGCAGGAAGATTAGCAATTCAGGAGAATTTCAAGTTCAAGGACTGCCTGTGCAACTTAGCAGGACTATCTCAGAATAAAATCTAAAAAGAGCTGGGAGTATATAGCTCAGTGGTAGAGTACTTCTGGGCTCAATCCCTGGTACTATAAATAAATAAATAAAATGTATGTCAGTTGCTGGGACCACAGTAAAGTACATTTAGTTACCCAGTTGAATCAAGTCTTTCGTAATACAAGGGAAAAGGTGACAGTAGACAAAGACTGACAAAAAGGAACACTGCAACAGAAATGGACAAGCTATGGTTTGGGAGCAGAGAGACAAGTCAAAAAGTAAGAGAACTGGTCTAAGTTTCAAATATCATCAATGAAGGTTAAGTATTTGGAAGATGACAAAGGATTCAAACTCTGAGGTTACAATGCTCAAGATTTAAAATAATAAAAAGTCCAGGCACAGTGACACACATCTGTAAGCCCAGCTACTCAGGAGGCTGAGGCAGGAGGATCACAAGTTTGAGGTCAGCCTGGCCAAATCAGCAAGACCCTATCTTAAAATAAAATGTACAAAGAGCTAGGAATTCAGCTCAACAGAATTCCCCATTGCTGAAAAAGAAATACACATTGAATTTATATCAATATATTACAAATTATATTTATATCGATATATTAAATATATATTACATATATTGTAATATATATTACAATATACACAATATATTACAATATATTACAATATATATTTATATCAATATATTACATTTGAATGGTTATGCTACTACAAATATTATTTATTTTCTAAATAAAGGTAGTGAAAGAACTGATTAATGTAACAAATCCATCTATTTCTCTCAATCCCCAGGTCACAAAACAATTTAGATTTTTATCATCTTAAGCTTGATTTTTTTCTGGAAAGCCTCCTCCTCTCATGGCTTAGCTCTATCACTCTCCTACTCCTTCAGCTTAATAAAAGGTCTTAACTGCTTTGTGCTCCCTAAGGCCACTCCCACTGTTAAACTCTATTACTAAAAAATGGCATTGCAGTTTGTCTTATTTGCTTAAACTATTCCCTGTGTAACATCAACCAAACTTCAGAGTACTTTTTCCCCAGTGGTTTCAATTGTTTTGTCCCATATTCAGTCATTATTCTCAATGGCCTTAACAATGAGGCTAAAAATAGTTTCTACACTCTGACCTTCCTCAGCTCCTAAAACCAGCATCTGCACTTCAGCTAGCCATATGTACATACTGAAAAACAGGCCATCAATTGCAAGTGCTGTAACTTCAGAGACACCCCCCCCACACTTTTTCTTAAACACAACCACATATATTCTAATTACACACATACTCTTTACTATCATTTAGCTTCACTTGTTCCCTATGTAATTTAAAACTGTCCCTCAGCCATCTCAGTACTGTCCTCTACAGAATATCATGACCTTCCATTATACTTACTACACATATCCCCAGAGACAGACAATCCTCATCATCTGTCTTCACACCCACACACTGGGTGTTAAACACCACCAGAAAGCCATGTAATCTCCCACAACAGATTTATTCTAAATACAACTTTCTACCTCCTTAACTAATCTAAATCAATTTCATATTTAAATCCTTAATCCTATCAAATAATCAATTCCTTCCACAAAATTCCCTCAAATCACACCTTCTCCACCTGTAATCCTCTTTACAGCTTCTAAAACGCTATCTTCATCCATCTGTTACCTCTTGCCTCCAGTTTTTAGAAAAGTTGTTTTTCCTTTCTAAACTAAATTTGTTAATACAATTCCTACATTCATTGCTTCCTATTCTTCCAACCCCTCAGTAAGCCTCCATGTTGGTCTCTGAATTGCCCTCTTGAAGACCACAAAGAAGGGAGGGAGGGAGGGAGGGAAGAAGAGAGAAGGAAGGAAGGAAGGAAAAGAAAATTCTATGTAACATATCCTATGAGCCACACTTAAGTCCTTATCCTCTGACAATGACACTTGAACTACCTACCTTGGTTTGTATAAGCACATGATTCTACGCTGGACACACTTTTGCACATAATTCTTGGTACATGATTACACTCTGATCTCTCTGCTTGCTGCTTCTGTCTCAAAAGACTACTGCTTCTCCTCTTAGTCAAATTGTGGGTACTTTCCCAAGTTCTGTCCTGGAACTTTCTATATCTCCCTCTACCTCAGGGTCTCATCCCTCACCAAGTCATCTACATTTTCAATCTCCATATGGATACCTTCCCCCATCTCCCCAAAATGAGCTTTAAACCATCAACCTCTGCTATAATCTACATATATTCTTGAAGAATTTAATATATAATTCTTTTTAACTAGATTCAACTATTTATTCCAATTAACACCTTAAATATCAGTCCAAATAATATCATAACCATCACTGCCCTACCAAATCCAGAATTAGTAGCTTCAATGATCACTCTATGGACATATTCCCAAGTCTCCACTGAACCTCCTTCCTCAATTTCAATCCAGTATTTTTAACTCTAGTTAGACAACTCCTCCAATACTTCCACTGGTGCCTTGTATACTGATCAATGTGTCTTAAAATATCAAAATAGTTCTAAGTAATCCAACTAATTTCTGTTAATGGCACCAAAATTCTCAGTCATCCAAGTGTCTTCCATTTTCTTTCTCTGTTTCTTAAAAGTTCCTTCCAATTCTTTTTTTGAGGTACTTTGAAGAATTTTTGTTTTGTTTTTTCCTAGTACTAGGTACTGAAACCAGTGTCATTTTATTACTGAGCTACAGCCCCAGTCCTTTTATTTTTTTTATTTTGAGACAGAATCTCACTAGGTTATACAGGGTGGCTTCCAATTAGTGATCCTCCTGCCTTATTCTCCCAAATTGCTGGGATTACAGACATGTGCCACCCAGCTCTCTGAGATATCTCCTATCTATCCCTTTCCTTTTATTTCCATTACCATTATTCCCAACTCAGATCCTCAATACTTCACAGTCTTGCCATAGCCTTCTGACTTTGTCTCCCAGTTACCAGGGTCTCCTCATTACAAAAAAGAAAATGTCCACCAGATACCATGCTTAAGCTCCCTCATTTCCCCAATCAAGTCATCAATAGTTTCCCAGTACATCCTGAGTCAAGTTAAAATTCCTTAGACATCCCCAAAACAGAAACTACTCAATTGTCCAACAGTCACTGAATGGATAATTACATTGTGGCATATTCACATAATGGAATACCAAGGAGGAATGAAAAAGAATGAACTACTACTATACACATGGACAACCTGACAGAATAATGTTGAGCAAAAGAAATCGACACAGAGAAATATGATTCCACTTGTATGAAGTTCAAAAGGTCACAATAATTACTCTGGGTTATAGGAAACATCCACTTTGAGGAGATACATAAGGGAGCCTTCTTAGATGTTAGATATATTCTACATATTAAGCTGGATGGTAGCTACATAAATGTACACCTAACAAAGTCATTAACCTGTACCCTTAGTATATGTCATATCTCAATAAATAAATATTTAAAAAACAATTAAGCCTGGATTTTGAGATCTTCCATCTACTTTCCAGTTTGATTTCCCTCCATTCCTCAAAATAAACCCTAAAGTATAGCTAATTTAAATTATCAACCCCTAAACACAACTAGAACATTTCTGTCACTCATATCACTTCTTAGAATGCCAACCTTCACCATCTTGTCTACTATAATCCTATTTATCCTGCAAGGTAGAAGCTACACCCCAATTTCTCCACAAAGCCAATTCTGATCAAAGTTGCTATAATATTTGTGTCATTAGTCACATTTTGTCCCCAGAAAACTCCCTGAAGAACATGGACTGTGTCATATATAAATATGTATTCTTCACACTGCCTATCATGAAAACCTGAACACAGCAAGGGTACAAAAATATTCCCTATGAGTACATCCTGGCAGACCACTGAAAACACCCTAGAATCTAACCCCTCCTTATATTCATACATCACTGTCTGTAGTCACAATTCATTCCAGATTCCATATTTAATCATTCAACAAATAATTGAGCACCTATTACATAAAAGAAACCATCCTATCTAATTTACTGTACCTCACTAAACTACCCTAAAATACAATTCAATTTCAGGTATTGCCATTTGAATCATTCTACAACTCTTAACTTTACAGTCATTTTTCCAGTCCTCTAGTCTCTCTACCTCCAATCGCATTCCATCCCCTCATTTCTAATCCTTCTCCTAATTCAAGCCATTCTTAGTTTCTCTAGTAACCTAACTGTTCTTCTCACCTCCAACCTTACTTTACTACCACACTGGCCTCAATTCTTTATGGTATAGCTATTGTCAGATTAAGTTTTCTGGGACTGGGGGTATAGCTCAGTGCTAGAGCCTAGCATATACCTGCCTAGCATAGACAAGGCCCTGGGTTCAACATACAGTCCTTGGCTCAACTCTCTACTCAAAAAAAGTTCAATAGGCATACATTAATGATACAAGTTAACATGCTTTAATCCTTTGTTAACATACTTTAATCCTGAAATCCTCGACAACCCCTGACAGGAAGATATAATGATTATCAATTTCCTGATGAGAAAACTGAGAATCAGAAAGGAAGTAATTCTCTACAATCACAGACTGCATAAATAGAAGATCTAAGACTCAAACGCAGCTTCTGTTTGCTTACTAAGTACAACACCATGTCATATCAAATACAAACTACTTGGTTTAGCTTTCAAGGTCATCCATTTTCTACCCAACTCCAACTGACTCTTTTTACTTTCTATTATATTGTGTCCTATTAATGAACTCTGTGTTCCAAACTACGGGATGTGATGAATTATTCAGTTGATCATGAAATCAGTTTAATAGGTAACACCAACCCCACCCTGCATCCAGCTCTGCTGTCCTTTTTTCTTTTTTAAAACTAAATATCATCCAACCAGGCACAGTAATACACACCTGTAATCCCCAGCAAGAACCTGTCTCTAAGATAGAAAAGGGCTGGGGATATGGCTCAGTGGTTAAGCAACCCCTGGGTTCAATCCTGATGCAAAAAAATTAAAATTAAAAAAAAAAAAAATCATCCAAGCACATCTAATTTGGTAAGGATAGTTATTCTATTAAGGATAGTATTAAAGGGCTAGGGATGTACCTCAACTGGAAGAGTGCTTATCTTGCACACACAAGGCCCTGGGTTCAATCCCCAGCACCATAAACAAACAAACAAAAAAAGATAGTATTAAGAACAGTTATATGGATTAAGGTTCCTCAGCACCACATAAAAATAAATAGACATTGTGTCCATCTACAACTAAAAAATATTTTAAAAAAGAAGTTAGTTATATGAAATTTCAGTTTTACACATACATACATTCAAACGTGTTAGATGAAGATGTGGTTTGTTTTTCTTACTGTGGGTCATAGTTTAAAAATAAAAAACTAACCATTTCCCATTAGATCCTAGGCTTCTAACATCCAAGGTTTTACTTATACTAATAATTCCTCAGGTTGTAATGTTCTTTCAGTAATGTTTGCCAGTCAGACCTACCTATCCCTTCTAAGACCAGCTAAAATTCCAGTTCAATGCCACCAAAATGCAGACACATGTTCCTCCCCTAGCCAAATGCATTTACTACCCTTTAACTTAAACATTGGGAGGATGGGAATGTAGCTCAATAATAGAGCCTACCAAGTTCAGGACCTGAGTTTGATCCACAGCACCAAAAAAAAAAAAAAATTGTTTTAAACAGCTTTAGTAATATTGGGTATTTTTCTTATGATACACTCATGATTGTGTAGCAATTTATGCACAAATGCCTTTTCATATGACCAATATGTATTATGAGTTAAGAAAACTCATCCCAGCAAACAATATGCATTACCCATTAAAGAAAACTCATCCCCTTATTTTCAGAAATCCTTAATTATAAATCATATAATTTCTACAATATTCCAAATTTCTGTTAATTCATATCCTTCAAATAGCCTTTACCATCTTCCTCCCCAAAATAACCCTTTCAAATAATCCTCTTTACTCTCCATCTTTTCAAGCTTTCCCTGAAATATAACCTACCCTTACTGATGATTGAACCCCAGGGCCCTGAGCATACCAGGCAAGCAATCTTACCACCAGCAAGCTAAACCAGCAGATCCTTTTTTTCCCCCTATTTGAAACAGGGTCTTGTTAAGTGGCTTCGAACTTGTGATCCTCCTTCCTCAGCCTCCCAAGTAGCTGTGATTACAGGCATGCACCACCACTCCTGGCAATCTTATATTTTTTTTTTAATTTTTTAGTTGTAAATGGACACAATAACTTTATTTTTTATGTGTGCTGAGCATGGAACCCAGTGCCTCACACATGCTAGGCAAGTAAGTGTTCTAACATTGAGCCACAATCGCAGCCCAATCTTATATTCTTTACACAGATTTTGCTTTCTTCATTTTTTCTTCAATTAGACCTCCTCAAATTATTTAAATGCATTTCTAGTGCACATATCTTTATAAGCCCCATTAAGTCCTGTGTAGAAAATGTCATAAATGAAACATACAGCAAACATACAGATAAATCAGATCTCCTAAATTATCTCACACACAGAAAACATACAGATAAATCAGATCTCCTAAATTATCTCATACACCTTCTCATTCACTCATTTATTCAAAAAAGCATGTGTCCACTGGATACATTCCCTCAGTTCTGTCTACTCTATTCTGTAATTCAGAAAGCAGCTTTGAGAAAAGTGTGCAGGAAAATGCCAGGAAAACATGGCCAAGTTGACTCATGCTTTTCACTCACAGAGACTAAGTAATTTACAGCGTACACTCAGAATAGGAGAAGCTGAAAGTTATACTGGACATAGATGGAAACAGACCCCACAATTATTGCAGGGGGTTCAACATCTACCCAACAAATGTGAATTTGAAAAGAAACAAACCAGAAGGAGTAGCTAAAATGAAACAGGCAGAAAGTATTCAGACAAAAATAGATCTAGACTCTAGGTTCATTCTAGGGCTGCAAGAGAAATTTGGAGTCATTTAGTCGGACCCCCCCCCCCCCCCCGCCCCAAATCCCTAAGAAATTCTTTCAAGTATCTAGCTAAAGTTTGGTTCACTTAAACTCTTTCCCCAAACCTTAGCAAATATTCATTTCTCCAATTCTCTGAACTGTACTACAGCACTTAATGTCTGTAAAACTCATTTGTTAACTCAATCGTAAAGTATCTTGCTCAAGATAATGAAATTGTTAATGAACATGCCCAGACTTATTTATATATTCAAATCAGCATGGTCCTCTTTAAAATAAGTTACCTTGGGTGGCTATCACTTACTCATTTATTTACTCCATCCATCCAACCATCAGATACACTCAAAATTTACCTAGTACCTAACTAATGTGAAGTCATCACCACTGCTCAAAATATTTCCAGCTTCCTCTTAGGGAGTATTTTCCAAAATTAGTTAATAAGTCAACGAAGAAATCCTTTTTTTTTTTTTTTTTTTTTTTGACTAACTGAATTTAAAGTAAAACTACTCTTCATTTACTCTATTTGATACTGTCTGATCTTCAGCATTTCTAAAAAATACAGTCTTTTTTTTTTTTTTTTTTTTGAGACAGGATCTCACTATGTTGCCTAGGCCTTAAACTTTCAATCCTCCTGCCTCAGCCTCCACAGTAGCTGGGATTACAGGTGTGCACCACCATACCCAGCTAAAAATAAAATCTTTCAAAGTAAAAAGATTCATCAACAATGACACTATTTAGAATGACAGTATGACTTGTATTATTTATAAATGTGCCATCATGGAGGAATTACAAATTCCTGAAGAATAGGGAACATGTTCTACTCACCTTTATAAGTCCCCTCCTCCAAGAGCACATAATAGGCACTCAATACATAGGTAACATATAAATTAGCACTAGAGGCTCAAAGGTAATTCAAAAGAGATACTAAAAAAAAAAGTTCTAAACACTACTATTGAAAATGGCTATCAAAATACAAAAATTCTCACCTGGAGATATTTATTTTTTAAAAGTCAA
The DNA here is from genome assembly GCF_902686455.1 of Sciurus vulgaris. Taxonomy (NCBI): domain Eukaryota; kingdom Metazoa; phylum Chordata; class Mammalia; order Rodentia; family Sciuridae; genus Sciurus; species Sciurus vulgaris. Next base: position 75,258,300 of record NC_136470.1, read on the forward strand.
TTTTCTGAATTACATTGCTAGTGAATTATTTCACAACTGCTTTTCTCTCTTAAAATAATGTTAATATTATAAAATCCTTGAGTGAAAAAAATTTCATCTAACTTATTTTTCAGTACTGAGGACTAATCCCAGGGCCACACATGCTAGGCAAGTATTCTACCACTGAGCTACACCCCAATCCGTTTTTCCCCATCTTTAGAGACAAGGTCTCACTAAATTGCCAAGTTTGGCCCGGAAGTTGCAAGCCTCCTGCCTCAAGTAGCTGGGATTACAGAAGTGTACCACTGTACCCAGCATTTAATTTTTTTATTGTCCTAAAAATGAATTAAATCAGGCTGATTCTTAAAACAGCTAGAGATAAAATTCAAACTAAACTAGTACTCCACTCCAGACCAGATCTACCTCAGATTAAATAAACCTTATGTTAGAAAAGACCTTTTGATTCTACTCATTTGATGTACTTGCAGGATTATTATTTAATCAATTCTATTCCATTCTGTCTTCTCCCCTTAATCTAGCAACCCTCCAATCAAACATCCTTTCTGTCCTCACTCTCTCAAACACACACACACACACAATTTTGTCCATAATACTCCCGTAGTACTCAGTAATTTCATACAGTCCAACTATTATCACTAACAGTGAACACTACTTTCTAGCAGTCATTCCAGAGGTTATTTATTAAACACTTAAGAATCAAGCTGTTGAGTTTCCCCCAGAGATTATATAGTCTCAGCTCTAGAGCAGGTTACAATCTAGTTATCCCTTGCAAAACAAAGAGGGTAATTCCCATAAGCAAATACAAAATTTAGCAGTACAAATCTACATATGAATGCTGTTGTTATTAAGAATAAGAATGAGGGGCTGGGGAGATAGCTCAGTCAGTAACAAGGCCCTGGGTTCGATCCCCAGCACCCAAAAAAAAAAAAGAATAAGAATGTAAGGCAAGGTGGCTCCCACCTGTAATCCCCAGCAAATCTATAATCCCAGGGACTCTGGAGGCTGAGGCAGGAGGAGCACAAATTCAAGGTCAGCCTAGGCAACTTAGTGAGACCCAGTGGTAAAATAAAAAAGCTATGGATGTAGCTCAGTGGTTAAATAAATAATAAGGAATCCTTTCAAGAAGTGCAGTTACTTAAACAAGACTTCCTAAAAGATGTGGAGCATTACCTTTCTGTTCTCCCAATATCCATCCCACTGGCCTGTATCTCATATACAAATTGCAAAAACACTAATACTTTAACTCTATGAACAGCACAGTTTGTCCACTACATTCCCATTACATTAGTGACTGAAATATGACCATTTCCTTTATTACCACAGTCTCACCATAAGGTAAATCTCCTGCACATTAACTATATGGAAATGCCCTTCAGCATCCCCCCAAATTATCAATACTTCCAGAATCCATATCCCTCATTCTTCTCCCCTTATCACATTTCCCTCTCTTTCCTCCTTACATACACATACAAACACACACACATACACCTTACATACACCTCAAACACACACACATACACATACACTTTCCACACCAATCCATTTCTTCCTAAAAATAGGAACCAAACAGGGTGCAGTAGTACACACCTGTAATCCCAGTTACTTGAGACTGAGGCAGGATTGTAAGTTTGAGGCCAGTCTGGGCAACTCAGCAAAAATCTGTTGCAAAATAAAATTTTAAAAAATTTTAAAAAAAGAAAAAGGAAGAATTGCCATACAAATCAGGTCCTGTAATTCATACCTGTAACCCCAGCAATTTGGAAGACTGAGGCAGAAGGATCTCAGGTTTGAGGCTAAACTCAGCAATTTAACAAGACTCAACAACTTCATCAAACCCTGCCTCAAAAAATAAAAAACAGATGGGGATGTAACTCAGTAGTAAAGCAACCCTGGGTTCGATCCCCAGAACAACAACAAAGCCATAAAAGCCTAGAAAGAACATTCAGGGGTCATTTTAATAATTTTCCAGATCTCATACACTGAAACTCTCCAGATTACTGCAACCTGGTAACTAATTCAAAGATGAATAATTTTCACTGTCAAGCAACACCTCCTCACCTCTAACCAGCATATCTAATGCTCCAAAGATACTCTTTTATACAAGGCAGTCTTCTTCCTTAAAGGTCCATCCAAACTCCCCTTTATCATCTCACCCAGAGTTTTCAGTCTAATTCTAAATGCTTCTCTCTACTTCAGGCCCTGCTAGTCTAAATCCTAATCTAACGTAGTGGAAAGTCAAGAGATACAGCCTTAAGCAGTTAGACTCTAAAATCAAAGTTTAAGCATATTATTTTGAAGACATAAGACATCAAATAAAAGAACTAAAATAATAATTGTAAAAATGAAAAAGGAGAAGGAAAAGGATAATGTCCAAAATAAATCCTTTTCATTCATTGCCAGACTCAGTGGTGCACACCTGAAATCCCAGCTACTCTGGAGGCTGAGGCTGAGATAGGATGATCACAAGTTTCAAGGTCAGCATGGACAACGTAGCAAGACCCCAAAGAGCTGGGTGGTACAGCTTCATTCCCCAGTACTCACCCCGGCCAAAAAAACTCTTTTCATTCATTGAAGCATGACTCCTAGATAATGTCATTTTGATAAATCAAAAAATAACAGTATATACCTATTACACAGAGACCTGGAGAAAAGCATGAAAAGAATTACAAAACAATGCTTAGTAGTAGCTCTGGAAAGCAGAGCTGCAATGGACAGGCAAGACTAGGCTACTGCTTTTCATTCTAAGTCCCCTAAGAACAATTTTTATTAGACTTATTTCATAATGTAAGACAAAAAAAACTAGCACACTAGATTTAAGTGCATTGCAATTACAATAAAAAAGATAATATACGGTATTAGAAAGGAAGAAAAACTGACCCTCTCATACTATGATGACAGTAAAAACATGTATCTCATACTATGTAACACAAAGAAGCCCTTTCAAAAAGTGAGTAAATCCAAATAAACTAAAAGTTTTCTTAATTTTTAAAATAATAATCCTGGATTATTTCTATAAGAAAATTTGTAATGAAAGTCCCTCTTCAATGTAATCCTAAATTAGCTTCATTCTTTAGAAATTTTTGCTGAAGTAATGCATAACTGAATTTTCCCTTCCCATCTTCCCCGTTAATCTCACCTTAGACTCCTATAAAAAATAAATTCACACTTAACATGCTTACTATCCCCTCTTCAATATAATGTGCATATAGTTTATCTTAATAACAAAAGATGAATAATATTCAGATAAACTTTAAGAGCATGGTTCTTGCCCAGAGTTCCCTCTTGGAAATCAGGTCTGGTGTGGGCTCAGCAAATCCAACAGAGAGAGCCTGATTCATTTCCTGACACAGAGATTCTAATTGTCCCTCCAACCTAGCTCTAGAAGTATCCACTCTCTTCAGGTTCCCCTAGACCTCATGATAACCAGATCTGAACTTACAACCTAAAACCAAAAAAGATATTCTAGATCCTCCATTCTGCATGCCCACATTTTGCTGGCAGATTTGTTTCCTTCAATATCACCATGCCTTAATAAGAGTACAACAGGAACTGTGCGTGAATGGCAAAAGATCTCTCACCAGCCGAGGTATAAGAACCAGTCCAGCATACCAGACACATATAAGCTACAAATGGAACCTCCAAGTGCCACTATAAATGGACTCCCCCCACCATCAATTATAATTTTATGTACTGCAATCCAGGCTGGATAATAAGGCACAAGCTCCACTGGACAAGATAAAGCTGGGCAGTGAAGAAAACCACCAAGTCAAGTAATTTCTATTACAGCATTTGCTAGGATAGTGTTCATCCAGTCTCTGATGTGACAGTACTTCAAATTCGCTAAAAATCTAAAACTCCATGCCTCAAGAATTCCCATAGGCCAGTCTCTTTCTCAAGGTCCGTTTCAGAGGTTTTCATATTCACTGGTGCAGGACCAAAATGTCTCAGACCAGACTGTAATTCTCAGTGACCCCAACCACAGCCCGGAACCACACTTACCAGATGTCATCTACAGAAGAGCCCAAACAGGTACGGAACTAGGCCATCCTGGCACATCTGAAATAATTCTTTAGTCCTTGGGACAGCATTTATTAATTACGCTACATCTGTCTATTTTATTATGCATTCCCTGCATCATGTCTAACATTTAGCACTCCCTCTTGCTTCAAAAGCTCTCCTTTCTATTCGAGGAAACTCCTATATCCCTTCTTTCCTTGCCTTAGAAACGCTTCAGTTCCTTCCATAACGAAATACCTAAGGTATCTGCACAATGAACACCCCCCAGAATCCTCAAGACTCCTCCACAGCCACCCCCTGCATTCCTCCACCTATCCGGCATCTTCCCTCCGGCCTCTCTCCTCGCTTTCACACTCCCACTATGTTTCCTGCAAACATTCCCTTTTCTCCAACCCCTGCCCTTCCCTTCTACCAAAGAGCACACTCGAGCACCAACAGTGCCTTGAGGCCTGCGGTGCATAAAGCACTGCACCAGACACGGTGGACAGAGACCTGGTGTCTCCCCGGCCCCTTACACCCTCACCCAGCACCCTTGTGGCCTCCGCATGCGAGCATCCCACCTCTCTGTCTACCTCTGACACCCCCCTCAGGCCTAGGAGGCCGCCTTCTCTCCTCTGCCACCCCCGTCATTATCCGTTCTCAACCCCCCAACCCACCATCCGCGCCCAGCTTCCTCCCGTCCCCCAGCCAGCCCCTCCGTTCCCCGCTGCCTCGGCGGGTCGGTCCCCGCGCCGCCCCCAGCCCCGCCATGACTCTCCCCCCAGGGTCAGGCCGTTACCGCCGCGCGCTCCCCCCGCGCGCCGCCCCCTCCCCCTCCCCCGCCCTCCCCGGTCCAGGGCCTGCCAGGCCGAACGCTTTACCGCGGGCGGGCGCCGAGTCGCGCGGTCACCGACTGCAGGCGGTGGCAGCTTCAACCTTCCTTGGAGCCTTGAGAGGAGGGGAAGGGGGGAGGGGAGAGAACTTTTACTGTGGCAGCTTCGGCAACAGCTCCCACCCCTGCGCCTTTCTCCTCTTCCTCCCCCTCCTCCTCCTCCTCCTCTTCCTCCTTCTCTTCCTCCTCCCAGAGCAGTAGAGAGGCAGACATGCCGCGGCTAGAGCGCCGCCGCGGTCGCCGCCACTGCCGGCGCTATGCATTGTGGGAAGCCCCGTACACGGGAAGCACTCTACAGCGCCCGCCCTCGCCTGGCGCGGAGTGCAGGCTGGAAGACTCAGCGTGGCTTGGATTCCGGCGCCTGCGTGTCACCAGTTTTGCGTGGCCGGAGAAGCTGGCCCCGAACCTCTAGTCCCAGCTTCTGAGACTGGTAGAAAAGCGATTTGAAAGAGATCGGAACTGAGGAAACCTGTTTTAGAAAGGAGTACCCCACTTTCAGCCTCAGTCTGTATCTGGCGCCCGGAGTAATGGAGGACTCGGGGGTCAGGAGGACTTCAGGCCTTGGAAAGTGGAAGGGTCGAGGACGTAGGTGAAAGATTGTTGACCAGAATTGCTTGGATTTTTCGCTTATTCTCTTATCTAGCCCTCTTTCCCACCACCCCAAACACCCCCTTTTCCGGAAAATGCAGCCCTGCGCCCTTGAAATTCGCAAACCCTATTAGTGTATGTAAACTGAAATGCAGGTTATGAGCAGAGAAAGATTAAGAGATCTGGCCCTGGACCCTGTTGGGCAGGGTCTTGTAGTATTTCGTGCTCGTTTTACCTGGAACCCAAAACTCGTACTGTACAGCCGCTAAGGTCTTGGTAAAACTCCCTACAGATCTAGGATTGCACAGTTGTCTCATTCTTTGGGGCCCTTTAAGTGACCTTCGCCGAATTGTGACCTCCTTAAAGGGTGCCTTCATTAACTAATATTTATTAGGCGCTCTGAGGTGCTTGCCCGTATTGAAATGGCTTACGATTACTCATCTTTGCGTCCCCACCCTAGCACAAGGTCAGCCAGGTAACAAAAGGTGCTCCATGAATATTGAACGATTATGAGTATCAGGAACTTTCTGTGGGATGTAACACCTTCATTATGATTTCTTAATAATAAGATGATGGTTTTATTTAGAACCTCTCTACAATATTTAAGCATAAACTTTGAGGAGAAAGGAAAGGGCATTAAAATATCCATGTACCTTTTATAGAATTCTTCCCTTGTCCACACCCACCTTCCCACCCCTTGCCAACTGAATGTTCATTTGAATAGTGCTTTTTGGCAAAACTCCAAACTCCCGCATTATGCACTTGTGATGACACTGAATTAGATTACTGTCTGCAAGGTTAATGTTCCCCCAGGCATTAACCTTAGTAAATTGTGATGCCTGTTTAGAAATAGCTGAGGCCCAGAGGTTCAGCTTAATTTATACACAGGTAACTAAGAAGAGCAAGGATAAGCCACAGCTTCACAATCAACTCTCCATGTGCTTTCTCCATTAAAAAATATAAATTTTAATAAGATGACAGTGCATATTCTGTATGCTAATTGCAACAAAACAGTGATATAAGCTAGAGCAAGGGACAATTATCTGGAGGACAGCCTTCTGGCAACTTCTAGCATCTGCAGTGGCATCAAATTCAGATGTTAAAATAAAAAACCTCTCTGGCAGCAAAGAATCAGGCTCTCAGTAGTAGGCAATGGGGAAACTAATAACTAAAAAGGGCTGAAGTCCTGGAGATTAGTCCATTGATTCACTTCCACTAGGAATATATCTGCCTCAAACCATAACTAAGAAACAATGGAGAACAACTCTAAAATGGGCAGAAGAAGGAGCACTATAGTGGTAGTGACAGCAGATGTGGTGAGGAGCCAGTTTAGGCCCTAAATAGTTTAAACTTGTGGAACTCTTTTTGGCCCCAGTTTGTTGCCCACACTTTTCTTGCTACCTCCCTGAACACCAGCCCTAGGCATTTGCATTCATTCAACTTTGTTTTACTTTCTTTGTTTCTTTCTTTTAATGTAGACGCACAAGTGGGGCACTGTGGCGCACTCCTGAAATCCCAGAAGCTTGGGAGGCTTAGGGAGGAGGATCTGGGTTCATAGCCTGCCTCAGCAACTTAGCAAAGCCCTAGGCAACTCAGTGAGACCCTGTCTCTAAATAAAATATCAAAAGGGCTGGGGATGTGGCTCAGTGGTACAGTGCCCCTGGGTTCAATTCCTGGTACCCCCACCACCACCACCACCATCACCACCACCACCACCACCCCCCACCCCCCCCCACCCCCGGCAAAAAAAGAGAGAGACTCACAAGCAGTTGTAAATAACAGTTTCATTTACCCTTCACCCAGCTTCCCCCAATAGTAATGTCTTAACAAAATTCTAGAATGACATCAAAACCTGTAAATTGACCATGGCACATTACTGTCAACTGAACTACAGAACTTGCTCAGTATTCATTTTATTCTTTAACCTTCATACTTCTGCATGTGTGTTTGTGTGTGTAATTTAATACAATTTTATCCCATGTATAGACTCATGTAAATACTCCATCACCTCAAAAGAACTCACTTTTAACTGCTGGACACAGTGGCACACACCTGTAATCCCAGCTATTCAGGAGGCTAAGGCAGGATGATCACAAGTTTGGCCAGCCTTGACAACTTCACAAGACCATCTCAAAATATATTTTAAAAGGAGCTGGGGATATAGCTCAATGGTAAAGTGCCCCTGGATTCAATCCTCAGAACCACAAAAAAAAATCCCTACCTTTTTGTATTCGGAAATCCCCTTCCTACTCTATCCTATCCTCTAGTAACTACTAATCTAATCTCCATCTATATAGGTTTGTCATTTCAAAAATGTTAGTTAAAGGGATATAACATGTAACTTTTTGAGATTGAGGTTTATAAATTAAATACCTTTGATTTGAGTTTGTTGGTTGGTTTTTGTTGTTTGAATCCAATAATCCAATGGCTCTTTACCACTGAGCTTTATTCCCAGCCCCCTCCCCTTTTTTTTTTTTTTTATTTTGAAACAGGGTCTCGCTAAGTTGCTCAAGACCTCACTAAATTGCTAAGGCTGGCCTCAAATTTATGGTCTTCCTGCCTCAACCTCCCAAGTCTCTAGGATTACAAGCGTGTGCCACCACCGCTGACCCTTTGGGTTTTAAGTTGTTACATATTTCAGACATTCATTATTTTTATTTCATTGTATGGATATACCAGAGTTTGTTCATCCATTTACCAAGTGAGATACATTTAGATTGTTTCCAGGGTTTTTGCTCTGACAAATAAAACTACTGTAAACATTTGTATATAGGTATTGTTTTTGCTTATTTTCAACAGTGCTGGGGATTGAACCCAGGGCCTTACCCATAGCAAGGACCCTTTGGGTGAGCTACCTTCCCAACCCCTATGTATAGGTTTAAGAGTATGATTGATATGTCATATGGTAAATGCATACTTAGTTTTTTAAGAAACTGCTATGCTATTTTCCAGCATGACTCTTATTTTACATTCCACCAATGATATATGAGAAGTCCTGTTTCTCCCCATTATTACCAGCATTTTTTGTTTGTTTGCTTGTTTGTTTGTTTTTTAGCTGTTTTGTTTTTGTTTTCTAGCAGTACTGGAGCTTGAAACCAGGGCCTCATACATGCTAGGCAAGCGCTGTACCACTGAACCATGTCCCCAGCCCTTTTTATTTTATTTTGAAACATGTTCTCACTAAGTCGCACAGGCAGTTCTCCAATTTACAAGCCTTCTGCCTCATCCTCCCAAGTAGCTGGTATTACGGGCATGCACCACCACACCTGGCTTATTTTTGCTGTCAATAATAGGTTATCTCTCTGTATGGTTCCTTTTCTTTTTTTAAAAAAGGAAGGTTCTCTCCCAAAAACTGACCTCTGAATAGGATGTACATTCTCTCTCCAAATCCTACTTTCTTTTGTGTGCTTGCAAATAAGCAGTTGGGACCTTTTTTTTTTTTTTTTTTTTTTTTTTTTGGTAGTTGTAGATGGACAGCATACCTTTATTTTATTTATTTTGATGAAGTGCTAAGGATTGAACCCAGTGCCTTACACATACTAGGCATGCACTCTGCCCCTGAGCCAGCCCCAGCCCTTGGGCCCCTTTTGTTGAGATTGCATTACCTATCACTGTAAAGAAACACAGCCCTCATGGATAAGTTATAAAATTGCTTGAACTGCTGCAGGATGTGGTGGTGCATACCTGTAATACTGGCTACTTCAGGGGCAGAGGCAGGAGGCTTTCGAGTTTGAGGCCATCCTCACAACTTAATGAGACCATGTCTCAAAACAAAAAGGTCTGGGGATGTAGCTCAGCAGTAAAGCACCTCTGGGTTCAATCCCAGTACTAAACAAAGACAACCTAAATTTATATAGTCTGTATCTTTTTTTTTAATATTTTTTTTAGTTGTCAGTGGACCTTTATTTTATTTATTTATCTATATGTGGTGCTGAGGATTGAACCCAGGGCCTCACACATGCCAAGCAAACGCTTTACCACTGAACCACAATCCCAGCCATTTTTCAGATGGCTCTAGAAAATATCTGTTAAATGAATCTAGACATTTCTTAGGAGAAGTGACGTTAATTAAAATAACCTGTACAGGATGCTGTCTACAGGTGGCAAGCTTAACATCCAACAAGCCAAGTAAAGTGAATGGGTGAAGCAGATGTAATGACAATGAACAGTAAAAGGGACTGTGAAAAGGCAGACAGAGAACTCAAGTGAGTCTAAAGGGCAAAGCCATGACTCATTTCCACCAGAAGGTATCCAAGTGGGAACAAGTGAGGAATCAAGAGAAATCAGGAATCTGAGTTTTGGGGTGAACTCTCCCAAATATTACATGTTGGCAACTTGTTTCATTTCTTTAGAACATGAAATCATGTTAGACAAAACATGTCTGGACCAGATTAAGCCTACAGCCACCAGCATATCGTTTCTAATGTGGCCTAATCTGCAGAGAGTTGGCACCACTACTCTGCTAGGAGATTTTTAGGGCCTCCCAAGTTCCCTCCTCATACTCTGGGTCTGAAATGTGCTCTTAGTCTTGGCACTCTGGCTTCTTTAGGAGAAGACTATTTATTTCTTATCCTCAAAGACTTTACCAGGTCTTCAATCCCTCTTGTACTAACCATCCTCTAAGCTTCCTGGGACTCTGAGGCTCCAGGAGTATATGGTATACTGTCTCCTCTGCCCATGTGGCTGCCTGCAACACAAGCCATTCATCACTGGTTCTCTCTGAAGGAGAACATTGGATTCTTTTTTGCAAAGCTCTAATATGCAGCCTTGTCAGCAATTGGTCCACAGAAATCTACCTCCACTACATCTCACCACTCTCCATCTTGCCAGAAAAAAGGGGTTTTCCTGTTCCTGAGAGCCCTCTTTTCCTAGAACACCTTCCCCTGAGTTCCTGCTTCACATTGCTGATGTACACTTAGTCCTCCATATCTGTGGGTTCCACATTTGTGAATTCAACCAACCAGGGATTAAAAATATTCAGAGCCAGACGCAGCACATACTTGTAAAGTGACAGGAATCCAAGGCTGGAGGATCACAAACTCAAGGCCAGTCTGGGCAATTTAGCAAGACCCTGCCTCAGATTTAAAAAGGACTGAAGATGTAGCTTAGTGGTAAAATGTCCCTGGGTTCAATCCTCAATATCAGGAAGAAAATAAAATTATTTGGGAGCAGTTGGGCATAGTGGCAGAGGTCTGTAATCTCAGATACAGGAGGTTGAGGTGGGAGGATCACAAGTTCAAGGCCAACCTGGGCAATCTTGCAAGACCCTGTCTCAAAAAATTAAAGAATTTTAAAAAGCCCAGGAAGGTAGCTCAGTGGTAGTAGCTCTTGTCTAGCATGCAGGTGACCCTGGCTTCAATCCCCAGTATCAAAAAAAAAAGAGAATATGTCTATGAACATATACATACTTTTTTTTTCTCATAATCATTCCCCAAACATTATAGAGTAACAACTATGAAGCATTTACATGGTATTAGGCACTAAAAGAAATCTAGAGATGATGTAAAGTACATGGGTATGCACATGTTATATCCAAATACTATGCCATCTTACATAAGAGACTTGAGCATCCAAGGATTTTGAAATCTGTAGGGGTTCCTGGAACCAATCCCCTCAGATACCAAGAGATGAGTATACTGTATTCTAAAACTAACATGTTGCCTACAGTCTCCTACTTAGGATGTAGAGCATGGATAAATCTTGAGTCTGAGAGAATAGTCCTCCACTGCTCAGAGGCACTTAAGGGAGGAGCTGGGTTGTACTACATTTCATTGACTATGAAATAACTTATTTGAAGGGTTAAGGAGAAGATTCAAGTGAAAAGTCAAGATATATAAGAACATATGAATGACCAAAAATGAAGCCCAGGACCAGGATTATATCAGCAGGAAAGAAAAAATAAAGCAACAGTAGAGAATCATCTCTATTAGGGTCTAGAAGTTAGTCTGCTATGGAAGTCCCCTGGGTTCAAATCCTGACTCTATATCTTTATAGGTTTGCAGTCTCAGTTCCTTGACCCCTCTGTGCTGCCAAGTACCTCATCTCTAAAATATGGCTAATATTCCTTTTAAGGTAGTTTTGAATACTAAACATTAATACATGTAAAGTATTTAGAATAACATCTGGCATGTGCTTTCCTCGTCTTTCCCAAAGTTTAGCCAGAGGAAGACAAGTTGATTACTCCTTTATATATTAAAGCTGTAGGTTTCCATAAAATAGAAATAATGGCAACTGGAAATGTTTATCATTCTAGAGTTTTCGAAGATTTTACACCTTTAAGTCAGATACAATGGCACACCCATGTAGTCCCAGCTACTTGGGAAACTGATCATTTGAGCTCAGGAATTCAAAGTCAGGATGGGCAGTCTAATGAGACTTCATCATCAAAAAAGGGAAAAAAAAATTTATACATTTGCTTTCTGCCAAGATATTGTGATATAATGCAGAAATGAAATTTTCTCTTATTTTTCCTACCTTCATTAGTTTGAATTGAAAGCATGTCAGGGTCTGGGATGTAGCTCAGTGGCAGAGCACCTGCCTAGCATGTGTGAGACCCTGGGTTCAATCCCAGCACTGCAACAACCACCACCACCAGAAAAAGCACATCCAAGTTTTGGACTTCACCAAAGTAAATTAAAACTACCCAGTTAGTACCCCAAACTGTGTACATCAATACATAAGGAGGGTTCATTTCCCAAAAAGTGACCATTTTCCTACCTGCCAAAATTTAAATATTTACTAAAAATCCATATGCAAGGAATGACAAAAGTCACCACAAAGGAGTAAAAGAGATACTGAGTTGTACTAAAGTCCATCAGCTATGAACTGTGGTTTAAAGACGGGAAACATGGGGAAAGGTCAAGACATATTAGGACACAAGAGTGAAGTGATGGGGTTGAGGTAAACTTTACATTTTTATTCCCTGATTTTTCATGAAAGCAGCCATTTTATCCTTTTCTAAAGAGGATTACATAGTTACAAAAGAATGTAAGAGCAGGACTAGGGGTGTAGTTCAATGGTAGAGCACCTGCTACCTGGGTCTAGCAGACCACACACACACAAGACCACAAGTGCTAGGTTTCAAAGAAGATTAAGATTGAGTCTGTGAGAAGCTCTTAAGCTACTGGATGAGATAGATAAAATGTAAGATAAATTGAACTTAATATGCTGTTGAAGGATATTCAGGTCACTTTGAGTTCCCACACAAATGGAGCCCACAGACTGGTATATCATTCTAAAACCCAAATAAATAAAACTTTTCACCTTGTAAATACATCTTCAAACTTACAGGTGAAATTCTGTACAAATATCAAATATTATGCAGGACTTTTTTCCACTTTAAGAGAAACATTTTTCTCCTATTAATTAAAAAATATGTAAGGTTTGAGGCAGGTTCTTTTCAACACACACAGACACACCCACACACCTTGAAGTGATTGTAGAATAGTCCTCCACACTGCATAAACAGAACATGAACAAGTAAGGTTGAAGAGCTAATGCAAGTTGGAAGTCAGGTGAAAATTACCTATAGCAATGGGATAGCACCAGCCTGAAGGAGATAGCTTTCTGGTAGGAGGAGACTATTTTACCTTTTCTTGTCTTTTTTTTTTTTTTTTTTTTATTCAGTACTGGAAATTGAACTCTGAGGCACTTTATCACTGAGCTACCAGATCTTTTTATTTTATAGTTTGACACAGGGTCTTGCTCAGTTACCCAGGCTGGCCTCCAACTTGTGGCCTCCTGAGTAGCTAGGATTATAGGTGTATAACAGTGTGCCCAGTTGTGTTTTACCTTTTCTTTCACTAATTAGTGTTTCCTAAAAAGCAACCATTTTGCACTTTCATTCAACTACATAAGCCACATTCTATTTTTTTTTTTCTTTTAAACATCAGGGATTGAACCCAGGGGCCTTAACCACTGAACCACATCCCCCACCCTTTTTCATATTTTATTTAGAGACAGAGACAGGGTCTCCCTAAGTTGCTTATGGCCTCGCTAAATTGCTGAGGCTGGCTTTAAATTTTGCAATCCTCCTGCCTTAGCCTCCCGAGTTGCTGGGATTACAGGTGTGTACCATCACACCCGGCATATAAACCACATTCTTCCCTTACCAAAAATAAAATGGCAGGAGTGGGGTGTGGTATAGGAAAGGTTAAAAAAAAAAATCATCTGATTTAGAATTTTGGTTTGTTTGTGAAGATAGTTTTCACCATCACTATTCATCTAGCCTCAGGCCACATACCCGCATGCGTTCCTCTGGCACAAACATATTTAATCCAAATAACTGACGTCCATAGGGAGAGCCCAAGACAGCAAGGACTGTTAACGTTAGGGGCATTTTGTTAAAAAATCCTAGGAAATGTGCAGTATACTGGGAAAGTTTTCATCTTTTTGTGTTTTCATGTTTTGGTGTTTATAAAATTAAACATCAGTTATTTGGAATCTCTACCTCTAAATACCACATTCCCCCAGATGCCAGACAGTAGAACTGTTACAGAATATAAAAATGCAATCTTTGGGTAAAATTTAGTTACTGTTAAAAAAATCTGTACTGTGTATTCCTATGGCACTCATTGTTGTAAGACACGTTTTTGCCACCAGTCTTAAAAATAACATTAATTGCCAGGCATAGTGGCACATGCCTATAATCCCAGCTACCTGGGAGGCTGAAGCAGGAAGATCCCAAGTTTGAGGCCAGCCTGGGCAACTTAGTAAGATCCTGTCTCAAAATAAAATATAAGATGGGTCAGGGTATAACTCAGGGTAAAGCACCCCCAGATTCAATACCCAGTACCAAAAAATTTAAAAATAATCATAAATATAATAATAACAAGTTGTATTATAGAACCTAGGAAAAGGGAGATAATGTTATCAAAATCTAAATATATAATAACCATAACATTAAATATACTGGAAACACACATGAAGTATAGGTTTTAATATAAATTCAAATGTTTAATATTTACTTAATAGATTAACAATTAATCTAATCACTTCTTATTAGGCTTTACTTCCTAATCTGTCTTTACAACACCTAAAATGTGCTGTGCTGTGTCTTTTCCTACAGCCCCTCTGCCATGGTAAGGTTGCTTATGGAGGGACCAAACGTCTCTTAGGCCACACATACACATTTTACCTTGTTTCTGACCTTTTCCTGGACAGAAAGGGGAAAATAGTGCCACATAGAGCAAAGATATTAGAATTTGAGATCACCCAATTAATTTTTTTAAAAGAAATGTTGTTTGGATGAGGATCAGTTCTTACATCTTCCAATCACCCAACAATATGATTTGAGCCAGATGTGGTGTCACACACCTGCTCCCAGCAACTCAGAAGGCTAAGGCAGGAGTATAGAAAGTTTGAGACCAGCCTCAGCAACTTAGTGAGAACCTTAGCAACTTAATGAGATCTTATCTCAAAATAAAAAATAAAAAGGACTGGGAATGTAGCTCAGTGGTAAAGTGCCCTTGGGTTCAAGACCCAGTATAAAAAAATTATATATATATTATATATATATATATAATTTATATATATATATATTATATATTATATATATATACACACACACCACACACACACACACACACATATAAATATATATTTGTGCATATATATATTGCACAAATTTCTTTTGAATGTCTGATACTAAATACTAGAAAAATTATGGCAAATAAAAATACTCTTATACCCCAAAAAGAATGTACAGTCTCTGGTTGGAGAAGCAAGCAGGTGAACAAGCTCCCTAACTTTAGGAAATACACTCTAACAGAGGGATAAGCACAGGATGCTAGGGGAGGCGTCTACCCAGACCCAGGCCAGGACAACTTCCCGAAAGTGATATTTAAACTGAGACCTGAAGAGGAGTGATACTAGCACAGTTCTTGGCAGAAGGAACTGGCATGTGTGGAGTCCTAGTGCCAGAGAGAGCTCAGGGCATTCTGGGACCTGTGAGATATTCAGAATGAGTGCATACAGGAAATTATTTTAAAAAGAAGAAGAAGAAGGGGGGGGGGGGGGGGGAGGGGGGAGAAGAAGAAGAGGAGGAGGAGGAGGAAAGGAGGAAAAGAGAAGAAGAAGAAAGAAGACTGCAACAGAAATCACCAGCAAACTCCAGGATACTTCAAGACTAAGTTCAGGCATCTGATAATTATCCCAAGAACAGATTTCCTCAAAGCGTGAATTGGTGGGTAAGCACTAAGATTTTTGTTGTTGTTGTTGTTGTTGTTGTTGTTGTAGATGGAGAGCATGTCTTTGTTTGTTTTTATGCAGTGCTGAGGATCAAACCCAGTGCCTCATGCGTGGTAGCCGCTGAGACACAGCCCTAGCCCGGCATTAGGATTTTAAATGACACACAGACCAAGGTTTTGTTTTTGTCTTTGTGTTTTTTGGTGCTTAATGGATTTAATATGTATCATAAAAAATATCTAACCCCTACATCTCATGCATTGTTTTTCATATTATTGCTTAGGAAGAGGTTTAGCAATAAAACCAATTCAACTGCCACACAAAATATTAAATATATCATGTTACAATTGGGCATGGTGGCACACACCTGTAATCCTAGTGATGGGGAAGCCTGAGGCAGAAGAATTGTAAATTGGAAGACAGCCTCAGCAATTTAGTGAGGCCCTCAGCAACTTAGCAAGAACCCATCTCAAAATAAAAGCAAAAAATTAGAAAGACTGGGGATATAGCCCAGTAGTAAAGCAGCCCAGGTTCAATTCCCAGTACACACCCCCCAATTGTGTTACTGTTGGTACATGAACAAGTAGGAATGGATGATGTTTGAGGGAAACTACCTTAAGTCAACAGATTGCTATTGAGAGTTTTTATGTAGGGAGGTAACATGATGAGGCTTCTGAATTGGAAAGAATATTGGTGGTAGAGAATGGGTGGGGGCTGTGTCTTAATCCTTTTTCTGCTGCTTTAACAGAATATTTAAGGCTGAGTAATTTTTAAGTAGTAGAAGTTTATTTAGTTCATGGTTCTGGAGGCTGGAGAGTCCAATAGCATGTGGCACCAGCATGTGGTGAGGCCTTCTGTGCCGTCATTCGTGGCAGATTGGAGGGCTGAAAGAGGGCAAGAGGGAGAGAAAGAGAGGGCCAGGCTCACTTTTATGACAAATCTGCTCTCTCCACAACCACCTTCTCCCACGATAACAAAATTAATCTATTCATGAGGGCAGAGCCCTCCTGGCCTAATCACTTCTTATTAGGCTCTACTTCCTAACACCATTACATAGGGGATTAAGTTTCCAACACATGACCTTTGGATTTAAAAAAAAAAAAAAAAAAAAAGATAACTGTTTTTCTTACTGTGGTTCTTACTGTGAGACATTCAAACCATGGCAGGCAGTATTTAGGAGGACTTACACGTATGGTTAAGTCTTATTAGTGTATTCTGAAATCAAATTTAAAGTTGTAATTGACAGGGTTTTTTTCAATGAAATGTGATAGGACAGAATAAATAATATCAGGCAAATTCACACATAATCCAATGACATCACAAGTATAATACCTTTAATTATTTGTGCGTGCATGCATGTGTGTGTGTGTGTGTGTGTGTGTGTGTGTGTGTGTTCCTCAGCTTACCATTACTGTAATACATACCTGAGATAATCAGCTTATCCAGAGAAAAGTTTTATTTTAGCTCATAGTTTTGAGGTTTCAGTCTATGATTTGTTGATCCCATTGCTTTTGGGCCTGTGATGGGGCAGCACATTATGGTGGCAATGCATTGCAAAACCATTTACCTCAACACTGGGATGCTAAAGAGAAGAAGGAGATGGGGCCCATGTCCCCCCAGTGACTGAAAGACCTCTCACTAGGCTCCAACTCTTAAAGTATTGCCTTTCAAAAGTGCTGTGGGCTGGGGACCACATCTTTTTAACACATTGTCCTTTGGAGGACACTTATCCAAATCACAGCATATGTATGTATGCATGCAAGTGAATCTTTACAGATTACAATGTAAAATATTTTTCTTGGTTGGGGATGTAGCTCGGTGGTAGAGCACTTGCTTAGCAGGCACAAGGCCCTGGGTTCAATCCCAAGTACCACACACACATAAAATGTTTTTCTTACTGTGGGTCAAGATCAAAGAAAAGGTTGTCTTGTTTTTTGTTTTCTTTGCCTAGTACTAGGGATTAAACCTAGAGGCACTCAACCACTGAGTTACATTCCCAGCCCTTTTTATTTTATTTTGATACAGGGTCTCTCTAAGTTACCTACACTGGCCTCGAACTTCCAATTCTCCTGCCTCAGGCTCCTGAGTTGCTGGGATTACAGGTGTGTTCAGTTTCTCAAAGAAAGTTTAAAAGCAACTAGAGCTAGATCAGTTAGGAGGCTGTTGAAATATTTCATTCATTCATTCAATCTTTATTTACTCAGCACAAAATGTGCAAAGAGCTATTCTAGGCATTGAGAATATAGTCGGTGAACTAAATAGATAATAGAAAATGTGCCCAGCGTCACAAGGTTTACAATTTGTTTTTGTTTGTTTGGTACTGGGGATCACACCCAGGCCTCACACATGCAAAGTGTACACTCTACCACAGAGCTATATCCCCAGCTTCTAAGTTACACTTTGGTGAGGAGATAATACAGTGACCAGGTAACCAAATGAATTCCTAAGGCAATTTAAGAGTTGTCAAGTTCTTAAAAGTAATAAATCTGAGGGAGAAACATAGAAACTTCATACGGGCTGTTTTTCTACTGCTGTCCTTGTTTGGCTTAAGTAGTGACAGGGGGAAGTTAAGACAACTAGATGGGTTCAAGGTATACTTAAGAGCCAGGCATGGTGGTGCACTCCTGTAATCCCAGCAGCTCGGGAGGCTGAGGCGGGAGTATAGTGAATTCAAAGCCAGTCTCAGCAACTTAGCAAGGCGCTAAGCAACTCAGGAAGACCCTATCTCTAAATAAAATATTAAAAAGGGTTGGGTGTGTAACTCAGTGGTTAAGCACCCCTGGGTTCAATCTCTGGTACAAAAAAAAAAAAAAAAAAAAAAAAAAAAAACAGGAATAATTTTGCTCAAACCTACTCTTTAAAAATATTTTTAGTTGTTGTTTATGGACACATACACCTTTATTTTATTTATTTTTATGCTGAAGATCGAACCCAGTGCCTCACGTGTGCTAGGCAAGCGCTCTACCATTGAACTACAATCCCAGTCCTTAAGCCTATTTTAAATGTGGAATGTGGAATAAAGACACAGAGTGATCATGTGATTGCTCTGCTCCAAACCCGCCACAGCTCCCTTTTGTGTTCAGAGTAAAACCCAAAATCCTTCTAATAAGAAAGTTCACATGACCTGAGCTTGAGTACCTCTGACCTTATCTCTAATAACACGTCCTGTCTCTCTTCTAGCTGCACTGGCCATCTTCCTGTTCCTCAAACCCCCTGTTAAAGTCCTGGTCCAGACCCTCAACTAACTGTAGCTTCTTCTCCAAGCCCTCACTTCTTTTAAGTGTCTTCTCCTTGAAGAGGTCTCTTCTCACCACCCTAATACTACAACTCACCCTGCAGGAAATTCATTCCTCGGATTGTTCAATTTGTTCCTGTAGCACTTACTGTGAGATAGATAGGTAGGTAGCACTCTACATTGCTATAAAATTTATTTATTATCCTCATTTTCTCTCTCACCACAGGAATGTAACTTTCTTTGAGACTAGAGTGCTACTTGGCACCTTGTATGTGCTCAATAAATATTTGTTGAATAAACAAAGACAAATCCCAGGTTTCTAGTTGGAGAGACTGGGTGATAGTGACTCACTGAGGAAATGCAGGAGGGTATAGGATATTATGGGAAGTGACAAGTTCAGTATGGGAATGCTGAGTCTGTCTTGAGGCCAGCATTCAAGGGGGAAAGCCCTTGAGGCAGTTGAATATATGAATTTGGAGCTCAAAAGAGCCAGATATATAAATTTGATGGTCACTGGATAAATTTGATGGTCATTGGCTTATAGATGGTGTTTAAATGGGTGAGAATGACAAGAAAATATATTTAGAGGTAAAGAGAAGAATCTTGAGAAACAGCAAGAGAAACAAAAGAAAACAAAGGAAAGAGATGGAAACTGAGAGGAGGAAAAGGAGGAGTTGCAGAAATCTACAGGAAAGTAATTTTAAGAAGGAAGGCATATTGGTTATCTATTGCTGTCTAAAATTACCCCAAAACTTAGTGGTTTAAAACAAAGTACACTTATTACCTCACTACCTGATAAAACACAGAACACGTCTGACATCAGATGTACAGGTGTTTTCCACACTGGCCAATTCTTTGACACCAGGACAGTGTCCTACATTTCAATTCTGACCTTATTTACCTAGAGTTAGGATCAGGTTCCACAAGTTGGGGGCCCAATGCCACAACACTGACCCCACTTCAGATGCCAATTTGCAAGATCAGACTTCCTGCACTTCTCTTGACTAGCTGCAAATTGGAGATTCCCATGATTCCCTCCTCAGGTGCAATAATTTGCCAAATGGCTTCAGAACTCAGGAACATTTTACTTAATGTTTATCAGTTCATTTTGAAGTATAGAGCTGAAGAGGTAATAGGGTGAGGTCTGGAAGAGTCAGTGTAAGAACTCCTACCCCCAGACAGAGACACATTGAGGAAAGAAAATTTCAGACCAATATCCTTAATGAACATCGATGCAAAAATTCTCAACAAAATTTTAGCAAATCGTATACAAAAATATATTAAAAAGATAGTGCACCACGATCAAGTGGGTTTTATCTCAGGGATGCAAGGTTGGTTCAACATTCGGAAATCAATAAATATAATTCACCATATCAACAGACTTAAAGTCAAGAATCACATGATTATTTCAATAGATGCAGAAAAAGCATTTGATAAAATACAGTACCCCTTCATGCTCAAAACACTAGAAAAAATAGGGATAGTGGGAACATTCCTTAACATTGTAAAGGCTAGCTATGCTAAGCCCATGGCCAATATCATTCTAAATGGTGAAAAACTGAAAATATTCCACCTAAAAACTGGAACAAGGCAGGGATACCCTCTTTCACCATTTCTATTCAACATTGTCCTTGAAACTCTAACCAGAGCAATTAGACAGATCAAAGAAATTAAAGGGATATGAATAGGAAAAGAAGAACTCAAACTATCCCTATTTGTTGATGACATGACTATATACTTAGAGCAACCAGGAAATTCCACCAGAAAACTTTTAGAACTCATAAGTGAATTCAGTAAAGTAGCAGGATATAAGATCAATGCTCGTAAATCTAATGCATTCTTATATGTAAGTGATGAATCTTTGGAAAGAGAAGTTAGGAAAACTACCCCATTCACAATAGCCTTGAAAAAAATAAAATACTTGGGAATCAATCTCACAAAAGAGGTGAAAGACCTCTACAATGAGAACTACAGAACACTAAAGAAAGAAATTAAAGAAAACCGTAGAAGATGGAAAGATCTCCCATGTTTTTGGATAGGCAGAATTAATATTGTCAAAACGGCCATACTACCAAAAGTGCTATACAGAGTCAATGCAATTCCAATTAAAATCCCAATGACATACCTTACAAAAATAGAGCAACAATCATGAAATTCATCTGGAAGAATAAGAAACTCAGAATAGCTAAAGCAATCCTTAGCAGGAAGAGTGAAGCAGCGGGTATCACAATACCAGAACTTCAACTATACTACAAAGCAATAGTTACAAAAACAGCATGGTATTGGTACCAAAATAGACAGGTAGATCAATGGTACAGAATAGAGGACACGGACACAAACCCAAATAAATACAATTTTCTCATACTAGACAAAGGTGCCAAAAAATATGCAATGGAGAAAAGATAGCCTATTTAACAAATGGTGCTAGGAAAACTGGAAATCCATATACAGCAGAATGAAACTAAACCCCTGTCTCTCACCCTGCACAAAACTCAACTCAAAATGGATCAATGACCTTGGAATCAGACCAGAGACCCTGCATCTTATAGAAGAAAAGTAGGGCCAAATCTTCAACATGTCAACTTAGGATCAGACTTCCTCAACAGGACTCCCATAGCACAAGAAATAAAAGCAAGAATCAATAACTGGGATAGATTCAAACTAAATAGCTTTCTCTCAGCAAAGGAAAGTATCAGCAATGTGAAGAAAGAGCCTACAGAATGGGGCCACTCATACTTCAGATAGAGTGCTAATTTCCAGAATCTATAAAGAACTCAAAAAACTCTACACCAAGAATACAAATAACCCAATCAACAAATGGGCTAAGGAAATGAACAGACACTTCACAGAAGATCTACAAACGATCAACAGATATATAAAAAAATGTTCAACATCTCTAGTAATAAGAGAAATGCAAATCAAAATCACCTTAAGATTCCATCTCACCTCAATTAGAATGGTGATTATCAACAACAGGTATTGGCGAGGATGTGGGGAAAAAGGTACACTCATACATTTGCTGGTGGGGTTGCAAATTAGTGCAAGCCACTCTGGAAAGCAGTGTGGAGATTCCTTAGAAAACTTGGAATGGAACCACCATTTGACCCAGCTATCCCACTCCTTGGCCTATACCCAAAGGACTTAATGTCAGCATACTACAGAGATGCAGCCACATCAATGTTCATAGCTGCTCAATTCACAAAAGCCAGACTGTGGAATCAACCTAGATGCTCTTCAATTGATGAATGGATAAAGAAACTGTGGTATATATACACAATGGAATATTACTCAGCCATAAAGAATGATAAAATTATGGCATTTGCAGGCAAATGGATGAAATTGGAGAATATCATGCTGAGATAAACCAATCTCAAAAAACCAAAGGACGAATGATCTTGCTGATAAACAGATGATGACACATAGTGGGGGGTGGGAGGGAGGTAAGAATGGAGGAAGGAGGGACTGTATAGAGGGAAAAGAGGGGTAGGAGGGGTGGGGGGAGGAAAAAATAACAATGAATCAAATACTATGACCCTATGTAAAAGTATGACTACACAAATGGTATGCCTTTACTTCATGTACAAACAGAGAAACAGTATGTATCCCATTTGTATACAATAAAAATAAATTTAAAAAAAAAGAACTCCTACCCCTGTGGGGTTGGGACATGCCACCTCCTTGGCAAATGGATGTGTTCACCAACCTAGAGGCTCATCAAATCTGGTTGTGCAAGAGCTTTTGTGGAGCTTAATCTCCATTTCCTTCCAGGTTAGTAGGGAGAATTGAAAGTTCCAACCCTATAATCACTTGTATCTTTTGGCAAGCGGTTCCATCCTGAGGCTATCTGGGGCAAGATCCCTCATTAGCATAAACCCATGTGTGATCAAAAAGGGGCTCATTCCAGCTATAATCTTGATGATAGTCCAGGCTGTGGTCTCATGCAGTCTTGACTAGGAAGTTATCTTCTTCCAAACTGTTAGTAAACTGTTCCAGTTGTTGGCAGGATGCAGTGTTTGGAGGGCTTTCGGACTGAGTGCATCCACTCTTTCTCATGTGAGTCTCTTGGGGGCACCTCACAGCATGGGAGTTTTCTTCATCTGAGAAAAATGCAAGGAAAATCAGAAAGAGTGCAAGCCAGTCTTCCATAACCTACTCTGAGCAGCACCATCATCCTCTCTCATTTTTGTCTTGTTCTATTCATTAGAAGCAAGTTATTAGGTTTAGCCCATACAAGGGGAAAGGATTACGAAAGGGAATGAATATGAAGAGGTGAGGATGCCATTTTGAAGTAACCTGCTAGGGAAGATGTGTCACCAGTGTTTGAAGTAAGAGAATGGCCTAGTGTCCAGGAGATGTGGCAATGAGGACGAGTCATTCGTAATTTTAGAGAGAGCTAGTTTAGGAGAATATGGGGACAAAACCAGACTGTGATGGACTAAAGAATGAGTCTGAATTGAAGGAAGGGACAGAGAGCATACACGATTTTTTTCAAGATGCTTAGTTTGGAAGAAAAAGACAGGGTGGCTGGAGGAAGGAATGGAATCAAAGTCAGGTTGCATAGTTGTTTTGTTTTTTAATGTGGAAAAGATTTGAATGCATTGAAAATCTATTGGGTAAACATGAACAGAAAGGAAGAGGTCCATTAAAGATTTTTTTAAGGCAATACTCCTGAAGAAATAAGCTCCAAATATAAGTAGAATTTCTAGGCAATGGGTTAGGAAGAGAAGATGGATGTGGATGCAGGTCAGTTTTTGGAAGGGGTGGCAGGTAGTCAGCAGGAGCTTCTATTTCATTTAGAAGTGAGGAGGTCATCCTCCGAGAGAAGAGGAGAGATGATGTGGTAGGAAATTTCCAAAGTCTGAAGAAGATTTAAAATCAATGAATTCAAAGGAAAAAAGAGATTAAGGGCAGCTTTGGGAACTTTTTGAGATTAGAGACCCTGAAGTTGCAGGTATCATTCCGTCTTTGTGTTATTTTTCTCACAGGTAGAGCAAACAAATAATCAGAGCGAGCTAGAGTCAAAATTGCATAAGGTGGGCACTGCAGAGAATATGGTGCAAGGAAATCAATGGCATTGGCAAGAGAAATGGACAATGTGACCTAACTAGTGTCAATGTAAAACAATGACTCCAATTTAAAGGAAATAAGAAAATAGTTAATTCTGAGCCAAATATGAGTGACCATGGCCTGGGAACACAGATTCAAGTTACCCTGGATGACATGTTCCACCATGAAAGAGGTTCTATGAACATCTAGAGTCACAGAACAAAAGAAATTCATAAATTAATACCAATTATACAGGTGGGAGCATCTGGTAGGTGGACTGCAGCAAGCTGGGAAATCTAGGTTTCAGATGTAACCTAGAGCGTTCTTAGCTTTAGGGTTAATGGAAGCTGGAGCTCTACTAAACCTGACCATACATTCCCACAAGGATTTCTATCAGTTAGGAGAATGTTAGGTCAGATACAAAAGGTAAGGCAAGTGGCTTCTAGAGTCAGGAAGTGGGGAGAAGGTGGATAGGAGGAAATAAACAGCCCAAATTCTCGTACAACTGGAAACCAAGTGCAGGGAGAAAATGAAATAAGAGCTGAAATTTAGACAGTTGTGGTCAGAGATAGAGGCAAATCACTTGGATGATGTTATAAGGGATGAAAGAAACCAGTACATGAGAAAGATGATAGAGGCTTAAATAGCTGCCAATTATCAAGCCCTTCTTCATCCAGGCTTACTGTATTAAGTGTTTTACCTGCATAATCTCATTTAATACAACTATCAAAGGTAAGGCTTTTATCAGCATTAAATTGATGGACTCAGAGACTCAGAGAAGCAAAGTAACTTGCCCAGGGTCACATAGTAAAGAAGAGGGGTAAAATTTGAAATCCACCTCTAGAGGGTAGACCCCCACCAGCAGCATGAGGATTGCTTGACAGAACTTTATAGAAATGCAACCGATCAAGTCCCATCCAGGACCTACTGAATCAGAAACCCCTGGGGTGTCATTTGTGTTTCAGTGTGCCTTGTGCCTAACTCTGAAGCATGCTGATGCTTGAGAGGATGGTTCCTGGTGAGACTGCCTCTCAGGGCCCACACCAGGGCAGGTGTGATAAAGATGAGGGGAGGACAGAATGGAGAACAGTTTTGAAAGGTGAGGGAAAGTAACTGGGTAGAGAAACCCAGGATGGCCGGGTAAGGTGTAGCTCAGTGGTAGAGCACTTGCCTAGAATGTGTGAGGCCCTGGGTTCAATCCCCAGCAACACACATACACACACACCAGAATAAGTGACTAGGGCACCTAGTTCAGAAGACTGATAGACAAATCACCAGAAGAGGAAGAGGGTCTTTGCCCTCAGGGCTCATTTGACAATGTCTAGAGATATACTTTGTTGTCATGTTTGAGGGAGCTCTGCTGGCATCTAGTGGGTAGAGGTCAAAGATGCTGCCAAACATCCTCCAACGCTCAGGCCGCCCCCCAAAGTAAAACATTCTCCAGCCCTAAGTGTCAATAGTACAGAGGTTGAGAAACCCTGATGAGGCACATGTAAGTTGTCCATGCTTAACCCTGAACTAAGGCAGTAAGATGTGATGGCTCCGGATTCAGACAGCCTTGGGTTCAAGTCCAAGCTCTATTCCTCACCACTTCTGTGAACTTAAGCAAGTTCTTTAACTTCTCTGAACCTTGGTTTCATCATCTAACAATCAATCTGATTTCCATACATATATGTGTATAGAATCATCTAATATATATTTAAAATCATTATGTGTGGAAAATGTGTGGCACATATTAAATAATAAATATTATTTCACATAAACTTAGGCAATAGCAAAATTCTAATACCTAAGGGTTTTTCAAAATGTCAATTTTATTGAAGTATAATTCATATAGAGTAAAAGTTATACTTTCTAAGTATATAATTCAATGAGTTTTGACAAATGTTTGCAATTGTGTAACAACTACTACCACAATCAAGATATCACACAATTTTGGGGTTGGGATTGTGGTTCACTAGTAGCATACTTGCCTGGCATGTGTGAGGCACTGGGTTCAATCCTCAGCACCACATAAAAATAAAAAAATAAAATAAAGATATTGTGTCTATCTACAACTAAAAAAATAAAATAAATAAAAGATATCACACAATTTCATCATCCTCCCCCCACAAATTCTCTCATACCTCTTTGTAAAAAAAAAATAAAAGAAAGAAAGAAAAATCCATCTGGGCTGGAGGTACAGCTCCATGGTAGAACATGCGCAAGGCTCTGAGTTCAATTCCCAGCATGGGGGCTGAGGGGATCCCCAGTCACAGGCAACCACTGCTCTGCTTTCTGTCCCTACACTTTTGAGCCTTTTAAAAATATGATGTAAATGGAATCACAGAACATGTAGATCTTTTGAATCTGGCTTCTTTCACTTACATATTTTTGTGATATGTCCATGTGTTTTCTTGTTTGTTTGTTTGTTTTTAATGTATCAGTAACTTTGTTACTTTATGAGTAGTATTTCATTGTCTGGATGTAACACAGTTTATTCATTAACCAGCCGATGGATTTTTAATTTATTCACCAGGGGCAGAATGGTTAGGTTCTGTCTTAAGGGCACATTTAATTTTGTAAGAAACTGCTGAACTGCTTTCCTGTGTGAATGCCATTTTGCATTGTTGACCCAAATCTGTGCCAACACTTAAATGCTGTCAGCTTTTGTCTTGTTTTATATTTTATTATTTATTTATTGCAGTACTGGTGTACTGAACCTGTGGGTGCTCTATCACCGAGCAACATCCCCAACCCATTTTTTTTTTTAATATATTTTTTAGTTGTCAGTGGACCTTAAATTAATTAATTAATTAATTTATTTATATGTGGTGCTGAGGATCAAACCCAGTGCCTCACACGTGCTAGGCAAGTGCTCTACCACTGAGCTACAATCCCAGCCCCCCAATCCTTTTCTATTTTTTTTATTTTGAGACAGGGTCTTGCTAAGTTGCCAAGGCTAGCCTCAAAATGTGATCCTCCTGCCTCAGCCTCCTAAGTAGATGGGATTACTGGCATGTTTGTTTTGTAATTTAATTTTAGCCATTCTGAAAGGCAGGTAGAAGTATCTTGTTGTAGGTTTGGGTTTTTGTTGTTGTTGTTTGTTGTTTGTTTGTTTAAGACAGGGTCTCACTATGTTACCCAGGCAGGTCTTAAACTCCTAGGTTTAAACAATCTTCCTCCCTTAGCCTCCCCAATACCTGGGACTACACCAGGTAGCTCTTGCATTTTTAATATGTATTTTCTCTAATACCTAGAAACATTAAGCTCTTCTGTTCTAATTTCATTTTATAACATATAGGCCATTTTGAGAACTTTAAATCTCACAAAAGACTATATTAGGTAGGTGGAAGTAAACAACACATTCATACCAATAGGAATTAAACGTACCCCTTCTCCCCGGCTTCCTTCTCCAAAGGGGCTGCTTTCCCATCTCCCACCAGGAAGGAGACGTCTGGTTTTGTGTCCTCTCAAGCAGCCCAAGCTGCAGCCAATCTGCGTCATCCTCGCTGTGTAATTAGAGGCTGGAGGTGCCCACGTGTCTCATTTTTAGGATCCTGTGGGCTACATTTGGCCCAGATTAGGTTATACTTTAGGCATTTCGCTGCATATACTTTTGTATCTTCTTTTTCCCCTCAATGTTCCATTTCTCAGAAGGCACTTCAAAGAACAAATGGAGCGGGGCTGCGTGCAGAGTTTCATTCTCTGAGGACAGTGGGGTGGTAGAGGTCTCTCTCAGGCGTGATCGCTAAAGCAGGAAAACAAAGAGACAAAACCCACCAGCCCCCAATGGCTCACAGTCTTGTACTCAAACTGCTGCACTTACTAAAATTGCCCACAAAAATCCCTTTTTTTTTTTTTTTTTTTGCAAACAGGCACTGACCCTGCTTACCTCGTTCACGTTTTCCTCTTCCTCTTTTCTCACTTGGATCCATCACCACCACCACCACCACCACCACTTTCCTTGCCTCCCAGTGACAGTTGCCAGAGAAAATACAGGATGCCCAGTTAAATTTGAATTTCAGATTCACAACAAATGCATAAATAAATATTTACTAGTTCTGGGGATCAAACCAGGGCCTTGTGCATGCTGAGCACATGCTTTATAGCTGAGCATGTCATATACGTCAGCCCATGTATATATATATATATAACTTCAACTCATGCAATACTTAGAGTTCTCCTCCACTACTATTATTGAGGGAGCTCGCTTATTTTTATCAAGGAAGTCATACTTGGGGAGAGAGACAAGAACCTACTTGATGTCTTCTATACCTAGGCTGGGTTATTTTCAGAAGCACAGGCTATACACAACTACTAATTATTTTCCCCACCGCTGCAGCCCTTATGAGACTTTGCAAGCATAAAGGATCAGAGTGACATGGTCCTTGGTGACCTACCTTTCAGGAATAATCCCTGTTAAAGAGAGAGACAGAGAGAGAGAGAGAAAAGAGAGAGGGGGAAAAAAAAAAGCAAAGCAAAGCTCCTTCTGGGCTGCCTCTGTGGAGAGTCAGATAAAAGACAGACTACCCCGCCCACCCAACACAGCGTGGCCAGGGAAGGAGTGAGCTCATCTTTATTAAAAGGCCTTTTAAACCCATTTCAGGAACCAACCTGACATAAATTCATTCATTTAATTTTAATATTTTGTGTTGTTGCATGACTAGCAAACCTGCTAAGGTATGCTTCCTCTATAGTCAAGGGTGAGGGGCAACAGCAAATTGAAACCCTTATATGTAAGGTTCACAGTTAAATAAATGCAAAATGTAAAAAAATAAATTAAAAAAACAAACAAACAAAAAAAAAAACACCAGGGGCTGGGGAAATAGCTTAGTCGGTAGAGTGCTTGCCTTGTAAGCACAAGGCCCTGGGTTTGATCCCCAGCACCCCCCAAAAAAAAAAAAAAAAAAAAAACAACAAATAGAATAAACAACATTATTTTTGGTTTTGGTTTTGGTTTTTGGTTTTGGTTTTTATTTATGAAATACTGGGGATTGAACCCAGGGCCTCAAATATGCTAAGCAAGTGCTCTACCACGGGGCTATCTCCAGTCTTTTTTTAAATTTTACTTTTTTTTATTTTTTATTTTGAGTCAGAATCTCGATAAATTGCCTATTCTGGAAATCCTTCTACCTCAACTTCCTGAGTCTCTGGGATTACAGGCATTCTCCACCACACCTTAAACAATGTTTAAAATAAAGTTTTTAAAAAGGGTAATAGGCTATATCTCCATAGTACAGCTCAGTGGTAGAACCCTTACCTAGCAAGTGTGAAGCTCTGGGTTCAATCCTTAGTACTAAAATAATAAATAAAAAAGAGGATTTATTGAATGCCAGGTTCCCTATGTGCATTATCTAAATGTATCTAATTTTACCTAACATACTGTGGGTTGTATGCACTGAGACTCTGAATTTTTAGTAATTTTCTCAGAGCTAGTTGGGTAGCTTGGATTTGAATTTGGGTCAGTCTGATTCTGGAATCAGAGGTGTCCCTTCTAATTCATACAAGTCTGATACCACAGTCATCCAGGAGGAGGAAGGAGAAACTTCCCAGTAAAAATGCTCAATAGTGTGTGGGAATTATCCCACTGGGTCAGCCCATGGTACAAGACCTATGAGTCCACCAAACACACAGAAGCCATCTGGGAGCTCTAAGTAACACCAAGGGTAGGTGTGAGGTGCTATGACCAGGGATTGTTTAAAAGGCAGCTTTGGGGCTTGAGAAAAGTCTCAGGACTGGATATTGTTGTCCCAAAATGATTGACACAAAGGGGAGTACAACCGCCTTGTAATTGACAGGAGACCAGAGCAGGGAGGGAGCACGAATCCAGGCAAGCAGAGAAACCCGATCATGTTTTGAGCCATCAAAGCACTATGATGTGACTGTGACTCTGAGGTAATGTCTGGGCCAGCCATGTCAAGGACTGGAACGGGTGTCCTCAGGTGTGAATGCCAATAAAAACAAAGCTAACACTTTACATAGAACTTTCCATGTGCCAGGCCAGTGCTATACATCCATTCATCCATTGACTCTTCACAACTGCCATTTGAGATAAGTACTCTTATTATCCCCTTTTGTAGATGAGCAAACTGAGGCACAGAGAGGAGAAGTAATTTGCCAAAGATCCCACAGTGAGTCGGTGGTGGTGCTGGGATTCAAATAGGACTCTTAGCCATCAGGTCAGACTGCTATACAGTAAGTATCTGCACCTGCCCAGGAGCTGGAACAGTGTTAAGGAGTTCTAAAGAAAGGATTGAAATTATAAATGGGGATTGGTTTACCCAAGGAGGGTACATGATGTAGATGAGAAGGTCATTGGAGAAGGTCACAGTTAAGGGAGGGATGGAGCAGGGAAAGCCACTGATGTAGACAAAGAAGGAGCAACTAGAGAGGTGGAAGGTAATCAGGCTTGTGCACCATCAGGGGAGCAGAAGGAGGAGGAAGGTAATCCATAGTGCCCAGTGCTACCAGGAGATCAGAGAATGGGATCTGAGAGAAAGTCAATGAAACTGGCAATATGAAGCTTATTACTGTGAGTTTTTCTATAAGGACGCAGATTTGGACACTAATAAAGACCAAAAGAGCAGTGAGAAATGTGTTTCCCCCATGTAACAGTTCAGCAAAAACAGCTCAGGGCTAAGATGGCAGAGCCACTTTATTGGGGACCAGTGTGCCTTCTTCAGCTTGATGTTTCTATCTCAGGTCTAAATTGACTATTCTGGATATCCCTTCACACTCCAGCCAGTGTGGAGGTGAAAGCAAAAGTGCACTGCGTGCCCCCTCCTATTATGGAGATAACCCAGAAGTTAAAAGCAAGGTAGCACCTAGCTGCAAGGGAAGCTGGGAAGTGCAAGGGAAGCTTGGGCAGTCTGTTACAAGCTAAAACTGAGGCATTCTTCTAAAGGAAGAAGAGAACAGATATGGGGATATAACTCTTTGCTTTAGAGGTCATTGGTCACCTTTGCAGGTACAGGTTCACTGAATGGACCTAAGGTGTTTTCAGGCAGATGATGGAGTGAACAGAGATGAAGAAGTGCATTTGAGAAGGCTGGTGGCCACTGGAAATAGAGAAACTCAGTAGTTTAAGGGGTAACAGAATAGGGAGATGATTTGTATAAGAAAGGGAGGAACTGAGTATGTTTGTGGGAAGCAAGAAAAATCAGGAGGGAAGAGAGATCAGATGCCAGAGCAGGTAAAGACAGTTGGTGGTACATGGCTCCAAAGAGGCTGGAATAAGAAAGGATTGAGGGTACATTTGGAGAGGTTAGCTTTGGACACTTCTTTTTTGAAACAAGAGAAGGTAATGAGTTAAGGTATAGAAATATTTTAATGTAAAGAGTAGAAAAGTTGAGTAAGCCTGGGTTCAGGTAGCCCAATTTCAGCCATGCAGGTGAGATCATCTCCCTCCATCCACTGTGTTTCCAAATGTGAAGGTGCTGGGAGCTTATGAAATCACAGGAACGCTCCATCTGCCTGACTAGCATCCGATTGCCTGCGGCCACCCTACCTCTCCGAGGAGATTAATGAATATGCAGTATCTCCCTCCTACAGAGTTAGGATCCTATGGCAGAGATGGAAAAGGCAAACAGACACAGAGATGCCCTCAATATATGTATTTGTTAAGTATGTGAATGCATGAATGAATGAACAAGCACGTTTCATATTCTGCGACTTTGGATAGTTGCACATGTTCAGCACATTTAAATTCCAGTTCAAATAGTGCAATTCCTAACATTCATTTCAACAGATCCCATTTCCAAACCTGCTTCCTTCTTCTCTAAAACACGAGCATTATATGTTCCCTGGAATTTCTGAGGTATGGATTTTACAAGAAAGCATCTAGACCTTTGTGTCTGTCAGTCAAGCTAAATGTTCTTTTTCCAATTAAAAAAAAAATTGCATCGGTAATAGGTTGGCTGGGCCAGGGGTAGCTCAGGGGTAGCCTGGCAGGGGGAAGGCACTGGGTTTAATCCCTAGTACTTGGCAGGGAAGTGGGGAAGAAAGGATAGGTTGGGTTTGTTTAGTTTAGTTTAGTTTTTTTTTTTCCTAAGAGGAAAATATCTATTCATGGAAGTCCTTCATGTGTATTTGTTTCCAATTGCCATAATGTCACTTCACTTCATATGTCTGGCAAGCCATGAGAGAATTTAAGTGTTCAGATATTTCAGACAAAAAAAAAAAAAAAAAAAACAACCTCCTCTCACCACCCCACTCTTGCCTTTGGTTTGTTTCTCACCTCCATTTTATATTTCAGGTTACTCTAGAAATAAGGTAGGTGATAATAATCTAAATAATTCTAGAGAAGACAGTGAAATTAGGAGGAAATCAAATGACCTTATTGATCATCAATCATTCACAAAACCAGGAAGACTTTTATTATAAAGTCATCATATGTAGTAATGTGCTGGAGACAAAGTGACAGAGCTGGTGGCTGCAGACACAAAGGCTCAGAGGCGCCCTCCTGTGGGATGGTCCTCACCCAGTGACCACTTGAGACCTGGGCCAATCCCTTGAGCTGCTTTCTGAAGAAGCTGTTCGGCTGCAAGACACAAGACGTCTTCAGGACAGTGGGAGAGTCTCCAGGTTAAACTCTCACCACTGCAGGGATTATGAGCAAGCAGAAGGATTACGTCATTCCGCATTACCATTCCCCTTTCTGGCTCCAACACAAGGAAGCAGAGTGCTTGCTTTTCTCCTCACCTTCAGATGCCAGTTCTCCAATCAGCCTTCACCTTCTGAAGGACAAAGCTGCCTCTGGTCTGTTATCCTTGGAAATCCCCCTGAACTTGTCTCTTTCCAGACAAGCAGACATCCTCTAGAGCACTATTCAGAGGCCTGACTCTGGTACAAGACAAAAAGCAGGCAGGCAAGGAAGCTGAGACCACTGTCCTCCCCTTTCTCTTGGGGGAGTGGCTTCTGATGAATATATTTGGGACACTTCCTCTGCCTCCTGTCTCCTCTCTGAGAATATTGAGTTTCCCCATGTTCTGGGCAGGAAGCAGGGTCCCTATGGCAACACCATGATTGCTCTCAATCCTTCCTGCCTTCCATAATATTCCACCAGCTTCAGGTTGAAGACAACCCTCTGGTCCCATATTTCTTTTTTTTTTTTTTTTTTTTTTAAGTACTGGGGATTTAACCCAGCGGTGCCTAACCACTGAGCTACATCTCAGCCCTTTTAATTTTGAGTCAGCGTCTCACTGAGTTGCTTACGGTCTTGCTAAGTTGCTGAGGTTGACTTTGAACTCTTGATCCTCCTGCCTTGCCCTCCTGAGTCACTGGGATTACAGGTATGTGCCACCAGGCTCAGCCCATATTCCCCTTTTGACATCAGAGCCTCCGACTTCTCAGCTAGCAGCCTCCAGAGTGGCCAATGGACTGTTTCTGCCTAGGGTGTGGAAAGCACTTTCTCACTGGGCTTTTCTTTTTTTCTGTGACCTCCCTCTTTTCTATGCTACAAAGACTACATACTAAGCAGACCACACATTTCTCAGATGTTTTACTAATGAAAATTAAAGGAGTAGTTGCACTAAAATTACAAAGTAGCATTTGTGTCAAATCAGTTACAAATTAGTCCTAAATCCTGTCCATCCTCTCTGACCACATGGTTTTGGTCACCCAAGATAGGCCTCTGCAAGGTCTTTCTTAGCCCATGCCACTGTCCCCAGGCTGACCCAGCCTGGGCCTGGCTTCCCTTCTAATTACAGAGAAGCTAGTCCATAATGCTTCTGTGTCTGAATCTTGCCCCAGCACTGCTCGATGTATCTGATATTTCATACCCAGTGTTTGGTTCTGGGTGTCAGATTTTAAGAACCACGCTGACAGACTGGAGAGAACAACCAGGTGGTGAGGTATCTGGAAACCATCTTACACCAAGAATGGTCAGAGAAACCAGGGACATAGGCCAGACGAGAGGGCGGTGGTGGGATGTGGATGTCACAGATGCTTCCACAGTGGAAGAGGGCAGAACTGGGACCAATGGGACACATGCAGTGTTTTCAGTACAACATAAAGGATACATTTCTTATACTAACCCAGTTATACTAAAGTGGTGCAGACTATTCTCTGAAAACAGTAAGTGCCTCTTTACCAAAACTGCTCAAGCAGACATTAGCTGATCCTCTAGCAGAGTTGTTCTAGACAGGATTCTTTTGTCAGGTGGGTGGCTGCCCTTCCAACTCCATAATTGTCTGTTTCGATGAAGAAGACAGAGAGAGGGTCTAGAGGCTTTTGGTGACTATGATCCTATTAAGCCTTGTGGCCTGCTTCACTCTAGACATCAGTCAGCTTCCACCTATTATTAATACCCTTTGAAATTCTGACATACTGTCCAGGAATTTCAAATGTTCCCTTTTGTAGGGTGACACAGTCTGCTTGCTTTACATTTTAAACTTCAAAGCTTCTTTGGAGCATAAAGGTTTGCTTTTACCATCTTCAAGGTTTCTAGCCATAGGAAAAGTGACTTGAACTTTAGAAATTTGCTTTTGAAATTGACACCTATTGACCAACTTACTGGTTAGCCTGAAAGTCCATCTGGCATGTACAAGCAGCCTGGTGAATTTACCTTTGCTCTCTGAAAGATGAGAGCTACCTCCAATCTAGAACAGTCTAGAGCTGTGATCCAGGACCCTGCCTACACATCGGCATTACTGCTGGCTTTCAACAAAGTGTTCCACTCTCAGAACTACCAGCTTCATGGAGCTGGGCTTGGGTTCAGGCATGGAAACATTTCCAAATTCTTTGAGTTGTTCTAATGGGCAGTGAGAGGTGAGAAGAGTTTTTCAAAGAGTTACTACTTGACCCATGTTCCTCTCAGACATCATTTCAGATCAAGTCTACTAGGGTTCTAGAAGATTCATAGTGTTACCATATTCCACAATATCATTCAGGAACACACAGACAAATTCTTTCTTTTTTGTTTTTTGGTGCTGGGGTTGGAACCCAGGGCCTTGTGCATGCTAAGGCAGCACTTTACCACTGAACTGTATGCCCAGGCCCAGGTAAATTATTTTTTATTTATTTTTCTGCAGTGCTGGGGACCAAACCTAGGGCCTTATGCATGCTAGGCAAGTGCTCTACCACTGAGCTATGCCTAAAGCCCCTTTACATTTGTTTTGTCCTCAGGAGATGATAGACCTCCAGTCCATTGTCCATTAGGCTCAACTATGTAGTCAATGAATGAATAAATGAATCATATGATAATCAGTAACCAGATGGAACTCCAGAGACTACCAGATCACTTTAAAAGTAAATAAATTAAAGACTCATCTCCACATTCTTGAAGCCTTGGAGTTCCATAGAAGAGGCCAGTTATCGGAAAGGCCTTCTAGACATCTTCATATATTGACCTAGTGAGGAACAGGGTGGCCAGACCAAAAAGGTCAATCTGTAAGAAGCCTTAGATCACGTCTAAATTACCAGCCTCAATTCTCTTGTTGGTAGTTCATGGAAGCTCCCTCCACAGCGTTGCCTCCTTGAACCCAGGGACTCTTTGATAGTAACTGTACTAAAATCCCCTCTAATCAATCTGCTCCCTTCTATGGACAGCCCCTCTTAAATCCATTTATTTTGCCCCAGGTCTCAAGGCCAACCTCCCAATCCTTGGCATGATTTCAGTTGGGCAGGGTAGGGTACTCTAGAATTCATTTCTGTAATTATTTCCTTAATTGTAGAGCAACCTACCCTGCCCAGCTGGGAGATACATAATCACCCTTCTCCTCTTTAAATAAGGCAGCTTGGAAATCTTTTATTTTATCTTTTTTTGTACCTCAAAAAATTAGAACTAGGCTTGTCCAGCTCTGGCAGTGTTAGCAATCATCTGCTAGAGACGCATACAAATTTGAGTTTTAAAAGCCAAGCAGCTGCATTCTCCCGATCCCTAGGGCCCAGAACACATCCTATAGAGAGCAGAAATTCTTTCCTGGAATATGAAATGTGGGGTCTGATGAGAAGATTCTGACCTGATCACTTTCATGATACCCACCTAGAAGAAGCCTGGTTATAAAGTGGAGTCTACATCTCGTGTTTTTAGTTCTCCCTTTTGCCTGGCACTGATTGCATGACTTGGCAGAGTCGAGCAGTTCTCCCTGTATCACTGGCTCGCACAATAAGGGAATTTTTACTTTAAGTGTCAACCAAAGCTCTGATGAAAATAATTTGCTATGTCTCAGGGTAGATCTTGCCTGTGTCAAAGTTCACACCCAAAACTCAGATGCTTGGACCAAATAGATAATGTGTTGAATCTCTTGTTTTTATCAGGTTCTTTGTCTAGGATTTGAAATGAGAGATTAAATGCTGGTGACCTGGGTGCTAGTCTCATAAGAGATTCTGGAAAAGTCCTTGCTCTGCCTCATTTAAAGAAGAAGGATCGCTCCCTATGGATCACACCTTCTAGGATGTGCATCTCAGTGGAAGGGGAAATATTCAATCAACTTAATCTGCAACAATAACCGGTGATTGTTAACTGCAGGTTAGTGTTCTCAAAGAAGCAGCATTCAGATTTCTAATCAAAGGGCCATTGTTACTGGTAATAATTATCCCCTCCCTGCTTATCCCTATCTCTGAAATATGCATCCTACACAGGGTGGAAAGTGATCATGTGTTTAGGAAAACTTCACTGTTCCCCATTATTCCAACCCCTGGGAGGTTCGCTCCAAGGAATGGTAGATTAGAAACAGGGAAACCAGGCTGAGAGACAGACATCACATTTAAAACAGCATCTGGCTAGCAGCCACCTGGTGGAGCTTTATCCAACTTCCCTCTAAAATACATGCAGACGCAGAAAAAGATTAAAAACTCTAAGTCATTTAGACATTTAAAGAATGTTCATCCGACAAGTGCTGAGTAAACAGTTACTGCCTTCAATAAACTTATGGTCCAGTCATTAGACAAATTCTGCCTCAACTATTGCTGCCAACAAATTACCCCAAAGCTCAGTAGCTGAAAAACACACATTGATTATCCCAGAGTTTCTATGGGATAAGAGTCTGGGCATAACTTAATGGGGTGCCTTGGCTCTGGGTTTCTCACAACGCCACAGTCATGTCAAAGCTCAACTAGGAAGGACGCATCTTCCTTCCTCACTCATGTGGTTGTTGGTAGGATTCAGTTCTGCAGGGATTGTTGGACTGAGGATCCCTGTTCCCTGCAATGTGGGCCTTTCCATAGATTATATCACATCATGGCAGCTGTACCTGCAAATAAGTCAGGAGACCGATCAATTCCCTGCCCAACCCCGACTCCTACCAGGATTAGCCAGGCATCTGAAATGTTCAGTGCCTATTCATCTCCATTAGACCTTCTTTCCCTTCCTTCATTGATTTGTCCTTTCAGTGACTATTTTGGGGGGTTCTCTCCACATATCAAGCACTATTTTGGGTAGGAGGAATAAAGCAGTGAAAAAAAATTTCCTGTTCTCAGGGAGTTTACATTTCAGGAGAAAAAATAGAAAATAAATCAGAAATGTATAGTATAGCAGTTCTAGTGTGACAGGAAGCAGATACAGGTCTTGAGGTGGAGTGTTGAGGGAACAGTGCAGTCCCTGGGGCTGAGCAAAGCCAGGGGAGTGAACATATGTAAGATACATGGTCAAAGGGGTTGTCAGTGGGGAGCACTAGGGTTCACTGCTCAAAAAGTTGAAAAACTTTGCAAACCACTTTTGGAGTTTAGATTTGACTCCAAGATGGAGCACATGGGCATCTGGGTTGCAAGATTTGAGAAGTAACTGTCAGTGAGAGAAGGGTGGAAATCCAGGAGACCACTTGGAAAATTCCTGAAAAAATACAGGCAACTGAGCAGAGTGGCGCAACCTGTAATCCCAACTACCAGGGAGGTTGAGGCAGGAGGGTCGAAAGTTTGAAGCCAGCCAGGGCAACTTAGCAAGACTCTTTCTCAAAATAAAATAAAATAAAAATGACTGGGGATTTCTGAGACAGAACACTCCCACGTTCAATCCCCAGTACCCCAAACAAAACAACAACAACAACAAAAAACAAGAATGTTAGCCTTTGACACCAGTGACGCAGCGGTGGAGGTGGTAAGAAGTGATTGGATACTGGATCTACTTTAAAGGTAGAAAGATAGAACACGAGATGTAAGAGAGAAAGACATATTAAAGCCTACTCTGAAGTTCACGGCTTGAACAACTGGTGTCACTTAAGAGGAAAACTTGGGAGCAAGTTGAGCAAGTGCAGCAATCAGGAATTCTGTTTCGGATATTTGACTATGAGAGCCCATTAGATGCCCCAATGGACACCTCGAGTAGGCAATGGGATAAGGGGCCTACAGTTCAGGGACTGAGTCTAGACTAGAGACATAAGTCTGGGGCTTACCAGTTTATAGACATCACTGTAAAGCCATGAATTCACCAGGATGTTAGGAAGATAGAAAAGAAAAAGAGGTCCCAGTGCTCAGGATGAAATGCTGGGCCACCCCAACATTGAAAGGCAAAAGGTGTTGACAGGAAAGCAGTGAGGTGGCAATAAGGTAGGAGGGGGGAAATCTGATTCAGTGAAACAAGTGGACAAAGTAATCCAAGACCTTGGATCTAAATATTGTTTAAGTGCTAATGTACATAAGAATCACCCTACAAAGATGGAAATGCAACATCTTATTTACTTCTTTTATGGGAAATGTAAAGGATTTTCAAGGTAATTGAAATGCTGACTAAAAAAACACAATGGTGGGTGAGGGGACCCCATTGTAGGTCGTGGGGAGAGAGGAGACTTCCAAAGTAGTAAGGACAGAGTCCTGTCTACGGGGGAGTCTAGCCTCGGAGGTCTAGTTCACTGAAATTTTTGTAATTGCAATTTTAAAAGCTTTTTATTATAGAGAATATCAAATATAAAAAACTAACAGAATGGAATAATGAACCTGTATTCCCATTGCCTAGTTTAACAATTATCAGCTCATGGCTCATCTTGTTTGTTTTATATTTCATTTACTATCCCCTATCCAGTCTTGAAACGGATTGTAAACATCATATCATGTCATCTGTAAATATTTAGGAAGAAATCTTTAAAGACTTTTTCTTTCATTTTAACACACTATCATTATCATCTCAATAGTTAGTATAATTTTTTTTTCCAGTGCAGGGAACAAACCCAAGGCCTCTTACATGCTAGGCTACTGAGCTACACTCCCAGCCCCTAAGTTTTTAATATCATAAGAAATTCAGAAGTGCTCAAGTCTCTATTAAATATCATAATTTTTAAGTTTTTTTTTTTTTTTCTGGTAAATTATTTGTTGAAGAGTGCAAGTTGTTCTGTAGAGTTTCCCACAGTCTAGATTTTGACCATTGTATGCTGGTGCTAAAATGTTTAGCATGTCCTGTAACCTCTGAATTTCCAGTAAAGTGGCAGTTGAATCTAGGACATGGTTACATTTGTTACATATTTTTTGGAAAGGCTACAGGTCTGCTGTTTTCTTGCTAATTGCCCAGGCTGGCCCTAAACTCCTAGGTTCAAGTAGGAGCCACCACATGTGGCTTTTCTTGTGATGTTGGTAGCTATTTTCTTTCTTTTTGGCAGTGCTAGGGATCAAATTCAGGGCCTTGTACAATGCTAGGCAAGTGCTCTGTTACTGAGCTATACCCCCAGTCCAATGTTGGTATTGCAGATGATCAAAGCCTATGTCATTACATGAGGTGTTGCAAGACAGTTCTACCTCTATCCTGTTCTCATGTGTGAACTATAATACTTTTGGGAAGAGAAATTTCCCCACATTCAGTATGTAATTTCTCAGTGATAGTTTATACAGGAAGAACAACATAAATGCTCGATTTCTTACCTTTGCCAATCAGTCTTCAAAATGCATTGTTTCTAGCATTCTCCCACAGAAACCAATTATGAATTAAAGGATTTTATTATTAGATGTGTTTTCACATTTTACATCCTTTGCAGTTATCCTCAGTGATGATCATATTATCCATAATTGGTCAATGGGAAGAACTCCAAGGTAGATCCTGAGTCCTCTGATGCACAATCCTAAGAATCTGGTATTAGATATTCAGGTTTATTTTGTGCATCTCCTACCCAGACCCAGAATTGGCCATATCCCTTAGAAGCCATGTTTCCTTTTCCTAATGGAAAGGGATTATGTACCATAGTGGGTCACAGAATCAACAAGCTGGATAGAAAATGTCAAAGGAGATGTCGCCTCTCAGTTCCAAAATTGTACCTGAGTCCTGTAGAGTTCAGAATTTGACTGAGAACCATTCACACCAACCTCCTTTCAAGTTGTTGATCCAGGAAAAGAATGATATCATTTCCCAAGCAGATAATGAACGGCCAAGATAATGAAGGAAGACTTTGTTTCACTTATTCCATGTGAGTAAAAAAGAAGAAAAAGGAGGAGGGGAAAAAAGGAGCCATGAAAAAAATGCTATTGAATAAGCGAAAGGACAAATCCTCCCCATCTCCCCCGCCTGGAAGAGCAAGAGGAAAGAGGAAAATCCCCCAAAATGCAGACTACTGTAGGTTACAGGAAGAAAATGTTGGGACATCATCAGTGAAATGGAAGAAGATGTGTCTTTCATAAAATATGATGAAAACCAGCAAAAAAAAAAAAAAAAAAAAAAAGGAGCAAAATAAATAAGATAGACAAGACGAAGAATTCTAAGGAAAATAAAAAACACAAAAGCATGTGGCCAAGAAAATTGGGATTGTCTAAACTGAGTCCAGCTGGCTAATTCTAAATATATGTTTTTTCACCATTAAAAAAAAAAAAAAACAATGCACAAGAGCATAAAAGCAAAATTATGATCAGACTAC
Source organism: Sciurus vulgaris (assembly GCF_902686455.1). Classification (NCBI taxonomy): domain Eukaryota; kingdom Metazoa; phylum Chordata; class Mammalia; order Rodentia; family Sciuridae; genus Sciurus; species Sciurus vulgaris. The sequence goes on from NC_136470.1 coordinate 75,298,993, forward strand.
ATAATTTTTATGGTATAGGGAATCGAACCCAGGGCCTTGTACATGTTAGGTAAGCGCTCTGTCTGCCACTGAGCTCTACCCCCAGCCCACGATCAGTCCGTATACATACACATATAAGATACTGATTTTTTGTTGTTTGTTTGCTTGTTTGTTTTGTTTTGTTTTTATACTGGGGATTGAGCCTAGGGGCACTCTACCCCTGGACTATATTCCTGGCTCTTTTTTTTATTTTGAGACAGGATCTCATCAAGTTGCTGAGACTGGCTTCAAACTTGCAATCTTCCTGCCTCAGCCTCCCAAGTCACTGGCATTACAGGCATACACCACCACACCCAGAAAGATACTATTGTTTTCATCTAACTATAGGTGAGAAACATATTTTCATATATTGTTTACTACTTTTTTCCATGTTATTCCTATGACTGGATTGCATGGGTAATTCAAAATATGAAGGGTCACACTTCATTTAGCCTGTCCTTTCATGTTAGAAAATTATGTAGTTTCCAGGTTTCCTTCCTTGTTTCTTTCTTTTTTCCTTTTCTTTCCATCATGAGCAATCTGAAAAGGGGCACTTCCTTGTACATCTGTCCATGTACTCTGTAACTAGTTATTGGGCACCTAATGATTTTGGGCAGTGCTAGATGGTAGCACACGTGGTAAGACAGCACAGTGCCCATCTTCATGGGCCTTGTAGTCCAACAGGGAAACAAGACAATGAACGATGAAATGTCAACACTTGTGTTAAGTGGTAGAGAAAAGCTGTGTAGGGTGATAAGGAAGCACATGGCCAGGAAGCCTAACCTGAGAAAGTGGTATTACATTTGAGACCTGGAAATAAGAGGAATTAAGCTAAGAAAAGAGAGGCAAAATAATATTTTGGGAAGAGAGAACAGCATGTTCAGAGGCCTGAATGTGAGAAAGTGAGGCACACTTGAGATGAAAGAGATTTAGTGGAAGCTCACGAAGGACCTTGCAGCTGAGGGATTTTAAACATGGGAGTGTCATGGACAAGATTATGTTGCAAAAGAAAAAAAAAAATTCTGGAGCCCAATGGGCATTGGACTGAAGTTTATCTTGATTAAAAGCAGGGAGACCTTTGAGGAAGCTATTCAATAGCCCAGGCAAGAAAGGGTGGTGGGCTAGAAGAGGGTGTTGGCATGAAGATGTAAAGAAGCAAATAGACTTGAAGTATCTATTTAGGAGAGGCTGATTCATGTGATGTGGGTGGTTAGGGAGGGGGGAATCAAAACTGGCTCCCTGGCTTCTGACTTTAGCAACCCGGTGGTGCCATTGTCTAGGAACAGGAGAAAGATGCAGGGAAAATTATGAGTTTAATTGGTAATGTGGACTTTGAGGTGCCTACAAAATTCCTAAATGGAAATCTCAATATGCAGTTGGATATACAGATATGGAGCCCAGGAGAGAAGCCTGGGCTGGATTCTAGATGTGGAGTCCATCAGCATAGGGGTTATAATTGACACTTTGGGAATGGTTGAAAGAACACATGGAGGGAGAAGAGAAGGCACTAGAACAGATTCCTGAGGAAAGCAACAACGTTTCAGGGATGAGCAAAGAAAAAGACTCCACTCCGGAAAAGGAGTAGCCAAAGAGGTAGGAAGAAAACCAGAGAAAACAGCTTGGACAGAAACCAAGGGAAGAACTTGGGTCAGCTTTTTGTGAGCCTCCACTGACTTCCTTCCATCTTGACAGTGCCTCTGAGCATGCTCTTCTCTCTTCCTGAAATATTTGTGGCTAACAGCATCACATATTTCCAAGAGACTAACAAGGGCTGGACAAACTCCAATGGATTTAGTAACCACCTAGATGACCTTGGTCACCGTGAAGAGAGCAGTGACATGGTAAGTTGGGTGTGGTGACCAGGTTTCATGGTAAAGGGTTAGCTAGCTGAGGGCAAGGTCATATTCAGACTCTCATTTGATGACTTTTTTTTTTTTTTTTTTTTTTTTTTTTTTGCGGTACTGGGGATTGAACTCAGGGCCTTGTGCTTGCTAGGCAAACACTCTACCAGCTGAGCTATCTCCCCAGCCCTTCGTTTGACTTTTTAAAAATGTTTTTTAGTTGTAGATGGACACGATATTTTTGTTTTTAATGTGGTGCTGAGGATCGAACCCAGCGCCTTGCACGTTTGAGGCAAGAACTCTGCCACTGAGCCACAGACACAGCCCTCTCATTTGACCTTTGACAATTTGAGAATCATTGTCTTTTACCAGGCAAGTTTAACTCATCTACATTTATTTTCATAATGGTTGTATTTGGGTTTCTTTCTTCCATTTTTGTTTTCTGCTTTCTAGTTTTTATGTTCCTTTGCACTTTTTTATTTTTTGCTGAGTATGCTATTGTTGCGTTTCCCAGTATCTCTGAAGTGAACTAGAGGGTCAGTAGGCTGCTTTTAATTGTACTCTGTAATACAACCAGAATTTGAACCCAGGTTGTCCAGACTTCACACACTCCATCACTGTGCATATCACCTCTCTTGTGACCCAAAGCATTCTAACAGACAGCAAACTAATTTGCCTTTGAAAACAATTGCACCCAAATGGGCAAGAATTTCTTTCTTTTTTTTTTTTGGTGGGGGGGGGTGCGGCGCAGGTGGGTACTGGGGATTGAACTCAGGGGCACTTGACCACTGAGCCACACTCCAGGCCTGTTTTATATTTTATTTGGAGACAGTTGCTTAGTGCCTTGATGTTGCTGAGGCTGGCTTTGAGTTCATGATCCTCCTATAGCCTCTGAGATTACAGGCATGTGTCACCACCACTCCTGACTGGGCAAGAATTTCACTCCTAGAAATATATGGGCCAGGTATAGCTCGGTGGCAGAGTGCCTGCCTAGCATGTGTGAGGCACTGGGTTCAATCCTCAGCACCACATAAAAATAAAGGCCTACTGTCCATCAACAACAACAACAACAACAACAACAACAACAACAAAAAAAAACTAAGAAGAGGGCTGGGGTTGTGGCTCAGTCATAGAGTGCTTGCCTAGCATGTGGAGGCACTGGGTTTGATTCTTAGCACCACATACAAATAAATAAATAAAAATAAAGGTCCATTGACAACTAAAAAAATATGTAAAAAAAGAACTAAAGAGAAAATTATATAGGTATTCACTGCAGCATTTTTCTGTAATAGCAAAACAATGTAAATTTGCATAGCTTTTCCTTTTTTATTTATTTATTTATTTTATGTTACCCAGGCTAGTCTTGCATTTGGGGCTCAGGTGTTCTCTCCCGCAAATCAACCTCTCGATTGGCACAACAGGTGCATGCCACTGTGTCTGGCTGATGTGCCTTAAAAAAAAAAAAAAAAAAATCGGGGCTGGGGTTGTGGTTCAGTGGTAGAGTGCTTGCCTAGCAAGTGTGAGGCTCTGGGTTTGATTCTCAGCACCACATATGAATAAATGAATAAAATAAAGAGCTGTAAACATCTAAAAACATTTTTTTTTTAATCAATCAGGTGTTCCTGTCTAGTGCTTGACTTGTCTTTTATCTGTGTTAATAGTTTTTGGTCTTGTGTGTGAATTTGATAATATTCTTTTAAAAGTTGATTGGGCCAGCTGCCATGGCACACATCTGTAATCCCAGCAGCTCAGGAGGCTGAGGCAGGAGGATTGCAAGTTCAAAGCCAGCCTCAGCAACAGCAAGGCACTAAGCAACTCAGTGAGACCCTGTCTCTAAATAAAAATACAAAATAGGGCTGGGGATGTGGCTCAGTGGTTGAGTGCCCCAAGTTCAATTGCTGGTACAAAAAAAGAAAAAAAGGTTGATTGAAAAATATTTATACCAGGGCTGGGGAGATAGCTCAGTTGGTAAAGTGCTTGCCTTACAAGCAAAGGGCCCTGGGTTTGATCCCAAGTACCAAAAAAAAAAAAAATATATATATATATATATATATATTAAAATTCATACCCTGCTTGCATTCTGAGCTGGTTGTTTAAAACCCACATCAGGACTTGACTTCTGAGGGTGCAGTTTATCCAAAAGTGACAGAAGGGGCAGGCATTTTCTGGCACCAGAGTTGAACATATTACAAGACCGGGAAGTTTGGTTCTAAGATGTCTGGCAATGAAGCAGAAAGAAACACAATAAGTTACATAATTTTCATTGTCCAATAAGACAAAGAATTCTAACTAATTCTGCGGAGGCAGGTTTAACTAGGATCTGAAATCAAGCAGGAATTATGTGAATTCTCCTAGAAAAGGTATTGAGGAGTACAGAAGACTATCTTTAAACAGTTTATACAGAAATCCTCTTAAGCCATTCGCCTGGATGGCTCTCTATGAACTTGCCACAGAAGCTCTCAGCAAGACGTCAACTCCCACGCAAGGGAAAGTGTTTACCCAACTGGCTGAGGTGGGGCCTGCATTGTCTTCTAGTCTTAGGGTTCATGTGGAGCTCCACCACCTGCAGGGCTCTTTCCCATACCCTACTTCTTTGGCTTTGCCATGAAAGCACCCTCACGTGAATACAAGCTGGGGGCGGGGGCGGGTGAGAAGAGGTTGTAGCCCAAAAAGGCCAGCTGTAAGCTAAAAATTTCTTTGAAAATTTGCAATTTATATTTAAAATACATGTGAATTTTACAGTCTGTTTCATAATGTGTTTATAGAAAAAAATTTTCTTTCTTAAAACTGAGCAAAATTAGTGCTTGAGGAAGATGGACTGTATTTATTCTATTTGATTTTTTTTTTTTTTTTTTTTTTTTCCAATGCTGAGGATAGAAGCCAGGGTCTCTCACACATGCTAGGCAAGCACTTAGAGTGGTTAAGTTTTGGAGTTACACCTCCAGCCCTATTTTTCCTATTCAAGTATCCCTTGGTAGCTACTTTGGGACTCTCCACCCAATCTCCCACCTCCACAGACATGTCATTTTCTGATTTTGATGTTGGGCCAGGATTCCCAGAGTCTAGATGAGTAAACTGCCTCTTTCCATTATTGGATATTTCAGAACAGAACATTGTATCTTCTTCTAACACAGAAAAGAGGGTCTACATAGGATTTAGCTGGCAGATGTTTTTTAAAAAATTGACTTTCACTTGTTATCCTATATGAGTTGGACTTCCTATACAGACAGCAAAGAAAGCCACTGATCCACACAGGTACAAACATCAGGGCCAACCTGATTAGACAAGAGCCATACTTATTACTCAAGAAGGATCTATTACGTTCCTGTTCCTGATTGATCATAACCTACCTGATGTCTCAGGGAGAGCATGTCTGGGTGGCATTTACCAAAATAGGAAGACTTTAAATGAGAAGGTGAAACCCTCCACTTGGCAAGCCTCTCCAGGGAGCAAGCATGTTCCAAGAACTTCTGCACATTGAGACGTTCATCCTGTATGCTCAGTCCCTAGTTCATGAGCCCTTTCTCTGGTTAGGACTTTTGAGTTTTAAAAGCCTAAAGTAGGTTAGAACAGCTCTAAAGGGAGGGTCTTGTGCACATCCTCTGACTAGTTCTGGGGCTAGCCCAGCTGTACACAGGTGTTTACTGTAGGGTGGAAGGCCCCAATCACTTAGGAAAGGATGTATTCTCCTCACATTAGAGCTTGCAACCTTCATGAGCAAAACTTCCTAGAGTGCAGGCCAATAGACCACCACAGAGCTCTGTCTCATGAGGAAGAAAACACTTCATTGTGGAAAAGTATTGAAAATAGTAGCCTGGCGCCACTTGACCAGAAGAGCTTCAGAATGGCCTCAGCAGTCCAGACATTTTAAGAAAAACTTCTTTTCAGTGAACGAACCACCAAAATGAGTAAGCTACACACTATATCTTAAAGAGTTAGAAGATTTAAATCGAACTCTTAGGTGCCATTTTTAAAATCATTTAAATTCTGGCCTAACCAATACTTCAGATTGACTGATTTCCCTCGTGGGAGGCACCAGCAGACCAGAGGACATAAAAGAGTGGAGTGTCTGTTCTCCAGAACCTTCTGTGCAGGCTGGTGGTTGGCAGCGTGGTTGCATTTCTCTCCAGACTGGCAACTGCCTTCTCCTCTGCCATGCAGGCTGGAGGGTGGTACTGCAGCCAGGGGGTTCTACAATCCCTTGCTAGTGTCTGCTGAGCCTAACCATACCTTTATAGATAGTCCCTTCCTTAAACTTTCTTCATCTCCCCCTCTGCTCATGTCGTCTTTCCCCTGCTGAGACCCTGACCTAGGCAGGGTGCTCACTACAGGGCCAGGCTAATGAAAGCCACATGACTGGGAAAAGCGTACAATGAATTGTACCTCATTCCTTTTTTTTTTGCGGTGCTGGGGATTGAACCCAGGGCCTTGTGCTTGCAATGCAAGCACTGTACCAACTGAGCTATATCCCCAGCCCTGTACCTCATTCTTAAGGCTTTTTTCCTGAAAAGCAACATAATACTTCTGTCCATCCTTCAAGGCCAAGGCATGCCACTAGGTATATTAGTTACCTCTGGTTGTCTAACAACCCCAATACACACTGGCTTAAAACAATAAGCACGTCTGACCTTCCACAGTTTCTGAGGGTCAGGAATCTGGGTGTGGCTTACCTGGTGGTTCTGGCTCCAGGTCAAATGAGGTTGCCGTCACGGTGCCAGGGCAGTAGGCATGTGGAAGCCTGACTGGGACTGGAATCCCTTCCCAGGTGGCTCACTACCACACCTGGCAAGTTAGGACTGGCTGTTGACAGGAGGCCTTGGTACATTGCCACAGGTACCTCACTGCAGTGCCACTTGAGTGTCCTCATGACATGGCAGCTGACTTCCCCTGCAATGAGAAAGCCAAAGGGAGCCCAAGAAAGAAGCCACAAAACCTGAATGACCTAATCTCCAAAGTCAGACAACATCCCTTCTGCCATGTTCTGTTTCTTCTAAATGAGTCATCAACTCCAGCCATACTACAGATGGAAACTGGAGGAGGACCAAAGAACATGTGGGTATTTTAGAACCACCACACAAGGCCACACCTAGCTTCAGAGCACACACTGTGGCCAGGAGACGAAGCAGAAATGTTTGGTGTATAGTACTAATGACTGGAAGAATCCTAGCAGATTTTGTTAGCCACTTAAAAGTTAACCATAATCTCAGCATGTGGCCCACACCTGTAGTCCCAGCTACTTAAGAATCTGAGAGGAGGATCACTTAAGCCCAGAAGTTCAAGACCTGTCTGGGCATCATAGCAATAACCTTTCTCAAAAAGGGAAAGAAAAAAAAAAAAAAAAAGCCAGTTAAGCAAAATCTAGATAAAAGCTGACTGTTTCATTTGATTTATGAATCTTTGCTCTATCAATTGTGGGGTTGTGGGGTTGAAATAGAATTTGAACAGGGCTGAAGATGTAGCTCAGTGGTAGACCCTTTGCCTGGCATGCTTGAGTCCCTGAGTTTGATCTCCAGCATTGTGAAAAAGAAAAGAAATATGATTTTCCTACACACCAAGCAATTCTCCAGCAGAGAATTTACCAACTGGGTGTTCTACAATTCAACTTAATTCTGACATTATCTACCCTAAGATAGGGTCAGATTCCGCAGGTTAAAGACTCAGTCTTGCAAGACTGTCCCCATTTCATGTACCAACTACAAGTAGTACATTGTCACCTGCACTTCTGGCTGGCTGTAAATCAGGGTTTCCACAATCTGCTTCCCCACCCCCCAACTTTTTTTTTACAATACTAGGGATTGAACCCAAGGCACTGTACATCATCCAGTACAATGTCCCAGGCCCTTTTTTATTGTTTATTCTGAAACAGGGTCTTGCTAAGTTGCCAAAGCTGGCCTCCAACTTGGGATCCTCTCGTCTCAGCCTCCCATGTTTCTGGGATTCCAGTTATGTACCACCACGCCTGGCCCCTCCATGGGTTTAATTTGCTAGGATGATTCACAGAACTCAGGGAAACATTTATGTTTACTGATTTATTATAAAGTATACAGATGAACATTCAGATGAAGAGACACATAGGGAAAGGATTGTGAGAAGGAATACAGAGCTTCCACTTCCTGTGCATCACCCTCCCAGTACCTACATGTATCCAGTTCTCTGGAAGCTTATTAAACCTTGTTTCTCAAGTGTTTTTCTAGAACTTGATCCCCAATTTTCCACTGACCTCCCCCATTCCTGGTGGAGCTAAAGGTTCCAACCTTCAGCTTTCTACTGACCAACCTGAAGTTGTCTAGGGGTCCTCCCCTAAGCTACCTTATTAGCATAAACTCAGGTGTGATCAAAGGGGACTTACTATGAATAGTAAAGGACATTATTGCTCAGGAAATTGAGTGGGTTTTAGATGCCCTGAGACAAGAATTTGAACAAAAACCAAATATGTTTTATATTATACCACAGAATTCCATCCCGGAATACTTGGAGTGAGGATGGGGCAGCCCAACATCCAGGACTTTCCTGAAAAGATGTCGTCCCCAGGGTTAATCCCTGGGGCAGAGAGGGTCCTTCATCTAAGACACTAGGTCCTTAAATGAGGCCCTGGGCATACAGGACTGGGTGCTTCATTTCTTTCTACCAGCCTTGCCGTCCTGACCTTGAACTTCCTTGGGGAGGAGGCCAACCTGGTGTCCATTGTGGTGTTAGGAGGTTCAGAGAGAGCCGCAAGGTAAACCCAACCATGTGAGCTGGAGCGCCACTTTCACGTCACTCCTGTGTTCATTTCTCAGTCGTATGTCCTAAGCTTTGGTAAAACCTTAAGTGAGCTAACCTCATCGCGACTGTGCAGATCATAAGAGAAAGGTTATATGTCCACTCTTGGGACAGAGCATCATGGGGGAAGCAGTGAATGGGAGGAAGGGGCAGCTGAAGACAGACTCTTAGGCAGAGAATAAAGTTCCAACTCCATATTAGAGCCATATGGTCCAGTTAGCCTCTCTCCACCAAGAGATTCTGCTCTTATGACCAGACATAGAAATTCTGGGTTGTACTTTATTAACATATCTGGCATTTCCTCACTACTAGCTACCCCCAATCTGCTTGTCCTCATAACCCACACCTGTCAAAACAGCAGCCCAGGAATCCAGGAAATATTAATATTTTGGCATGTGGGTAGAACTGTCCAAAGATGTATATGTGATGGAGAAGTGCAGTCATTCCCAGACCCAGGACCTGAGGCAAACAGGTGGAAGAGAACTCAGGCCAGGGTGAGCGCTCCAGAAAGACTAGGGATTGAAGAGTGATTCTCTCTGATGGTCTTCAGGCTCTGCTGGGAAATTAAAATCTTTTCCATCTTTAAAGCCTTTCTCAGGATCTGACTCAACTTTCTGCTCGGTCTTTCTCCTCCCAGATGGGAAAGGCTATAAAAACATCTGGTGGTGCCTCTTTCACACTGTGGCCTTTGGACTGCTGGAGTAGTGGCAGCCTTCCAGCCCTGGAGAGACCATGCACAAACCTGGGTCTGGGATTTCCTTGGTATTCTCCATTATATTTGTATGATGAACAAGTGTGACCAAATAAAAGATTTTATTTTTTTGTCTCCTCTACCCTTTCAAACACTATTCAGGGGAAAAGCTTTTCTTCTGTTAGAAAACTCTACAGTCTTCAAGATTGTTTTCTGCCCAGTTTTAGGTCAGAGAGACCCTCTGATCACTTTAATGATAAGGGCCATCTCAACTCAATAGTTGTAAATTAGTCCCTCTTTGATTTTCATTTGAATGAAAGCCTTATCCTTTTTCCCCCTTTTATGGTTTGGATGTGAGGTATCCCCCAAAAGCTCATGTGGGAGACAATGCAAGAAGGTTTGGAGGAGAAATGGTTGGGTCATAGCCTTAACCTGATCAGTGAATTAATCCCTGATGGGATTAACTGAGTGGAACTGGAGGAAAGTGGGGTGTGGCTGGAGGAAGTGGCTCCTTGGGGACATGGCTATGGGGTGTACATTTTGTATCTGGATGATGAGGTCTCTCTCTCTGCTTCCTGATCACCAAGTGAGCTGCTTCCCTCTGCCATATTCCTCTGCCATGATGTCCTGCCTCACCTCAAGCCCTGAGAAATGGAGCTGGCCTTCTATGGACTATGACCAATGAAACCATGAGCCCTCAAATAAATTTTTCCTTCTCTATAATTGTGCTGATTGGGTCTTTTAGTCACGGCAGCAAAAAAGCTTACTATGGGAAGCCATTCTTATCTAGCAGAATCAGATGAGATTGAGCCATGGGACACAGAGGCCTGGCTTCCAGGAACTAGCAGCCATGGAAATATGTGGTGCTGTGTGGGAGTGGTTCCCTGTCAAGTTTCCCTGAGCAAATGACTCCCCTAACTCCACCCCATCCTGTTCATCACAGAAGAAGCTCCTTCTGTTTTGGGCCCCTTTACCTGTGTGTCTGTAAATAAAAGAGTTGGGCTACTTCATGTTATTAGAGGCTATAGCTGGTATGGCCAGCCCATCACACTCCTCCCATTTAAAAGGAGTAGTGGCTCTTGTGTGTTTATTGATTACATAAATTTATGGGTAATTGATTGATTTACAGCCAACATCATCCTCTGGCAGTTAACCTTTTCTCATCCATGTGGGATGTGGCTGAGAGGCCCCCACAGCTGTCTAAAACACCCCGTTCTCTCTGCCAGTGTTGGTCAATGGTCATAAGTGATGCTCTCTAAGGTGGAAGAATTGGCTTCTTTGGCCAACCCAATCTACAGCCCTGTTTCCATCAAACCAGGAGAGGGAAAGAGCAAGAGATGAGATAAGGGGATGTCACTTGCTACTTGACTCAAAGACAGCACTTTCTGGTTGGCAGAGAACTAAAGCCTTCTGTTGTGAGTGCTTTGTGGCTTGCTCAGACTCCCATCCTTAGGATATTTCTTCACGGTTCCCTTGACCTAAGGGGTGCATCTATATTGTGGATGGTCACTTGTGATACCTTTACTTACAACTGCTTCCTCTTGCTCTTCTGCTTGGCCCACTTTTTGATGCCTGAGAAATATTCATACTACTCTTTGTTCCAATGAAGTCTGGGATAATCCTACCAGAAAGCTTTAGGCTGTCCTCCAAAGTCCCCAGTCAGTTCATTTGTCTTTCAGACACTGGAGAAGGGACTCAGACCCCAGACCCTTGTGCATTCCCTCAGCTCTAGAGGTCATATGATACAGAGACTGTCTCCAAAGGTGGCCGCCAAGGATTCCTTCCCTCCCGTGATAGGCATGCCACTCAGCTGTGGAGATGTGGAGTTGACTACTCCACCCTCCTGAATCTGAGCTAGCCTGTGGCTCCCTAACTAATTGCATGTGGTGAAAGTGACTGTGTGCCAGTTCTAGACTTTCAAAGGTTGGCAGCTTCACCTCTCTCCGTATTGGAACTCAGCCTCCATGCTGTGAGGAAGCCCCAGTGGCCACACCAGAAGAATCAAGCGCCTCATCCATCAGTCCCAGTTGACCTTCCAGTCAAAATGTGAGTGAGCCATTTTGGAGCTGACACCATTTGGAACAGATACAAACTGTCCCCATGGAGCCTGGCCTAAATTGCAAAAATGTGTGAGCAAATAAATGATTATTGTTGTTTGAAGGCACTAATTTCTAGTGGTTTGTTTTGCCACAATAGGTAACTGAAAAACTTGGCAGGTTCTCTAGGTAGCCCCACAGAAGCCTTTCCCACTAGGTTTCAGGTGCATTCGATAGCAGATCCCTCTTGATTCCCACTTGGGGTGGACTAGGATGCAGCATGGCCTCAGATCTTGCCAAGGAACTCTCTTTGCAATTCATCCTCTGTGCCCACATTCTAACCCCTTTTTCTATCCTTGATCTGCCTGGGGAGTCCAAGATTTGTGGAACACCCTCCTGAAAAACTTTCTTTGGGCTGGGGATGTAGTCCAGTGTCAGGGCACTTGTTTAGCATGTGTGAGGCCCTGGGTTCAATCTCCCATACTGGAAAAAAATTCCTTTTAAAATTCAAGATGTGAAGGAATTCTGTCTCATGATCACTTACTTGGATGTCAAATGCCCTTCATATTAATTGCTCAGTTAAAACTGGGGCCCAAAGAACCTCATGTTCAGATCTTGTGACACTGAGTCTAGGATTGGCTCGACTTCAGGCAGATGATGAATTGAGCAGAGCAGTGATTTTTCCAATTATTTTTTTAAATACAGGGAAGCCCAGAATTTTATTTGAAGGCCTAAACTAGTTAAAGATTATGATCCAGCTGAAGAGGGGGCAGGAGGTGAAAGCAAGACCTAGAAACTCCTGAAGTGACAGGCAGGCCCTGGTTCCACCAAACACAATTTGAAGGCCACAAGTGTGAGGCCCTGGAGCAGGTGAACCTTGTCTTCTTCGTTTGTAAAATGTGGAAGATGATAGTAATCATTCCTGTCTCACAGTACCTAGCTACTATTTCATGCATGCCTGTTCTCTTCTTTTGACTTACATTTGAGTCCACAGCAGCACTGAGTTTCCTCCCTGGGCACTGGGAAGAGCTGGCTGCTGCACCCCCAGGCCTCTGAAGAATGTCACTGGGGGGACAAGTTCTTTTTCTAGAGAATGTCCAGACCATCCCACAGACTTCCAGTACCACCTGGATCTGCAGTCGGACTCCCCGAGAGAAGTGGAACAAAGGTCCCCTTGCCCACAGGTGAAAGGCAGCAGATCACAAAAATGTGGAGATGACCCAGCCCTTTCGGTACCCCCATATCACAACCCAGGGAACTGCTCCATCTCAACCACTGTGCAGGGACACTAAGTGCTGCACCTGTCTTATCTTATTTAATCCCCCAACAACCCCCATGGAATAGATGCTATTATTCTTTCATATATGTTAGAAAACTGAGGTTTAGAGAGGTGAACTCAGAAATCCCCAAGCTTGGGCAGACCATCAAAACAACTGGAAGCTCTTTTATTTACTTATATGTATACATTGGTGCTGGAGATTGAACCCAGGGCCAGGGGAGTTCTAACATTGAACTGCACCCTAATTCCTTTTATTTTATTTTTTTAAATTTTGAGACAATCTTGCTAAGTTGCCTAGCCTGGCCTCAAACTTGTGATCCTCCTGCCTCAGCCTCCCAAGCTGCTGGGATTACAGGTGTGTGCCACTGAGTCTGGCTTGAGGGACTCTTACATTCCTAGGTCCCGTCACTGTTCAGTACTCATCTGCCTGCTTGGGCCTGAACCTGTGGGCCTCCTTCCCATCTGTGTCCTAGGTGTCCTCTGGGTTCACCCTAGACCTGCAGTGGCAAAGCCAGGGTGGGATGCAGGTCTGACTGTGGAAAGTCCACACTCTTAGACACAAAACTTCTATAGCCCCTGTGTGCCTGAGCTCGGGGCTCCTCACACTGGAGCCTGTGACAGCATCGCCTGAGGCACTTGGTAAAACACAGTGCCTGGCCCACCCAGAGGTCCTGGTTCTGCAGGTCAGGGTTAGGGGGATTCACCTGTCTAAAAAGACCCTGTGCTGACTCTGCTGGTCCAGGTACCACACTTTGAGATTCACCACCTTAGGCTGTGTGTTAGTCAACTTTTCATCATTGTGACAAATACCTAAGATAAATAACTTATAAGGAAGAGAGATTTGCTATGGCTCACAGTTCCAGAGGTTTGAGTCCAAAGCCACTTGGCTCCATTGCTTTGGACCTGTGAATGGCACGTCATGGTGGGCACTAGGTGAAAAGGTCCATTCACCTCAAGGCAGCTGAAGGCAAAGAGAGGAAGGAGCCAGGGTCCCACTAACCTTTTCAAGATACTTTCAAGGTCCCAGTGACTTACTGGACCCCACCTCTTCAAGATTTACCACCTCTCAATACTGTCACAGGCTGGTGACCACGCCTTCAGCCTATGGGCCTTTATGGGACACTGAAGATTCAAATTACAGCAAAGTGGAAAGAGAGCCCCACCGAGCACCACAGTGGCTTCCCTAGACTCTCTCTGCGGGTGCCAAGGGCTCCCAGGGCTGGGCTGCCCTCCCTGCCATCCCGAGACACTCTAAGATGGAGTTCATTTCCCCATCACTCACCTGCACCCAGCGCCTCCATGCCAGGAGTTCTCAGCTGCTCCTGGATTCAATGAGGAAAGAGCATCCTTGGGAAGGGGCCTAAGGTTTTCCAGCAGGGAGAGGCCAGGCCAAGGGCAGGACAAATAGGGTCTTTGGTTTCTGACCACTCGGTGTGGACCCCTCTGCGGGGGTTTTGGGGTGGTGCTATGGTGTTCATGTCTGTCTGTGCTTTATGCAGTTACGTGCTCATGCAGCTGAATCTGATCTCAAAGTTCCTGGGCTCTTCCTGCTCCCTCCTTGAGTAATTGTCCTGAGAGTAGATGCAGACATTTGCACTAATTAGTTAATTTAATTTTATGTACGCCTAATTAGGGACCCAAACGGGAATCTACAAATTAATGGCAACTCACATGCAAATGAGTGGGATTCATAGCCCTCAGACTTTATGGTTTGGGTTTTAGTTTTTAAACAGCCCTGCGGCCTCCAGGCCAGCACTGGGTATTTCCTTCAAATCCTCAAAAAAGTTTTTCTGATTCATTAAGCATCTAATTGCACAGCTTGTCAGGGAAGTTCCCATTAAAAATGAAAACCTGGCATCCTGCGGCCCCTCCCTCACCTCCACCTTCACTAGCTACAGACTCAACTCCCCACCCAGCTCTCCTGGCGCCCTGACTTCACTGACCTGTGCTGACATCTGCCCCTGCCTGCCCCTTCCTCCCAATCTCACCATTCTAAGCAGGGCCCACTGTATTTGAAGAAAAGCCCTAAATTGGGTGTCAGGACATGTGGCCTCACCCCGCAGCTGTGTGCACTTAGCAAATCACCTTTCCTCTCTGGGGCTTCAGTTTTCTCATCTGAATATAGGGACAACAGAGGGGTAGTTTCTCCCGAAGGAAATGGGAGGCCCTGAAGAGCAAGAGATCCAAGGCAGAAAATGGGCACCCTTGGAACTGGGGACAAAGAATGTTCTAGGTCTTCAGACTTGAAGGTGTTAGGAGGACAGGGAGCAGACCTGGCCGTGGGGGAGAATCTGTCTTGGCTAGGTGCAGGAGAGGCTCACTGTGCTCCTGGATGACGTTTGACTTCTGGTGGCAGCTGCAGTGAGGAGAAGGTTCCAGCTTCCAGCTGATGCCAGGAGCCTGGGAGCTTCCCTGGGCTGTCAGGAGGAGTAGCACCGGCTGGCCACTGCCTGGCTTGTGACTATTGTGTGTGCATAAGTTCCAGGAGCTCCGTCAGACCAGGCTGATCCTTACCTGCAGAGATAGGAGTCCTCGTCCCCATCCTAAACCCTGAGACACAACTGTGGCCTGGGAGGTGGGCCTCAGTGGCCTGGGAACTTCCTGAGTGGACACAGCCTCACATTGCTAGGCTACTTATTTGTCAGCCATAACCTGCGAGGAAAGGCCTTTTTGGCCTATTTCTTCTCAAGAAGGTGAAGTAACCATGCTTGGCTATGGAAGGAGTCCAGGGAGAACATTCTTAAGTAGTAGTATGTGGGGAACTTGGAGTCGCCTATTTGGACCTTAAAAAATAGTTCGTTATTTTCATTCAAGCTGGTAAAACAAAACATTTGGTTATTTGAGAATCTGGACTATGATCTCATGGGTCATCAGCAGTAATGTTCCATGATCCTGGATCCCTTACTTAGTTGAACAATAGCCAATATTAATTAGCACTCACACAGGGTGCCAGGCACACTGGAAAGGCATCAGGGGTTGCATCTAACAGACAGTGCTGCACAGCAGGTGCTGTGTTTATCCCCACTTTGCCCTGAGGAATCTGAGGCTCAGAGAAGCAAACTTACAAGTCACAAGACTTGAAAAAGGTGGAGCCAGAAGTCAAACCAGGCCTGAACTTGACTTTGGAATCTCCCGATTAGCTTAGAGGCCCACTTCAGATTGCTTCTCCTGGGCTTGCCCCACAAGGAGGTCCCTAATTCTAGTGCCAGCTCCCAGGTGCGGGGGAGCAGGAGACCCTCTCCTGAGCATGAAGACTGGACATTGGGAGGTGATCAGCTCATAGCCCAGGAAGGACACTGCTAGGAGTGGGTTGCAATGGAACACTGGACCATCCAGGTGGGACTGATGTGTGGTGGAATGTAGAGAAAGTCCTTTTTATGTTCTACTTTCTGTTGAAATATAATGTAGTAGTTCAATAAGTCAAATGTACGTGCAAATGGTTTGAAAAAGGTGCTGCTAAC
Organism: Sciurus vulgaris; assembly: GCF_902686455.1. Classification (NCBI taxonomy): domain Eukaryota; kingdom Metazoa; phylum Chordata; class Mammalia; order Rodentia; family Sciuridae; genus Sciurus; species Sciurus vulgaris. Next base: position 75,315,081 of record NC_136470.1, read on the forward strand.
CAAGAGGGGAAAATCAGCAAGCAAAGCCTCATGCTAAAAGGAAAGGGGAGGTTTACACAAGAAAACTCTGACCCCCAGCCCTCAGTGCTGGCGATCAAACCCAGGGCTTCATCAGGCTGGGTAAGCACTGCCCCACCGAATTGCACCCACAGGCCCTATTAGCAGTACCTCAGGGGTGCTCTATTGTTGAGCTACATCCTTTTTATTTTTTTAAATTTTGACACAGGGTATCACCAAGCTGCCCAGGCTGGCCTCGAACTTGCCATCTTCCTGCCTCAGTCTCCCGAGGAGTTGGGATTGCCTTTTCACCTGGATGTCCCCTTCCTGCCTTAGTGCCACGGAGGTCCCACTGTCTACACCCCTTGCTCCAGATTCTGATACGCTGTCCCAGTGGAGGATACAGCCTCTTTCACTGCCAAGAGTGTACTACAGCAGGGGACAGAGGTGGCACAGAGTGGGCAGAAAATCAGGGGCATCATCCTAGTGTGGGTGTGTTCCAAAAAGAGTGATTTTCCTCTAAGGGAGTCTATTGATGAATTCTGGGTGGAAAGGTCCAAGTTCAAAGGTCTGTTTACTTTATTATCTTTTTACCCTGAGGAATGTGCCTATTTGGTTAATGTTTATTTTATTTTGAATAATCTAGTTTTAGTCAGGTCAATGAAAGTTAGTGCTGCTTTTATAAAGAAAAAAAAATGCAAATTTCAGATCTCAAATTGGAGGTTTTTCCTGGGCCCACTGGCTCGACTGCCACCTGGTGGCAGATTTCTGTAGAGCAGGATTGGCCGTGGGGGTACAGGCCAGAATCCCAGTCTGGGGTAGAAATCCTGGATCTGCTCACTTAGGAAAAGGTGACCAATTAGATAGAGTTCCTCTCTCTGAATTTCAATCCCTAGATCTTAAAATAGAGACTGTATTACCTAATTTTGAGGGTGGTCGTAATGATCAAATGAGTTAACATATATGTAGGGCCTGGCACATAGTAAATATTCAATAAACTGTAAATATCAGCCTTATTGGAAAAAAACCCTGCTCTCCCTGGGGTGGTTTCCAGTGGTTTCACATGGAGTGCTTGTCACGTCATTTCCATCACTGACTAGAGTGAGGGTATAGAAGAAGATATGGCCCCATGTCAGTGGCAGGCACTCTACCAAATTGAAAGCTGAGTGAGATTGACAGATTGGGAGGGTTGGGCTACATGGAGCAGGTGAAATTTAACAGGAATAATGCAAGCTTCACATTACAAATGCTTACTGAGGGATGCCCGGACAAACAAACAACAGCAAAAAAAAAAAAAAAACTGAATCAAAGACATTGAGGGATTTCCAGAATCTATAAAGAACTCAAAAAACTCTACACCAAGAATACAAATAACCCAATCAACAATTGGGCTAAGGAAATGAACAGACACTTCACAGAAGAAGATCTACAAGCAATCAACAGATATATGAAAAAATGTTCAACATCTCTAGTAATAAGAGAAATGCAAATCAAAACTACACTAAGATTCCATCTCACCCCAATTAGAATGGCGATTATCAAGAACACAAGCAACAATAGGTGTTGGTGAGGATGTGGGGAAAAAGGTACACTCATACATTGCTGGAGGGGCTGCAAATTAGTGCAGCCACTCTGGAAAGCAGTGTGGAGATTCCTCAGAAAGCTTGGAATGGAACCACCATTTGACCCAGCTATCTCACTCTTTGGCCTATACCCAAAGGACTTAAAATCAGCACACTACAGAGATACAGCCACATCAATGTTCATAGCTGCTCAATTCACAATAGCCAGATTGTGGAACCAACCTAGATGCCCTTCAATTGATGAATGGATAAAGAAACTGTGGTATATATACACAATGGAATATTACTCAGCCATAAAGAATGATAAAATTATGGCATTTGCAGGCAAATGGATGAAATTGGAGAATATCATGCTAAGTGAGATAAGCCAATCTTAAAAAACCAAAGGAGGAACGATCTCGCTGATAAGTGGATGATGACACGTAATGGGGGGTGGGAGGGGTTAGTGTTAGGGTTAGGCTTAGGGTTAGGGTTAGGGAGGGGGGCAAGAATGGAGGAAGGAAGGACTGTATAGAGGAAAAAGAAGGGTGGGAGGGGTGGGGGGAAGGGAAAAAATAACAGAATGAATCAAACAACATTACCCTATGTAAATTTATGATTACACAAATGGTATGCCTTTACGCCATGTACAAACAGAGAAACAACATGTATCCCATTTGTTTACAATAAAAAATAAACAAATAAATAAATAAATAAAGTTTGAGGCCAGTCTTGGCAACTTAAAAAAAAAAAAAAAAAAAAAAAAAGACACTGCGAGCTGGGCTTGGTGGCACATGCCTGTAATCCTAGGGACTCAGGGGGCTAATGCAGGAGGATCCCAGGTTTAAAGCCAGCCTCAGCAATTTAGTGAGGCCCCATCTCACAATAAAATCAAAACAGGGACTGAGGATGTAGCTCAGTGATAGAGCAACTTGGGTTCAATCTCTAGTAACACACACACACACACACAGTCACTGAGGAAGAAATGGCTCAACAGGGCCAAGTGGGTGACAGCCATTAAGAATTCTAATTTGATCAAATATATGAAGGAGAGACATGTTTGAAAAGTCTTAAAATGTTTGTTCACCTGACCTCATAATTCTCCTAGGAAAAATCTACCCAGAGGAAATGATCGGAAATAACTACACATAAAGATGCTCATTAGAGTGTAATTCATGAAACTAAAAAGCTAGAAACAATAAATGTCTAATAATAGAGGACATATTAATTATACTGTGGTTTATCCCTGAAGTTCTTAAAAATTTTCCAGGGAAGTGAATACAATATAAGTTGGGGGTGGTGATGGTGCTCTGGCTGTTATTAAAACGAAAGAACACAGAATAAAATAAGCAAAAAGATAAAAAAAAAAAAAAAAAAAAAAAGATATAAAAATTGAAAGCCTGCATGCACCAAGTCGGGTACAGTGGTGTGGCACGTGCCTGTAGTCCCAGCTACTCAGGTAACCGAGGCAGGATGAGCTCTTGGCCTAAGAGTTGGAGGCCAGCTTGCCAGCTTGGGCAACACAGTGAGACTTTGTCTCACACCTCACATACACACACACATACACACACACACACACACACACACAGAGATTGAGAGAGAGAGAGATCTTATACTTTGGGGCTGGGGGTGTAGTCCAGTGGTAGAATGCTTGCCTACCTAGGTTGAATACCCCAGCACTTAAAAAAAAATCCTATGTACTTATAAGATAGGTACAAAACGTATAATGTAAAATTTGACAAAACTCTAAAAACATGTACAAATCCAACATTGAAATAGGAGATTTTGATGCACCTCTTCCTGTAGCTGATAGATCAAGTAAGCAAAATAATAATAAGGGAAAAGCTTTGAACACTACTATTTAGAAGTTTAATATAATAGCCCTACCTAGTACCCTGAGTCTTACAACTGGAGAAGACACATTCTTTCTTTTTTTCCTGTACGGGGGAGTGAACTCAGGGTCTCCCCCAGGCTAGGCAAGTGCTCTACCACTGAGCTACATTCCCAGTTCTTTTTATTTTTATTTTGAAACAGGGTCTTGATAAATTGCCCAGGCCAGCCTCAAAGTTTCGGTCATCCTGCCTCAGCCTCTTGAGGAGTTGGGATTACAGGTGTGCACTACCCCATCTGGCAAAACATCTTACTTCTAAACACACATGGGGCATTTATGAAAATCAACTCCACATACACACAAACCACCTACTTTAGCACCTGGTGCTAAGTTCTTAGAGATCATGTAGGGAGTTTGTAGAGCAGAATCTCTTCAATTAAAAGTTCAGGGATGATCTCCAAGAGGAGGTAATTATTACTGTTGTTGTTGGGGGTGTTTTGAGAAAGTCACACTATCTATGTTTCCCAGTCTGACCTTGAACTTGTGATCCCCCTGCCTCAGCCAGAGATTATAGGTATAGGCCAACCAACTAGGTCAGAGCGGATTATGACCAAGATGTATGAGGAGTAGGGGGCTGGGGCTGAGCTACCTCAGGCAGGGGAAGGAGTAAGTCTGTGGGCCCCAAGGCAAAGAAGAGCCAATATTGTTGGGTGAGAGAGCACAGGCCTGTAATCCCAGATATTTGGGAGGCTGAGGCAGGAGAATCACAAGTTCAAGGCCAGCCTCAGCAACTTAGTGAGACCCTGTCTCAAAAATAAAATAAAAGGGCTGGGGATGAGGCTCAGTGGTAAAGCAGTTGCGTAGCATGCAGGCTACAGATTGGATCCCCAGTACAGGGGGAGCAAAAAGTGAATAATGTGTTTTAATGTGTGTCTCAAAGTTCTTGTCTTGGAAACTTAATTTCCAATGCAACAGTGTTAATTGGGGAAAAACTTGAGAAATGATTAGGCCATGAATGGGTTAGTGCCAATTATGAAAAGGGTTCAAGGCTGAGTGCAGTGTCCTACTGTCCTACGTGTGTACGCCTCTCTCTCTCTCTCTCTCTCTCCCTATCTGTCTCTCTCTCTGTGCCTCCCCCCTCTACCCCAATATCCCTCTTCCTTCTGCTGTGGCATCTGTCACCAACAAGGCCCTCACCAGATTCCAGCCCCTCAGTCTTGGACTTCCCAGTCGAGCATTCTGTTACAGCAGCATGAACCAAACTAAGACAGTGAGTTCAGAGATCTGCAATTGCTTCCCAGAAACTGTGTCCTTTGTTCTTTGAGTGGACCTGCTTCCAGGCAGTGACCCTGTCATGAATATCCAGGGGCCCCACCAAGACCTATGGTTCAATTTCCATCTCTAACAGAAGATGGGGGTCTTTAGTTACCACCAAGCCAGGGCATATCCCTCAGGGAGAACTCGAGCTGGGTCTGAAAAGGAGCTGCCCAGAGCTCAGGTGTCAGGTAGGCTTGCTGAGCTCTCTGCAGGTGGGAAGGACACAGGGCTCCTGAGGCTCTGCCAGCTCCTGAAGAAACCCCTCCCCACTGTCCTCAGGCACCTCTGAAAAGCCCTCTCCTGCAGGATGGGCCAAGCAAAGTGAACTCCCAGGCCTGGTCCACCCATGCTGTGTGACCCAGCTCACACAGAGCTCTCTGGGGCTCAGGCCACCTGTTAACACATCTATCACCAACTCCCTGCTCACCATGGCAAAGTGTCACGTACACCAGCTCATGTTTAGGAGGGAACTCTAGAGGAGTTTGCAACTGTAACTGTCCCAAGTCCCAGGATAATTGAAATGCAGTGTTTATCTCCAGCCAATCACCATCTTAGGCCCTCCCCAAGAACCACCCTCAATCTATCCTCTGGCTCTGTGTGAGGCCTGATTTTATCCTCCTTTAAGTCCCCTTCCTGGTTACTGAGCAAGCAGTGGGATACAATAGCCACAGAGGCTCGGGCAAGTCACATAGGCCCATTAGCTCAGGAGACAACACATAGAAAATACACCAAGGACAGAGCCTGCCCAAAAGTCAGAAATCTGCACTAACTGGCTGTGTGACCATCGGCAATGAGCAAGTCATCTTTCTCTGGTCCTCTGTTTCCTCCCGTCACCCCTAATACTGGGGATCAAACCAAAGGCCTCATGTATACCACTGACTGTATCCCCAGCCCTTTTTGAATTTTATTTTGAGACAGGATTTTGCTAAATCATCCAGGCTAGCCTCAAACTTGTGATCCTCCCGACTCAGCTCCCAAGGAGATGGGACTGGAGAGTGTGCCACTGCACCCAACTATTTCCTCACTTTTGAAATGAGATGAAATCTTCTCTAAGCTTGTTTCTAACTGAAGATCCTGGGATCGTATCATGGAAAGAACTGGGTCTATCAAGTTCTCAATTGGAGGCTACGTCCCTTTGATCTTTGAAGCTGCTGTGAGGTGGAAGGCAGTTGAAGTAGGCACAATTGCTGAGCCATGACTAGGCTCAGTCCTCAGGAAGAGCTGCCACCAGGACCTGGGGCCATGAGGCCAGTGTTCTTCGGTCACCCCTACCCGAGCAACACAGAAACACAAGGGTAACACCAGGGTTTCCATCCGGCTTGACTGGTTTTCTTTTTCTTTTTTGATATGCTAATAAATCCTAGTGAGAAGCATGTGTGCACATGTAGCAATATCTGTAGCTCTATCCACCATCAACACACACACACACACACACACACACACACACACACACACAAATTGTGAGTCAAGGATGAAGACTGTTAAAAGTGGTTCTTGGGCATATTTAGGGGTGCAGGGGAAACACTGAAGCTCCCTGGTTCACAAAGTGGTGATGTTCAGCTTGCTCACAGGAACCCAGTGGTGCCTCAAGGCTCAGAGTTTAAGCACCATCAGTATGCAGTCTTCTTGAGCCCTGGCTGTGTGGCTGAAGTGAGAGGGCCAGACCTAATTCTGGGTGCTAAGTTTTGAGAAAGATCATTCAAACCAGATGCTTCCAGCTAATATCAGCTCAGGTGGGGAAGTGTCTGGAAGGCATGTGATGGCTGAAGGGACCGGGTGTTCAGAGCTTGGACAAGAGCAGATAAAAGGTCATAATGGCACACAGAAGGACAAGGGATATGTGGCTTACAATAGAAATTCAGAGCTGAATTTTTACCAGAATGTAGAACAAGGAAGGTTAGATAACTCTGGCCACATCCATGTTTGCACGTGTAGCTTCAACCTTCGTTCTCTCTCTCTCTCTCTCTCTTTTTTTTGTACTGGAATTGAACCTAGGGGTGCTTTACCACTGAGCCCTATTCCCACACTTTTTTTTTTCTTTTTTTGCCATGCTGGGGATTGAACCTGGGGCCTTGTGCTTGCAACTCTACCAACTGAGCTATCTCCCCAGCCCCTATCCCCAGCACTCTTTACGTTTTATTTTGAGACAGGGTCTCACTAAGGTGCTGAGGGTCTCACTGAATTGCTGAGGCTGGTTTTAAAGCTTGAGATCCTCCTGCCTCAGCCTCCCAAGTTGCTGGGATTACAGGTGTGTGCCACCGCGCCCAGCCCTGTCCCTTTTTAGTCAGTCTGTTCCCTTCGGAAGTTCGCTCACTTGCAGGATTCACTTTCCATCTGCCAGCTAATGTCTCCCAGAACTCATCTGCAGCCAAGACTCCTCTCCAGAGCTTCTGATCTGTACACCAACTTCCTTCTGAACATCTCCACATACATGGTTTCATGCACACTGAGCACATGTCTTGAAGTGAACTCGTAGCCAGATCCATAACCTGGGACTGTACTGGGAATGGTTTCAACTTTTTTTTGTTTTAAAATATTTTTTAGTTGTCAGTGAATCTTTTATTTAATTAATTTATTCATATGTGGTGCTGAGGATCGAATCCATGTCCTCACACATGTCAGGCAAGTGCTTTACCACTGAGCTACAAACCCAGCCCAACATTTTCTTCCTTTTTAAGGCTTAATGATACTCCACTGTATGCAGATTCACATCTTGTTTATCCATTCACCCATCAGTAGATGCTTGGGATTTCCCATGTTTTAGCTATTTTGAATAAAGCTGCTATGAACACGGGTGTACAAATATCTTTTTTTTTTTTTCTTTTGTACCAGGGATTAAATTCAAGGGTGCTTAACCACTGAGCCACATCCCCAGCCCTTAAAAATTTTTTTTTTTTTTTTAGTTGTTGATGAGCCTTTATTTTATTTATTTATATGTGGTACTGAGGATCCAACCCAGTGCCCTACACAGGCTCGGCAGGCGCTCTACCACTGAGCTGCAACCCAGTCCCTCCCCAGCTCTTTTTTACATTTCATTTAGAAACAGGGTCTCACTAAATTGTTTAGGGCCTCCCTAAGTTGCTGAGGCTGGCTTCAAATTTGCAATCCTCCTGCCTTCAGCTTCTTGAGCCACTGGGATTATAGGCAGCGCCACCATGCCCACCCAGCACAAATATCTTTTTGAGATCCTGCTTTCTATTCTTTTGGGTGTATCCTTAGAGTGGAATTGCTGCAGCATATGGTAATTCTTTTTAATATTTTGGGCAGCTGCTATACTGTTTTCCACAGCAGCTATAGGTTTTATCTTCCCACTAAGATTTTTCTATATCTTCAAAAACACTTGTTTTTTGTTTGTTTTGAGGTCATACTAATGAGTGTGAGATGGTATCTTGCCGGAAGCCAGCCCCAGCAACTCACAGTTCCCAGAAGGACGGGTGGAGTCGGCGCAGAGGAAAGACAGGAACCCCTGGAGCAACTCGAAGCAAGTGCTGCTCAGATTTTTTAGCTCTTCTTTTATAGTATTGTGTAAAGCAGGATTAAACAAGATATGAGTTATAGAGAAATTACCACGAGATCTGTCATTAACCACACCTTCCAGCTGGTGTCTAACACAGAGTGGGTACATTAAGTCAACTTTCTATATTTACTTTAAGCTACTCACATAAGCATATTACAGTGAAAGATATTTTCCTCTTTTCATCCTACTGGCTTTTGTTTACCCTTTGGTGTCAGACCTATTGTCAGCATAACGACTCTATTTTGTTTCAAGCTAATTTTACTGAACTGTTAAGCAAAACATGCACTTAATCTTTAACTCATAGTATTATGTTTTTGATTTAATCTTAAAGGTCTACTCTATTACCTAAACAAGCTCAGTTAAGACTAAGTTAGGTTATTTACTGCCAAACAGTCAGTGTGAGTGCTTAATTTTTATCCTAATGTTCTTTGTGTTATTGATTTATCCTCTATCTATTGTAATACATACGTGAGACCTAAGCCAGCACAAACTACTCATAGCTGGTTAACATGCAATGAGGGCATTTGATCTTAAGATAATATTTTTCTAGTTGTTTGCGTATTCTCTTTCTTTGTTCTTTAGTCCTACATTTCCAGAGTAGCCCTTGATGTCCAAGGCTTCGAAGGAAGGACAATTATTGGACATTTGTCCATTTACCATTAATATTAATTATTTATTCACCATTTTCATTGTACACTCCTGTATAGGAAAGAGGTGGATCTGTGGGATGGGGGTCCTTAAAATTATTTGCTTGTTTCCCTCTAGGTGGATACCACAAGTGTCCCCCAATCTTGTAAGCTTAGTAGGGCGGTCCTAGTACTGTGGGGACAGTAAGTCTCCTGTTCTGTTTGTTAGGCTATTTACTGGTAAAGCATTAACTGGGGCAGGTGTGGTCAGCATAGGAGCAAGCAATTCCTGTAACTGAGTTTTCTGAAGAACTCCTCAAACTCTGTACTTTCAGACTTATGTGTGATATAGTACATTTTTTAAAGCATTCCTCATCCTCCCCCAAGCTCCGCACTCAATGAGGTTAAATTTTTATCACAACAATCAGGGAATATGATTTGCAGTTGCATAGTTATAAGCATGATAATTAAACGAAAACACCCAATTCCCAGGAGAGATGACAGCGGCAGTTTCCTGGGATGGTGGCCTTCCCAAGCCCTTCCCCATGCTCGGACCTTGTCAAGCAGCACGGCAGAAATGGTCCCTGCCAGTATCTCACTCTATTTTTTAAATTTGCATTTGCCTAATGATAATGATGCTTTTTCATGTGCTTATTAGACATTCGTATATCTTCTTTGGAAAAATGTCTATTAAAGTTATTATTTTTTTCTTTTTTTGTCCTTTTGAAACCACTGAGCCACAACCCAAGCCCTTCTTTTATATTTTATTTAGAGACAGGGTCTTGCTGCTTGGGGCCTTGCTAAATTGCTGAGACTGTCTTTGAACTTGCCATCCTCCTAACTCAGCCTCCCAAGCCACTGGGATTACAGGCGTATGTCACTCTGCTCAGCTTCTTTGCCCATTTTTTAATCGGAAATTTGTTGTTGTTTTTAGGATTTATTTCTTTTTGTATTTCTGGATATTAATCCCTTATCAGAGATATGATTTGGGAATATTTTCTTCCATTCTATGGATTGCTTTTTTACTATGTTACTGTTATATTTTGATGTATGAATTTTTAAGATTTTCATAAAATTATCTATTTTTTCTTTTGTTGCCTATTCCTTTTGTGTCTTATCCAATCTGAAAAAAATCATTGCCAAATCCAAGTCTGTAAGACTGCCTAACATTTCCTTCTAAGAGTTTTACAGTTTTAGTCTTACATGTAGATCTTTGACGCATTTTTTCGATCTTTGATCAATTTTGAGTTATTTTTTGCATATGGTGTTAGATAAACATATTTCTTTCTTTCTTTTTTTTTGCGATACTGGGGATGGAACCCAGGGCCTTGTGCCCGCAAGGCAAGCACTCTACCGACTGAGCTATCTCCCCAGCCCCGAGCATATTTCTTTAAAGAAACTATATATTATAGATATGTAGAGGAAATTTGTTATGTGAATTGGCTCATGTGATTATGAAGGCCAAGAAGTCCCATGATCCACCATCTGTAAGCTGTAAAACCCAGAAAGCCAGTGGTGTAATTTAGTCCAAATCTGAAGACCCAAGAAGCAGGTGCTAATCTGTTCTGGAAACACCGTCACAGACACACCCAGAAGTAATGTTTTAGCAGTGATCTGGGCATCACTTAGCCAAGTCAAGCTGACACATAAAATTAACCATCACAGTAGAGATCCAACTTATTCCTTTGCATGTGGGTATCCAGTTTTCCCAGCACTATTTTTTGAAGACTGTCCATGGGTTGCCCTTAATGCTGGGCACATGGTCACACATTACAGGCAGCAGCACATGCCTGTGATTCCAGCTACTTGGGAGGCTGAAGCAGGAAGATTGCAAATTGGAAGCCAGCCTCAGAAACTTAGTAAGACCCTACCTCAACATGAGTGAGAAAACAGCTATCCTCTCCTCACTGAATGGTCTTTCCGCCCTTGTCAAGGATAATTTGGTCCATGGATATGAGGGTTTATTTCTGGGCTCATGTCTATTCCATTGTCTTAAAAGATTGCTTTTCTGCCAGTATCACACTGTTTTCATTAGTGTAGCATGTGGCTTTGTAGTAAGATTTGTTTGTACTGGAGATTGAACCCAGGGCCTCACATCATGGTAGGCAAGTGCTCTAACACTGAGCTACATCCACAGCTCTTTTTATTTTATTTTGGAGACAGGGTCTCACTGCTGCGACCTGCATGGCTGAACCCTAGAAACTGTTGAGGGGTGATGGGGAATCAAGAAGGACACACAAACACTTACATAAAGAAAGCTGGGGCCAGGTGAGACACAGACCTCTGATGGAAGAACAGTGACCCAGAGCAAGCTCAGCGTGTTTATTATACAGGGTCTCACAATCAGGAAGTTAAAACTATAGGGGCATTGTTCTTTGTGCACTAAAAAGTTACAGAACTAGAAACATTTTGTAGCTATTTTAGTGTTGCGGTGCTAGGAACATCCTGTTATTATCCTGCTGCACCCAGGAAGCCCATTGTCCAGGGTTTCTGCAAAGTAAGCAGGCTTGAAGGTTCAGAACTTGCAAGATATGGTGGTTATCTTGTTATGCTCAGAATTCTCTATCCCTAGCAGCTGGTGTCTGAGTTCAAGGTCAAGACTGTTATTGTTCTGAACCTTTGCACAGAACTTCCTCAGGCAGGGCTTTACCATAGCTCCTGGGCAATCTTGTCCTGCACCTATTGCACAGAAAGTTACCAGAGCAAAGCACAGCCACAGCTCTAAGGCAAAGACCATGATCCAAGTCATCACTCTCCACGTTGAAGTCCTAGGGACTGAACTCAGGGTCTCACACCATGCTAGGCAAGAACTCTTACCACTGAGCTACACCCCAGCCTTTTTTTTTTTTTTTTTTTTTTTTTTTTTAAGACAGGGTCCCACTAAATTGCCCAGGCTGCCCTCAAATTTGCAATACTTCTGCCTCAGTCTCTGGAGTAGCTGGGCTCATAGGCATGTGTCACTACCTGAGGCTTTGTAGTGTTTCGAAATCAGTAAGTCTGAGTCCTGCAAGTTTTGTTCTCCTTTTCCAAGATTGTTTTGGCTATTCAAGGTTCCTTGAGATCCTATATGATTCAGGGTTCCTATATCCTATATGATCCTATATGAGGTTCTTCTATTTCTGCAAAGAATGTCATTGGATTTTGATAGGGATTATATTGAATCTGTAGACTGCATTAGGTAGTGTTGATATCTTAACAACATTAGGATTCCACTGATTCTAATACCTTCAAAATTTGAATTCTGTTAATGTTATTGATGAAAATCAACCCCCAACAGCTAATTAGGCTAACTAAATAACCATAAATTTATTATGCTCAGTAGCAAATATTAGTAGTTGATTTTAAGGGAATGGATATTTTGGTCCTTGTTATCACTCGTTTTTTTTTTTTTTTTTTTTTTTCTTTTTCTTTTTCTTGTGATGCTGGGAATTGAACCCAGGGCCTTGTGCTTCTGAAACAAGCACTCTGCCAACTGAGCTATATCCCTACCCCCTTGTTATCATTCTTAACAAGAAAACACAACTATTTGCTCATTCCTTTCCTTGTTCTCTTTTAACTTTTAGCTCTTCTGGAACACATTATTTTATTGCTGACTCTTATGGTTTAGAAGTTAGGTGTCTCCCAAAAGCTCATGTTTGAGACAATGCAAGAAATCTTAGATATGAAATGTTTCATTTATAAGGGGTTTAACCTAATCAGTGCATTAATCTTTTAATAGGGATTAATCAAGTGAAAACTGTGGGCAGGCAGGGTATGGCTGGAGGAAGTGGGTCATTGGAAGGTGTGTCTTTGGCGTATGTATTTTGTTCTTGGTGAATGAAGCTCTCTCTGCTTTCTGGTGGCTGTGTCCCTGAGGTGCTTTCCTTGCCAGGTGCTTTCTGCCAAGAGGTTCTGCATCAGGTCTCAAAGAATGGAGTCAGTCATCTATGGACTGAGACCTCTGAACCTTGAGTGCCAAATAAACTTTTCCTCTTCTAAAATTGTTCTTGTCAGCTCTTTTGGTCATAGCAGTGAAAAAGCTCACTAAAACAGTGACTCCTGATGGAAACTTCATTTTACTTCTCTGGACATCACAAACTGGATTGCACCATATTAAAGTATTCTTACAATTCTGTCCTTTTAGAGAAAACCTCAATCAATTTCTTTCTGACCTGAAAGCTCAGAAGCAGAGAATGAACCAGGCTTGGTTCACACCAACCTCAGTGGGCTCAGATCTTGCCTCTTAGCTTGTGTGGGGCTCTGAATTTCATGCCTAACACTTGGTTCCTCTGACAAAATACTGTCATTTTGGAGGCTGAATGTTTTGTGGTATATTTGATAGCATTACTGTTTGAAAAAACAAAAATATATTAATTTAATATATATAAATTAATATATTATATTATATATTATTATTATATAATAATATATTTATATATATATATACACACACATATATATAGTCATGTACATGTCGGGAGTGGGTGGGTAAGATGTAGGCAATTCTAAATGGTAAGTCATGACAAATTTATTTATTTATTTATTATTTTATTTATTTATTTATTGTCCGGGTATTGAACCCAGAGGTGCTTAGCCACTGAGCCACATCCCCAGTCCTTTTTAAAAATGTATTTTATTTTGAGACAACTTGCTAAGTTGCTTAGGGCCTTGCTAAGATGCCGATGCTGACTTTGAACTTGTGATCCTTCTGCCTCAGTCTCCTGAGCCACTGGGATTACAGGCGTGTGCCACCATGCCTGGCCCAAATTTCTTTAAAATTTACATAAGAATGTAATTAGACAAACATGATAGAATGTACCCATTCCCTCTGGCCTCATCTGTCCCTGTGGCTATTTACTCTGTGGCCCACTCTTATTTCCATCTTGACTGATGCTGTGGCAAGAAGTCCTACCATCTCCACATGGAAATCTTCAGGGTGATAACCCTCTCATAACCAAGAGCTGACTTTGTCTTAGGAAATACATGCTCAAAATGGAACTAGAACATCAAGTTCTCTCATTAGAAGAAACTATATACCATTTCATGTCAGATACAAAACCTTCTTTGAAACATTGTCATAAAACTATTATACAAAAGTACTGTCATTTAGGCAAAGATAATCATCTCACCCCATCATTTTCTTTTTTTTTTTTTTTTTGGTGGTACTGCAGATTGAATCCAGAGGTACTCTACCACTGAGCTACCTCCCAGTTCCTTTGAATTTTTCATTTGCCAATGCTGGCCTTGAACCTGCAATCCTCCTGCCTCAGCCTCCCAAATAGGTGGGGTTAAAGGCATGCACAAACACTCGCAGCATTGTGTCACCCTTCATAAAAGTGGCAAAACTGGAAACCACTGTTATTTCCATCAATAGGAGGCTAATTAAATAAATTATTGTCTATTTATACAGTGGATATCACATAGCCAAAAAGAGGTGGAGATATAACCTTCAAGATATGTTAAATGTGTATTGTATATCTATGACCAAATCATCCCACATCCCACTCCGATGGCCTCCAAGTGAAACATTCCACATTTGTCAAATCTATGCAGAAGCCTATAATCCCAGTTTGCTCCTAAGCATCTTCCTCTGGCTTCCACTTCTGGCTGTACTCTGGACAGTGTCTTCCTGAGACTCCTCTTCACCATATCTGGGCATACCTTTCACATCCTGTGTTGAACTTCCTATTCAACCAGCTCTTTCTGAGTTTTGGTTTACTTTCCTATTTTGGTGAAACACATCCTCTAATAGCTTCTTGAGAAAGAGTGCATAGGAAGAGAATTTTTTGAAACGGCTTATCTAAAAAAAAATCTTTGTTCTGCCTCACACCTAACTGACAGTTTGGCAGTCAGACTATTCTTTTTTGGAATCTAAGACATTATGGTGTCAGAAACCCTGATGTAGGTTGGGGATGTCAATCAGAGGTACAGCACTTAACCTGGGATATGCAAAGACCTGGTTCAATCCCCAGCACTGGGGTGCGGGTCAGGGCTGATGCTATTCTGAAGGCAATTTTTTTTAATGTTAACAATTTTTCCTGGAAACTTTTACTACTGTGGAAGCTCACACTAATGTGCACATGATGAAAGAGTGGGGACCTGGGCCATCTAATCACAGACTTTCAACCAACCTCACACTTTGACCCCTACACTTATTCCTTCTTGCCAGTGCACATACTTCCTCCAATTCCTGAGTCTTTTTGGAATTTTCTTGGGCAAACCAGCTTCTCATTAGTATCCTCAACTTCAAGCACTTAAATTTCAGCTGCTACAATTTTGCTGTCAATTAGCAACCATCCATATTTTTATTTTCCAAATTTTTGTGAACAATCCTTGTACAGTTTTCTCCTGTTCTCTTTGTCTGTACTGGTTGGTATCTGCTATGGTTTCAGTGTTGTGTCCCACCGAAATTCATGATGAAACTTAATTCCCAATGCAGTAATACTAAGAGGTGGGGCCTTTAGGAAGAACTTAGGTCACCTCCCTATAAGAGAATAGTGCCCATAAAAAGGGCTTAAGGGAGTTTGGCCCTCTGTCTCTTCTGCCATGTGAGGACATAATGTTTGTCGATTCTTCACAGAAAGTACCATTTATGAGTAGGCCTCTCATCAGATGCTGATTCTACTGGTACCTTGATCCTGGATTTCCCAGTCTCCCTTCCTATGCAGGGAATAAATTTCTATTATTTACAAATTACCCAATCTAAGGTATTTTGTTATAACAGCAATGGACTGAGCACTGAGCAATGGAATGGACTAATATATAGCACCTTTTACTTTAATTCCTTCCTCTCATTTTAGAGGAATTCTGAGAAGCACCAAAAAACAAAAACAAACAAAAACCCCCATGTTTAAATCACTGTATTTAACTGGAAATCTTTTATAATATTTAATGAAAGTTTCAATATTATTGTTCATTACTATATTAAGAGTATTAATTTTTACATAATTGTTATCCATCTACTCATCAATGAAGGCTTCAGTTTTAAAATTTGCTTTTGATATAATGTATAAACTTTGAGTTGTACTAAGAAATCGTTATTAAAAAATTTCTTACGTCTTTTCTTTTTTAACAGTGAAATTTTAGGGGCTGGGGAGATAGCTCAGTTGGTAAAGTGCTTGCCTTGCATGCACAAGGCCCTGGGTTCAATCCCCAGCACCGCAAAAAAACAAAACAAAACAAAAAAAAAAACAGTGAAATTTTAATATAATTGTTGAAAATGTGTGTCTAAATGTGACTCAGCTTGGTCAGGCTACTGACTTAATAGCTGGTAATTATCATGTAATTGACATCATTTGGGAACTTGTTAGAAATGCAGACTCTCAGGCCACACTCCAAATAACTGACCAGAAGTTGCATTATAACTATATACCATTAAAGTTGGAGAATTAATCTACTGCTTCTCCACAGCCTACCTTAGTCTCGTTTCCTCTTCCTGCTTTCATTTCTAGTAGTACACAAGGCATTTTCCTGGTAAATATTTTGCAATTTGAGCATCATGCAAGTTACCTCTTTCTATCTCTCCCAACTCTCATGGGCTTGCAGCAGGGCCTTTCCTCCAGGTCTCTGACTACGTCCCCTGCTCCTTCAAAAGGTAAAAGCCTCAGAAAAGTACAGGCTCTGGGGCCTCATTCCTTAGTTTCAAATTCTGGTTCTGTTTAGTAGCTGAGGGACGCTGGGCAAGCCACATTTCTGTGCTGTGCTCTGTTTCGGTCTTAGTAGTAAGCATTCAGTGCATGTTAGCTGTATCCTCTGGAATCAAGGGCTGACCAACTGAGTATTCAGTTATTTTATCTTCTGTTGAATGGTGCTTCTATTGCATTAAGTATCTGAAAAGGGGTATTTTATCCATTTAGACGTTTGCTACTGAGTAAATAGCTCCATGTGCATCTAGAGATAGAATATTTTTTAGTTATCTGCTAAATCTATGGATTCTCCAAACCTTGGGAGTGTCCACCTAGTGGACATACCCCATTACAGTCTCAAGTATGGGTCGTCTGTGTCAGGGTTCAACAGAAATTTGAAAAACGCTCACCAATGAGCCCAAGGAACAATGGTAGCCTTGGGGCGGGGATAGTTGTGGGGTTGTTGAGTTGAAAGCTGGAAGAACCTTGGCACTGGTAGCATAAGAGAGGGAAAAGGGGCCACATACTGTCTGGTGGTTATTATTGCCTTTTTTTCATCTCAGAGGGGAAGCTTAACTTCCCAGGTATAATGCCAGCTGTAGGTCTTTGGTAGATGCCCTTTATCAGATTGAAGTGGTTTGCTTCTATTCCTAGTTTGCTGAGTTTTAAATCACAAATCCATGTTAAATTTTGTCAAATGAGTTTTATGCGTGAGGTCTACCCTCTTTATTCTGTTTATATGGTAGTTTATAATGGTAGATTATAACAATTTGACAGATGAGTGGGAAATGATTTTAATCAAAGAATCGTATGTTTTCTTCCCACATATCCTGCTTTGTATGAGGAAATAACATTGTGATCCATTTCACTACAAGTAAAATATTACAAAATATTTACAGGAAAATATTTAAAATAACTCAAACACAAAAGGACAAGATGAAATAAACTGGGTTTTCAGAAATCTCTACTCCAGTGTCCACAGCACACAAGAAGAGAGTCAAAACAAATAAGTAACTAAGACTCCCCTGATCACAAATTTCCAAAGAACTGGAGGAGGGGAGGAAACCGGATGAAGATGGTAGTGTGAAAGGAAACGGATGTTAGCAGCACGGCTGCAAAGGGCCATCTATTCTGAACAAAATACCCTCTCATGTGCAGTAAGGATACTCCTTGAACTGCAATGAGAAAATACCCTGACAGTGGAAGCAGCTCTTTCACCTAAGTTTAATCAGAGCCTCTTGCTCCATGAACCTCTGTTGTGGACAGAAGCCTGTTCTGGCATCAAAAGCTGTCATAGCAGCCCTTCCATCTCTTTCATGAAAGCTTCATAAACATCATCCTTAGTTTGTACTGAGACAGGAACAGAATGACCTGATTTGGGGGCTGCTTTGGCTGGAGGCACAGCAGAATCATCCTCTGGCTTTCCCTGGGGAGTAGCAGTAGCCCCTTTATTCTCCCGACACACCCTCAGTGCAGTGGGCACAAATTGAGCAATCTCTGCCTTGAGATTAGTGATCTGTGTCTTTCTTCTCAATGGTGGCTGCACTCTGTCATCCATCTGTCTTAGGTTGCTGAATCAAGTTGGGTGGGGCACTTAACATCCCTGGGGTTTGGCAAGGGAGCCGGTAGAAAAAGCCCAGGGAGGGCAAGTCCAAGTGGAGCACCAAAGGTGGGCACATCATGTCAGGGTGAGGTGGAGGGATGTCTGGAGGTGCAGGGGGTCGGCCTGGTGGTGGTCCTGGAGGTAAAAGTCATGGTAAAGGCCGTCCGAGTCTGGCCATTCTAGGTCTCAAAAATGGAGGAGCCCCCTGGAGGTGGTCCAGGAGGAAGGCCCATGGGTGACCCAGGAGGTTGTAAAGGTAGAGCGGGTGCTGGGTGGTCCAAGAGGAGGTGGTCCTGGCATGGGAGATGCTGGTATCTGAGAAGAAGGAACAGACTAGGGGAGCCTGCTGCTGTGAAGAAGCAGTAGATGTGCCATCAGAATGAGGGTCCTCTTTATGCCATTTTTGTTTTTCTGTTTCAGAATCATCAACATCATCTTCATTATCGTCCTCGGAAAATTCCTCTACTTCCCATCCTGACCCGCCATATGAAGCATCGTGGCTTGAAGAGGAGTTGGCTCCTTCATGTTCTTCTTTTTCTTCCTTGATTTTGCAGGCATATCTGCAAATCATACAGTCAACCCTGACTTCTTTTCTTCATTATTGTCTCTCTCACTGTCATCATGATGCCCAAATTCATCCCCCTCACTTTTTCCATCTGATCTGTGTCACTGTCATCAGTACTGTCATTGTGCTTATCCTGATCCACGTCCTCAGGATAGCCATCTTCACTGGTACTGGAAACATCATCATGACCCAGTTGAGCAAGTTCTGGACTATACAACATGTCTTCATCTCGCCTCAAGGGGAAGATCTAGAGTAAAGCCCACTTTATGGCCATATATCTGCATGACTTTTTGGGGATGTGCCCCAGGTGGAGGGCCAGGTTTTCTGCCATAGGCAAAGGTGGAACACCATGTCCTAGAAAAGGAAGGACAAAACTGCATGAGTTGGGGGTCCACAGGCTGAGGTCTTCTTAAGGATGGAAGGTGGCTGGGTACCAGGAAGTGGAATGTCCTGGATCAAGATGTTGGAAGGAGCATATGGCATATCTGGCAAAGGAACACTCTCTACTTCCACATACTGAGCATTCTTGACAGCATCAAAATATTGGCTAAGTTAAGCCCTCTTCTGTTCATATTCTACTTCCAGCTTTCTCAATTCTTTGTAAATATCTGGATTCTCTTTATCATGAAGTCACAAACTATGTTCAAAAGTTTCACACAGCTCTTTATGTTTGTCTTTCAGTACTTTCTCATTTAACTGTGGTTGTTGCACTGGATTAAACTCCATTCCATCCAGTTTCTCTATGTCCTGGATAATCTGTTTGGGATCATTCATCTTCAAAACTGCGGCTCATACCATCATGCACTGTTTTTAATTCTTTCTTCTGGGCTTCCTTTCAGGCTTGGTCTGTAGGGTTTATAAATTTTCCACTCTTGGTGGATGATGTTGATCACCATCCCATGTTGACAATATGTATGGTTCACTTATTCATCTAAAAATAATAAAAGATAAATAGTACTGCTGGGCTCCAAGGACTGTGAGAAGCGGGGAGGGGACGATTCCTGGCCCCTTTCACTTCTTAGGGTCCTTGACTTCTGCCCCTCAGTCAACCTCCTAGCCTCCGCCATCTTGAAACCTTGCTAGTAATTGACTTTTAGTGTTAAAACAGTCTTGCATTCTGAGATAAACTCTACTTGGTCACAATGTATTATGCTCTTTGCATATGGCTAGATTCAATGAGCTAATAGCTCATTGATTTTTGTATGTATATTGATGATGTACATTGGTACATTTCTTTTCTTGAAATGTCTTTGTCCAGTTTCCATACTGTGCTAATATTGTTCCCCCCGAAAACAAAGGTGGGAAAAGAAGTATTCCCTTTTCGCTACCTTCTGAAAAACCAGGTAGAATCAGAATTTTCCTTCTTTAAATGCTTGACAGAACTCACCAATGAAGCCATCTGGACCTGGAATTTTCTTTGTAAAAAGATTATTAATAATAAACTTCCTTGATATAGGACTATTGAGATTTTCTATTTCATCCTATATAAGTTATGCATAATTGTCATAGATTTTATGCCAAAATTTTTTGGCAAAAATGTGGGGTGCAACCATTATGTGGTTAACCATTTATTTCTCAACTGTCTTTAGTGCAAGATTAAGATGCATGGTATACATTAAGACTGGTTAGTCCAAATCAACTCTTATTATTTCTTCATGACAGTTTAGCAAACATTTTTCTGGTCTAGAAAAACAAACTAAAAAATTAGTTGTTATTAATTTGTACATTACAATCAAAGTAGTGTACTTGAGAAAATTTACTACATGTTGTGAAGTAGGGACTTACAAAATGTAATCTGTGTCTAAAGATTCTGTGCCACTATCATTGGTTTTGTTATCTGATGTACTGTCCTCAGTGCCACTCATAAAGTGTGTTTACCCCTAGTATTGCAGCACTCTAAACAAACCACACAAGTCAGCATTTGGATATATACTGACGTGGTGTGTACTGTGTATTCTAGGCTTGTGGTTCATAGTGCATAAGACCAACGTGCCACTACTGTGAATACATTGCTGCTTTGTTTACCTGTTAAGCAGTGTGAAGAACAGAATTATACTATGAAATAATTACAGGATGAAAGATTATGAACAAATTTTTGGACTGAAAAACAGGGTATGACAATTATGTGGCGACAATTATGTGGTGAAATAAGGCATACTAAGCTCTATTTTTTAAGGAACTTGCTGATTTCATCTAAATTTATTGGCTTAAAGTTGTTGATAATATTTCTTCATTATACTTTCAATGTCCGTAAGAACTATAATACCACCTTCTATTTCATTCCTAATACAGGTAATTTGTACTTTATAATTTTTTTCTTAGTTTTGGTAGGGGCTTAACTTTAGTAACCTCGAAGAACCAAATTTTGGCTTTGAAACACTTGTTAATCAGTTTTCAATATAATTGATTTTTGCATTTACTTTGAATATTTCCTTTCTTCTTACTTAGATTTAATTTAGATTTAAAATTTTTCCTCTAGCTTATTTCTTTCAAATACATACATATTTTAAGCTACATAATTTTAGGAAGCAAGTACAATTACTGATTTACCCTTTTACTTGCTTATTTCTCTGGTTTACTCAACCTTGAAAGAAATTTCTAATTCTTTTCTTAGGGAAAACTTTCTGGTGTTTCAGTAAATATACCCACAGACAAAGTATGCATAAGAATCTAAAGATTATCATAAGGATCTCTAAAACGTAATACTACTGTTATATAACTTTTGATTTTTTTCACTCCATCTCAAACTAGGTATCATGTGTTTATTCTAAAGATGCTTGGATGTTAAGAACCCTTGGTTCCTGTTTTTTCAATGCTATGTTATAAATTACCACTGACTCATCATCTGTACTCAAGTTTTGGGATGTAAATAAAGGTTAAATATGACTTTGGTTAATTTTAAAGTTTTAACTATAACACACTAACTACAACACTAGTACACTGTCTAGATGAAATCCTCCTTTGTTCCTAAGCACTTACATTAATTTAATGAGTCATTTTTCTTTAGTTATTGCTTATATTTTTATATTTATCTTTGGAGACTAACTCCCTCACTTTTTTAATAACTCATTTTGATTCCTGATTTTTAACTATAAAATGTTATTGAAATACAGATTACTTTCTTTATACTTATCTCGGATAGTACAAAAAAATGATTTCTATCACAAAATTCCTTCAAGAGTTCTTCTTTTTTTATTTTATTTAAAAAAAAAATGTTTTGGTACCAGGGATTGAACTCAGGGGTACTCAATCCCTAAGCCACATCCCCAGCCCTATTTTGTATTTTATTTAGAGACAGGGTTTCACTGAGTTGCTCAGCACTTCACTTTTGCTGAGGCTGGCTTTGAACTCATGATCCTCCTGCCTCAACCTTCTGAGCTGTAGGGATTACAGGCATGCACCACTGCACCTGGCTCAAGAGTTCTTTTTAAAGGAACAATATGCTATAAAATTAAACCATGTTCAAAACCAACCAAGTATATTCCCAGTTAAATAAAGATATAATCAAGTGTGTGTGTGTATGTATTTTAGAGAAGATAACAGAACACTTTTCCTACTTTATACTTTTATTTTTAAGATAGGGCCTTGCTATGTTGCTTAGGCTGTTCTCAAACTCCTGGGCTCAAGTAATCCGCCTGCCTTAGCCTCTGGAGTAGCCAAGACTACAGGTGTATGCCATTGTACCCAGCTCTAATTCATCTTTGAAAAACATAGGTAACAAGGACTTTCTCAAATCAGGTCTGCTAACAGAAAAAAATCTAATACACTTTACATTTAGTCTAATGTTAATTAGGGGAGAAAGCTTATTGCAAGGTTAGGTATTGAACCCAGGACCTTGTGTATGCTAGAAGAATAATGTTTAGGCCCAGGCTTTTGATTTTATTTTTAAAAAATCAAATCTCATTTCAGGATCTTTTTTTTTTTTTTTTCCTTTAAACAGCATTTGGCATAAGACACATTTATACAATTAAACACTTTAAAAAATATAATATGGCATATATTATTTCCACAGATCATCACATATTAATATGTATGGATCATCTTTTTAAAATAACAAAAAAACCTCTGAAAATCAGCACAATACTTCATTTATTTATCATATAAGTTTGGCAAACAGCACAAAAATCCAGCGACATTTTAAACATGTAAAAAAGTCAAATGTTAAACAGTACTGGGGATTTTTTTAAACATCATTAGAAATAATGAGTACACATTTAAGATTCTGCAAAGCTAGGAAAATGAGGGTGCTTGGCTTCTGAACATATACCACAAAACACACATAAAAAAACAATATAATTTATTTTTACAAAAATTATAGCCAAGCAATAGAAATGAAGGCTGTTAATGATAAAGGTATGAGCTCATGTGTTCACCACATTTATCTTATACACGGAAATGCTACATTTTGTACCCTGAAATGCCATGTGCAGAGAGCCAAGCAAAGTAAATTAGGCTCATCACTGAGGTTAAGAATTGTTGAGAATAATACTACTCAATTAAAACTTTCTATATAGCAATTCCGAAAAGAATGTATTCCACTCTATATCTGAGAAGTTGAGACTTATTTGTTGGCAGTATAAAATTTCTGACCAGTATCAAAATTCTGGTAAAACACAAGCTGAAGGCATTTTCTAGTGTATGAGATGTTACAAGGGACATCAATGAATGTGGAATAAATTCTTAGATTTCACAATAAATTTCTGCTGAGCTTTGTCAAACCAAACAGCTCAACTATAAGGCAAGAGAATATACCCCCTTATGACAGATTAGTGGGTCTCACCAAGTAAATATAGGAATTCAATCTTAGGAAAAGAACTAAATGCATGAACAGATCTGAAACAGCTGGCATTGAAAGGAGCATCTAGAAATTAACATCTTGACATTGTCATTGGTTCAGAAGCCCGATGAACAATCAGTTGGTATATATTATTAAATTAACTTTTTTGGAATCAGCACCAGTCCCCAAAACCTCAAATTATAATATTTAATCTTGATTAAGATACATCCTTTTTGTGCTATAGGAACACAACTATAATCAGGTTAAATAAAACTAAACTGATTCAACTTATTATATATTTTTAAGTATACAGAGTAGCAACTTAAAATTTATTTACTTGTGCTTCTGTTTTGGGGCATTTGATTGAAGAAAAAGTCATTTCATAGGACTACATCTTGCTAAAGCATTCCTTAGCATTGGTCCAAACTTGAATTCCCTAAAAAAAAGGAAAAAAGAAAAAAGTACCTTTTAAAATGTGATTCTGGAAGGATTCTAAAAACCCAACCATTTAGTTTAATGGTATGCTAAGTTTTGCTTTTTGGAGTAACTAAAAAGTCCAGTAAATGGTGAACATAAGGAAATGTCAATGCTTCTGAAAATGTAAGAGAATCTCTTAAATGAGAGAATCTTCAAAATAGAAAAAGAACTTCTGGAACTTGTAAACTGAGCTTTCAAGGTTCAACCATAAACTCTTTTAACTAATGTCATACTAATTGTTTCTATGAGTAAACCAAACAAGTTTTCTGGCAGTTTTTTCCAAAGTAATATTTGAAACAAAATTTTGATTACTGACAAAATTAATTTTTTAATAATTAAATAATTTAATTTGATGATTAAGTTAATTATTGATTAAAAAACTGATTATGTTCTAAATTATGAAACCCCTCTCTTGGTTCTGGTAGCCCCCTTAACATTAAACTATGGATAATCCAAATACGCTTGAACCAAAAAAAAAAAGCATGTTTTTAAAGATGTAATAGTAAAAACTAAGTGGTAAAAACAGAAGTATTTTTTCAATAAATAAGATATCTTGGGTTCAATCCCCAGCACCGCAAAAAAAAAAAAAAAAAAAAAAAAGATATCCTCCAATAATTTATGAGAAATTAATGTTTTCTTCAATACTTAAGCATTAAAGTATATCAATATTTACTAAGGCTTCAAATAATAGAAAAAAGTTTCAGTTGCATTCCTCCCTGAGGGGATACAAAAGGCAGAAAAATGAAAACAAACAAACAAAATCTTTACAATGTCTCAGATTGGCTGGATAAGCAATCAGTCTAACAGTGAATACTATTATATCTAAGACAGATCTCATGTAGGTCATAGTAAGATGTCCATGAGACAGCACATGAAAGAGAAAAACTACACACTAATGCATATAATACAATCCTGTTTTTGTGGGGAGGAGAAAAGTGTACATTTTCTTTTTTTTTGTGGTACTGGGGATCAAACTCAGGGCCTGGTGCTTGCAAGGCAAGCACTCTACCAGCTGAGCTATCTCCCCAGCCCAAAAAGTGTACATCTTCTAAATAACAGTATATATATCCAAAAATATCTGGAAGGACACATATAAAGGGACTTGGGGGAGGTAGGGGAGAATTTTTACTTAACATGCTTCTGAATCGTTTGATACTTTTGCAATGGGTATGTGTTGTTTTTATAATAGTTAATTTTTAAATCTACAAAGATAAACTTAAAAATCATTTTTAAAGGCTTCGGCTTACTTCAGTCAATAAACTGGACAGATCGCTAATGAAAAGGTAGAAAAAACACTTAGAAGTTCTATTTACTTTTTTTTTTTTTTAGTTGTTGGTGGGCACAATACCTTCATTTTATTTTTATGTGGTGCTGAGAATCAAACCCAGGGCCTCACATATGCTAGGTGAGCGTTCTACCACTGAGCCACAACTCCAGCCCCTGTATTTACTTTTAAAATGCTTTGTTATTCATAAGTTTTTATTTCAGTTTATTATTATTATTATTATTATTTTATTTATTTGTTTTTTGCAGTGCTGGGGATTGAACCCAGGGCCTTACTGCTTGCAAGGCAAGCACTCTACCCACTGAGCTATATCCCCAGCCCTCAGTTTATTATTATTACAACTTAGTTGTCTGATTATATTCAAGTAACACTTGGATTATATTCAATTAACACTTTGAATAGCTGAAATTATAATGATTCTGGATATACTTGTTAATATACAAGTAAAATATAGAAAAGGACATTATCCATTTTCATATGTAAAAGTCTATTATTCCACTTAGGCAAGAAAATAAAACATGATGAAATTTTATAGCATCATTCTTGGGAAACAAGGTGACCATACATTTAAATAAACTCGTGCTTGCTATGGTTATCTTGGGATCTGTGAGCATAATATGATATTCAACAGTATGTTCAAATACACCTATAGTAATACATTTTTTATTCAGACATTAAACTTTTATACCTCGACCACTCCATCCCTGAAAAAAGAGAGGGGAAGAGACCTTTGTGTCATTATACAAAGGTGCAAATGACAGGCTTCTTAATGAGCTTTTTAAGTATGACGAACAGAACCAAAAAACAACTCTAAAAACCTTTGTTATCTGATCTTTCAGACTTCTTGGGGTTAAAAAGGCAACTTAGAGAAAGGACCCGAGATGTTGAGCACCTGGCAGCAGGCACAGAGTAGGAATTGACAGGGTGACGTCCACTAAAGTACTAAAGTACAAGATTCTTGACCTTTAGCACCTGCAGATTTACCAGTCATGATCTTAACATCCTTTAAATAACTTGAAGATACACAGGGTGGGCTGGGATTGTGGCTCAGTGGTAAAACACTTGCCTAGCATATGTGAGGCACTGGGTTCAATTCTCAGCACTGCATATAAATAAATAAAAGATGAAGGTCTATTGACAACTAAAAAAAATTTTTTTTTAAAAAAGATACATAGTATGAAGTAATTTACAATTCACTCAAGCATAAATATGAATTTAGATACCCAAGTTAACAGGTAAGCGGGTGTTTTTTGTTTTTGTTTTGAGTAAGGGTCTTGCTAGGTTGCCCAGGCAGGCCTTGAGCTCCCGGACTCATGCGATACTCTTGCCTCAGCATCCCAAGTAGCTGGGACTATAGGTGCATGCTACCATGCCCAGCTTCTCGAAATATCTTAGCTGCTACTGCTTCTGGGGATATGAGTGAAAAAGTAAAGGAAAGCCATCAATGGTTCTTAGCCAAAAAAAATAAAAACTTTTGTTGAATAAACTAATGCTTTTAGGAATTAGTGTTTATGTGTGTGATATTTTTTCTTTTATAAAGGTCTTCAGAAATATAGAAATTCTTCCTATGTGACTTCCTGAGATAATGCAAGTTTAAAATCACTTGAGAATGCAAGTTTAAATCACATGAGAAAACAAGTGGGTGCCGTGGTACATTCCTATAATTCCAGCTACTCTGAAGTGTGAAGCAGAAAAATCCCTAGTTCTGAGGCCAGCCTGGGCAACTCAGTAAGACTCTGTCTCAAAATGAAACATATAAAATGAAAAAAGGGGTAGGGATGTAGCTCAGTGGTGAAGCACTTGTCTAGCATGCATGAAGCCCTGGTTTTTTTTTTGTTTTTTTTTTGTTTTTTTTTTGGTGGTGGTGCTAGGGATCGAACCCAGGGCCTTGTGCTTGCAAGGCAAGCACTTTACCAACTGAGCTATATCCCCAGCCCCCTGAAGCCCTCGGTTTCATCCCCTGCACTGCATCCCCCGCCCAAAACAAAGCACTGGTGCTGGCATTCACGTCAGCAGATCTTAGGTTATACAAAAAGTTAAGGGCTGGGGTTGTAGCTCAGTGGTAGAGCGCTTGCCCAGCATGTGTGGGGCACTGGGTTTGATTCTCAGCACCACATATAAATAAATAAAATAAAGGTCCATGGACAACTAAAAAAATAAATAAATAAATTAAGCTGGGTGCAGTGGCACATGCCTGTAATCCCAGCAGCTTGGGAGACTGAGGTAGGAGGATCATGAGTTCAATTTAACAAGGCCCTAAGCAACTCAGAAAGATCTTGTCTCTAAATAAAATACAAAATAGGGCTGGGATGTGGCTCAGTGGTTGAGTGCCCCTGAGTTCAATCCCTGGTACCAAAAATTTAAAAAAAAAAAAAAAGAATAAAACAGAAAACATCCCTTAATTTCCTTTTTTTTTTTTTTTTTTTTTCGTACCAGGGATTGAATTTGGGGGCATGTAACCACTGAGCCACATCCCTAATCCTGTTTTGTATTTTATTTATAGACAAGGTCTCACTGAGTTGCTTATTAGTGCCTTGCTTTTGCTGAAGCTGACTTTTAATTCATGATCCTCCTGCCTCAGCCTCCCGAGCACTGGGATTACAGGCATGTGCCACTGTGCCCAGCTCTGTTGTATTCTTAAAACATCACTTTAGAAAGGTTTCCATCATTGTTAAAATGCTTATTTTAACTATAATAAGCTCCAGTGTTCAAACTGTTCATCATGGGTATCATCAGCTACATGAAAGATTTATAATGATTTATTTTGATACCACCAAACCACATCATAACCACATTTTCCCAAAATAATGCTTAAGCTATTTTCCAAACAAAGTATTCATCACTATTATGAATGGTATTTACTGCACTGTTAAGAACATCTTAACATCCAAGTTATATTGTTAGTACATATTTTCAAATACAAGTTATAAATGGGGCATATAGATTTGGGACTTTAGGTAAGTGGAAACACAATAACTGACATTTTTTATTACAATCCTTCAAAATTAAGTAGAGAAAATAGGAAATATTCTAGAAAGGAAGAATGAAAAAAATACTTTCTAGTTCAAATAAGAGAATTTATAGAAATTGGAAACACTTGTGAAAATAGTCATCTTTGCAGGAACTCAAACCTACCTTTTTGCACATGCTGATCTGCATGACAGCATAACTTATAAGGGCCTCCTTTAGGTCACGGTTCTTTTGTTCTTTGAATCGTTCAATATCAGTCCATGCATTTTTCACAAATTCTCTGAAATAAAAGATAAAGTTATTAGCATTCTTATTTAAACTAAATACACATGGGTGAGATGTAGCTTGGTGATAGAGCACTTGCCTAGTATGCACAAAGTTCTGGGTTCCATCACCAGCACCTCAAAAAAATTAAAATAGATTGTACATTATAATTTCAAATAACCATTCTCTTCTGAGTTGGTTTTTAATTGGCTATATTGAAGAAAAAGCTACTGCTTGCATAAGACAGTTCTATTTTTCATTTTCCTATAATTTACACTGAGGGAAAAATCAGAGATAATCATCTTTTATTTGTCTACATTCTAATAACCTACATTTTGGTCACAAATTATTCCTTTAAAACAGAAGTAGACTGGCTCCCTGAATCAGCTCACAAGTCTTAGAGATGCCACAATGAAGTGCCTTCCTGGGTTCACTGGAAAACACACACCTATTTTTTTCTTCCACTGGGCACTAAACCCAGGGCATCATCATGCATGCTAGCCGAGAGCTTTACCACTGAGCTACATCTGTCCCCCAGGTTGTCCTACCACACATACTTTATTTCTGAGGCAGGGTCTCAATAAGTTGCCCAGGCTGGCCTTGAATTTGAAATCCTTCTGGCTCAGCCTCCTAAGTAGCTGATATTACAGGTGTGTGCCTTTGTGCTTGGCTTTAAATATATGCTCTTGACAAGATGGATTATGAAGCACATTTAGCATGAACATGGTTTAAATACATCTAGGGTGTTAAAAATTCTAACTGCATAGCAAGGTACGGGGTTGCACACCTATAATCCCAGTGGCTCAGGAGGCGAAGGCAGGAGGATTCCAAGTTCAAAGGCAGCCTTAGCAACTTAGCTAAGCTCAGGCAACTTAGTGAGACCCTGTCTCAAAATAAAAAAATAAAAAGAGCTGAGGATGTGGCTCAATGGTTGAGTACCCCTGGGTTCAATCCCCAGTACCAAAAAAAAAAATCTAACTGCTGGGTGCAGTGGTACACAGCTACCATTCAAGCTATTTGGGAGGCTGAAGTAGGTGAGTTGCTTGGCCCAGGAGTTTAAGATCAGTTGGGCAACATAGTGAGACCCTGTCTGAAAAAAAATTTTTAAATTCTCATAGGCATTTTCCTTTTCAGTTCAATTCACGAAAGTTCACTTTGACTTATTTGGTATAAGCAATTCTAAAAATTACCAAACCACCTCAAAACCAGTAATATACTCTTGGTCTGCGCTGGTATATTTGACTCACTGACCGTCAGATGAAAACAGCAATAAAGAAAATGAACCAAACAGAAATAGCAGATCTCTGAGAACTGAATTTCTAGAAATATTTATGAAACAATTACATGTCAAGCCCTATGCAAAATAGTAGAAAGACAAAAAAATGTCAGACACAATCATTAACTCTGAAGGAGTTGTCATTTAGCCACAGACAGTCACACAGAACAACCACCTACCTAACACAGAACTGCCGTGCTACAGTGGCATGAATCAAGTGCTAAGATCACCTGAGAAGATAAGGCTTCACAGTGAAATAACACTTAAGCTGGGTACTGAGGATGATCAGGCTTTTGCTTAATGGGGGATGAGGGCAGAGAGAATGTGCAAAGAATAGAAATCAGGAAAAGTCTAAGAAAGTAATATTGTGAACTTGAAACCCCATATTTTCTTCCTCTTCCACACACACTAATAAAACTGTTTCTATAATATAATTTTTTGATCACTTAAATTTCCCAGAAATGTAATGATTACATTTTAGAGGAACAGGTTTGTATCCAGATGGGTCAATGAAGCTGGGAACTATTATTTTTTATTTATTTATTTATTTTTTTTTGCGGTACTGGGGATCGAACTCAGGGCCCTGTGCTTGTGAGGCAAGCACTCTACCAGCTGAGCTATCTCCCCAGCCCGGGAACTATTATTAAAAAAAAAAAATAAGCCATCATGTAGCCCAGAAATCTATGTTAAACATCTCAGCACTTTTACCTTCCTTCCAAATTTTTAGACTTTAGCTGTTGTTCTCCTTCATTTATTTGTTCTTCTAACACCTTGATTCTGGCTTCCCTTTGCTCTGGAGTTTCTTGACCAAAGAGCTTGGTAGTCATTCCCTTCAAAGAGAATGTCCTTACGGTCTAAAAGGAAATAGAAACAGATGAATAAATATAGTGTGATATATATACCCCCCCACACACACTGTGGAATATTATTCAGCCTTAAAAAGGAAGGAAATTCTGACATGTGCTACAATACAAAAGAGCCTAAAAAATTATGTGAAGTGAAATATTCGAGTCAAAGACAAATACTATATAATTCCACTTAAACTGATGTGTCTAGAGTAGTCAAAATTATAGAGAAAGAATGCAGAATGTGATTTCCAGGAGTTACAGTGAGGCAGAAAAGTAGTTGTTTAATGGGAACAGAGTTTTGCAAAACGAGAAGAGCTCTAGAGATCAGTTTACACAATAATGCGAAAATACTTAATACTACTAACTATTATACACTTTAAAAATAGTTAAGAATGGTAAATTTTATGTTATATATATTTTATAGCTCTCCACTCTCAGAAATATAAAACACTGGCCATTTCCTTCTACCTTTGACAGAAGCACCATAAGCTTTACAACCAGAGGACTCCTAATATGATTTCTAATACTGGAGTAATAAAGTCAAAAAGTGGGAAATCAGTGGCACAGGTCTGTAATCCCAACTACTCAGGAAGCTGAGGCAAGAGAATCACGAGTTCAAGGTAAGCCTGTGTAACTTGGCAAGACACTCTCTCAAAGACACTCTATTTTTTTTTAAAGGGCTGTGGATATATCTCAGTGGTAAAGTGTCTAGCATGCACAGACCCTGGGTTCAATCTCCAGTACCAGAGAAAATAAAATAAAAAGTGTTACTCTATGACAAAAACAAACCAAACAATAACAAAAAAACCAGATCAAATTCAACAGGAAGCTATAGAAATAAACCAAACTAAAGAAGCATATTTAAAATCTGCATATCTCACCCTGAAACTTAGGTATCTATTAATAGAACAGGATGCCTAAACCCAAGCAATGCAAGGTATCTTCAAGCTTTGCTGCCTTACTCTCTGGAGTTTGTTGATGAAAGTACTACTCTTCACATGAAGGAATAGAGAACCAAGCTTCCTGAAAATGCCTTGGGAACTTCCTGTGAGTTCAGGAATAAATCCAAGACCTGATCTAATGGCTCATGGTAAGAGATCTTTTCCTACATATATGAATGACTTTTCATAGATGGAGCAAGTGGGTAATCTATGTGAAAACCACTTTTAAAACTAAAGTAGGGGCTGGGGAGATAGCTCAGTTGGTAGAGTGCTTGCTTTGCAAACACAAGGACCTGGGTTCAATCCCCAGCACTGAAAAAATAAAAATAAAAAAAAAAAACTAAAGTAGTAGTTAACTATGAAGTAACTGATAAAACAGTGGCAATATCCTTGCTTCACAAATACTTTCAAAATATGTCTCTCATCATAGCAGCAAATGTATTTCAGTGAAGTAGCTCAACAGTACAGAGTTGATTACTAAAATGACTAAGTCTATGATATTTAATATAGGGCCAGGTGTGGTGGCACACGTCTGTAATGCCAGCAATCAGGAAATGGAGGCAGGAGGATTGAAAGTTCAAGGTCAGCTTCAACAACTTAATGAGACCCTATCTCAAAATAAAATAAAAAGGGCTGAGGATATAGTTTAGTGGAAGAGTACCCTGAATTGAATTCCAAGTACCCCACCACACACACACAGAAAAAAAGATATGAAATTTTCTTCACAAGTACTCATTTGTAAAGCATTAAAGAATAAAAGCACACAAAATGCTCCTTGTTAGGAGAGATTGATGATTCTAATTGGGTAAAACTGTTCAAAGTAAACTAAAATTTCTATAAAATACCTTTCCAAATTAAATTAAACCTGACAATTTTTTTTTTTGTACCAGGGATTGAACCCAGGGGCACTTTACCACTGAGTCACATGCCCAGTCTTCTATATTTTATTTAGAGACTTAGGGCCTCACTAAGTTGCTGAGGCTAGCTTTGAACTTGTGATCCTCCTGCCTCAGTCTCCCAAGCTGTTGGGATTATAGGCATGTGCCACCATGCCCAGCCTGACAAATTCTTTTTTTTTTTTTTTTACTGCCAAGGAATCCACTTTACTTCTTTTTAGACTGGTTTTTACACATGGTAAGGATTTGCTTCAGTACTTTCTGGACATCTTCATCCATCTGGCCCTGCACAGCGTACAGAAGATGCATTCTATAAACTGATATGACCTCCTGGTGTTGCTTCTTGCAATCGCCAAAACAGGCAGTGGAAAAAGCCTACTCACGGCCAGTTGGTTCTGGAGCTGTTTGACTTGCTGCTGCAGTGCTTCCAGCTGCTGGCTCTGTCTTTTGGAGGAGCTTGTTGAGTAGGAGAGCTGGGAGAGGCTGTTCAGGGCCTCCTTCAATTTGGTAACTTCCTTCGACATCTCATTTATCTTTTTATCTTTATCCGCCTCCAGTCTTGAAGAACTCTCAGAATACCTTTTCATTTCAGCAAGTTCCTCCTGAGCTTGCTGGAATTTTTGCAGAAGTTCATTTACTTCTTGCTCTTTGGATTTCAAAAGGGTCTGAATGTTTTCCTTTTCCCTTTTCACTTGTGAGACCTCACTTCGAACCTGGGCAACCTCTGAATGGACCTTCTCTTTCTCCTTTACTGAATCCTTTAATTTTGATGCCAACACACTCACTTCACTCTCCAAGGATGACTAGAGCTTTTCATAGGAAGACCTGGGTACCACTGCATCAGTCATAGCAGCTTTCTCTTCTAGGAGCTGCTTCTCCAGCTTTGTCACTTCCACTTCCTTGCTTGCTAGGTGTTCTTTAAGACTGCTTATTTTCTCCTCCATCTCTTTTGCAGTTGTTCGTAGTGTGGTTATCACTTGCAAATGTTCTGTGATGGACACAGAATTCTCTTTCTGTGCATCCACCAGTTGCTTGAGCTGGGTCAATTCATTTATCACTTTTGAATACTGGGACTTCATTTCCGACAGTGCCTCTTCTGCTTTGGCCTTGGACACATTTGTCACTTGCATCAGTTTCTCATGCTCTGCTTTGGGGATGTATTCAGCTGCTACATCTTCTAGAGACTTCCTCTTCCTATAATCCTCCAGCTCAGCCTGGGCTTCTTTGTACAGCTGTGATAGTTCACTCACCTGTTTATTGAGTTCATCTATCATCCTGTTCATGGCCTCTTTCATGTCCCCAGCTTCATCACTGGCTTCCTGTGTCATCTGACTTTTTAGTGTGTCTTTTAATTTCATGATTTCTTCTTGGGCCTCCTGGTATTTTTCAAACAAAAATGCTTTTTCCTTGTTCATATTCTCAATAACAGAGCAGTATGAACTTTTCATTTCCTCATACTCTTCCGCAGGTGCCTTAATCACTACACTCTTCTCCCTTTCCACAAGTTTTTCCTCTAACTCTCTCACTTTCTCTTTATTTCTTTCACTTTCTTCTAACGCATTCTGCAGATCCTGCTTTAGCATATCTATTTCCCTATCGGTGACCTTCAGCTCATGGAGTTGTGAATAGCTATCCACACTCTCGTGAGACAGGAGACCTAGTTTCATCTGCTTCTGCACACTGAGGACTTCTTTCATCGCCTCCTCATACTTGCTCTGAGTTTCTTTAAGTTTCTGACTGAGGTCTGAGCCATTCTCTGAAATCTCTGTGTTGTTCAAGCACACGGGTTCTGTCCTTCGGGACTGGAGTTCAGCCTGTAGCTGCCTCCTCTCTGCTTCAGACCTCTCCAATCTCTTCTGCAAGTCTTGTGAAATCTCTTGGAGTTGCTGAATTCTGACATCACTGTCAATAGTGGGTTTCCCCAAAGAATGAGTTGAGACAGATGGGGATGATTTGGAGTCTGGGGGAGAGGCTTCACTAGGTTTGCCCAGGGATGGGGCCACATCAGTCTGGGTGGAATGGAAAGAGTCAAAGCTTAGGTCTGCTTCTGCCTCCTTTGGTGATTTGGCCTGTAATTTATCTTGTAACTCCTTATTGTGTAAGGTAAGGGAGGCAACTTTTGCTTGCAATAGCACAAGAAGATCTTGTTGGTCAGCTTCAGAACTTATATCCAGTAAGCTATCAGCACCTGTGGTACTGTCACTTAGTCTGTGTTTGTTTTCTCGTACAGAACTAATCTCAGCCTTGAAGGGTGCTTCTGTAAAAAATACTGATTCCTTTCCTGAAAGTGGTGTTGAAGTTATTGATCTTGGGGAAGACACATCACTCAACTGCTTTGGTTTTGTTGGAGTCTTTAAGTCAGCATCCTGAGAGATTTTCGATAATAGAAGGCTTTGAATTCCTGCATTTTCTGAGAGTTTGGAATAATGTAAGGCATTGTGTCCAAGAGAATCTACAAGGTTTAGGTCTGCACCCTTTTTAATTAAGGCTTCCACGATGGTAGAGCTGCCAATTTCACAAGCCAGCATGAGAGCAGTTCTTCCATTTTTGTCCCTGGAATTAACATCTGCTCCATGATCCAGGAGAAAGCGACAGACCTCACTGTGACCATTTTGTACTGCAAGAAGCAGTGGTATATTCCCATCCAAATCCTTGAGGCTTACAGGACTCTTGTGTTCACTGAGGACCTGCACAGCTGGTAGGCAGCCTTGTGCCACTGCATAATGTAAAGCTGTTTTCCCAGAGCTGTCAATACCTTCGGCTGGACATTTAGACAGTGGTGTCTTGGGCAGTCACATCCACACCGTGGGCAACCATGACCCTGAGGCATTCCACATGTCCCTTTGCAGCTGCAAGATGAAAAGCGGTCTTGCCCTCGCTGTCATGCTTGGTGGTGCTGGCCCCCTTCTTGCCCAGCAGAGAGGCCACCTTTTCCGAGTCACCATTCTCCACAGCCTGCAGCAGGTGGTCGTCATTCTTGTTCCACTCGTTGGTCTTGTCAGTCTGAAAGCTGCTCTCCCCTGACAAATTCTTATAATACCATACAGAACATGTTTTTGAGTCTGATATCTTCTTATATCATGAAAACCAAATAAGTACTACAGTTGCTTACAAATTATTCTGTAAAAGGTACAAGCATATTGTGTATTATAAATGTAGCTGATTCCACATAAGCCTCACTACATCAATATCAGAGACCTAAAGACTCACCCCAGTTGCAAGTTCTTCACACTGCTGCTTCTTGGATGCTAGGTCCTGAGCAGCCATCTCCAAGTCATACTGCATAAGTTCATGTTTCCTGCACACAGCCCTGGGGATGAAAATAGTGCTCCCATTTAACTTTTTTTGGCTTCTCTTTTAACATGTTAAGAAATTTTTTTCAGGGGTACAGGGCAAGCATTCACAATACCTTACTAGTTCTGACATTTACTAATGTTGAGAGCTTGCAAGTTTAAATTGTAGTCGCTCACATTAAAAATTAAATCTAGCAGACCTTAAGCATAAATAAAACCTTTACATATTTTTAAAACAAACAAAAAGACTGGCAGACATATACAAAACATATACCATGGTCATATACATAAATATTTAAAACATATACAGCATAAGTACAAATGCTGTAATCTCAGGAAGGAACTATGTATTCCTTGAAAGGATAATATCTCAAAGTTGTCTTTTGTTAAAAAAAAAAAAGTCTATTAGTTTTTATTATCATAAGATTAATCCATGCTTTCTGGAGAGAGAGAGAGAGAGAGAGAGAGAGAGAGAGAGAGAGAGAGAGAGAGACTGATTCATTCTAATACTGAAATGAACAACATCAAAATGCCAAGAACCCTCTTTCCCCCAATCCCACTATCCAAACACAACCAATGTACAGCCTACCAGATTTTTTTTTTTTTTTTTTCGGTACTGTGGATTGAACCCAGGGGGACGTAAACCACTGAGTCACATCCCTAGCCCTTTTTTGTATTTTATTTAGAGACAGGGTCTTTACTGAGTTACTTAGGGCCTCACTAAATTGCTGAGGCTGGCTTTGATCCTTCTGCCTCAGCCTCCTAAGCCTCTGGGATTATAGGTGTCCACCACCGTACCCAGCTTCCTTCTAGAATTTAGCTAGGCATTTATAAAGTCCACACATCCCAAATGGTTCTACAACTTTTCTCATTTAGTTATATATGCCATGTCAATATACATTAAACATTATTTTTAGGAACTGCACAGAATTCCATTATATTCATCAATTTTCTTTTGCTTGGTAACTTGAAGATACTTTGGTGAAATTTACTGCTACCAAAATCCACTAAAGGAAAAAAGCTAATAATGTGCAAGTGTTTTCACACCAATTAATTGATTTATATTGTACTTCTGTTTTCCTAAGAGAATTCTTTTATTGCTTCTGCACAACACAAAAACAAAAGTTACCTCTTCCAGAAAAATGATTATTTTCCTAAACTGAATAGAAAAAACTAAATTAAAAAAAAAAAATCAAACAGAATTATCTAGCTGAGAATTCTGTTTGGCTCCATAGGAAATACCATAAAAACAGAAGCAAAGTCCTTGATATTAAGAAGTTTAAAACCTACTAAGCAAGTATGGGGAAAAAAATGCAGAATAAAAATGGCAATATACAACCTAGTGACAGTGTTACACAACACTCCATCTGTGTTTTGCTCCCAATCTTCAAATTGGAGAAAGTAGAAAAAACAATATACTATGATGTTTCAAGGACAGGCCTTATGTCTTATAATTTTATGCCTAGCACTCTGCTACACAGAGGAAGACAATGAGAACTCATTTATTACCTAGCACCTTACTATTTGTATTTTACACAAACAGAAGGAGACTGTGAGGATCAACCACGAGGCTGCATCTGGAACTTTCATTAATTACTCACCGTAGTGCTTCCGCATAAAAAAGATACTCCTTTAACTGATCTGCATAATGTTCTTCATCTTCCAAAATATCATCAATAGAAGATGCATACCTGTTTTTTAAAAACACTGCATAAACAGAGTAACTTTCACTGCGACACAAAGCATTAACATTGTGAAGAAGTGTTATTCAAAGTATGGTCCACAGGCCACTGGCTACCTGTCAGTGACAAAGTATGGAAAGTGAAAATTATCATTTAGAAACATTGATGGCAATTTGTAAGTGCCATGATAATTTTACTGAATTTTACCAAAATACAAAGACTTAGAAATAAAAAACAAAACAAAACAAAACAAACAAAAACTAGTCCTTCTTACAAATAGTTTAAGAAACCCTGATCGACTGGACTCTTTCATTCAAAGAGATTATAAAAGGGTTATAAATCGAGAGAAAGTATGAGTTTGGTATAATTGGTACACATATGTTCTTGGTTGCAATTATTCATAGTAATACCAAAAAGCTGCACAGGGAAAGAGTAAATAAATATAACAAATTTTTTGAAATCTTGCTTTGTACTAATTCTCAGCAGCAACCTCTGCTTTGATTAGGGCTACCTCCTCACTCATGCCATTCCCGTTCCTGGGCCTGAGCCTTTCCGTGGTAGAAATGTGCTGCCTTTCCACACTGCTTCTCCAAATCCTTCTAGCATCTATCTCAACCCCTACATGAAATCCTCTTAAACTACTTGAGTCTTTATTCATCACCCTATTTCTGATCTCT
The DNA here is from genome assembly GCF_902686455.1 of Sciurus vulgaris. Classification (NCBI taxonomy): domain Eukaryota; kingdom Metazoa; phylum Chordata; class Mammalia; order Rodentia; family Sciuridae; genus Sciurus; species Sciurus vulgaris. Next base: position 75,353,089 of record NC_136470.1, read on the forward strand.
TATTAACAGTTTATAACTCAAATTTCAAAGTAATGTCTCACCTCTTGGTTTTATTTCTGATTATACTGTAAATTCTAAGGATAAGAGCTTTATGCACATAGCACTTCTGTGTCATTATAAAAGGCATCTTTCAAATTAATTCTAATCCCTTAGTGTGAAAACAAAAAGTACATATAATTTATGTCTCCAGCCTATTTCATCTACACAAATAAAACAAGTTTACCAAAGTTGTAAAATGAAATAAAACTATGTTAAGGTTTATTTGAAAAGCAATGTGTTTTGGGGACTTATAAAAGCAGGTTTAAGTATATATTATGTAATTACAAACTTATATCTATTAGAGTGAGGAATTTCATCTACGTAACTGACAATAAGTCTCAACAATTACTGTTAAGAGCAGGAGAATCTTAGGGGATAGCTCAGTGGTAGAGCTCTTGTCACAAGCCCCGGGTTTGATCCCCAGCAGAAGAAAAAAAGAAGAGGACTTGAAGAATAAAAAAATTAAAACAAAAAAAAAAAAAAAGGAAAATCTGGCTTTAGTTCATAAATCCATGCTTTTAGAAAAATTAATGTTAAGAAATGAACCAAAAAAGGGGGACCCACAGGGTTGGGGGCTTAAAGATAAAAATTACTATGTAGGGATAAACTGGCATTAAATGGTAAAGACTTTAAGACATCTATACTGAGAACAATTTTATTTAATACTTCAATAAATGATTTGCAAGAATCTTGAATTCTTGCAAAAACTAAAATGCTAAATTAACAGAATGCAGGAAAGTTTATGAAAAAAATAGCCAGTAAGCTTGAATATGGCCCAGAGAAAAGTCCTATTTAGATAAAATATTTTTTCAGCCCCACCATAGCTTTAAGGTATAAATGACAAAAACTGTATAAAACTGTCATGTACAATGTGATGTTTTAATATAAGTACACACTGTGCCAAGATTAATTCAAGCTAATTAACATATCAATCACCTGACACACTTTTTTGTATGAGAAAATTTAAGATATACTTTTTGTCTTCTTTTACTTAGTTGTACGAGTTCTTTCATATATTATGGTTAGAAATGCTTGCTCTCCCTGTCTGTGGTTTGCCTTTTCGTTATCTTTTTTTCTCCCGACTACAGTACTGGGAAATTAAACCCAGGGGAGCTCTACTACTGAGCTTTTTTTTTTTTTAAATAAAACATATTTTTTTTTTGTAGTTGGAAATGGACAGCATACCTTTATTTGCTTATTTTTGTGTGACGCTAGAGATCAAACCCAGTGTCTCACAAGCACTCTGCCACTGGGCTACAGCTCCAGCCACCCCCCAGCTCTTTTACATTTTATTTTGAGACAGGGTCTGGCTAAGTTGCCCAGGCTGGGCTTGTACTGATCCTCCTGCCTTAATGTCCTGAGTCCTTGGGATTAATGGCAAGGACTATCACATCCAGCCCTTTGTAACAAATTGTAAGTTTAGAGTTCAGTGGCATTAAATCCTTTTATATTGTTGTGCAGTCATCACCATCACGTATTCTGAACTTTTCATCTCTCCAACTGAAATTCTGTACTCCGTTTAACATTAACTCCCCGTTCTTTTTTCCTTCCAATCATGTGTCTCTCTCTTTTTCTTTTCTTTTTGCTGTATTGGGGACTGAAGCCAGGGCCTTGCTAGCTGTGCTACATCCCCAGGCCTTTTTATTTTAATTCCAGATAGGGCCTCACTAAGATGCTGAGGCTGGCCTTAAACTTGTGATCCTCCTGCCTCAGTATCCTGAATAGCAGGGATCACAGCATGTACAACTGGGCCCAGTTTTGGTATCTCTTTTTTTAATTAATTAATTAATTAGTTTATTTATTCATTTTTATTTTTAGCTGTCAATGGACCTTTATTTTTTATTTATTTATATGCAGTCCTTGAGAACTGAACCCAGTGCAGCACACATGATAGGCAAGCACTCTATCAACCCCAGCCCTGGTATCTCTTTTGATAAGCAGTAAGTTCAAACTTTCATAAAGACCAATTTAGCATTAAATTTTTCTTTTAATGTCTCTTTAAGAAATCTTTGTTTATCCCAATGTAGTAACAACATTCTCCAATATTCAACTAAAACCTACAATTTTGGTTTTCATATTTATGTATATGATCCAAATTGAATTAATTTTTGTATAAAATGTGCCATATGGTTCAAGGTTCATTTTTTTCCCCATGTAGATATCCACTTTTTCTGGAACCATATGTTGAAATGGACTATAGAAGTGTAGGTATAGGCTATATAGGCTATATAGTTCAATGGTAGCATGTATGAAACCCTGAGTTTCATCACCAGCACCAAAAAAAAAAATCTATTTCTGGACTCAATTCTGTTCCATTGATCTGTTTATGCCAATACCTTACTATCTTTATAACTACAATATAGCTTTATAGTAAATCTTAAAAACAGGTAAATATATTCTAGCTTTTATTCTTTGTCATAATTGTTTTTGACTATTATAGGTCCTTTGACCTAAAATTTTAGAATCAAATTATTGATTTCCATAGAAAAGTAAATGGAACTTTGACTAAGACCACAATTTGGGGAAAATGGACGTGTTAATCCACAAACATGGTTATTTAGGTCTTCTTTAAGTTCTTCAAAGCAATATTTCATATGGTTCAGTGTAGAGGATTTCCAACATTAAATCAATGAATAAGCATTATGTTTTGAGGCTATTATAAACAGTAATATTTTAAAATTTTTATTTTCCAATTGTGGTACTGGGGATTAAACCCAGGGGTACTCTACAATGGAGCTATACACCCAGCACCCACTTTAAAAAAATTTTTTCTTTTGAGACAGGGTATCACTAAATTGCTTTAAACTTGAAATCCTCCTGCCTCAGCCTCTGCAACTGTTCGGATTACAGGTATGCACCATAGCACCTGGCAAAACTATTGATTTTGATATATTAATCTGGTATACGGGTCAGTACCTATTAAATTCAGTTTTTAGTTCTGTAGATTTCTGATTGATTCAATATGATTTCCTAAGTAAACAATCTTCTTGTGAGCAAAGACAATTTTACTTTTTTCTAATATTTATGCTTCTTATTTACTTTTCTTGCCTCAGTTCACTGATTAGAACCTACAGTAAAATGTTTACTAGAAGTGGTGAGAACAGAAAACCATATCTTGTTCTTGACCTTAGAAGAAAGTATCAATATTTCACTATTATTAATTTAAATTTACTTAATTTGAGATGGGGTTTATGTTGCACACACTGTTTTCAAACCCCTAGACTCAAGTGATCCTTCCATCTCAGCCTTCCAAGTAGCTAGGACTATATCTAAGCACCACTGTGTACAGCTAAGTATAACACTAGACATGAATTTCAGACAGAACAAATTCCCTTTTATTCCTAGTTTGATAAGAATTTTTACTATGAACAAGTATTAAAATTTGCCAAATAATTATTTCCACATGTCTAAATGAGTACACAGGTTTTTATCTTTATTCTCTTAATATATGAATGAGACTAATTTTTTTGCAGGTGGGTGATGTACCAGGGATTGAACTCAGGGATACTCAACCACTGAACCACATCTCCAGGCCTTTTTTGTATTTTTTTTAAAGACAGGGTCTCACTGAATTGCTTAGCGCCTTGCTGTTGCTGAGGCAGGCTTTGAACTCTTGATCTTCCTGCCTCAGTCTCCCCAGCTGCTGGGATTATAGGTGTGTACCACTACACCCAGTCAGATTAATTTTTTTAAATATTAAACTAACTGTGTATTTTGAGATTAAGTCAGATCTATACATACAAAGCATAATATAAATGCCAGTAAACTTGATAAAAACAGAAGCCTGGAAGTCACTAACACTTCCCCACTGAAATTCACTTCAGGTTTACGTTATGTTCTCTAGGTACTCACACGTCCATATGATGACCAGCACTCTGCAGCCCATCACCCATTTCTTTTTCTATGGCACTCCATTCACTGAAAGATAAAACCAGAAGCATTATGAACTAGAGACATGGAATATTAATAAATGAAATTTTCTACAAGATCCTTTTCTAGCTACCTTTTAAATACTTTATAGTATCCATATTTGGATTTATGATTCAAATATGTTGTTTTCCCCTTTAAGTTTAATAACTAAGTCTAAGTGAAGACTTCATAGTCGGTATCTGCTGCTTTAAGCAAGGTAAGTATCATACAAAACAGCTTATGGTTATAGGTAACATTCTTAGGATGCACATTTATATCAGTTGAGGAGCTTTTCTAAAAAATGGGGTGCTACTCTTGAGTTACTTAATCATAATCTCTGGGACATGTGTATTATTAAATGCTCACTGGATGATTTTGATGAACATGACATTGTTTTATAGGTATCAGAAAGATCAAAATAAAGACTTCTCCCCTCAAGGTTTGCTACTCAAACTGGTTTAGCAATAGCATCACTGAAAGTTTGTTTAGAAACACAAAACTGCAGGACTCATTCCAGATCTACTGAATCAGAATGGGCATTTTACATTCTTGCCTCTCTAGTACAAGTTCATTTATTAATTATAATAAATTGTGCTACCTTTGAGATTCTTATTTATGCTAATTTTTAAGAGATCTTAATTGGCTACTTTTTTTCTTTTTCTAATACTAAGTATTGAACCGAAAGGCACTCAATCAATGAACTACATCCCAAGCCCTTTATTTTTGTTTTGAGAAAGGTCTTGCTAAATTGCCGAGAGTAGCCTTGAATTTGTGATCCTTGTGTTTCAACCTCCCAAGTAACTTGGGATTACAGGTGTGCAACACTATGCCCAACCATCTGTTAGTTTTTAAATAACCACTATTCCCAGGCTTAAATGGAATTCTGATTTGGAAATATAATAAAATCAGAAATGACTCATGTACCTAAATCTAAAGGCAATTGAGAAGGCTGAGTCAGTCAGGAGGATCAGCCTCAGCAACTTAGTGAGGCCCTAAGCAACTTAGTGAGATCCTGTCTCAAAATAAAAAGGGGCCAGAAATGTGGCTCAGTGGTTAAGCACCCTTGGGTTCAATTTCCCAGTACTAAAACAAACCAAAAACAGTTTACATTTTTACTATACCAATAAGCCTTTCTTCATTAAAATATGTCACAATGCTATGCATGGGGGTGGATCTTTGTGATTCCAGCAGTTTGGGAGGCTGAAGCAGAAGGAACTCAAATTCAAGGTCAGCCACAGCAAATTAGTGAGACCCTATATCCATCTCAAAAACAAAAACAAAAAAACAAACCAGGCGTGGTAATACACACATGTAATCCTAGCAACTCAGGAGACTGAGGAAGGAAGATCACAAATTCAAGGCCAGACTCATAAGCTTAGTAAGGCCCCAAGCAACTTAGCAAGTACCTGTTTCAAAATAAAATATTTTAAAAAGGGCTAGGAATATTGTTCATTGTTGAAGCAAAAAAGGTCTATTCTCCAGACTCATAAGATTTTCATACATTTCACATAAATTTTGTTTTTAGAAAAGGAATTATAATTGTTTATTTTAAATTTTTATATACTACTTACCTGAAAACTCGCCCATAATTCCCATGTACTTTATATACACCATAGAGTCGATCTGCTACTCTCTGAAACCAATAATTAACAGAGATTGGTATGAAGTCAAAGTTATACACAGATTATTTAAAAACAAATTCATCCTCAAAAAACTTGAAAGTTCACAAAACAATACAAAAACATACCATGCTCTGTATAATAAACTTGAAAAATAGAGAAAAGAAGAAAAATATAATATCCAAAAACCAATCACAAAAAGCTCTAAAATAGAACTAATGCTGCCCTACAATAATCTTATGCCTCAGTAATTCTTTGTATGTGTAGTTTTTAATTGCTATCTTTAAATCTTCTATAGCAAGAGTGGTAATACTTTTATCTAGCAGGTTAACATCACCTTGAACAAATACCACTTGAAAGTGCAAAAATTCCACTGAGTAGTATACATAAACTTACTTTCTTTCTTGGATAACCTCGTTGGATATTTAGTTACCTGTTTTTTTTTTTTCTCCCCCCCAGTATAATGTTGTAATAAGCATCTCTGAAAATAAATCTTTTTTTCTTTAGATTGTTTCCTTATGATAAAGTCTTAGTAGAATTTACCAGGGAAAGGATATACACATTTTCAATTCTACTGATCTACAGTTTTATACATCAATGCTGAACACTTACAATATACTTCTATGCAACTTTCTCAAAAGATAACTGTCAACTAACAGATAGATAATTTAATAGCAACAGAATTATAATTTAGATCACCAAGATAAAAGGTACACTGCCTAGACATTCACATAAATTTTACAAAAGATAAAACAAAACACCATATAGGGTATATATTTCAGTTTATTATCTCCAAAGTGCTACAGAAATAAACTGGAAGACTAAATGTCAATCACACATAAAACCCTAAAAAATGTTTTGCAATATAGTTAGAGGATAAATTACTTACCTGATTCCTTAGTCAAACATGAGTAGTTGCAGGAATTAGATATTAACTATACAGCAGATCTTAACCATTTCAAGACTTCAGCTTAAAGTGAAAGAACTACCATTGTAAAATACTAGGTGTAGGTGTTAAGATGATCATGAAAGGTTTTGCTTCTGTCCTTGGCCTGCTTTGAAGGACACACACCCACAGGGGACATGCTACATGTCTGCTGCTCATTTTTGTAAATCAAGTGTTACGGCAACAGTCATGCTCACTCATGTTAGCACTGTCTATGGCTGCATTCACAGCAGAGCTGAAGAGATGTGACAAAGCCAAATAGCCAAGACAGCCATAAATATTTACCACCCAGTCTGCAAATGAAGTTTGCTGATCCCTACACTAGACTCAGCTTTCAAGACAAAACTCATAGCCCTTATTCTACCTGAAACACTTCCATGTTGTCCTCAGATCACAAAACTGATATCTCTAAGATATCACATCCCAATTATTTTGGGGGCACTCTATATTGTTAAATCAGACTCCCCCTCCCTTCTTGAAGTGATTCTGTCATAAAATAAGTTTGAGAAAAACTAAGGTAAAAAGGTTTAACAGGTTCTTTTCCTGTAGGACTTTTTAAGATTTTTTTTATTTGAAGATAATTTTTTTTTTTTTTTTTTTTTTTTTTTTTTTGGTACCAGAATTGAACCCAGGGGCACTTAACCACTGAGTCACATCTCTAGCCCTTTTTTATATTTTAGTACAGACAAGGTCTTGCTGAGTTGCTTAGGGCCTCACTAAGTTGCTGAGGCTGGTTTTGAACTCCTGTTCCTCCTGCCTCAGCCTCCTGAGTTGCTGGGATTACAGGTGTGAGCCACTGTGCCCAGCTTTTAAGATGTATTTAAAAATTTTTAAATATTTTAAAATTTTATTTATTTATTATTTTTATTTGTAGATGGACACAACACCTTTATTTATTTTTATTTATGTGGTGCTGAATATCAGGTCCAGTACCTCAGGCATGCTAGGAAGTGCTCTATCACTGAGCTACAACTCCTGCCCAGCATTTTAGATCTTTAACACCACATACAAATAATGACTGTACAAGAGAGATGATTTGCTGTAGGGAACATCTTATAGGACTAACACTCCAAACAATATATGATGGATAGTGTCATTTCACTAACTTTTCTATATCCTTGCACTTTTAGATATTGAACTATCTTCTTAAAAGTTGACAGTTTGTCATTTTAAGATATTAAGCATGGAAGAGAAAGAACTTATTGAATAGTCACTTTTAAGCAAGGTAAGTGCACAGTGCAGAACCAAAATGAATGTCCAAAGAAAAATTTTGTGAATCCCATATGAAACATTGTTTCTTTTTAAAGTAAATCTCTCCCAGAATTGATGCAAAAGAAGCTTCTATCAAAGGAGCTAGATGCTAGATGTATGTAGGTCCGCAGGGTGTGACCCAAAGAGGAAAGTCTGTCTATCTCAAAGACCTGAGTGACCACCTATGTGGAGCTACTCTACACATGAACAAGGTGAGAAAGACACTCAGCTGTTGTTACTAGACCAACAATGTTTCTGGTATGAATTCTTCAAAGATGGAAATAAATTGTTCTAGCCAATTAAAGCATAAAGATACTCTATCTAGATGATCAGGCAATAAGAAAGAAGATGAAACTGAGAAAAACTACCAACTACAGACCAAAAATTATCAAGTTTAGAGAAAAGGCAAAAATGGCCAAGAAGTAAAACATGAATGATTAAAACCTGAAACCAGATTGATTCAAAGGTTATTGATAATCAAAAAAACTGGTGTCAGGAGAAATGATTCAGACCAGACTGCTATTCATTTTCATTTCTTTTTTTTTTTTTTTTTGGGGGGGGTTTTAAAATTTTTATTTCAAAAGCTTGGATAGCTTCAATATCCAGGTCGTGGCAAAAATCAGGACACGTGTAAAATACCTTACAATACATTAGATTCCCAAAAGGTACCAAAAAGTACAGTAAAATTAACACTTCCATTACAGGAAATGTATGACACAAATAATATAAAATTAAAAGGTGGGAAAAAAGGTGACACTGGTTTCCTAAGATACATTTTACTCTTTACAACCAGGGTCCACAGGTCCAGGCTGCAGAGCGGCAGCAGGAAGCAGACCCTCTAACCTGGTTCTAGGTAACCTGGTAATAAAATCAACCCCTAATGCCGCTCTGGCCTGAGACACCACACGCTGCCTAAACAACTAGAGCTCTGGAAATAGTAAAACAGGAGAGTGATTTCCAGGGGGGAAATTTTAAATAAGATGCACATGGGACAGGCCATAGAAAGTTTGCCAAGTTAAATTTGGTACATAATTGTGTTCACTCCGTATCCAAACAAAGCGTGTGCGGTCAGTCAGTCAGCTGCTCCTGCTGCCGCCTCAGTATGGCTTGTAGTTATTCTGATGACCACCGCGTCGCTGGCTCTTCCCGTAATTTGTACTACCCTGACCTCCACCTCCACCACCACCACTGCCTCGGTTCCCTCGGTTGCGGTTTCCACGGCCCCCAGAGCCATACTGCTGCTGCTGATAGACTTCTTTGGGCTGGGCCACCTTGATTTCACATTTGCTTCCACTGATAGTATGGAATTTTTTTTCCAGAACTTTCTTCACAGGGTCTTCTTCTTTAAAAGTAATAAAAACAAAACCCCGTCTTTTATTCAACTTGGGATCCATTGGAAGCTCAATGGCCTCAATCTCCCCAAACTCTCTAAAGTACTCCCTGATCTTTTCCTCTGTAGCTTCAGGATTCAGACCCCCTACAAAGATTTTCTTGACGGGGTCCTTCTTCATAGCCATGGCTTTTTTAGGGTCAATGACCCTGCCATCCAGCCTGTGTTCCTTCTGGTCTAGGACCTTCTCCACACTGGCAGCATCTTTGAAGAGGATAAACCCAAACCCTCTTGACCGTCCAGTGTTGGGATCCATTTTTATTGTACAATCCACGACCTCTCCAAATTTAGTAAAATAGTCCTTTAAATCTTTTTTGCTGGTATCCCAGCTCAGACCACCAACGAACATTTTTCCCGCGTCTTCCTCGTTCTTGCTGGCGTTGATCTGGTCGCCCTCGGCGCCGTTCTGATTCCCGCTCGGGGGCGCCGTGGTCCCGCCTCCAGACCCCGACGCTGCTCCTGTGCCAGCCCCGGCCGGCGACTCGCTTTCGGGGGCGGCCACGTGTCCGTTCTCGGTAGCGCCCGTGGTCTCCATGGGCTGCTCCTCACCCGCTTCCGACATGGTAGGCCAGGCCGCGGCGGCTCCTCGCCGCCGATGACGCCGCGGGGCCCACTTGTCCCCACCCGCTGGGAAAGGCGCCGCGGGCTCGGCCGCGCTCAAGGTCGCGCTGCCGGGGTCTCGCCTCCGTCCACTGACGGAGCCGCTCCGATCGAGTTCCCTCCTCCTTGGCCGCCGCCGCCACACAGAACCCACGGACCACAGCCCAGGTACGACTCGCGCGGTGCCGCCCTCATTTTCATTTCTGTTGAGGTCTTTCTTTTCAAAAACTAATCATCAGAGAATTGTCAGGAGAAAACTGACATGGAGCAAGTCCTATGACCAGAAGAAATCTAATCTGATTATCCTTCCTCAATTAGGAACACCATCTTTGTCCTTAACTAAAGTAGCAGGTGATTTAATACTCAAAAAGACTAAGCTCTATGACATGTTAGTAGATGATTTTACTTTAAAAATCTGAACACATAGTGCTTTTCCCCCTTAATTCTCCTAAGAAATTTAAGATTATGAAATTTAAAGACTCCTGACACTTTCTGCCAAAATGGTTTCCAAAAGAGCTGTAACACTTTATATTGCCATCATCACTAAGCATTTCACAAACATCAGATATTACCATCTTTATAAATGGGTACAAATTAATGTTAAATAGAATCTCAATAATTACATCTTAAATTATGAGAATATTAGCTAAGTTAAACATCTCCCTCCCTTTTAAATCTGATTTCCCCTAGAGAGAGAGCACAGTGTAGCAAGAAGTAAGGAATCTGGAGTCAGCCACATGTGAGTTCAAATTCTTACTTTAGGGTTCAACTTTGGAGAATTTATTAGACCACTCCAAGCCTCTGTATTTTATCTTCCTTTATGAGATGTAGAAATGACCTTCATTATTTTTATGAGGATTAAATAATGTTTGTAAGGTTCCTGGCAACAAGCAGGATGGCTCAATGGGTCTTAGTTCTCTTCTCTTAGTCTGTTTCACTTCATATCCTTTGTCAACATACTGTATGTCTAAATTCTGGCTCCACATGTATATTTGTTGTGAGATATTAGGCAAATTATTTAATTTCATTTGCCTCTTTCCTAATCTGTAAAATGGGGATAATAAAAGTATTACCTTCCAAGGCCTACTGTGGTATAAAGTAAGGATAGTATTATATGCTTGAGTACCAGGGCTTGTATACACAGTGATAAATGTTAGATATTGGTATTATTGTCCTTTCGCTTTAGTTTGTAAAGCACAGTTATGACTTTGTCTCCTAATTCTGTAAGGCATGTATTCATGCAGCAAAAATTTATCCAGTAGTTGCTATGGGCCAGGCAGGTTTTATTCTCATTTTACAGCAATGAAAACAAACTCTGAAAGGATAGTGGATTTGCCTAAGGATATAGTAAATGGCATAGACCAGTTTTAAATTCAGTCCTTCTTAGTTCAAGACCACTTGAACTAAGTTAACCTGACCTTTCTGGTTGTTTTGTTGTGACTTCTTAAATATTTAACTCTAAACCATCTGTAATATATTTTTACCAAAGTTTCAAAAGACTTCTTGACAAAAAAGGTAGTCAATAATGCTACTTTCTCTTCATCTGTCAACAATTTATCTTCTGTTTCAAACACCATCTACACCTTCTTCTACACTTGACACTATGGCTCTTATGAAAAGGTCCTCGTGGTCCTTTCTGCATGGTTTGCAAGCTTCTGTCAGTGGAGAGCATTAACCTTCTGTTTTTACTTCATGTCATTTCTCTTACTGTCCATGTCCAAGAATCCTTTCTCCTAATTTTGGAACACTATGCTAAAACCTAAGCTATTCAGAAGGCATCATGTATTTTTCACTGGTATTTCTCACTTACTCAAAGAATCAAGTGCTGTCTTTCCTTTCAAGACCTCAAACTGTCTTTCTTGTTAATAGTTTCTAAGGCGGGTTTTCTAAAAGTACAGGATAAATATCTACACCCAGAATTCTTCCTTCGGTGTATTCTTCTATACTATTATGGAAACCTTTAAACATACAAAAGTATAGAGGACAAAAGGATATACCTCCATTCCTCATAGAAAGTAGAAGAATTTACCTCCATTTTCTAATACTTGGCTTTAATAATAACTATATGGTCAATATAGTTTCATCTAAAACTATCCCAACTCTCCATTCATCATCAAAGAACTCTAGTCAATTCCAGACAATATAGTTCATTTGAAGGGGAGTTTAATCAGCACAGGATGACATCCTACCACTCAGTCTCTTTCAGAGCCTTTGGTACAGTGCAGTTCTAAGATCCCATCTAGGTTACCCCAAGGATGAGAATGGATGATACAACATTTTCCAGACATTTTAATTTATTGAAAAGCATTCTTCTCTATGTCTACTACAGCCAAACTACATGGCTAAATACAATGATTACTCCTCAATTCTAGTTTCTTTTGTCATGGTAGACTATTGTTCCAAATAAGTTTATTTAGTAAAACTTAAGAGCCCAGACAAAGGACGGTCTGACATCTACAAACTATTCCACAGACCTTTAAGTGGGGTGGAGGGAAACACTGGAAGCATAGTATATTATCATATATAGATCTAAAATTCTATACTTAATTATATTTCAACACTCACTGAAATGGCAGGCCTTTTGACAAGATGTCAAAACAACTAGACTATTAAAAACCATGGAGAAAACAATCCTTTGAAGACTAAATTCTTCAAGTTTTTCTTTTTTTAAATATCTTCTAGTTGTAGATGAACACAATACCTTTATTTCATTAATTTTTTTAAATGGTGCTGAGGATGGAACCCAGGTGCCTCACAGGTACTAGGCAAGCGTTCTACCACTAAGCCACAACCCCAGCTCATATTCTTCAAGTTTTTTATGCCAGAAAACATTTTACATTTCTTTAAGAAATGCAGTTTGCATAATATACTATATAGGAATGTAAAAATCAGTTATTCATCTTAAATACCACCTATTACTTAAAAGTGATGATTAAATAACAAGGACCTTCCCTACAAATGCAAAAAGCTCTGGGTCCACTTACAGCTCTGACTCGAAGAAGATGTGAGATGACAGACTGTAGTTCATCACTGTAGTGTTTCAGTTCAGTAAATCTCCTGAAGCAGGAAACAAATAAAACATAATTTTTCTCATGAAAATAAGTAGTCAAAAGCTGAAATACAAAACAGCAGTTCCTAAGAATAATGAAACTGGTTCTATCTAACCATATGCTGTCCCTGAACACTTACACAATAATAAAAATACAAAAATTCTACAGTTAGACAATATTTTCTTTTGATAGTTTGAAAGCCAAGAAAAGATGCCATACTTCAGAATTTACATCATGGGAGTGAGATAAAATTTTTCAGTAGGAAAAACTACTTTGGAAAAAAAAAAAAAAAAAACGAGTTGGACATTATTATCCTATATACGTGTATGATTATACTACCATTGTGACTCTGCACCATGTTCAGCCAGAGGAAGGAGAAGTTGTGCTCCATTTGTGTACAATGTGTCAAAATTTTTTCTACTGTCATGTATAACCAATTAGAACAAATTAAATAAACAAATTAATTTAAAAAAGAAAAAAATTATGATACTTAAAAAAAAAAAATCTTAAGATGTAACCATAAATTGTGGTCTCTAATATCAAGCTTAAAATGCTTCTCAGTAACCCCTGTTTCCTTATTCTATTATCAGACATTCTTCACAAAGATCTGGAACTTCTGAAATACCACTTGTCACTTTCCAAATAACCAAGCTCCACAGATGAACTAGACACCATCAGATGAGAACAGACCCCCACCTCATCTCCTGCCAACTCATGAAAACTTTCTCAAATCTACATCAATTCTTCCTTTCATCTAGGATCTCTTCGTATCCTGCACTCTAGATTCCATTTCAGCTAGAAAAAGGAAATGTTCCTATTTTAAAACTTCCTCTCTCTAGCATCTCTTTCTTCTCCTTAGCATGCCAATTAACTCCAGTCTCCCCTGGATTAAAATAAACACACACTCCCTTGATCACACACCCAATTATTAACAACCTCTCAACATATAGGGCCTTTGAGGAAAACTTTCAGCAAGCATTATCTCCCTGGCAATAACCACTGCTTCCCTTCTCATTCACTTCTTGGTCTGTTAGAAACTGGCTTTTCCCCTCAAAACTATAATATTCTTCAAAGTCATCAAGTATTGTCATGTTGTCCAAATCAATGATGCATTTTAGTCCCCTCTTACTTGATCCTCTTGATAATGTAACAACTGACATTACCTTCACCTTCTTAAAAATTTGTTCCCTTGATAGCCTTTCCATTTTCTCATGATTTTCCTTTTACTCCTGAAGTTTCTACTGTAGCACTCACTTTCTTTCACCCATCTCTAACATCTTCAACTTGAGCATGTGAAGAATTCCTAAAATATGTCTAAAAATATACTGAGGTCTTTCAGTTGGAGTAAGTATCACAATTGTACACTCAGACCTTGCTAGCACTCAGAGATCTGAGTTTCTAACAAGATCATCACAGGATTCAGGTGCTGGTGACCACTTACTCTGCAAAACACCCTTACAGTGTTGGCATTCTTCAGGGTCAATTGCTAAGTTCTTAGCCATCTTCCAATCAATCTTTCAATCTACATATTCTTTATGTGACTTGTCATTTACAATGTTGCAACACTATGATCAACAAGCTGCTAAGTTCCGATTTCTATCTCCAGCCCAAATCCGTCTTCTACACTCCAGATCTATAAAGCCAATTGATTAGCAGACTTGTTTGTACCTGCTTATGTGTCCAGAGCTCAACCTATTTTTTTCTACATCCTCAACTCTCTCTGTGCTACCTAGTACTCTTAAGAGTGAAACCTGAGTGCCATCTGTTTTTCTTTCCCTCTCCTTCAACTGGGTTTTCTACTAATCACCCAGTCTGTCAACTGTACCTCCAAAACAGTGTTCAAATCCACTCACATTGCTCTGGTTTCTCTGCCAATATCCTATATTCAAAATAGTACCATCACTTCTCATCTGGAATTCTCATACTATCCTCCTGACTAGAATCCTAGTCTACTCTTACACCACTCTGCTTGGATAATCTTCCTAGAGTTCAAACCTACATAACTCCTCTGCCTTTCAGTAGTTTCTTTCTGCTGCAAAGGACAGCCACTGGTCCTGAAACAAAGCCCAAATGTCTTAATTTGACTTAGAAAATTTTTCACTGACCTTCTGCACACAGTTAACTGTGGTTCATCTAAAAAAAGAGGCAGCCAGCAAAGTTAGAGAACACACTTAACTCCCACCACTCCTGCACCTTTCAAGGCAGTGTACTTCAGCTAAGAAAATAATCCAAGAATAAAAAGAGCTAGCAAGTTTGGGATTACAGGCTTGCACCATGGCACCCAGCTACAATCTCTCTGAAATAGCCAAGCAGCCAGAGATGGAGGTTAACAACGTGGCCAAGGGATCACATTGCAAGGAATTTAGAGCTAAAAGATTCTAAATACTGAAAGTATTGGTGACAGGGATAAGAGGTGCATCTTTGGAAAAATTTCTCACTGGGAAATCAGAAGACCTAAAGTGAACATTGAAAAATTCACCGAACTTTAGATAACACTGCATATTTAAGAAATAAAGAAATGGGCTGGGCACAGTTACTTGGGAAGTTCAGACAGGAGGATCCCAAAATCAAAGTCAGTCTTAGCAACTTAGATTCTGTCTCTTATGTAAAAGATAAGAAGGGCTGGAGATGTAGCTCAGTGGTAGGATGACACTGGCTCTGTCCCCAGTACTGCTAGAAAAAAAAAAGAAAAAGGAATAAATTTCCCAGAAATGAGTGTCTACGTTCTTTGCCAAAGTAAAAATCTAGCAGTGTCTGCACATTATTATGAAGACTCTCCTACCCTAAATGATTAGCTGTTCTTAGAGAGAAATTAAAGACTAAAAAGCATATATAATAATGTCAGAATGCTGTAATTTCCCTGGAAAGGAAGGAGTTAACAAAGAGTCCGGACTAGGGAGATGATGATATAAAACTTCCCTCCCCAAATACTAGATGTCTAGAATCCCTGTCTGTGAGGCATGTGAAAATTAATAAATAAATGCAGATTCTAATAAGACTGTAAGTCTGAGGTTGTCTATACCTAATATATCTCAAAGCCTGAACTAACCTCATTTTCTCTCCTCCTCAAAACAATTCCATCACAACTATAGGCTCTACATTTCTCTTTATTCTCCATGTTTTGCTTTTATTTGCTTGCAGTCATCTTTGCATCTAAGCCTGGACAGGAATCTCTCCTAATCAAATCTCATTCATTACTCAAGATTCATCTTAGAAAGAACCTCCATCAAGGCTTTCTTCTAAACACCACTCTTAAATTTCAAAGTTCAATGCCACAAACACAGTTTGGGGTCTAACTTGTCTATTTCATATTGCTTTCATATTTTCATATGGCTTTAATTTTCCCCACCCTACTATACTGAAAGTACATCAAACCACACAGATTCTTTTACACTTCTCTACAATGTATACAATCAACTACTACATAAAATAAAGCCCCCAAAGAAAAGGAACTCAATGAACTCTGGAAGTCTGAGTGACTATGAAAAACAATAAATATGTCAGTCTGCTCCTCACTCTTCTAGTTTCTGCACTTTCAGTTCCTGCCTCCCTGACTATCTGTGGGAGATCCTAATATGGTGCCTTGGACCTTTTGAGGAAAACTCACTATAATCTTAATTATGTGACTGCCTGGCCTGTTTTTGTATCTTTTCTTAGAGGTGCTGGAGATTGAACCCAAGGTCTTGTGTACGCTACTCAAGCATTCTACCACTGAGCTATATCCCCATCCCTTGGCTTTCTTCTAAAAGAAAAAAACTAATTTTATACATGATTTCACTGAGGTCATATGGATTTTCTTTTATTTCTTTTATTAATTTTTAGCCAAGAAAAACTGGCAACTAAAGCTATAGTCAATGAAACTTCTATGGGCAAGGCAGCACATGACAGGAGAGGTTATACTGCTTTATTTCTACAACAGACAGATTCTAAAAACTATGTAAGCTGGGAATGGTGGCACATGCCTGCAGTTCCAGTGACAAAGAAGCTGAGGCAGGAGGATCAAACGTTTGAGGTCTGTCTTAGCAATTTTGTGAGGTCCTAGGCAACTCAAATGAATAAATAAATAAATAAATGGGTTGGGGATGTAGCTTACTGGTTAAGCACCCGGGTTCAATCCTAGTACCTAAATAAATTAATTAGTTAAATAAAAAAACTGTGTCAATAACATGTTACTTATTTAATCTGGTTGGTATGCCATCTAGATTTTGTTTTAGTGGGCTTAGTTTATTTGCAATACAATATAAGGAACTCTGTAAGTGAACCTAAATAAAACTTGGACAGGAGTAGTGGCACATGCCTATAATCCTAGCAGCTTGGGAGGCTGAGGCAAGAGGATTATAAGTTCAAAGTCAGCCTCAGCAATGTAATGAGGCCCTGAGCAACTTAGCAAGACCCTATCTCAAAATGAAAAATAAAATAGGCTAGGGATTTCAATCGTCAGTACTAAAAACAAAAAAACAAATAACAAACAAAAAACTTGGATGAACTTCTTTTAAGAAAACTATGAAATTGATGTAATGCAAGACACTGAGTCCCTAAGGCCACATACAAGTAGAAGGCTCCAGGTCCTCCTCTTCACTGCTCTTAACAATCTAGTTTGAGGAAAGACAAACATGCAGGGAGCAAGTACTAGAAGAATCATTTTGGAAATCACTCTGAAACTACCATTCTGGTGTTCTAGATTTTATGAAAGGATAGAATAAAACTGTTTTGATGACAAATACTATTCTAATTAACAGTATAAATAACTATTGGGTCAACTAGATCTAGAAAAAAGATCTACATATTAAGAATGATTATAACAATAAGTAATGTAGACAATTCTCTTATCTAGGATACACTGATTTTATACTTAAACAACATAGGGGCAAAAACTGACTTGGTAATATTGGTCATATCACATTTAAAATTCTACATTTATACAGTAAAATTTAGCAATTCAGATAACCTCATAAAGTTAGAAAAGGGGAAAATTACACAATTGATAAAATATTTTTCATCAAACTGAAAAATATTAAAAATTTTAATCAAAAATATTAATATTAAACTAACAAACAAAAAATAATAACAGCTACATGATCCTCAAATGAATGTACTTCCACCAAATGCAGCTTAAGTTTTCCAAAACTTTTTTTGGGTGGGTGATTTATCATTTTAGTTCTTTATCAAGGGAACACCTCTTAATATACCTTGCAAGTATAAAAACTTCTGTGGAAAATTAAATGCATATTATTAAATCAAAGAAGTTAATTTGAAAGACTAC